>NC_064925.1:521066181-521694395 GCF_023897955.1 Schistocerca gregaria | reverse complement strand
CGTAGTCAGGAAACTTCCATATGCTACCAGGGATAGTGTCTATGAAAGTTACGGAAGACTGTTGGTAGTGATACTGATCTCATTAGATGGTAGCTGGTTTGGCTGACAGCCTGAAGAGTCCATACCCATGCACCACTAAAGGTGTACCCATTGTTACCCTTGGAAGGCCCGTGACTCTATGATGTTTCCATGACATAATTCAGCTAACTAAAGCACCTGACACCCTACTGAAATAACTCCAGATGGTGGTGGGGGTGGTGGTGGTGGTGGTGGTGGTGATGGAGGAGGTTTTTGAAAGCTCGGGACTGAATAAATCTGACGGGGAATTTATTCAAGAATGTCACTACAAAAAAACTGTTCTCAAATCTGAAGGTTGGTTTGTCGAACACAGTGATTTAGTGGGCATATTCCTTTTTTAATTAGAATACCTTTGTATGACACAACTTGACTAAAAGAAGGGATCTTTGAAAGGACACATTCTGAAATGTCAAGGAATTGCCAATTTTGTATTGGAGGGAAGTGTTTGGGGGGGCGGGGGAGGGGGTAAAAATTGTAGAGGGAGACTGAAGGGTGAATACAGTAAGCAGGTTCAAAAGAATGTAAGTTACAGTAATTATTTGGAGATGAAGAGGGTTTTACAGGATAGACTGGTGCAGAGATCTGCATCAAACCAGTCTTTGGAATGAAAACAACAACAACAACAACAACACGAGCAACAACATGTTTTCCTCAGACCTTTAATAGGTTTATTCTTTGAGCTGTATGAGAATGTTAATAGTTCATGGTGTAATTCGAATGCGTGTGCAACTAGGCATTTTGGTTATTAACAAACATGGTCAGAGACGAAAAAAGTGAGGAGAGAGATGGGAAAGTCCTATGCCTGAGCCAGAATTGTACCCCAGTCTAGCACATAACAGACATAATGTTACTTGTCTGTGTAATTAACATGACATTGATAATTGTCTTAACGTGCATTTACTATTTCTGTTCATCAAAATGCTTGCAATTGTTGTATCAGTATAAGCACATGTTCAGTAGCTACAAATTTAATACATATTCTGTAGTTACTTCTATTCAGGCCAAGAGAACAATGTTGTAACAGATGTTCAATCATTATTGACTGTTGTTGAACTCCACAGACTTAAAACTGTTCACTGCAGATAGTTCAAATTTAGGAACATGTGGTCATCATACTGGTCTCCTGGTAATTTTTAGGTTTCTTGTCCCTGTAACCAATACTGATTGGTCGAGTAGCTCCTTTGTTGGCTTCACAAGGCTGAGTGTACACCGTACCAACACTTCCATCAAGAAAAAATCCCTGGCAGTACTGGGAATCAAACACGGGTCCAGTGCATGGCACTCCACCAAACTGACCACTCAGTTATGGAGGCGGACATTCATTACTTACTTCAGCGATATTTTTCTTAACCTACAGTTCGAAAAAATGATTTTGAACTTCTGCACTGTGAGGATTAACAACTTCTTTTTCAGTCACTTCTTTTCTGCTAGTATTTGCACAAAATAAAATATGTTCTTGTGTAGTGCCACCGAGGGAGGCATACTGGACTCACATTCTGGAGGACAATGGTTCAAACCCCTGTGTGGCCATCATGATTTAAGTTTTCTGTGATTTCCCTAAATAGATTCAGGCAAATGCTGGGATAGTTCATTTGAAAGGGCACAGCCAATTTCCTTCCCAGTCCTTCCTTAATTCGATGGGACCAATGACCTTGCCTTCAAATCCACCAACCAATCTCGTGTAGTGCCACTAGGTTTTGAACTTAGGACTGCAATTGAATTGTCTTAATACACAAAAGTGGCTAGTCAAAGTCGCTCCTAGTAGTTCCCAGCAAAATATTTAGGGATAAACATTTCTACAATGCAGATCTCCAAGTTCAGCTCGATCCAGTCTATCTCAGGACTGTTCATAGTTTGTAATATGACTTCATGAAAGTAAATGATGATGTACACAGTTGTTTACTCATTGAGTGAAGACAAAATTTTTAAAGAATATGCAGAAGCAAAACTCTACAACACTAATATTTGTATATTTATAAGTGTAATATATACTTTACAAACATACCTAATTTTTAAAATCTGGTTTTAATATCTTTGTGTTTTCCATGAACTTGTTATGATATCCACTGTGATTTGAGCAATTTGCGGTACACTATTACAGTGCTCCAGCAATTTGGCAGTGCAATGTATGGGTCCTCAGTGCATCAATTACCAATCCAAACGACTGCCCAAGGACTTGAGCAGAAACCTTCACCCCAGCTCCAGATGCAAATGCCAGTATTGCATCATCCAACCATCAAGAGGGAACCAGTAGGTGTGTTTGCACTCAACAGCTGGATGATATTTTATCAATTTTTTTATTCTCACCACAACAAAAAATAAGAACCATAAATGTTTGTTAAGTGCATTGTGCTTCATTTCACTTATTAATGCCTTGTTTATTTTAAGAAGCCCTTCTGTGCTTGCATCAAGTTTGTGCACTGCCCCTGTTTTTCATATTTTATTTCTATTAATACACTGCAGAATGATCTGGCTACAGAGGTGATCAATTTTGAAACTGTCCATTTGTACCACTTTTTTTATTTTATTTGTTAAAAAATGTAACTCATCATAGTGAGGCTGGTCTTAGTTTACCAGAACTGAAATCCTCTGATAAGTACCTAATACCATCCCAAAACACAAGTGTTGTGACAAAATGGTGCTACATAACTATATGTTTATGGAACATGGGTTGGAAAAATAATCACCAACACCCAACTGATACGATGTATGCCCATCTTCGGCATCCAGAACAGTTTAAATCGTTCTGGGATCCATGTACATAAATTCTGATAAGTGCTATTTTATAATTCATTGCAAAGGAGTTTTTTCTTTTTGTAGCAGATAATGCAAGAGGTTGACTGGCAACAGTTCTTCCAGTACATAACAAAGTGATATGATAATACGATTAAGAAAAATATGAGGACATGGATTGATAAGTTATTTCATCCTTATGATCCTCAAACTGTCTTAGAGACACTTTGTAAATGGAGTAAATGTGGTATCCTAAAATGATTCAATAACTCTACCATTTACATTTTCTTTCAGCATTACCGTAACACTTAATGAAAGAATAAGATTGTTGTCATGGAAGCACTAGGCCTCTAGCAACAATTTACTTCAAGCAATTGACAAAGTTTGAATACAAAAGTCACAGCACGTCATTTTGCTTTGTGTTAGCTTCCAGTTTGCTGAAGATTAGGAAATATTGTTTTACACAGTATAATTATCTGGTTTCTACATGTTTCATTGTGGCTAAGATCATAAATAATTCAGTCCTTACACGAAAATGTAGTAGATCTTAAATTTATATGTGAAGTGCTTCTAAGAAGTTTCTAAGGTAGGGGAGATTAAGTGCTGGTAGAAATAACGGTGTGAGATATGGTCTTGTGCTGGAACGGCTCAGTTACCAAGTGCATTCGCCACACATGGAAATGTTACAGCTTCAAGTCTCAGGCCAGTTCATGGGTTTACACTGCCTGACAAAGAAAGTAAAACACCCACAAAACCTGGCCCAGTGTCAGTGTAACTTCGTACACTTACACATCATTGGGTATGTAAATGATTAGAGGTACAATTCTGCCCATCAGGTAGAATGGCTATCAGAGTGCATTAGAGTTCAGTGTTGTTACCAAGCCTGTGAATAGTGAGATGATCACAGTGAAGGACATGAAGATGCTGCATACTTGTGTGAAACAGTGTTATCAGCACCTGACAGTGTTTGGAAGTGGCCTCTTTGTGGATTGCCATTTGGCCGGCTGGTCGAAGTGTGCAGTATCCAGATTTGTGAGGCATTCTGATGTGGCAGTGGCCTAGTGTTGGACTTAATGGGAATGTGTCCAGGCGTACCTATCTCAAAGGTTCTGGTTGACACAGCCTGACCACCAAATAGGAGCATTGCAGTATTGTGCACTGAGAACATTATAAGCTTTTCACATCAGCCATCCATGTACATGTAACAGACTTCCTGCAACATTCTGTGTTATTCCACACCATTGGTTGGAGACTAGCAGCAGCTAGACTAAGGAACTGCCATCCCATGTGTTAGCTAGTGTCAACGTCAAAACAGAAGTTCCTGCGTTTAGAGCGGTGCTGTGACCAGGAATCATGGGCTGCTGATGAATGGTGTCACGTTGTGTTCAGTGAACTATCACGGTTCTGCACTGCACCCGACAACCATCATCAGCGAGTATTGTGCCAACGTGGGAAAATGTCCCATTCTTCCAATATTTGGGATTTGGAAAGTGGTGTCATGGCTTGGGGGGCGATTGGGTATAATGTCAGGTTGCAGCTGGTAATGATGGAGGGAACTCTGATGGCAACGGTACACCACGGACAGCCTCGTGTTCTCTCTTGTGTGACAGTATTGTTGTGCCATTTTTCATCATATCTCTGTATACTGTCTGTCTGATGCCGAGACACTTGTGTGGCCAGCACAAGACTACAAATCTGTCTTTGATAGAAATTGTTGGGCCAGCTCAGAAATAAACTCCATCTCAGTGCCAGTATTGAGGATATTAAGGACAGATTTGGGCCAGTTCTCCTCAGGAGAAGATATAGTAGCTTTAATACACTCTTCTGTAACCGAATTAGTGCATGAATCCAGATCAGAGACGATGCAACATCATACTGGTAAATGGCACCATAAGTTTTTTGCAAATTTGACTCGATTTTGTAAGTAGCAAAGTAACATGGAATACCCTCTCAACCCATGAACTTTCATTTTGTTTCCTCCTCACCTTGTGGGTGCTTCACTTTTCTTGTCAGGCAGTGTAATTTTCCAGGAAGTTTTGAAACATGTACACTCCACTGCAAAGTGGTAAATTCATCCCAAAAATATTTGTTGATTGTTATCACTACTTAAGAACAGCAACATACTGCTGCAGCATGTTTGACCAGAAAACCACAGGATGTACCACAAATGGGTGTACACTGTTTGAACTTTAATAACTGAGAAGGTATTAATGGCAACCTGATCCAGTTTCGACTATATGGTGTCAGTAACTACATGTAAATAATAAGACAGCTGGAAACTTCTCCTTGAAGCAAAGAAAGTGGATTGCAAAGGCTTATTGAAAATATGAAAACATGGAAGAAGTGCAGAGACGATGGTGGACCGAGTCCAATACTGCGCCATCATCATGTATAACAGTAACGAAATTGTGCAACAAATTTGAGTTATAAGGAAGGAAGAAAGGAAGGAAGTGTGTGTGATCTAAAGAATGGACAGTGTGGCCTTTCACAAGATCCCCAAGAAGATCATACTGCGAGCTGTGTGTGAATCACGTCTAAGCAAGTAAAATATTCATCATTTGCATTAAAATGCATTTCTGAATTTTAAAGCAAAGAAAGTGGATACCCAACTAATATATCTGCCATCCGCGAATAGGAAAATCTCAGAGTGTGAGTAATAGCATTTTTATTTAAACTAAAGTCTTTCTTCAAAATTTACAAAACGATATTCGTGAGGTAGGACTGATCCTCCAAGCCTACCAATAACTAAATCAGAGATTCTTCCAAACAAAAACTGTCTGTAGTAACCATACAACTCGACCAAACCAAGCCCCGGGTGTCTCGTGAAGAACGGCGCGGAGTCCACGTTGCCGTCACCTGAGTCCAAGAACGAGTAGAGGCCCTGCGAGGATGGCTCTGGTACGCTGGCAGCGGTAGACGATGACGTGACGGCTACGATGACACCAGTGGGCTCGCTCGGCGTGAACTGCCTCTCCAGGCTCCTGCCCCAGCCTTAATACTGCTTGGGGCATGGATATGGCTAGCTCTATTTGCAGTCATGTGTCGAGCGGAAGGAAAGAGGTCCGCGGCTGTAGCGACCTCTTGCGGCGCCGTGGACGCCTCCTGGTGGCGTCTGTTTCCGGGACGACCGGCTAGGCTGACCCCTACTTGGTCTGGGGCCCGTTGTACCGGTCTGCTTTGCGGGAAGTGAGAGTTGCAGGTGCTTAGTCTGGACACCGTACCTACATTCCCAGGTTGCTTCACATGATGAATGAGGACAATCCAGATAGACACCTCAGCATTTGTAAATGGATTTGTGATAATGAACAGTTGACTGAAGTCATCTTTGGTCTAATGAGGTAACCTTTAAACTGAACGAAACCATCAGGGCAAGAGATAAGCCCCATGTGGAAGAACGAGCTGTTAATCTTCCTGGGTTATCAGTATGGTGTGGTATGTCCTCAAGAGAACTTGTTGGGCCATTATTTTGAAGGAACATTGACAGGTGTAAAGTTCTTTACCATGTTGCTGAATGAATTGCACCAGCTGTTCACCAACTGTGCTGAGATGAAGACTGGTTTTTTCAGCATGATTGTAACCACCAGATTATCATTGTGACTTGCGAAAATTCATGGATGAAACATTTGTTGAAAGGTGAATAGGCAGATGAGGAAGTCTTGAGTTTCCATCTTGATCTCCCGATCTAATGCTGGTTGACTTCTTTCTGTGGGGAAATCTGAAGAAGAACGTCTACACCAGACAGCCATGAACAACGTTGGACAACGTGGAAAAGACTATTGTTACTGCCTGTGAATCCATTCCACTGGCAATCACAAGACATGTACTTCAATCTGTTTTGCAGACACTGTATTGCTGCTGATAAATATTTGGAACATCTTCAATAGTAAAATGTCATCAGTAATGTCATGACCATCTAAGTCATTTAAAAATTCAGTTTTTGTTATTTAAGTTCAAACAGTGTAAACCCCTTTGTATGACACACTGTATATGTTGCAGGACATATGTCAGCATCTCATTGTTGATGTTCTGCTTCTGCTTTGTGAACATTGGACAACATTATTCACTCTAGCAGTAAATAGTTTGAAATTTGCTTTACAGTTCTTGCGTGCTCCTTATAGTCTCATGTTGTATCACTTCCACAAATTTTTGGCATTGAAGGGGGCATTAGGAGGGTAAAAACAGATTACATAGGTATAATGAGGGTGCTATTGAATATTTCATGCACAGTTGGCTATTTTTAGAAAGGTATCAGGAAGCTGCCTAGCAGTAAACTTTTTTCCCATAAACTTTGTAGAAAAGTACCATGAGTTTGTTGCGTATTGTATGTGGAAGTAAATTTGGCGAAGAAAGGGTCTAGTTCATATTTTGCAGGCCGCTTTATATGATATTAGAAAGACAGGTTCTGCTATGGAAAACAAATTTAAAAATGAACTATCTTTTATGCACAAGTTGCTCTGACTAGAATTCATCAAATATACATGTATGTCAAATTATGCTACAAAATCTACATAATATTCATATAACATTTACTAAATCTAATGCAAGGTACATCAATTTCAGAAACGGTGACCACACCAGGACCATCCCCTTACATGTTTGCTGGTGCTCAATCACCAATGTTTGTTGGTGCTGTGTCTGCATCTGCAAGTCCAGCACATAGTGTAGGACGAACACCATCACCCATGGACTATGTTATGCCACAGCCACAGCAACAGCAACCTCAACAACCACCACCTCACCAGCACCCTCATCATCAGCAACAGCAGCAGCAGCAGAACTATCAGATGGAAGCTAAATTACAGGAAATACTGGCAGCTGGTAGGCTGCAGCCAGCACAGTTTCCATCTCAGGCACACACTGTGCAGCATCCAGTACAAGCTGTAACTATTTTTACCTAGCAGCTAGATTTTTTTGTTATACTGTGTATTTATTTCCAAAAACAATATGAGGGTCAGCCAAATAGTTTTGAAAAGTTTGTTTGCAAATTTGAAAAAAATGGGCAAAAAATCGAAAGTAAACGTGAATCAAAAAGCTATAACATGGGACGTACTGCTGATAGAGACACTGAACTCAGTAGGTTATTTCGACATCATATCCTATAAACATGTGCAAAACAGTAGCAGAAAGTATTTTCTCACAGGATATCCTTTGAAATGATACAGGAGTAACAATTACTTCTATCCTTTTTCCTATTTTGTCTGTGCCAGTGTTTCATAATTGTGCCAGTGAGAATTAAAGTCAAAGCACACACCTCCTTCTCAAAACTCCCTCTGCCTTTTTTTATCTCTCTCTTTCCTTTCCTTTATTCGTGTCTATTTTTTCTTGTATGAACCTTCCTCATACAATTGTGTTCATTTCCTTGTACCCCAGTTGCCCATTTACATCCTATCTGCATCCTATGTTGCTTCCTAACACCCTCTTTCCCATCCCTTTTGCCTCTTCACTGCTCTTTCATTACTTTTTCTTCTTATCACTGGCTCCTATTTACTTCCCTCTCACTTTGTGTATCATATGAATTTTTTTTTCATAGTCTGGAGTTATGATTTCCTTTCCATCTATGCTATTTTGTTACCTTCTGTGCACTTCAAATTTCTGTTATTGTCCAATATTTGACATGTTTGTCCACCTAACAGAGGTGTCTTTCTTCATTTTGGTTTTCGGGTTTTTTCCTCTATTATGCCTATCAAATGTCAGTTTTCACTCATATTTGAGCATTTTTACATCCAATAGATGTCACCCAATAACGAAATAACTGTGTGAATGACAGTAAATACAAGAAAATAATATAAAAGAGATACTATGCTTGAATTATGGTTGTATGAATATAGCCTGTTGCTGGTCTTTAGTTTACTAGCATAAAAAATCTTTGTATTTGTCACACACCCCTGCAGTTTCTCAGTACAGTAAAATCTTTTACTTTTCATCCAATTTAAACATAGTTTTCACTTTATGTATGGCCATGGAGCAGGTCTTTCAGATAATGTGTTGAACAATGCAGTAAAGACAATATTATGAAAAGGATATATAGTGGAGATGCTGAGTCGCATTTAGGGACAACAAAAAGTCTGCCAAACAAAGTCCACACCCAGACATGCCTTCATCAGAATTAGACAAAACACAAACACACACACACACAAAACCACAGTCTTCGGCTGCCAAGGCCAGACCAGTCTGGCCTTGACATACAGTGACTGTGGTCGTGTGTGTGTGTGTGTGTGTGTGGTCTAATTCTGTTGAAGGCCTGTTTGGCCATAAGGTTTGTTTGACATTATTTTTGCTGCACCTATCTGCGACTCTGCAGCTCTGCTGTATAGTGAATAGCAACTATGTTTGACTTTTCATAATAATGTCACGTAATATGTTGAATTAGACAAGACCAAGATATTTGTACCTGTTATGGATCTTGAGCCTGTCCCACAACTTCTGACTTTGCACCTATTGGCAGTCTAGTCCCTGCACACTCCACCAGACAACGTTCGTCTTTCCCCCTTCCACCATCCATACACTACTATATCTTCCCCTTCCCTGCACTCACCAGATTGCTGCTTGCATCACATGTGATTTTGCATTCCAGTCCAAGATGCTGGAGTTGATGGTTGTGTGTTTGTGAGGTGTGCTTTCTTTCTTTGTGTGTATGTGTGTGTGTGTTTTTGTGTTTTACTGACAAAGGCTGTGGCCAAAAGCTTTATGTGAGTGTCTTTTAATTTTGCCTCTCTCCAACTTGACATGTCTTCTTTACAGTAAGCAGCAGTCTTCTGTATTTTCCTACATTGTTGGAAGTTAAAGTAACAGTTAAAATAGAATTGTAATCAAATTTCGCTCTTAGTGAGAATCTCTTGAGTTATTTAACAAAATATTCAGGATCCTGTACTAACTTCACAAAGTTTCATTTGTTGCTTGCTCACAAATTAAATGATGCTACGTTTTTCATTGTATAACTCATTTTCAGTGTCTGTAGCACATTTGTATGAAACTGTTGTTGAAAATGCAATTATTACAATTACCTTAAAATGAAATAGTGTATCCATAAGCACACAAAATTTGTAAACCCAATGTTTTGTCATCTGTCCTCAGCTGCAATGTATTGGGGTTGACAATATTGTAATAGTTCCAAAAGTCTCGCGTATTTGGCTGCCTCTCATAAAATTGCATGCATAGTAGCTAGAGAATATTTACTAATACTAGCATTTATATCTTTTGTACTAATAAAAGTAATTGTTAGGAAACTGGTGGAGGCTGTTGTCACTCACATAGTAAACATAATGATAAATCCATCTCTCTCGTTATACACATACCTTAGAGCATCTCGCAAAAGTTGCTAAATTTGTAATGATAGTGAACTAAGAAGCAGAAAAATGAGTGTATCTTCAACTTTGTGAAGCAGAGGAGGCTTTTCAGAAAAAGGAGATGAAAGAGGAAAATGACCAATTCTATTGAAAGAAGGGTACGTCATCTGAAATGCTGCATTGAGTGATGTGCTGAGTATATATCCAGTACACATTTCACTATAGACAGTAAATCAATCAACTGGCAGTAGTGCAATAGACAGGAGAAGACTTAGACTAAAGTAACTGTAAAGCAAAGGAAAAAAAGTGTGGAATGAAGGTACACAGTAAGTACAAGAGTCACTAAAAAAATACTACCCCAAATTTTCTTTCAGGCAATACTATCTATATAGGAAAAGTCCTTTTTGATACATCAAATTTGATGTTTCTCCTGCAAGTGAACAAAGTTTCGAACAATTCCAGCAGATGGTAGAGCCGTAACAAACCATCAAAATAGGGTCAATGCAAGACGTTCATTACAAGCAATTTGTTGTAATTGAATTGTTGGTTGTGGAAAAAGAAACTTTGATGACATCCGTAAATGTTTGTGTGTAGTGTTTGCAACTGATAAGAGAACTGTTGGGTGATAGTTAAAAAAGGTTGAAAGTGTTGGAAGTGTAAAAAATTGAGCTCCATTATATCTCACATTTGGTTCATCCTGTCAGAGTCACTGTCTCGTTATGTGGTGAAATTGCACATATTCCATTATTCAAGCAGAACAGCACATCACAGTTCAACAAATTGCAGGACGTGAAAGCTCTTCCCTGTGCTTGGACCTCTTCCTCCTGAACTTGTCGTTGGGAGGAGGTAATTTTAACTAGACTCCGGATAGGGCACTGTCTTTTTAGCCATCAACATCTTTTAAGTGGCGATCCTCCCCCACTTTGTCCCCATTGCTCTCAACTGTGGACGGTGAGACACCTTTTACTTGAGTGCCCCTATTTTACTCTGTTACGTGCCTGTCTACAGCTGTTGCCTGATATATCTTCCATTTTAACAGATGAGCACATGAACAAAACACACAAACACACACACAGAATTACGAGCTTTCGCAACTGGCATATGTATGTGCGGATGGATATGTGTGTGTGTGTGCGAGTGTACACCTGTCCTTTTTTTCCCCTAAGGGAAGTCTTTCCGCTCCCGGGATTGGAATGACTCCTTACCCTCTCCCTTAAAACCCACATCCTTTCATTTTTCCCTCTCCCTCCCTCTTTCCTGACGAAGCAACTGCCAGTTGCGAAAGCTCGTAATTCTGTGTGTGTGTTTGTGTGTTTTGTTCATGTGCCTGTCTGCCGGCGCTTTCCCGCTTGGTAAGTCTTGGAATCTTTGTTTTTAATATATTTTTCCCATGTGGAAGTTTCTTTCTGTTTTATTTTAACAGATGACACGCGCTCAGCCAATCGCGTTCTCGACTTCATTAGTGCCAGGGAGATGACGTCAGTAATTTGAAGCTCTTTTTGGGGACAAACAACCCCCCTTCTATAGTGGTTTTTTAAGCTTTCCTTCTGTTTTTGGTTTGCCCACTTTTTTTAGTTTTGCTCCCATTGCTGCTGGTTTCCAGTTTCGTTTTTTTAACTTTTCCTAAGTCACAGACCGGGCGCTAATGACCGTAGCAGTTTTGTGCTCTAAAACCATAAGTTGTCTCTACAGCTGTCTTGTATTAAAAGTAATTGACACTCTTGGACAAAGTTGTGCTGCAAGTGGTTCCTCCAAATGTTTGTAACAGACCACAAGATTTAAGGAATAACTATTTCATCTGAACTGTTGGAGCAGTTTAGAGCAGTGAAGAGTCCTTTCTGTCCCAGATTGGTACATGCGACAAAACCTGGGTGCGTCACTTTGACCTGGTAACAAAAAGGCAGTCGCTGGAGTGGCACCACCTGCAATCACAAAAAAAATGAGAAATTCAAGACAGCTCTCTCTGCGGGCGAAGTCAAGATGACTGTCTTTTGGGATTGTGATGGTGTCATTCTTGTGAATGTGTTTCCAAAAGAACCAACCATTAATTCAGAAGGATATGTGAAGACTGAACAAGCTATAGAACCATTTCCAAAGTGTTCATGCTAACAAGTATCGAAAAGATATTTTCCTACAACATGACAGTGCACATAGGAACACATTGCCAAATTGGGTTCGACAGAATTGCCCTATCTATCCTAGAGCACAAGTCTGGCACCCTTACACTTTCATCTGTTGTTGCCACTTAAGGATTTTCTATAGGGCACACACTTTGAAGGTGATGAAAGTGTATTTCATGCAGTGAAAATAGGGAATACAAATTTTTATACAATACTGATATAAGGCCACAGAAGTTGATGGAGATTACATAGAAAAATAGTGCATCTAAAAGAAATGTTGACTAATATTGTCACCAAATTCTATTTATTTTGAATAAATACATCCTGGAGGAAAAAAAAAAAAAAGTGGGACATTATTATTGAACGAGCCTGATATTACTGTAGGAAAAAAACGCCCCAGTGAGGACAATATCATTAGAGACTTAGCACAACTTCACATTAGGGAAAGAAACTTGCCACTTTTTATCAGAGGAACCATCCCGGCACTTGCTTTAAGTGATTTAAGGAAAGAGAGAAAACCTAAATCGGGATGACTGTAGTGGAACACTGGTTTCCTCCAGAATATGAGTCCAGTGTCTTCCCACTGATCATTACAGAGAGAGATTAGAGAAAGCAGAGTGGTGGAAATAACATTTATCAGACTTCCATTGAAAACTGTATTTCATTTAAATCACCTGACCTCACAAACAGAATTTTTGACCCTCTTCAAATTGCTTCCCTTTTTTCCCCTCTATTGGATTAACACTACTAAAGAATAAATAAGATTGTTATGAAAATTTTGTAATGTTTACATCGACTGCACTTTCCCGGCATTGTAGTGGGAAGGTATAGATTGTTGTTCACTCAAGAAACTTATGAAGTTGAATGCTTTACATTCTTCATTACTTTGGCTTTTGATATTAGTATATTGCCTAAACAGCAGTTAAAGTAGCAATGTTATTCACTTTCATCAAAGTTGAAAAAGTTCAGACATAAGATTCACAAAAAACATCATAGCAACTTTGTTTTACAATCAAATAAGTGTGCTCTTTATTGCATTTCATGGAGTTAGGTACATTTTTGGAATTGAACCATGACATTCAAGTTCAAGAATGTGGAAAGTTAATGTCAGGAATAGTTTTGATTTGCATGTTCACACTCTGCTGTATACATTGCCCAGATGATTTTAAACTTCATGATAGAAAGTTTTCACCACATGCTATACATCAAGAAATGATATACTTTTCAGGATTTTGTAGATGGTGAAGTATTGAAAACTTCTCATCTGAAATGGCTGAAATCCCATGTCTGAATTCTAAGTGGAGAAATTAAACAAGGTTGTTCCTCAAACCAAAAGTGCTAGGAGAATTTGTTGAAGTGTAATAGAGTAAGCAGAAAGTTTAATAATGATAAATTAATTTCTGATCTGCATCTGTCATGATATTTTGTAGCCTGTTGGTTGTTGCTTTTGAAATGTGTTTCATATTTGAGAGATGGTTAGTTGGTTAGCAAAATTTACATAAAACACAAGTAGTCACACACTACTAGTGTAACACATGTAGACTCATTGAGACATGTATTTGACAAACTGCAGGAGATCAAGCAATAAAGACAGTGCTGGTATGTAAGGTAGTGAAGGACATGAATCTCAGACTTGGAATTTCTGTTGTTTTTCGCGTGTCAATTTTGTTGTTGTAAGTTTTGATTGTGATTGCTATAGCAAAATCGTACAATGGTACACTTCATAATAGAATTAAGTTCAGAAGTTCTCCAGAAATGTGTGTGTGCATGTGTGTGTGTGTGTGTGTGTGTGTGTGTTTGTGTGTGTGTGTGTGTGTGTGTGTGTATGTAAAGGAGTTTCTTTTACTCTCATCATGCTGAACTCCTGCATAATGAAATAGACTTGGTACATGAACTTATAGGAAAGCTCAGAAATTTTACTGTAGTATTACAACATGTTACAGTAATGGTAAATTACGTAAATTTGACTACTGAACAAATGGATGATTATCATGCAAGGCTTGAAAATGTGCAGTAACACTTTGCTTGGCAGAGGAACAGTTAGGTGTTTCAATCCCAGTGTTTTGAAACACTGGGCTCACTCTTCAGAAATACGGCAAAACATAAAAATATGTAATTCGGAAATTTAAATGGAGGAGGGAACCAGTTAAAAGCCATTAAATGCAGTGGGTAATAGACAGCCTAACACTGCACTTTCAGAGTATAGCATAATTGAATAGATAAAAAATTTACAGGCCAAGCAATGGCAAGAGCACACACACACAAAAGTCTGCGAAATGTGAAAGCTTCCAGAGCCAGTGGTGTTTTCCTCTGGCAAAAGTGTTGAAGGGGAAGGAAGAGGGGTGAAGGAAAAGGACAGGCGAGGTTTAGGAGATGGGAGGAATTGTGGAAAATTCTCCCAGAATGCTGGGTCAGGGGAGACTTACAGATGGGCTGAGAAGAAAAAACTGATTATTGAGGACTGCACACTGGGTGAGATTGGAAAACCTGAGAGCTTGACTGTGGAAGATAGGGTAATAAGCAAGACAGAGATTATTGATGAAACATAGTGCAAGAGTTAATAAGTGTGGAAAGCTTAGTACATTAAATATGTTCGAGATAGGGCATGGGGAAATATAGACGGGTGAGAAAATAATAGATGTAGAAAACTAAAAGGGAGTGAAGAAAGTAATAATTACGAAGAAGAAATGCTGAGTCTAAAGATATTAACATAAATTAAGGCAAGGCAGTGGCGAGAAACTAGGCTGTGTTGTAACACCATTTCCCACCTGCAGGGTTCAGAGTAACAGGGATCAGGGGGAAGAATTCAGATGGCATGTGTGGTGAAACAGGAGCCAAAATCAGGACTGTCATGTTGTAGAGAAATGTAGAAGACCAAACAGTGTTTACATAACAGCTGATATACGACATGTCGTTTCACAGATGGCTCACCGTTTGATAGTGTGTGTTTTGACAATTACGGGTGCTGGTAGAGATGTTGGTAGTAGGGTGCACAGTGTCACAGTGAGGACAGTCACAGTGGTAGAAGCCACAGGGCAGGAAAATGGGCACAGAAGGAGCATAGGGTCTGACCAGGAGATGGAGAGGAAGGGGGTGGGGGAATGAAAAGCTATTCTAGCTGCAGCGGGAAAAATGTCAGAATGCAGCTCATTTCAGAGCAAGAGTTTAGGAATCTTAGCCTTGTTAAAGTAGCTGATTAATACATTCAAGAGCAGGATAGTACTGAGTAACAAGAGTTGTAGTCCTATATATTTTTTGAGGAATCAGTAATAGCAGGATTGGGCGTGATGACCCTCGAAAACTGTTTTTGGACTAGGCTGGTAGGATAATTATGTCCAGTGAAGGCTGAGGTGAGCATGGTGGTGTATTATTGTAAAGAGTCTGCATGTGAGCAAATATGTTTGCCTAGAGTTTCAAGGCTGTATGGAAGGGAGCATTTGACATGGAAAGATGACAACTGTCAAAATGAAAGCACTGTTGTTTATTAGTAGGTTTAATGTGAACAGAAGTGAGTAGCTGACTCTCGTTGAGAAAGAGGTAAGCATCAAGGAAAGTGGCATTGGACTCAGAATAGCACCATGTGAAATTTAACTGGGAGAATGTATTTAGAGCGCCCAAAAGTTTTAACAGGTGAGCCTCACCATGAGTCCGTATGGCAAAACATACACTATCAAAGGAAGAGCCATCCGTGAAACAACACATGTAGTACACCAGCTGTTATTCAAACACCGTTTGTCCTTCTACATTGGCATGATTACCACCAAGTTGTCAGGATGAATGGACATAGACACCAACACATAATATCCTGTTGCAGAGCTTGCTCTACAACATGGCAGTCATGACTTGAGTGCCTGATTCACCACAGGTGCTACCTTGTTTCTTCCTCCGACACCAGTTTCTCAGAACTCCACAGGTGGGAGTTTGCATTACAAGTCGTTGGTTTTCACCATCCACCTGCCCTTAATTTATACTAATTTTTTCAAACTCAGCTCAGTAACTGTTCACTTCCTTTTAATTTTCATATCTTTTATTTTCTCACCGGTCTATTTTTCTCTGCCGCGTACTTCTAACATGTATAATATTCTTAGCTTTCTGCTGTTATTAACTCTTGCACACTGTTTGGTCAGTAATCTCCACCTTTAAGTTCTCAGGTTTTCAAATATTGTCCATTTCAGTCCCCAACAGTCAGTCTTTCTTGCTCGTCCTGGCTGGTAAGTCTCTCCTGACCCGGCATTCTGGGTGAATTTTCCATAATTCTTCCCATTTTCTAAACCTTGCCAATGGCTTCAAAAGCTTGAACATTATTTCCTTAATGCTGTTGCTGCCATTTGGAAAGTATGTTTTTTTAAACTACACAATTACATTATATTTTCAAAAACAGATTATTTTCATTAATTTATGTACAGAGATAGAGTTGGAAAGGAAAACAAAGTGTGTACCATTCTTACTTTGTCTAGAAATGAGTGAAAACAGTATGATCTCCTTGTTTTTCGTGGTGAGTTAAACTAATATAAAGATCTTGGGTTTCCAACCAAATGAGTTGTTTGAAGTGGAATAATGTGTTGACAAGTGTCACTCTGATCATCTTCTGACAAAATGCTGAATTGGTATCACGATTGCTTTTGTACAGGGACTGCAGCATGGTGTACTCCTCTCTTCCATCTGCACAGTACGAGTGGGAGTAGGGAGAGGGGGCACTAGAGTCCTGGCAAGCACAATCAAATTTAAAATAGCAATGTGAAGTTCATGGAATTGTAAATGATAGGCCATATGGAGAAACAATGGGAATAAGCATAAAAGAGGAGAAAGTAGGTGTAAAAATGAGGGAATGAGAGAGAAAGAGAGAGAGAGAGAGAGAGAGAGAGAGAGAGAGAGAGAGAGAGATGGGATTTTAAACAGAACAGATATGTGCAAGTGAAACTTAGATGGGTAAAAGAACTGCACTCAGCAGCATGTTTGTAGCTGTATAGATTTTGTGGACTGATTCTTTAGTTTATGTTGCATAAAGGGTATACTATACAGTGGTAGTATGTGTGTGTGTGTGTGTGTGTGTGTGTGTGTGTGTGTGTGTGTGAGTGATCGAGGAGAGAAAAGATTCACTCACCTGCTTGTTGAAGGTGATTTATTTTGTGTGAAAGTAACATCAGCATTGCTGTTTGTAGTGTTACCGAACATTCACCCCTCTTAATCTTAGCTTAAACATCTGGAATTCTTGTTTATTTGTGATCTGATATTTTTGGTATGTTTACAGTGGTTGCATGAATTGTTTAAGGGAACCAGAAATTAAAAGTTCTATGATAGCAATGTCTTTAAAATATTGAAGCTATTATGCTCTTCAATCTGTTGAATGGGAGCATTCATTATCATCATATAACATTATAAGGAAAGAGAATACCTGGCCAGTATCTACCTTCAGCTCACAAAACGCTTACTTATTACTGATAGACACATAAAAAAAATCTATTGTAGGTTTTGGTTCTGTTTGTTTCTTCTTCAGGAAGAAAAAAAATTAAGTTGGATAAGTTTAGAAATGATGGGCAGGCCATTCAGACTAGTGGTTGAGAGAGAGGAACCTCATCCCTCAAGGTAGGCAGATCCCTGTCAGTGTGTGCAACCTGCTCCTCCCTCGTACTCTCTGCCAATCTATATCTCTCTCCTCTCTGAACAAGGAGCTAAAATTCTGAATGCTAGGCTAGCTTTCTTTTTACATGTGTCCATTGGCAGTAGTTAAAATTTCCCGTACTGGATGTAAGCATACTGTTGCTTAGCTTAAAGTGTTTTCAAGTAAATTTTGCTTTTGTTGCAATATTTATAACTGAACAAACAAGACAGGCTCAGAATAGAAAATAAGAAGTAACATGATAGTTGAAAAAGTTCAAATGGAAACTATGGCAGTTAGAATTGCATTTTTTTTTTAAAGAAAGTATCTAGTTTTTTCAGCATCCAGCATCACTAATGCAACAAGAATTCACAATTTCAGTGTCATTCATTGCGTGCAGTGAAAAGTAAATATAAATCTCCCAATAATTTGGGAGCAATAAAAGATAATTATGTAATGTGCCACTGGACCTAATGCTGAAATTAGCCCAGAATTGTGCCACACTTTGCCTTCTCTTACAATGATTACAAGTTGATGTCCTTGTGAATAAATGTTGTACAAGGCTAACATTACTGATGACTGATGCAGAGGCAAGACAAAAGATGCTCCAGGACCAATTATGCACACTGTTCTGGCACATAACATATTCAAGATATTGGGGCTATTTCTGGATACTGTTTTGATGAAAGACTGCCACATAAATATTTATCATCTTTACAGCTCCTGATTCTTGTGTCAGTACTATTCAGTTCCAATACATGTACACATTTGTTGTCTGTTGTGTAGTACAAATTAGCCTACAGGTATCAGCTGGACTTTATGATTTTTGAACCCCATGTGAACAACTGGGAGTTCTCTCATGTGTCATAAAAACCAAATATCCAACTATAAACAAAGAAGTGAAATTTAGTTTAATGAGTATATGCTGCAGCTGTTACAGCTGCTTTTTTTTATATGACTCTTGTCACAATAATTGAGACTGCACTTTGTAAGCCAATTTTCCATATTCTGTCAGGGGTTGTGGCCTAATTTTAGGTTCAGATGTAGCTGTTACGTATACAAATAAGTAGAAAATATTTAGACATTTGTCTGCAGTGATAGTTTTCATAGATGCGAAGTGGGATGATATTAAGACTAACAGGTAAGTTCTACCGATTTCCACATGTCATGAAAATATCACAAAAGTAAAAGTTACTGAATTAGAGACCTCATATTTTGTGAAGCTCACCCACAGAGTAGAATACTGCTTATTGAAACTACAAAAGTAATTTCAGGGAAAGAATATGTGACCCCTTTGAATACGTTTCAAATGTTTAAAATCGTATGTCATTGTTGTATAGAATAGGCAATGTCTTACTGAATACAATTACCTTAAGCAGCTGTACAGCAGCATGCCAAACTGATGATTACTACTCATCCATAAAGAGAACAATCCTTAATTAATATGCAGTCGTGTCCACATTTGGCGTGCTCACTGGAGGCATGCCATTACTAAGGCATGCCATTACTAAGTGGTACACAGCTGATTGGTCATGTAGCATACATACGACTTTCATAAGCATTCCATGTACAGTAGTTGAAGGTAATATCCTTGCAATGGTTACTTAGCTCATTTCATTGTTATTAGAGAGTACTTCAAGTACTGAACAGTATATAAAATTCATCGGCGCCGTCTGACTCTTTATCACTGTAGGCTAAGTATTGAAAAGATTGGGTCTTTTGTTGCAGTCTATTAACAATGGACCGGAAACCTGTTCACCTCTGGCTTAAATTAGACCTGCCAGTGACTTCCCATCGCATTGTGTTCAATAAATCATGCTTTGGTGGTATTTGACGAAGTTGTCTGTCCCAGCTGTGTTGTCACATGCTGACAAAAATTACTTCCCTCTACTCTCTTGTATGCATAGATAGTGCAAGCAGATCACAATACTGTTGGTTTGTATGAGGTGATCTTATGAAGCATTGTTTGATAATGACATGATAGACTTTGGTGTCGGTTGCTGTACATTTTCTTGAGTTATCACTGTTCTCTTGGTTCTTTCCTAAATTGACATAAGCTAAGGTAAAATGACCAGGTCTCAATGCATTTTTGCTGGCAAAAAAGAATAAGAAATTTTTTTTATTGGAAACATGCTAGAGTGGGTGTGAGAATTGGGAAGTGTGACAAGCTGAGTGAAATAAATACTGTGTACACATTTGTGAATCTGGCATCACTGCCATTTTTTTAGGCAACTATGAACCCCATTGAAATAACTCTCTGTTTCTATTTTCCTTAATTCATCTCCTAAACTTTTCTTTTTCTCAGTATAATCTGTTTTCAGCTCATCTGACTATTTGGCCCAGTTTTTTTCTGCTCATTTTACCTTTTTTTTACTTCTATACTGAATTTGTCTCTTGATTAGGGTCTCCTGTGCAGTCTCTATTTCTCCTAAGTCCTTTTTGGTTTGGCCTTACCACTGTTTCTTTTTCTCCCCCCCCCCCCCCCCCCCCCTGATTTGGAAGAATGTGTGGAACTGTGGAACTTCTTTATTACTTTGTCTGTCTTCATTCTTTCTAGAAGTTTGTACTGTATGACACATCTTTTACTGATCTCATATTTTATTTTACGGCAGAATGAGTATAGTTTGTTATTGAGTTATTTTATATCTGTTGATTTTTGAAAGTAAACAGTGGCAGTTTGTCACTTACTACATTCAAGGTGATAGAGCTGACTCTAGAATTAGGTCATCAATGAGTGGTAATTGACAAGTACAGAGTGGTAATGTACTCCTAAATCATTTCAAGCAAATACCAGGTTAGTTCCCTAAATCGTAACTATCCTCCCCGTGTTCATTAAAACCCAATACGGCCTCTCACAGTGTACTGAGCTGCGACAGTGCGGCCATACAGCTATACATTTGTTCAGAAGTACTGTATCATAATATATAGCTTTGAAGGAGGAGATAGTGCAAAAACTTAGCAACATTGTAATTTTGTTATGCGTATATCACTGACTCAACACCTGAAACATACGGTGAGTTGTTAACTGTTACTTCTTCCATTATCCACATTTTAGGAAGATATTTAAAATAACTATTTAGTATTTCCAAAATCCAAAACAATAATTCCTGGTGTTGCGGGTAGACCACCGATTTTCATGCATTATCAAATCGTAAAACATATGCAGTCTCATATATATGCTGTATCATATCACTATACATGTATGAGGTGTGATCAAAAAGATTTTTTTTTTAATTTTGTGGCCTTTGTACAGCTGATATTCATTTTTTTTTTTTTATCGTGTTAGTGAGTGTGTTTGTGATGTGTGTTTGGTCTTTCAGCTGTTTCGAATATTTAGTTTATTGTTGACAGTCAAAAAGTTATACATGTTTTTGAGTGATAAGTGAATTTTTACTTTTGAATAAGATGGATCAAATACTTTGTATTAAATTTTGTTTGAAAAATGGAATAAAGTGCAGCACCACCTTCGAAACATTGACTGTGGCTTTTGGTGAATTTATTATGAGTATGGTAAGAGTTTACAAGTGGTATAAACATTTCAAAGAGGGTTGAGAAGACATTGAAGGCAATGGCCGTCCTGCATGCCCTAGCACATTAGTAATTGATAACAATGTGGAAGAAGTAAAGAATATAGCTCTGGAGAATCATCAGATCACTATCAGAGGGGTTGCTGATGATGTTGGAATGTCCGTGACTAATAACAAACAAGTTTTTAGAATGTTTTGGGAATGAAACATGTAGCAGTAAAATTTATTCCAAAATCTTGACTTTCAGGCAAAAAGAACTTAACATAGATATCGCTCAAGAATTGTTAATGAAGTCAACAACAATACACAACTTCTAAAGAAGGTTATTTCAGGCAAAGAAACATGGTCAGATGGGTATGATGTCGAAACCAATACCCAGTCATCACAACGGAAAAAAAGAGACAAGACCAAAAAAATTGACAATTTCAATCACATGTGAAAGTTCTTCTCATTGTTTGCTCTGATTACAATGGGTAGCACATCATGAGTTCCTGCCTTATGGTTGTACAGTCGTTAAGGAATACTGCCTGCTAGTTGTATCCTGTTTCCTGTTTGCTTGAAGCAATCCAAAGAAAACTGTCAGAATTCTGGCAAGACCGCTCATTGGAAATTGCTTCACAATAATCTAGCCGCTCACACCTCAATTCTTGTCCATGATATGTGGTAAAAAACAAAACCGTTATTTTGCTTCAGTCACCGAATTCACTGGACATGCCACTCTGTCATTTCTTTCTATTCCTGAGGCTGAAGAGAACCATGAAAGTATCTTGTTTTGCCACCATTGATGAGGTAAAAAGAGAATCCCTGAAGGAGCTGAAACACCAAACAAAAAGTGTGAGTTCCAGAAGTGTTTCCAAGATAGGAAAAAGTGTTGGCACAATTATATCTGAAGGAGACAAGTTGATGATGAATAAATAAAGATCCTTTAAAGGAAAAAAATTCCATGACTTATTAATCACTACTTGTACATTTGGTTGTAAAACAATAAAAAAAGTGTTATCAAAATTCAGTTCTATATATATTTCTCTTTGCTTCTAAAACAATGCAAAGTAACCAATTTCTCTGATGTTTCTTCACTTACATCCATGCTTTTATCTAACAGAACATTTTTGTTCATGGAAAATGAGCTTACTGCTTCACTGGAAGTGATAGGTGCATACAACATTAAGAAATTCCAGGCAGAGTCAGACCAGTTTGAAAGTCTTTTGTAGTTTTGCCAAAAAATATTTTTTTAACTTCACACACTTAAAATCAGTATTTGTTCAGCATAACTTTTGAGCTCCATAGAACACATGCAAAGATCTTTCAACCTCTTCAATAATTATTAAAGATTTCATCAGTGATATAACTGGGGCTTCCAGCTTCATTATTGCTGCAGACAAATGCTCAAACCTTGATTTGATGTAAATAAGACCTTGCTTAAAATCTGTTTCTTGAATGTCAATTGTACATCTTTAATGCAGACTGCAGCAGTGGCTTCAAAACTGTCTGTGACCTTAAAAAAAAAAAAAATCTGTTAATGGCGCAGTAATTTAGAGTTTTTCAATAGAATGAAGCTAACAATTAAGTTCAACAAATCTATGGTAATTTACTGTCTCTTACCTGACCCTACTTCATTAAAATTATCATAGTAAAAAGATAGCGGCATTTATCCAGGCACCACCTCTAGTTAAAATGGGCTGTTGTGAGGTGAATATGCCAATAAATCTCTAACGCGGCAGCAGGGGCAGATGCTTTTAAGAATATCTTCATTAGAAAGAAAGTCAGCAAATAGTTCAATTAAACACCATCAGAATCATTAAACCTTTGTTTTTTGTGTGACTATTTACCTTGTTTGTTGAGGATATCAGCATATTCGTATTGAGCATATTTTAGACCTACGGTTTCAGTTATACAATACAGCATATAGGCCAAACATGTAATGTTCTTTAGGTTAGGATAAAATATTTTAATTGCTTCCCCAGGCTTCATCACATCTGGAGCAGCATCTTTTAACAATGGTAGGACCATTTTTAGATTTATTGGTTCAGTATTCCTAAAAAAATAATGAAAATATCAAATTACAATTACATTCCAAAACACGGCATACAGTCTGTATACATTTTAGCAAACACAGCTTCCTTGGTTTGTGGGCCAAGGGGAAGGAGCACATGCAATTTTGGAAGGAGAGAAGTGGTGTGTGAATAATCAGTTTCCATCACTTCATGATGTAGGGGCAGCATATGCTTCATACCAATCATCCACTATAATAGAAATGTCACATGGAACTCAGAAGTAACAAAGTAATGTGACAGCACATAACAAAGCAGCTCATCCCCAAATATTGTACTATCTGAAGCTAAGAGAATGAAATTACATTAAGCCTGTGAGAACACTGTTATATAACAGAGATAGATAGTAGCCTTGGGAGAGCCAGCCCTGACAACACTTTACCATCTGGTGAGCGAGATGTATGAGACAGGCAAAATACCCTCAGACTTCAAGAAGAATATAATAATTCCAGTCCCAAAGAAAGCAGGTGTTGACAGATGTGAAAATTACCAAACTATCAGTTTAATAAGTCACAGCTACAAAATACTGACATGAATTCTTTACAGATGAATGGAAAAGCTGGTAGAAGCCAACCTCGGCGAAGATCAGTTTGGATTCCATAGAAATGTTGGAACACGTGAGGCAATACTGACCCTATGACTCATCTTAGAAGAAAGATTAAGGAAAGGCAAACCTACATTTCTAGCATTTGTAAACTTAGGGAAAGCTTTTGACAATGTTGACTGGAATACTCTAATTCAAATTCTGAAGGTGGCAGGGGTAAAATACAGGGAGCGAAAGGCTATTTACAATTTGTACAGAAACCAGATGGCAGTTATAAGAGTCGAGGGGCATGAAAGGGAAGCAGTGGTTGGTAAGGGAGTGGACAGGGTTGTAGCTTATCTCCGATGTTATTCAATCTGTATATTGAGCAAGCAGTAAAGGAAACAAATGAAAAATTCGGAGTAGGTATTAAAATCCATGGAGAAGAATTAAAAACTGTGAGGTTCACTGATGACATTGTAATTCTGTCAGAGACAGCAAAGGACCTGGAAGAGCAGTTGAATGGAATGGACAGTGTCTTGAAAGGAGGATATAAGATGAACCTCAACAAATGCAAAACGAGGATAATGGAATGTAGTCGAATTAAATCAGGCGATGCTGAGGGAATTAGAATGGGAAATGAGACACTTAAAGTAGTAAATGGGTTTTGCTATTTGGGGAGCAAAATAACTAACGATGGTCAAAGTAGAGAGGATATAAAATGTAGACTGGCAATGGCAAGGAACGCGTTTCTGAAGATGAGAAATTGGTTAACATCGAATATAGATTAATGTATCAGGAAGTCGTTTCTGAAAGTATTTGTTTGGAGTGTAGCCATGTATGGAAGTGAAACATGGACGATAAATAGTTTGGACAAGAAGAGAATAGAAGCTTTCGAAATGTGGTGCTACAGAAGAATTCTGAAGATTAGATGGGTAGATCACATAACTAATGAGGGGGGGGGGGGGGGGGGGTACTGAATAGAATTGGGGAGAAGAGAATTTGTGGCACAACTTGACTAGAAGAAGGGATCGGTTGGTAGGACATGTCCTGAGGCATCAAGGGATCACCAATTTAGCGTTGGAGGGCAGCATGGAGGGTAAAAATTGTAGAGGGAGACCAAGAGATGAATGCACTAAGCAGATTCAGAAGGATGTAAGTTGCAGTAGGTACAGGGAGATGAAGAAGCTTGCACAGGATAGAGTAGCATGGAGAGCTGCATCAAACCAGTCTCTGGACTGAAGACCACAACAACAACAACATGTAATAGCCACAAAGTTCACTGATTACTACTGACTGAAACAATGGCACACGGGCTGACTAAAATGTTTACCTCCTTCATAAAGAAATTCGCGAGTGTTAAGTGGTTTGCATTTTGCAAACACTTGGTGGTATTGTCCTAGTCTGTCCTCAGTTAATTTTCCAGCTGTCAGATTTGCAAAATTTTTTCCCATGTAGTCACTAGTTTTGTCAACAGAGGCCCGTATGTTTGGGATTTCCAAGTCCTTTCAAAATTGATCTAACATCTAATTGATGAAAAGTTAATATTGAAGTTGAGTTGAGTTTAGGTTCATAACAGTTTATTTTTACATTCTTGGAAGAAGATAATTGAAATCGCAGGTGTTCGTCCATGAATTTCATAAGATAAAATTACTGCATTTCCGTGACATACTGTCAAAAATAAATAATTTTTACATGTTTGTAAATGTATAAGGAAACTGACTGACTTAAATACTTTTTCACTTACCTGTGCATATGATACTTGAAGGTAACTTCTGCGTAAGGTGGTTGGATCCAGGACGTAATTTTTTGTGTACTTTTCTAAAATTGGTTCTAATGTGGTATATGACAGTTTTTCAAACAGTATGTTTGCTCCTAGCAAAGCAGCATGTTGAAACCACAAAAAAAGGATTTTGTGTTCATTTAGTTGTTTTGTATTAATAAGTGATGCACACTTCGTACTCTTTTGTCTTTCTGTAGTTTCGTCTTTGCTCTATGACATGCAGAAGTTAGGTGCTGATCTATTTGAAACTTTTTTGAGCATTTGATGTACAAACAAAATGTAGCCTATATCGACATTTCTTTTATTACACATATATTTGTTAGGTTTGATATGTTATATACAACTGGTCAGGAAGATATTATTTAAAATACACAACTGTCTAGTACTAATAAAGTAATTACACATCATCCTTATTGCAACAGTCACAGTAAATGTCATCCCTGTCCGTTCTTAGAATTTCCTTTCACTCGATCCATTTTAATGTAAGGTCTCTTCTTGCAGCTCTAGTAGAAAATACTGGGCCATACAAATCCAACCCCTTTTCTTTGCCAGTGATAATGAAAATTATTTCATTGTTGGCTGACATCATAATACCAAATACAGAAAGGAAATGATTTAGTGATGTGTTGTTGCTGTATTTTGCATACTGTTCTATGAAGCAAAATCCTACTCACAATTTCTAAAATTTTTCGCTTCTAAAATAATAATTGGTATACAGTTTCTAAATTCCATATTGATCTCATGTCAGAGGTGATTGCAGGGTAAGGAGCAGGGAAGAATAGCTGGCTGAGGCAAGTATCTCTTTCAGTGCTGTTAACATATTTTTCGTGCAATATAGCTCAAGTACAGCAATTTGTACCAGCCACCGACAGATAGCAAGGATTGACAGCAGTGAAACAAGGCACAAAGTCTGTTGACATCTACCGAGCCAGACTAGCTCACTATGAAGTTGACAGACTGTAACAAAATTACTGAAATTATTCATGTTCTGTAATTTTGGCATAGTTCATATGAAAAAACATCAGTAAAAGATGCTATCATGCAAGTTATTGTATTGTGTGCACTGAAGCCAGAAAAATTATATCATATATGTAAATAAAATAAACACCACTCACAGATTAGGCCATAGTCCTATTCTGACTAGCCAGTTGCTGCCTAGCCAGTTGCTGCCTAGAAGGCAATATGGGGAGTGAACTATAATCGTGTGACGTGATTGGCATATCGCCAATTCCTCCAGCCATTATTGCCAGTTGATGAATTCTGATGATTCTGCTGCTTCTTTATTCAAGCAGCTTCTCATATGGCCTGACAGGGGCTGAGTGGACCCCGTACCAGAACTCCTTGTCTCAGAAAAATTTGGGGTGGTACTGGGTAATGGAACCCAGTTTCTTTCACACCATAGGCAGCGACTCTAACAATTTGGCTATGGAGGCTGTCATAACTGTCTAAATCCATGCTGTTATATAGAAAAAAAAAATCTTCAAAATAAGCATTTCTCCCCAAATGGCCAAAATATATACATACCATGCATTTGTATTAAACTCCAGCTCCAGTTATGAGGAATGCCTAAAAGGTTCAACCAACTGCTTCATCTTAGATGGCTGAAATCTTTCCAAAGTATTATAATGTCTGCAATCTGTAAAGGAAGCTAATTGGTCTATGGGTTTGATTTAATGTGTAAATTGAAGACAGTAGTCTGCTCACCTGAGTTGTCATTCGTCCTAATCTGTAAAATAAAGTTGGTGGTGACTGTAGAGGGTGAAAAGGTCAATATTCCGTGAGATGGTAGAATGATCACTGGGCGCAAATTGTTCATGTAGACATCTGCTCTATTTCCATTGATTTTTGAAGATAATCACTTGTAACTGTATATTATCATTACAAAATGATTTTATTTAGTAGTTCCATTTTTGGTACTAATTTTTGGTTTTACAGCTTTACAACATTTCATAATACATCTTCATCAGTTTGCAATAAATTTACAATAATTTGCAATTAATTTTCAAAAGTTTGCAAAAATGTTTCAGGAATTGCAGTATTGGCTTCAGCACATGCAAATACGCTCAATAAGAACTTATTGTGATACTTACCTTAGTGCCTCACTATGTTCCTTAATGGTAGCAGTAGCTCAGCTTCCGTACCCACCTTTCTACTGTTTACATCTGTCTACATCCAACCACTTAAACAAAACTCTAATTATGTTAAGTCTAAAGCTCAAGCGGCCAGATAATAAACTATAACAACCGGCTTGGCAGAAAAGTAAGTGTGATGGAAATATTGTCCCACTTGAAAAATGCTTTTGCTGCACCATGTCATTCATTCCGCGCATCCCAACTTTAGGTATCCATATCTTCACCTGAAATTCAGTGTCACCAAAATTCTTCACATTTCGAAACAATTACTACTTATTATGTAACAAGAATAAAAATAACCTTCAGATTTATTACCATTCATATTACACCGTACCATGAGGTGAAATTGGAATTTGCAACCACCAATGGATATTAATATGTATGTTGTTGCTCAATTGAATGTGGCACTATCAATAAAAAATGTTGACGGAACTATATCATAGTTGGTATTTAATCACGACAAGATTTGTGTGCTGTACTATCTCTGATGTGAAAAAGTTGCACAAATTGTAGATTTAATGGTACAAGCTTTTTGCATGTAAAATTTGTCATGTATCTTTGTAGAGCATGAGGTTGTGCAAGAAGTTGTTGAAATTGACCTTTCCCCACTCATAAGGAAATGTCAATTTCGAGAATTTGTATAGTTCGTACAATTGTCAGCAGAATTATTACTTCACTGCCTTGATTTACATTTTCATTCTTTGATACCTAATCTGTATTTCTTCCCTTTTTTCTCATTTCATGCATATTGTCTCTTATTTTTTGTCATTTTGGTATTACTAAAAGTTCTCTGTTACGCAGGCTTGGATTATCTGGTTTGCAGATTATTTATACACAGTGTACAGTTTTTGAAACAATACAGGCCATAAGTATTTTGTTGTTATTGGAATGAATTTTTCATGTTTTACTACCAGAAGACAATGCAGATCCCAAGCTGACTGTTGAAGACCCCTGATATATTTTTCCTTTGTTTCTGATTTCATCTTCTTGTAAATGCTCGTTCTCTATTCTTGTAGCATGTCTATGCCCAATTTCCTGTCTATATTTTTGTCTAGTCCTTCCTCTAGGAGCTAAAAGTCCATAATTTCAAACTCACATAAAGCCGTTGGCAAAAGAAAATGATTTATGTTTTTTCTGGGACACTTATCTTCAGA
This sequence comes from Schistocerca gregaria, assembly GCF_023897955.1. NCBI lineage: Eukaryota > Metazoa > Arthropoda > Insecta > Orthoptera > Acrididae > Schistocerca > Schistocerca gregaria. Next base: position 521,665,409 of record NC_064925.1, on the reverse strand, counting down.
ATTCTTGCTCTGAGTTCATACAAAATGAAAGCCCATTGTTAACATTGCCATGAGGAATGATATCTTGTTGACTGAACTTTTCTAGCTGCCAACAGATCTCAGCAATAGCTTTTTAAATAAACCATAGGAAATAAGTGATGATCCATGTGACATTTCTTGTTGCGGACAACTTATGGGTACTAGGAAGGTGACCAAAAACAAAAGCAAATGTACTGTTCTAATGATTGAAGAGATACAAGAAGTTACAGATGAACTAGAAGTGATAAAAACTGCAGTAAAACTTTCTCCAGTTTGTGCAATAGGCATACAGTCATTATGGGATCAGTTATCACATACATCTCTGCACAGAAATGTTGCATTCTTAGTATATAGGACAAACTTCTTTTAACCGTACTTCTGATTTTGGCACTCTGGTAAACAAGAACCTTAGTCAGGAAAAGAGGAAATGACGTGCAGAAACAGAGAAAAGAGACAATTTCTGGAAAGTAAACAGAAAACTGGTGATGAAATATAAAATGTGTTTTAAGTGTAGTTTTGTAAATAAGTTGTAACTAATGCAATGGGCTTTCAAATATTACGTGTTTCAAAATACAGTAAATTGCAGTTTGTAGTAAAAACACGTGTTTTGGATTATTCAAGTTTATCGGCAACCTGTGAAGTTTCAGGTCTGTATTAATCCAGACACACTGGGAATTTGCTGTACTAAGTTTATTCTGACCAACATATCTGTAGAATTTTGCAAAATGTTTTGATCTTGTGATCCTTTCATCCCAGCATCTGATTGATGGCTGTATCTTTAATTGAAGTTCAGACCTACTTCAACTGTTCACTCTCTCTCTTTTTGAACCACTTATTTCCATTTGAGTAAAGGAAATATAGCTAATTTTGGTTTCGTCCGCCTCCTCCACCCCCCCCCCCCCCCCGCCCCCCCTCCCCTCACCAGTTCATTTTTTCCAATACTGTTCCCTCATCACGCACAATTTTAACTGTTCCAAGTTACTTAATATTCTTCTGTTAAGGATTAAAATCAGTTTTTTATTTAGTTGACTGGTTCTTTTCACCAGGGGTCACTTTATCTTATACAACAAAATGTTGCAGCCGAAATATTCTGTGCTTGTTTACAACAAATGCAGGGGACGGACCAAATAATATGAACACCATACACTCTATTGCATCTTGTTGCAAGCTGACACCACTGGGTCCACGTAAATACTGTGATTTGACTGCAGTGCACAGTTGACGTTCCAAGTCTTGGAGGTTTTCTTTTAGTGTATTATATACTTTGTTCTGCGATAGTGAAATGTACGATTCCTCAGGTTTTGTGAAAGGGCATCTTGTTGGTGCGTAGTTAGCAGGAGCACCTGCGAAGAAAATGGCTGAACCTTTTTAACATTTCTCAACTGACAGTATCCATGGCAATGACTGTATAGACAAAACATGATAAAACGTCATTGAAAAGAGCATTAAAAAGGGTTATGGCCAGACGACATAAAACTACCATGCAAGAGTGTTTGCAGGGCTCATCACACACTTGAGAAATACTGTGTTGACAAAAACTGTATGTGGGAGTATGCATCAAGTGTGGATCCGATTACAACACCAGGGCAATGGGAGCGCACACTTACTTTGTTAGTGCCATTCCATCTCGCTATGAAATTGGCACATGCAAATTTTGTAATCAGTTATGATCTAACAATCAAGAAATATCAGCTTTGTCTAGTTGGAATTAAGTCTGTAAGGTGCCTATCGGTAGACTTCCAAACCCTGAGCCACCTGTTCCTACAGTAGTGTATAGTATGCACTGACTGCAAAGTTTCCAAATAAAAAACCTTCATGTAAGATTTTAACAGTCAATGTGCAGTTTGTGTAATATTATGGTTACTACAGAAAATATGAAAGTGTGGCAGACGTAGTATTCTACATATTTTTTCATGATGTTGAACATATATTTGAGACACCCATAAACACCTTCAGAATCTGCAGACTTCATAGTTTCTAGTGTGGTTGTTAGATATCAGTAGTGGCTGGCATCAATGTAAAAATATGTTGTTATTGAAACATTTGTTATGTTGCTTAGTAGACGTCAGCAGGTGTGCATGCACACTGTTCTGCCCCATGAACGTTCAATTCAACTTTGAACTTGTGTTTGTTTGTTGTGTAAATTGGTTGTAAAAGAAATTTAAACAAAAATATCCTGTGTTTACTTTCTTATTTGAATATAACCATTTCTTTTCCAATTCCATTTATAGTACAAATACTACTTAATTGGAGTTTTGTTAGTGCTTTTAAAACATAATGTTAAAAACATTTTAAAATTCCAACCACAGATTTCTACAAATACTGAAAAAAAACAAAGATTTTAGCCAATCTGCAGATAATGGCAGTTAGGTATGACAACAGCACTACGAACATTCAAGTACCAATAGAATTCCAGTAGTACAACAATGTATTTTAGTGTGCAGTGCACTTCCTTTTCAGTCATTGTTCAAACATTAAAGTCATTCTCCACCCATCCAATAGAGAACTGCTTCTAGAGATGTATGCCACCTTTATCTTCAATAAAATTTTATGAGTTTTGGAATTTACAGTAGAGCCAAATTTGGCCTGTGTCTTCTTTCAAGCATCCAGTAGTTTTGAAATGTTGCCGTGCAACATTCCCATGTAGGCAAAAATGTGTTCTCACTTCATAATGAACTACTTCCAGCAATATTACTTCTGAGCTTCAGTGGCACATGGGTATTGTACCACTGCTACAGTGATTGATGATTGTATATGGAGACATCCCAGAGAATTTGCTTATTCTATTTCAAAGGATGGAATTTATTGCCATTCCCTTTTGCGATTGTGGCATATCGCATCATGCGCCAATTTATACAGATACCACAAGCCAGTCTCTCTCTCTCTCTCTCTCTCTCTCTCTCTCTCTCTCTCTCTCTGTGTGTGTGTGTGTGTGTGTGTGTGTGTGTGTGTGTGGGCGCGCGCGCGCATGCCAGGGGAGGGGGGATTTTGAGTTTGACAAGACTCTTAGCTCCTAGTTTTTTTACAACACGGAAGGTTTATCTAGCAAGATGATTGATCCATCACTTACCTACCTGTACTCTCAGTGCAGCAAAAGCATACTTTATATTGCCATATAGTGTCCTCATCTATTATGTGCCCTTAGAATGATTGCCGTGATTTGTGCATTTACTATCATATTCAGATGATCAGAATTGACTTACTGCATTTACAGATCAGCAGTGATCAACTTTTTTTATATATACACAGCCCGACAAGAAAAGTGAAGCAGACTGAAGGGAAAGCGGAAACAAACTGAAACTTCATGGGTTCAGAGGACATGTTGTGTTATTCCAGTGATTACAATAACAAGTCAAAATTACAGGCGAGCTTATCAGTATCAGCCCACTTATCAGCGTGATGTTGCACCTCATCTGACCTGGATGCTTGCACTGATTTGGTTTGGACAAGTGCCGTAAAACCATTGTATACTCTCAGGCAAGCTGGGCCATAACTGTTGTAACTGGTCCTTGATATCTAGGATACCGACACTGGGACAGAGTTAACGTAATTATTGCTCCCACACACATTATTTGGGCACTCGGGAGTACCTCAGCTGCAAAGTACCTCACCATCACACAGATAGTTCATAGAGATGTACCATTTGTGGATGAACAGTGTCATGTTAAAAAATGGCACCATGATACTGTTGTATGAGAGGTAACACATGAGGACGCAGGATGTCTGACCATAACCTGAAGTCACACCCGCTGGTTCTCCATGCCAAAAGTAACACCACTGTCCTTTCTAAAACACTGGATGAACAACATTGCTACCCCTGTTGCTGCAATACTTGATGATAATGGGCATCCATGGTAGTGCAGAACTGAAGTTCATTGCTGAACACAATGTGATACCATTCATCAGTGGTCCATGCCACCTGATCACGGTACCACTTCAAACACAGCAACCAGTGTGAGGGATGGCATTTCCCTTGTACGGCTACTGCTAGTCTCCAACTAATGGCGCAACATGCCACAGAATGTTGTGAGGAATCCGTTATTTGTTCTTGAATGGTAGGTGCAGAGGTGAAAGACACTGCGATGTGCTTCATGCATGATGCAGTGATCTTCCCTCGTGGTGGTGAGACGTGATCGATTGGGACCTTGACAAACAAATATGCCTGCCCTCACGTTCCCAAGCCATCAAACGTCCGGCCATTGACACATTCAAATGCCTCACAAATCTGAATATTACATTAGTAGACCAACTGTCGAAAGGTACATTGAGCCTCATTTCAAACTGTCAGGTATTGATGACACTGTCTTACATGTGGTATGCAACATCTCTGTCCCCTTCATAGTAAACACTCAACATATATAACTGTTTGTACCCCTTATGTACCCTACCTGGCCTGGTAACAACACTAAAAGTGAACAATTCTAATGCACTCTGGTTGTCATTCTGCCTGTCACTGAGAATTTCAGTTGTAATTATTTACATATCCACTGGTGGTAACATTGACATCCATCTATGTCTTCTGGGTGCTTCACTTTTTTGTCAAGCTGTGTAAATAAAATTACTTTTAACAATGTAATGAAAAGGGTAGTTACTACTCACCAGATAGTGGAGATGCTGTATCACAGAAAGGCACAACAAAAAAGACTCTCAGAAACTTTTTGTTGTGTCTTTCTGCGACTCAGCATCTCCACTATATTGTGGATAGCAACTATCCTTTTCATTTTATTGTTACATTCCATCCTAAATTTTCCATTTTTTTAAATTACTTATAGTTTTTAAAACAGGTATACAGCTTCACATGTCTCCACATTGTTTGCATGTTTGTTGCAGCCAGTACAAGTGCCTCAGCAGAGGATAGCAGATGTAACCAGTGGTGCTGGAGGTGGCACTGAACTCCTAGACCTGGACAGTCAGCAACTGAGTTTGGGAAACATCGACTCAGGCGATTTGGCTAACTTTGGTCTTTTCTACAATTCACTATCGGAGAATCTGTCCAGCAACTTGAACCTCACAGATGGGGGAGGTGCAGCTGCAAATACAGAGGCAGCTGGTGGCACTAACATGACTGACAGCCTGACAAGACTCGCAAACACTACCATGCAGGACATTTGCAGTCTGAACAGCATGTATAAAGGAACTGGACACTGACAGTCTGCTAATGCACAAGGTGCAAGCAAGATCCCTGCAAATCATGGAAGTAGGAGGTAATGTCTGCCATAATTTTGAAATTTATTATTCCCATATATTTTTAAACATCTCGTCTTTCCACCTGAATTAATATGGTGACAATTTCCATAACATTGGATTTTTTATATAAATGTTACAAATTTAGTTCTAAATTTTGTGTACTGTGACTGAGATAAATCAGTTCCAAAGTCATTGTGTTCATGACTTTGCTAGATAACTATGGGAGTCATAGCTTCATTGCATGTAGACATTTGGATACCTGGATCCCTTCATCTTAATTTTGCTTTATGGATCAAAATCAAACTGTCGTGTTTCATACCATGTGATTGCCTGTCAAAGAAGTTCAAAATGCGACATTGAAAGTTTAAGAACTTAATCACCCAATTTCTTCATATTGTGCTCATCTTCTTTAACAGCTATATGATGAGGACAATAGTAGTAAAACACAATCTCTTCACAAACCTGCACTTGTGGAAGGACAAAGAAATACCAGCATCGTCATCGGTGGAGTAAGTCTTCAACTAGCCAACACTCTTCCATATCTGGGCAGCATCCTCCCATCAATTGCAGATATAGATTCAGGAATTCAATACAGAGTTAATTATGCTGGAGCATTCTTTGGCAGAATAAGATCTCAAGTTCTTTACAGTCACGAGGTCAGTGTTGCAACAAAGATCATCAAATGAAATTCAGTTGTAATTCCCACTCTATTTTAAGGATTGGAATCCTGGAGCTGTGAAGACTGCATCTTACAAAGTGGGAACAATATCACCAGTTGGGTGCTGATAACCTCGATGTTCAGTGCCCCTAACCCCAAAAAGAGAGAGAGAGAGAGAGAGAGAGAGAGAGACAACCAACCAGTAAAGAATTTGTAGTCTTAAGATGCCACGTATGATGGGCAGATCAGGTAGTTTGCCTATCTAATGATCGGATTCCCAAAGAAGTGTTTTACTCTCAGTTAAAAATGGGCAGACACTTTGTTGGAAATCAGAGGAAACAATTTGGGGATTTAATTAAGGCTAACATGTAGATGTGTCACATTATTGTTAACAGTTGGGAGACCTCAGCCCAGATTTTACATCCTTTAGATCACTAGTCTATTGTGGGTCATTTCTTTTTGAATAAAAGAGCTGATGAACAGGGATCAGTAAGGGAAAGTGCAAAAAGGGTTGTTCTAAAATCAGAGGCAAGGGATGAGATGATTGATGTAGGGAGAACAAAATTGAACAGCAACAAGAAAGATGCAATTGTGGAGGAGGGAAATCAAAATATGAAACTTGAGCAGAAAGGAAATTAAACAGTTGCTGGCAGAAATTTGTTACAGAAGTTGTAACTGTGTGTGTGTGTGTGTGTGTGTGGGGGGGGGGGGGGGGGGGGGGGGGGGGGGGGAGAGAGTTAATGGGTGGAAAGGAGATACAGTAATAGTTTAGCGAAACTGATAGTAAGTCTGTGCTGGGCGCTGAGTACAGGGTGTACATAAAGTCCGGGAACATTTTCAATTATTTATTGTACAAGAACCAAACACTGTACAGATATCATACGAGAGATGTTGAGAAAGTAGGGAACATTGCCATGTGACGCCACTAGGTGTGTGCCAATCACATATATTTTGGTATGTGCATGCTCGGCAGCTCAGTCAGCATCCATCCATGATAGCGGGAACATCTCTGCGCATCTGGTTTTCTCGATATTCAAATTTTAAATGTGCGCTGCAATCGAAAATATTGCCAGTTGTGAGGTGCGGTCTGTGATATGGTTTTTGTTGGCAAAATACCTAAAACCTGTAGAAATTTATTGTGAACTGTGCAAAGTGTACAGAAACAACGTAATGAGTGAATGGCCGAACCAACATTCATGATGAAGAGAAGATTGGACGCCTGTGCATTGTGACTGACGATCTTGTCGCTAAAGTTGATGAAACGATTCGTGAAAACTGTTGCTTCACAATAACAGAGCTTTCGCTTTCTTTTCCACAAGTTTTACGGACTTTTTTGTTTGAAATTGTCACTCAAAAGCAAGGCTATCACAAATTTTGTGCATGATGGGTGCCCAAAATGCCTACAGAGCACCATGGAGAACCGTGAATGGGGGCAACATTGACATATCTGGAGGCCTACCACAAACATGGTGATTCACTACTGGATCGAATCATAACTGGTGACGAGACTTGGGTGAAACACATCAATTGTGAGACAAAATTACAGTCCATGGAGTGGGAGCACACGAGGCCCCCCAAAAAATCAAGAAAATGTTTGCAAACCTTGTCAGCAAGGAAGTTGATGGTGACAGTGTTTTGGGATAGGCAAGGTGTGCTTCTTATTGATTTTGTTGAACGTGGAGCAACCATAAATTCTGCCCAGTACTGTCAAACTTTGCACAGCCTCAGAAGAGCAGTTCAAAACAACTGCCGAGGAAAGCTGACATAAAAAATTTTGTTTTTGCACGACAATGCCTGACCTCACACGGCAAACCGCATCGAAGAACTCCTTAATTCATTCAAATGGGAAATTTTCCCTCATCCATCCTACAGCCCCGATCTTGCACCAAATGACTTCCACTTGTTTCCCAATATTAAGAGCTGGCTTGCAACACAGCACTTTGATGACGATGTCGAACTCCAGGCAGGCATGACTCACTGGCGGAAGTCTCAGGCGGCAGAATTTTATGACAAAGGTCTTTCAAAGCTTGTCCACCACTATGATAAGTGCCTCAGTGTGTTTGGTGACTATGTGGAAAAGTAGTATGTCAGTCACTCTTTCAGATGTATATAATAAAATGTACTTCTTGTACTTAGGTTCCTTTTCTTTTTTTTTTAAATGCCAAAACGTTCCCTACTTTCTGAATAGCCCCCATACATATGTCATTTTGAAGAGAAACCCTGGAAGTGCCCCCGTCCCCCATGTATATTGCCACAGCATACTTTGGTAATTTGCCGATAGTCAGTGCTAGTCGCAAACATAGCGAGTTTCGGTGCGGAGCGAGCTGCTTCATGAAATGGCCTCTCCAATCACCAGATCTCACACCGTGTGACTTTTTTCTGTGGAGACACATTAAAGATTTGGTGTATGTACCGCCTCTAGCACATGATGTAGCGGAGCTCCAGGAGAGAATATGGGAAGCGACTGCCACAGTCGATGATGCCATGCTGGGATGGGTATGACAAGAATTCAATTACCGTATTGATGTATGTGGTTCACATATTGAATATTTGTAAAAAAAAAACTTTCGAGAGTTGCTCTTCAAAATGCAGTATGTATGACATATGTACAATGTTTAGTTCTTGTGCAATAAATAATTGAAAGTGTTCCCAGACTTTTTGTACACCCTGCGTAAGTGGCAAAGCATATTTCAAACTGCATAGTTTTGAGATGATGTTGCTGGGAGGTAACTTTCAAACAACCCACATACTGAAACAAGAACCAAGGTAAAGACTTGTTGTTTCACAGTGTGCTGTTTGTCAAGATATGAACTTAGCATTCCCTCAGATTTTTTCTGTAACTATCACTCTGTTGTTATTCTTAAGAACTTCGATATCACTCTGTCCTTTGTACCACATTCTCACACATTTACTATAATAATAATTTATTTCTTTGCAACAATTTGTCTATAAATTCCACCAGTTACATAGATAAACAGAAATGCTCCCTTACATTATCACAACTTGCCTGAAATACACATTTCCCCTAATTTTCTGTTAGAATATATTTTATTCTCACATATTCACTTCCATTTCTTCTTACTACTACTGTGCTGTAGAAACCAGAGTTAAGATTGTTGGACCAGAGCTGCAGAGAAAAAACTATAGTTACAATATCAAATAGTAGAATAAAAAGGCATGATGACAATTCTCAGTATGTTAACTGGATATTGACAATAAAAGTACGTAATTTATGCCTTACTGCTCTACAGCTGACAGTAAAGAAATTGAAATATGATAGTATTAACAGTACATGGGACAGAAGATGAGTGTCTACTTACAGATTTATGAAACAAGAACACCTGAGGTAAAACTGATGATATTACTCACACACATGCACACAATATATTGACTTCCACACTGCAGAAGTGTTTTTAAAACCTTCTCCATTGGCTGAAAGAGGTCTTTTAATGAATAAGTATTAAAAATGCCAAAAGCACTAAACTAGAGATTCAGTATACATTCAACTGTTTCATTTCAACTCTGTTCCAGTTCTTTTTGTGTCAGAACTTGTTTAACAGATAATGTTGTCTTATCACATTTATTACTGATCTTATTTTCTTAACATCTTTTTAGAAAATAAGAATAACAATTAGAATTATAAAGAGAATGATAAGTGAATTGCTTTACAGCCTGCTTACAGTATCATACACACCCCACCTAGAAATTAGATATAGTTTGTGGGTTCTGTTGCAAGCAAAGCCCATTTTCTGGTGCTGTAGTGCCGTACATAGGATAAATCACCTCTTTCTAAATTAGCATTTGTCGATAATTTGTTAATAGGCTCATGAGCTGGGGAATTAAATATTGCATAGTCAATAGAAATAGATTATTTTGTCTTTTGTTTGTAGCTGATAGAACAGAATTTTAAAATGTTGGAATGTAATTAAATTCACATTCACAAACATTCCAAGTGGAAGAAGAATGATAAAAATAAAAAAAAATGAGAACAAATAAAAAAGTTCATACAGTGATTAAAATGACATGACAAAGGAATAGAAATAAAAAATTATATTTAAATCAATTATTGATAAATGAATAAAAATAATGCTCAAACTTACTTTGACAAAGATTTTAAAAAATGTTAAGCATTTAATCTTCTGCAGGTGAGGCCCTTACCATGCCCATTATGCTACACAACCAGTCCATTCATCAGAATGTATTTAAAACTAACGAGTGTCATGTCAGATTCTGAATATTTATTTATTTTTTGTGCCTCCTCCCATCAGGGTGAATGGCTGCAGGGTGTGATACCTGGGATCTTAACCTACATCAGTCTATAGGAGGTTTCAAAAATGTGATCCCACCACTTGGAACCTCTACTTGTAAGACAACAAATGCATGGATGCACAGCATAAGTGTGAGGTTGGTGTATGGAATGAGATGTATTGGCGAAGGCAACAGGGTTGTACAGACACAGTGTGGAATAGATTTGCCACCTCCACTGAGAAAATTCAATTTTTATTTGGAGTTGTTGAACAAAAGTGGAGAAGTAAGTTTGGAATCAATGAGTGCTGATGCCTAGTGTGCTACTGTAAGTTAAGCAAAAGACATTCTGCAGATTATGATGGCGTATGGCAAAAGAAAGGCCACACTTCTCTCAAGGTGTTGTCTTTTCAGTTTGGGAAAGTTCTTGATTTTTGAGTGCTTGTGCAAGTCCTGATAAGATTACCTAATGATGAGAGAAAATTTCTGACATTGCGAAACTTGAATGTTTTGATCGTGCCCAAACACATTTAGGTAGGAGGTTGGTCAAAGACTAATAATTTAGAAGAAATGAGGGAAACTGTGTGGGCCTTCCTCTTTCACAGGGTTGCTACAGACGAGGAGCCATGTCATTCTCTCTGTCCAAAGCATCCTGTATGTTGAAATGCTCGCCTAAAACAGTATTTGTGTGCCTCAAATCCCTAGAACCTGGTTTCATGGATGTAATATTGTGTTTCAATGAAGAGTCAGTCAGCAGGATAAAAGTTTTCAGTGATACAGACATAGAGCCTGGAGTGAACATGAAGAGTGCACTTGTTAGTTTAGCAGTTGAGGGTGTGGGAGGCCAAGAAAAGTGCTGTACAGGTGACAAAAGAGGCCAGATTTTTAAAAAGAGGCTCCAAACATAAGCTGTAGGATATAGAAACCTGGTGGCAGTGTTGTACCTGGCAAATTTTAACTTTGAAGAAAAGAAATGAAATGAAATCGTATAGTATTTTGGCTGGGAGACACCTTATAGAGTTGAAACTTCCTGGCAGATTAAAACTGTGTGCCCGACCGAGACTCGAGAACTCGGGACCTTTGCCTTTCGCGGGCGAGTGCTCTACCAACTAAGCTACCGAAGCACGACTCACGTCCGGTACTCACAGCTTTACTTCTGCCAGTATCCGTCTCCTACCTTCCAAACTTTACAGAAGCTCTTCTGCGAACCTTGCAGAACTAGCACTCCTGAAAGAAAGGATATTGCGGAGACATGGCTTAGCCACAGCCTGGGGGATGTTTCCAGAATGAGATTTTCACTCTGTAGCGGAGTGTGCGCTGATATGAAACTTCCTGGCAGATTAAAACTGTGTGCCCGACCAAGACTCGAACTCGGGACCTTTGCCTTTCGCGGGCAAGTGCTCCACCAACTGAGCTACCGAAGCACGACTCACGTCCGGTACTCACAGCTTTACTTCTGCCAGTATCCGTCTCCTACCTTCCAAACTTTACAGAAGCTCTTTTGCGAACCTTGCAGAACTAGCACTCCTGAAAGAAAGGATATTGCGGAGACATGGCTTAGCCACAGCCTGGGGGATGTTTCCAGAATGAGATTTTCACTCTGTAGCGGAGTGTGCGCTGATATGAAACTTCCTGGCAGATTAAAACTGTGTGCCCGACCGACCTTATAGAGTTGTTTGGCCGCGTGGTGCATGTCTTTCTGTTTGACGCCACTTCAACAACTTAGCACGTCAGTGAAAGTGAGATGAATGAAATGATGAGAACAACACACAAACCCAGTACCTGAGCAAAAAAAATCTCTGACTTGGCTGAGAATCAAACACAGGACCCCATGATCTAGAGGTAGCAATGCTGATCACTAGACTGTGAGCTGTGGGCTCTAAGTTGAACATATCATACCAAAAAACTTTAATTGCATTTTCCTGGAAGTATAAAACTTTTAGTTTTAAGTACAATTTTCTCCTAAACTAATACGTGTGTGTCAGTGAAACTAGGCACAGAAATTAATTACAACATTTTCATTAAAGTGTCTTAGAATTATGACAGTCAAATAAAAGGTGTGATACATATTTTGGTAATACTTTTTTAAATGCCAATTTTTTAAGTCTCATACTTTCGATAAATTTCTACTGATAACAGTGATACTATCGTACAAGTAATATGCTTTGAAGAAAATATGACAACTTATGTAAGTTTCAAATTTAGTGTGATTTGAGCAAATAGTTTTTGAGAAATGGGTACCAGCTTTATTATGATCACCCATAGGTAATTTGCTCAGTGCTGGGTCCCCTTAAGCAAAAATTGTGAGTGAGTATATGTGTTGTAATCTCAATGCAAGAATTTCTAATTTATTAAATACACTACTAGCCATTAAAACTGGAACACAATGAAGAAAGCATGCAACAAACATCAAAGCGTCATAAAATGTACAACAAGCTCGAATGATAGCATGATAAGCATTTCAGTGCAATCACATGAAGTAAGCAGGAGTAACGCCACCTACAGTCTGTGTTTAATGAAAGATTTTGTAACACGGTTCCCATTTGTAAATTGTATTTGAATGTTTTTTGTTTGGGTGATTGTGCTTTGCCTTGTGGAAGAAGGGGAAACTTCTACCAGCATGTGTCGGAATACTGATTTAGCACATTGAGTAATGTTATGGGGTACAATAGAGTACACAACAATTATCACCTCTGATTCACTCTTATGGTAATTGGGACAGCAGGCATTACATTTCAGACATGTAAAGGCTGATGGCGGTGCCCTGTCTTCAAGGTCTCTGTGACATTAGCTTTCAACAGAATAATGCAAGACCCCAAGTAAATATCCCATCTGAGCTCAGTTTGACTTAGTGTTCATCTCGATCAGTGCTGTCGTTGATGCTAGAGATGGCAGCTCTGTGTACTAAATTTCGCACCATGTGTACCTTCAAATCATCTAAAAGAAATAATAATGTATTCTTCCTACACACACACACACACACACACACACACACACACACACACACACACTACTTAAAATTTTGTTATTTATTTCCATTTTAATGGCCAGCAATTAACATTGAATACAGCCAGATACAATCTTGAACTAAAAATTTATTTTGCACCGACCTGAGTTTCTGTACAACATTATTTTCCCAGTAGATAATTCAGGCAACGAAACTGAGGTGGTGACACATTTTCAGACACCACTCATTCACAAGCTACATTACAGCTTCTAAAGTTTTCAGTACCGGTACATATTTTGTATATTGATATGTTCAAGCCAGTAAAGATATATGAAAAATCTCTACCTTGGAGGATCTGTTAAGCATAGCTGATAATAACAGTGAAAACAGATACAAATTGCAAGCTGTTAGGGTTATCCATTCAACGGGGAGGGGGGGTTATTTCTGGATTCCGAATAGCTCCCCATTGAGCAAAAAAATTTTTAAGTTCAGAATTTCTTCTGTGTCCTTAATCCATAATTCTTCTTTTTGGTTCATATGAATATCTATTAGATTGCTACTCAGCTTAAAGATGACATGTTGAGTTGCAGGCTGGCACAACAGGAAGTCTGTTACAGATTTAGCATTTTTAGAAGAAAAATAACACACACACACACACACACACACACACACACACACACACACACACACACATTCCAACCCGGAGTGTGTGTTATTACAGATAGTTCTTAATTCTTATTACTATATGCTCACATTGACTATGGAATCAGCTCAGATCTTTCTCTGACGCCTTTCCATAGTTCTACTGGTGCAGTATGAAAACTTGTATACAATATTGAGCTCCATTGCTGAAAGTTAAGATAGCTTACATTATTATTGACTTTCCATCATTTGTCTGGTGATCCAAAAACATTAAAGTGCTGAAGGCTTGGGTGCTTAGTACTTTAGACGTGTCTGTACCACGGGATTCATACATCCCTTGTTGTATGCCAGGTCAGCACATGGAATGAAAACCCAGTTTTCTGTTGACAGTGCTGTATTTTTCCATGGGTAATGCAAGAGCTCTAGACCTGCAGAATAGACAGAAATGAAAGGACCTGGTATCAGTTTGGGGTGGTTTGGTATAATGCTCCAATGAATACATTCATATGCTTACTTCCTGTTTGTAAAACAACATTTATAAAACTTTTTATTTTTTGTAAGTAAGTAATAAATACTATTCTTTGTTGTGTTTATGATATACATGTTATTTGTTTTTCTATTGTATTGTTACAGATCTGAGTGGAGAGTGGCCTCCAGCAGAACAGTGAATGTGTAAGTAGTAACTCCTGTGAGGATAAAGAGTGTAGCACTAACAAATGTGGTGGGACGCAACGACGACATCCAGTCAGTTTGCTGTGCAATAAAAGAAACTGGACTTCAGTAAACCTAGGAAAAGTAATGACAGATTATACAAATAGAGAACGGTACAGTTCAGACATAGAATTTTCTAGTGAATTCAGGTGCATCATTTGTCCAGTTATGAATCATCTGCGTCACACCATGAGAAATTCGAGAAGTGATCTCGGATTGATGTCATACATTATGTGCAATGAAAGTTGGCTGTGGAGTGCACTTGGGTCTCCAGTGCTAAGTGCTCTTGAAACTTGTAAAACAATGTACAAAGCTGGCAGGAAATGACTGTATTAAGCAAATTTGTGTAAATGTTATTGATGAATGTTGTTTTTATGAGGCTTTTATCCGTTGTACATTTTATTCATGTGGACTTTTATTTGTATATTTTATACAAAAACTTTTATAGCAGGAAAAACAAAATACTACTGTTGCTCACTTTTATTCTGTAAGCCAGTGGCTTACAGTAAACAGTGTACACTGATTTTATTTCAGTTGTTGTATTTGAGTATAATATACACATTCAATTTTCAAACTTTCTCTGATCTCTCAGCCTGGTATTTAATTGATTTTTGTATCTGCAGTAGTGACTTTGTATTGATTTCATGTATTTTCTTATGCACTTTGAAGTACAAGCCAGTTATACAAACACAGTTAAAATAAATGTGACTGCAGATCCATTACTTGCATGAGATATTTGCCATTCTTTTCTTCAGTCACGTATGTTATTTCATTGCTACAATGTGGATGACCTGCAAACCTAAAACAGAAAATTTCCCTTCTCCCATTGCAGGTTTCCTTTTCCTTATACTGAAAAATGAAACTGATACAAAATTGTACATTTAGAGTAATAACTCATCTAATTGTAGAAGTGTTTAATAATGGATACACCCACGAATAAGAACTTTCAGTGGTAAAGTCGTAACTGAGGAAAAGTACACTGATGAACGAGAACATTGTGACCACTGCCCACTGTGAGGTAGAAAGTCACCAGGCGGCATTGCGAGTGTGACGTGTCAGGGAAAGTACGTAAGTGGAGAACCATTCTAGCATTACTACTGGCTGCACATGAGAAAATCCACTGACATAAGAGACTTCCACAAACAACATGTTGTTATGGCCCAGCATCTACGTAGTAATGAGGCTCTCAGAAATGCCGAAGCCGGTCGGCTATTTGCGTTTTCTGTTTTGAGCTTCTATGGAAAGTGGTTGAAGGAAAATGAAAACACATGCAGGAGACAAGCGTATGGGATGTTGTGCCTCAACACAAAATGTGGTGATCCTGACTTGCCCTCTCAGTGAAGCAGGATAGAAGGTGATCAGATGCAGATTTGATGACAGTGCAATGCTGGTGCAGGCAAAATTCTTTCAGAGCACACCATTCAATGCACAACTTTTGAACATGGTCTCTGCAACAGAGAACCCCTACATGTTCCCATGTTGACTCAACGACATCATCAGTTACAGTTGCAATGGGCACAAGATCGTTGAGACTGGACCATAGATCAGTATAAATGTCACGCCTGATGGGTTCTTGTTTCACATGTTCAGATATACTGTTGTCCTGGCGAGGGTCTGCTCGAAATGCACACTGCGCCATTTACGCAAGCAAGCCTGTGAGTGCAACATTATGCTAGCATATCCAATACGATCAAAGGCACCAGTGCAACTGTGTACTGTTAAAATTATTGTGGACTACCTGTATGCCTTCATGCTTGATTTCTTCCCTGATGGCAGTTGTATCTTTCAGCAGGATAATTGTCCATGTCATGAGGCTATAACCATGCTACAGTAGTTTGAGGACCTTGATCTTGGCCATCAAATTCACCTTACCTGATGAAACATATCTTGGTCAGTATCGGACACCAGCTCCGCACCATAAACTGTGGGCCTATAACTGCGGTAATTGCATGACGTGTCCTTAGAAATTTTGTGCCATGCAGCTCCGTACACGTTGAACTCATGCCATGCAGAATCGCTGTTGTATTGCAGTCCACAGTTGGAATAGTAAGCAGGTTGTCATAATGTTTCGTCTCATCAGTATGTCTATTGTCACATATTATGCCACAGACACCCATTTTTTTCCCTTCATTCGTATTTCAAGACTGGCAGTGGAAATGAATTTCGTAAAATCTACTTATGTGTAGGAATTAACAGGAATTATTTTTCCCCTGAATTCTCATTAGACATTGTGACAAGTGAAACTAAAATGCCTGAGAAGACAAAATACATGGAAGTATATGGTTGGGATGTGGATATAGCGGAGTTGAAGCAGATACAGGAGGAGAGCTTGACCCTACACTGTGATTCATCATTTATGTCATATACAGTTTGTTACAAAAAGGTACGGCCAAACTTTCAGGAAACATTCCTTACACACAAAGAAAGAAAATATGTTATGTGGACATGTGTCCGGAAACGCTTACATTCCATGTTAGACCTCATTTTATTACTTCTCTTCAAATCACATTAATCACGGAATGGAAACACACAGCAACAGAACGTACCAGCGTGACTTCAAACACTTTGTTACAGGAAATGTTCAAAATGTCCTCCGTTAGCGAGGATACATGCATCCACCTCCGTCGCATGGAATCCCTGATGCAGCCCTGGAGAATGGCATATTGTATCACAGCCGTCCACAATACGAGCACAAAGAGTCTCTACATTTGGTACCGTGGTTGCGTAGACAAGAGCTTTCAAATGCCCCCATAAATGAAAATCAAGAGGGTTGAGGTCAGGAGAGCTTGGAGGCGATGGAATTGGTCCGCCTCTACCAATCCATCGGTCACCGAATCTGTTGTTGAGAAGATTAGGAACACTTCGACTGAAATGTGCAAGAGCTCCATCGTGCATGAACCTCATGTTGTGTCGTACTTGTAAAGGCACATGTTCTAGCAGCACAGGTAGAGTATCCCGTATGAAATCATGATAACGTGCTCCATTGAGCGTAGGTGGAAGAACATGGGGCCCAGTCAGAACATCACCAACAATGCCTGCCCAAATGTTCACAGAAAATCTGTGCTGATGACGTGATTGCACAATTGTGTGTGGATTCTCGTCAGCCCACACGTATTGATTGTGAAAATGTACAGTTTGATCACGTTGGAATGAAGCCTCATCTGTAAAGAGAACATTTGCACTGAAATGAGGATTGACACATTGTTGGATGAACCATTCACAGAAGTGTACCCGTGGAGGCCAATCAGCCGCTGATAGTGCCTGCACACGATGGTATGGAAACAATTGGTTCTCAAAGCACTCTCCATACAGTGACGTGGTCAATGTTACCTTGTACAGCAGAAACTTCTCTGACGTTGACATTAGGGTTATCGTCAACTTCACGAAGAATTGCCTCATCCATTGCAGGTGTCCTCTTCGTTCTAGGTCTTCCCCAGTCGCGAGTCATAGGCTGGAATGTTCCGTGCTCCCTAAGACACCGATCAATTGCTTCGAACATCTTCTGGAAATCTGTCTCGATACAAACGTACTGCACCACGGCTATTGCCCCGTGCTAATACATACATCAAATGGGCATCTGCCAACTCCGCATTTGTAAACATTGCACTGACTGCAAAACCACATTCGTGATGAACACTAACCTGTTGATGATACGTACTGATGTGCTTGATGCTAGTGCTGTAGAGCAATGAGTCGCATGTCAACACAAGCACCGAAGTCAACATTACCTTCCTTCAATTGGGCCAACTAGCGGTGAATCGAGGAAGTACAGTACATACTGACGAAACTAAAATGAGCTCTAACATGGAAATTAAGCATTTCCGGACACATTTCCACATAACATCTTTTCTCTATTTGTGTGTGAGGAATGTTTCGTGAAAGTTTGGCCGTACCTTTTTGTAATACCCTGTAGACTTGCAAGAATGATGGGCTGTGGCACCTCAGCACAGTCTTACTTGACAGTTAGTAAAAGATGTTTATGTAATTTTTTTTTTTTTTTTTTCCCCCAATCTGACTGCTTTATAGTGTACATTCAGACATAGAGACAAGCATGCTTTGGTAGATGAGTGAATTAAGTTCCTAACATTCACAGTCTGTTTAAAAATTAACGAGACTGTATAGAAACAATAATTTTTTTAAAGTACAATTGAATCTTAATGCCTTCAAAACAGTTGCTGAAGGAGTAATGCACTCTTGTACAAGAGTTACAAGCTGGCATTATTTTCAGGTACTGCTTTGGCAAAACAAGTGTTCTGACCTGAAAAGGATTAACACGTGGGTTTTATGAGGATTGCCCTAGGGAAGTGTGATAGCTACTCTTGTTCTCTATACATATGAATGATTTGACAGATAGGGTGAGCAGCAGTTTGCGACTGTTTGCTAATGATTCTGCTGTTTACAGGAAGTGTCATTGTTGACTGACTGAAGGAAGATACAGGACGAATTGGACAGAATTTCTATTTGGTGCAATGAATGGCAACTTGCTCGAAATGTTGAAAGTTAATGCCGATAAGTAGGAAAAGCAAACATGTAATGTTCAAATACAGTATTACTAGTGTGCTGCTCAAGACGGTAAAGCTAATTAAATATCTAGGAGTAATGTTGAAAAGTGACAAAATGGAATATTCATATAAGGTTGGTTGTACAGAAGGCGAATAGTTGAGTTTGGTTTATTGGGAGAATTCTAAAAAAGAGAGCTCATATATAAAGGAGACTGTTTACAGAGTACTTGTGCAACCCTTTCTTGAGTGTCTTCCCACAAGGTTGGAATTAAGGGAGACATTAAAGCAATTCACAGGCATGCTGCAAGATTTGTTACAATTAGCTATTCCTTCCATAGTGACATGACTTCTCTCCACTGAAAATATTGCTCTGGGTTGAAAATCACTTCTGTGAAGGCTGTGCCTACACATCTCTTACCACCAAACAGGTCTTGGTTCTGCATTAGTTTATTACTATTGTCTCTCTCTTATCGTCCACACCATGAGTCATATAAGGAGCCCCAGGTATGCCCCCTTTGGTCGAAGTCAGATTTTACCATATGCTTTTACCAGAGAGTTGGTCTTATGTCTCTGTTTCAAATCACACAGTAGTCTTGGTAGCTTGTTATTGTCCATGTGGCACACATCATACCATTTCAGCTGCTGCGAGGTTATTTTGTCTTACAACTTGGACCTGTTTTCAGATTTCCTAATGTAAGATTGCTATTGCTATTGCTTTGTATATTTCTGACCTCACTATGAACAAACCTTGTACTGGTATTCACAGATGATACATTTTAGTGCTCTTTCTTGTTCCATATTATGTCTTTATTTGATAGAAACTTCTACTTGTGTGAATTCTCTGAGTGACAACTTCGTTTATGGAACCAGTATCAGAGACAACACTGCCACAATATTTGAAATGATGGGTCATCTGTAGCCGTTTCCTATCCATTTCAAAATGTCCCATTGATTGCCCATTGCTGTTCTTGACCATCACCAAACTATTCTCCTGCTTAAGATTGCCCAGGTTTTTATTTAATCTTGAAGATGTTCTTTAGTGTTTTTCCACAGATGTAGGTATAAGCAACAACATGGTACACAGTTTTCATTTTATCAGCTTTAAGGATTTGATGTACTTTTCTGTGGATCTTGTGCATTACAGCAATGAAATGAAGAGAAGACAGAATTTCACCTTGTCTTAACCCAGATTTCGTGCCAAGTGTGGGTGTCATTCCTATGGGTGTTTTAAGTTTACAGTTGGTAACTTCATACAAATTTTTGATCATGTGTACCATGTCATCTTGTATTCTATTTTTCTTCAGTGTTTCGATGCCTTTTTACTGTTCACTGTATTGAACATATTCTTTGCATCCAGAAAGGCTAACAAGAAGTATTTTTCCATTAATTGGTGGAGACAGAAAATTAAAGCAGTTGTCTATTTTCCCTTCCTGAATCCCTACTGTTCTTCCAAGGATTTTCTTCATAGAGTGTTTCCCACTTACTCTGCACAATTATTTCATAAAGTTTCCCTTTTCTATCACTTTTCTTGAAAATTGAGATTATGATGCCCATTTTCCAGTCAGCAGGTACCGTCTCTTCTTTCCACATATTTTTTAGGTGCTTGGAATGTTACTTATCTCTCTTCAACATCTCATACATCATTTTCATATTGCCATTAACATCCTCCATATTTCTTAATGACTGCATAGTTCCTTATTATGGGCAGTGAAGTATTTTGTAAACATGATCTTGTTCAGAACAGCAGTTCTTATTCTGTCATTACACAATGGCATTTCCTTCCATTTTTTTTTGTGCCACTGATTCCCCCACAGAACTTCTCAGTATCGTAACAAGATTTTCTTTCAGATCTTTCCACTTCTCAGCGGTTTCTATGTCTGTCCTTAGAAGCACAGTCCTGATGTTGTCTTCCAACTCGGCTTCTCTATCACTGGCCTTCAGTTTCCATGTCCCGAGTTTCTCTCCCTGTGCCCTTCTCAGTTTTAACATTTTGAATCTGTATCAGCCAATGAGAAACCTGTGATCACTTTAACATCTAGCAATCTATTTTGCTGTTGTTTGTCAGTCAAAATATAATATATAAGAGATTCCCATCCATATCTTTCGATCTTATACCTTTTTTGTTTGTCATACCAAGAGTTCACCCCTACAAGTTAGTTCCTCATACTGTAGTCAAGGAGTCTATTACCTTGTGTTTTTTGTGGAGCTGCCCATGTGACCGCAGAATTCTCTCGTACCCATCTCTTGCAGTCCCCATTCGGCCTTCATATCACTTGTGATGACTGTTCTTTCCTCTATTAGTCTTCCCTTAAGGTCATCTTCACAACCAGCCTGTGGTGCTATCACCATGTGAAACTGATATTCTTGGAAGAATTTAATTTTAGTTCAATGTGAAGAATCTGATCAGAAACAGATTTTACATCGACCATACAATCTTTCATTTGATGTCCCATAATAGTACCACAGTTTTTTTTGCTTGGATTCTCCTGATCAGGATAGATGATATCCCACTCAGTTTGTTTGATCTTTGTCCCTTCCATTTGGTCTCACTGAGTTCAAGTATGTTGATTTTCATCATGTCCATGCATTCTTCTATTTTGCCTCTTTGTATTGGAATATTAAGGCTGACAATTCTGGCAGGATTAATGATGGGTTGTGTGTGTTTTCCTCATTAGTTGTGATGTAGCACTGGATATTGTACAGTGTTTTAACAATATTGCTAGAGGGAGAAATATAGTTATTTTATCACTGCATTGTTTGCATTCTGTTTGAAAGCAATTTCATTCGTTCAGAAGCTGGCTTGCCAGACCCATCACTTCCAAATGTAGATCTGTCAGAGCACACATTCTTAGCTGCTGGAGTTTCCACTCTTATGTCCTTTTAATATTGTGTGTTCTGTCACTGACACTGACAGTGTTCTGTTTCAATTGTTTTCTTCATAGCTCAGGCCACAACCATTAAATTTAGTGCAAACTAACACGTTTTCTCTAAAGTTGTAATATTATGTAATACTTTTATTTGTTGTTACCCAATTCAGGGTGTATACGCAGACAAGGAAGAAAAATTCCCAGTTAAAAATACACTTTTTCCCAGGTCGAAAGATAGTTCTAGCCTCCTAATTGACAGCATATTTTCTCTCGGAACTGTATAACTTACCAGTCCTTTGAATGGTTATGGTTTTATACATGAGCGTAGAATTTCACGGCGCTTCAGAAAACAGAACTCAGGGGAAAAAACACCTTTTGGAAAGGTGTTTGATGTGCAGTAACATTTTCAAAAATATGTTCATTTTGTAGCACACATCTTTCTGAAGAGTCTGATACATAAAACCTACTTGTCCGAGGAATTGTAACATTGTAAGACATGTTACTTGATTTTAAGTGTGCCAAAGTGCAGCGCCACAGCTCTTCACGCAGCATTCTTCTATCGCACGTCCCTGTCTATCGGTCTGTGGAATTGAAACGTGTCTATTTTGTACTGGATGCCATCAGACTATATTCTGGACAGTGGAAATTAATATGTCCTATGGTGCCTCTCCTGCTTCCAGTCATCTGGTTAGCTAACAACTTGCTGCTTTGTGTGACATAAAACCAGTAAAGAGAAGAGACAGGCAAGATAGTACACATTTCTTCCATCCTTAGCTCCTAGAATTTTTTTTTTCTCTCTAATCTTGCTACAGCTTTACATGGCTGCTTTCTTTTCTGTGAAAGGATCTGTTACCTCATCAAAGTTTGTCAAACGTTTTGCTACATGAAAAATCGAAATGCTGTTGCCTAATACTGAAAAAGCTGTAATTACAAATAGGCCCAAGACTGGTGTGGTTTCTCAACCTGAATAAACCAGACTGTTTTGACAGAAATGGTCATTTTTATAACGCGGCAGAATATAATTCACAAAGTAACATTATCAAATGCCTATTAGGCCTACTACAAGCAAAAAGCTTTACATTAGGAAATAGTTTCACACTTCATTCATACGTTCCAATTTCTCAAGCACGCGATCGAAAAGTATTATATAAAAATTTCGCACTACATTTAGAATTGTCATATTCTTCCATAATTTAAATGATGTCACTGTTTCTTCTCCCTCCTCGTTTTAACAAACAATGTTGTCATCACTAATTCTGTATTGATTCCTGCCAATGTCAAAGCTTATTCGCCGGTTAACTTCACTAATTCTGCCAGAATCACCAGTTTAGTTATCTTGCGATTATTCTCCGGTTAGGTATTGTTACTTGTTCGTTTGACGCGTTTTCCACGCTACTTCCAGAATAGGCTGCTAGCCAGAGACTGTACAACTGGCCCTTGCTAGTATAGCGATCTGGCCAAAAATTTTCTGTCAAAATTTCATTTTCTTGGATACACCGAGAAGATAATACGTACTTTTTCTTACCTGTTATTCCTGTTAGTCGTTTATTCACACTCTGGTAGTCTGATTCTATGGATTTTGCTGGTAATCATAACAACGCTCATCATTCACAAACCCAATCAACCACATAATCAGATAGTGGTTGGCTTTCTTTCATTCGGCTATACTCTGCTCAGCTCGTATAGCCCCTTTTGCCTGCAGGAAAGTATATTTCTACATATGACGAGGATTCTACTGACAGAGACATCATGCACACTATGCACGCATTCACAAATCAACTTATGATTCATTCAGAAATCAACTTAGAATGTGTTCAAAAATGTTCAAACACTGCCAGGGACACGTTTCAAAGTCATACGAATAATCGATAGACTAAAGTGCGCTGGATGCTAGGTGCTTTGTGAAACAAGGTTTTTTTCCTCAAGAATATGAATTTTGCCCCCCCCCCCCCCCCCCCCCCCCCCCACACACACACACACACACACACACACACACACACACACACACACACACACACACTCCTAGACCCAGTCCAGGGCTGCTGCGCAATCTGGCAGCTTGGGCGGGCCATTAAATTTTTCCCGGTAGCTGCCCCCCCCCTCCCCCTGTGACGCAGCAAACAGCCATGTTTCTCTAGCCAGAAGTGGAAGAAGATATAACTCATCTGTGCAAGCACATGATCCCACTCTTAACTGCTAAAACAAATCTAACATTAACAGTTATGACAACATGCTCATCGGAGGCAATTTGTTGTTATGAAACATTGCATAGTCTTCCTAAAGCCTTTGAAACATTTTCTGTTGGCAGACACTTCTATGAGCACTGTGTTTTGTTGCTGTATATGGCGCATTCCTTTGCAATTTAAGTTTTATTTTAGTTTTTTCTCTCATTCATGTTTTATTGCTGAAGTATTATTCTTCAGTAGCGGGATACAGTAATATCCTTTGCTAGAGTATTGGTTCTTACCAGCCAAAATTACAAAAATTTAACTGAGAACAAAAACAATGAAAAATTCCCGGGATTCAAAAAAATTCCCGGTTTTCTCCCGGATGAATAAATTCCCGGATCTCCCGGGTCATAGACACCCTGCAATTTCAACATTACGGTCAATACCAAGTATTTACTAGTAATTTGTCATACAGCTACTGCTTGTACATTGGAAAGAATGCCGAGGTATTTTGCAACCATGTAAATGCTTTATAATGACCATAAAGATGAAATTGGCAAATAGAAAATAAAAGTGTTACATGAAGTTACAGTATCGGTATAAATGTGTTTTCACATTTGAAGACTTACATTTGGCAAATAGTTTGCTCTGTAAGCTGTACTGCAACTATTTAGAGTGACTAAATCATTTTTTTTGTAAAGAAAATCAAAATGGCCTATCATTGCGTTTCTAATTGGTGAGGAGTGGAGGTCATCATAAGGCTTATTATTTGTTTGATGAAAACTGACAGAAGTGATGCCCACACTGACTGCTAGAAGAAGCAGTGCAGAGGGAGCAATCATTGCCTTTTGAAGACAGTGGAGGCAGCGTTACATGAAAGTTAAGAGTTACGCTTAGCTGACACACTGAAAGTGTTTAAAAAATTGGTAAGTTATTTATCTGCACCACAAGCATAATTGCTTTTGATAGCCATTTGTACAGCTTTTTCTTGCCTAGCACACAAATCACAAACTGAGAAGAAGTGCACTATGAGAGTGTAGTGTTGCATTGTTCAGGAGCTATATGAATTTTCAAGTACTTAAATTGTACCAAAAATATACCATTAATTTTTTTTTTAAATACATGTGGTCCTTATCAACATCTTAGTATTGTAGATGTAATTTTTATAAAAAATAATGAATAAAAATCATGTTGTGCTTTTATATCCCATTAAAAATGTCTTCCATCACTTCAGCTGGAAATTAAAATTGTTGAAATACGGTTGTACATATACATACATCATATCTTTGTCTTAGTACAACTAGATAACTCAAAATAGCTGTTATTTAAAGAAACAAATTTGATAATTTCTCATAATTTTAAAGCTTCACTGAACACAAACTGTTTGAAATAATTCTGATCTTATGTGCTTACAAGTTTGAAACAGTCAGTACTTTTCGAGATAACCACTTAGATTTCCAAAATAAACCAACTGCTATCTATCATCAACATACTTATTCACAAAGAAATACAGAGTAATGTTGAAATATGGCAGAATTGTTTTAATCATACACAAAAATGTCAAATCTTATTAAATAAATAGTTATTCATTCACTTTTTCACTGTCAAACGTACCACAAAATTACAAAACAATTATCGGAAAGCACTCGCATGAACAAGGCCATCAAATCATATGAGGGTCACTCCAAAAGAAATTCACAGTATTTTTTTTTTAATCCATCTTTTATTCTACATGTTTGAAAGTTTTACAGTGTGTAGATACATCTTTTAGGAACAATATTTTCATTTCTCCACATAATTTCCATCCCTCTCAACTGCCTTGCACTATCTTGGAACCAGCGCCTGTATACCTGCACGGTAACCTTGTTCCATGAAGAGAGTCTTTCAGTTTCCCAAAGAGATGATACTCACATGGAGCCAGGTCAGGACTGTAAGGTGGGTCTTTCAGTATTGTCCATCCGAGTTTTGTGATTGCTTCCAAGGTTTTTTGACTAACGTGTAGGTGTGCATTGTCGTGTAACAGGAAAACATCCTGCTTTTGCCGATGTGGTCGAACACGACTCAGTCGAGCTTGAAGTTTCTTCAGTGTCGTCACATAAGCATCAGAATTTATGGTGGTTCCACTCGGCAAGATGCTCACAATCAAGAGTCCTTTGGAAT
Organism: Schistocerca gregaria; assembly: GCF_023897955.1. Classification (NCBI taxonomy): domain Eukaryota; kingdom Metazoa; phylum Arthropoda; class Insecta; order Orthoptera; family Acrididae; genus Schistocerca; species Schistocerca gregaria. The sequence continues at coordinate 521,639,304 of NC_064925.1, read as the reverse complement.
CGAAAAACATTGTAGCCATAACTCTTCCAGCAGAAGGTGTGGTTTTGAATTTTCTTTTCTTTTCTTGGATGAATTTGCATGATGCCACTCCACCGATTGCCTCTTCGTCTCTGGTGAAAAATGAGGTCACCATGTTTCATCACCTTTCACAATTCTTCCACGAAATTCATCTCTACCATTCTTGTACTGTTCCAAAAGTTCACTGCATACCTTTTTCTTGTTTCTTTGTGAGCTCCTGTCAACATCCTGGGAACTGACCTGGCACAAACCTTTTTTAACGCCAACACTTTCAGTATTCTGCAAGCACTTCCTTCCTCTATTCCAATGTAGCACGACAATTCTTTCACTGTGAAGTGTCTGTCAGCAGTCACCAATTCGTTAACACTCTGCGCATTGTCTGGAGTGTGTAGGTCTGCCGCTGCAAGGACAATCCTCAATATTGCCGTGCTCGCTTTCGTCACATAACCTGCTTGCCCACCGACTTACTGTACTGTGATTGACAGCAGCATCTCCATACACCTTTTTCAACCTCTTGTGGATGTTTCCCATAGTCTCGTTTTCACAGCAGGAATTCTATGACAGCACGTTGCTTCTGACGAACGTCAAGTGTAGCAGCCATCTTGAAGACATGCTGTGACGCTGCCACTTACGGGAACAGGTTGAACTAAGTTTGAAAACAAGTGGGAAGGATGTATCTACACACTGTAAAACTTTCACACATGCAGAATGAAAACTATTTTTACAAGAATAGTGTGCATTTCTTTTGGAGTGACCCTCGTTCTTTTCCTGTGCTATAAAGAGGATGGACATGTACAAAAATCTGGTGTCTGACAAGGAGATCTTGTCGATTTTTCTTGTTATAGTGAAGAGCTCTAAACTCTTCATCATAGTCTTCTTTATATTGCAACAACAAAAAAAGTTTAGCCAGCACATCCTCTTTCCTAAAAGCCCTGTGGCAATACAGATGTTACTTCATGCGCTTCTGGCAATAGTCTTTTAGACAGCAGGCCATTTCACTTTTCTGACTCTGTTTTGTCCTGTAGTGATTGCCAAAGGCATTGAGTCCCATTCCACATTGAATTTTAAATTAATGGTTTATAGGGTTAGTTATTTCCTGAACAGCAATCTCACATATGGCAGCAACAAAATTGTTTAGTTTTCTCCACACAGGAAACGTGGTATACCACCGCAGGGAGAAATTTGAAATATTCGTACAAACGGCTTGCTAAAAGTGTTGCCAATGCATGGCGTACAGTATTGCTAGGGCCTATGAAGACGATCTTACACGTAATTATAATGCTCACCTTTTCGCTAAAGACAGGGCTCAAGATGAAAAGAAACAAAAATAAAAAAAACAAAGGAAGGAACAAGCACCAAATTCAGATGGGACTTTTGTAAGTCTCTAGCAAAATTTGTTGGCACTAACTACTTCAAAGGATGAAACCTTTCAATTTTACAGTGCATAACATATAATCAAAACAAGGAGATTGTTTCATCTGGTCAGAAGTAGAGGAAAAATGAGAAAACTTTGAGATAGCAAAAACCGTATGTATGAGTGTATCAATCTCTCCTTGTAATGGTAAACCACATTTCCTGTTTCAGCAATTACTGTGGAGGACACACTCTAACCAAACATGTTGTTGCAACGTACTTGATCACTATTCAGGAAATGACTAACATAGAAGGTTATTGGTTTAAAATTCAGTGTTGGTCATGGTGAAATGGAATGTGATTCAATGCATTCAGCAATTGTTAAAGAACAAACATCACTTTGTACAGCATAAACTGGAATGCCACACAAAGAAGATGAAAAACAATGCTCAACAAACATTACTGGCAATTTAGACCATATTACAGATGCACATGCTGCATAAACATCTTAACATTGAATGCTGATTACATATTATAACTAGGTAACTTCAGATATCTACTGCTTGCATTATAGTTATGTCCTCACTGGCAGTTCGTATTACAGCACAACTGGATATTCAAGGTTCTATTTGTGGCACATAAATACTTCCTGGTTTGATACTTACCTATTTGTTGAAATGTGTATTGTGTCCCAACCGTAAAACCTAAGAGATATCCAGTTGTAGCATTGGTTAGAGAGCATCAAGAAGGCAAGAGTAATTTACATAACTCAGAACGGCAAAAATCAAGTTACCTAGCTGTTGTACTAAGGTGGTGGTGATTTAATAAGTTATGTAGCAAAGTTATTATGACAATTTTCGGATTTTGTACATATTACTTGCAATGGAATGGATTGGCATCATATTCTGGGGTAATTCATCGTTGAGTAGAAAAGTATTCATTGCACAAAAACGTGTAATCAGAATAATTGCTGGAGCCCACCCACGGTCATCCTGCAGACATCTATTTAAGGATCTAGGGATCCTCACAGTAACCTCACAGTATATATATTCCCTTATGAAATTTGTTGATAATAATCCAACCCAATTCAAAAGTAATAGCAGTGTGCATACCTATAACACCAGGAGAAAGGATGATCTTCACTATGCGGGGTTAAATCTGACTTTGGCACAGAAAGGGGTAAATTATGCTGCCACAAAAGTCTTTGGGCACCTACCAAACAGCATCAAAAGCCTGACAGATAGCCAACTATCATTTAAAAATAAATTAAAAGAATTTCTAGATGACAACTCCTTCTACTCATTGGCTGAATTTTTAGATATAAACTAAGTAAAAAAAAAAAAAACTTAATCATTAGTGTCATGCAATATTTTGTGTAATGTAATTTCTTGTACAGACATCTTTTATTAACCTGACACGTTCCACATCATTACAAAGTGTCGTATTCATGATCTATGGAACAAGTATTAATCTAATCTAATCTAATCTCTTAAATTTATTCTCTATAGTTGAAACCAGTGTGCTACTGAGTGATGGAAACCCAACATTTTCCCTACACTAGGCACACATAACAAAAGCAAAGTTAATACATTTAGACACTTCAGTCATTATTAGTTTTACTTAGCCAAAATTAGGGTGGTGTAAGAAATGGTCTGTCATCATGCTTGTTATGCTGTGTACCAGGAAACATTTGATAATGCAGTATTCCAGTTGATAATGTGTAAATGACTGAAGTTTATGAATATTGTTCCACCGATAAACCTGAAATGACCCTGACCTACTGGAAATTGCATTGCCTGATAATTTCCTAGTCACACAATTGTTTTGGTGTGAATCCATACATCAACAGTCTTTTTGTCATATTCCTGAAAAAATTTCTGTCTGTCAAAGCAGTGAATCATTTTCCACACACAAGTATTAAACGAAACGTTGAAAATTATTCTTTTCCATTTTCCAGATTCTGATACAGCCATTAAAAGATATTTGGAAATTAAGTCCTTTTCTTAACTTTTGGTCATGATTTGCTATGAAGTTCCTGAAGATAGACATAAAAAAGTGGAAATTGTAATCCACTCATAACTATCATTGGCATTATTGAGTATGAATGTGTCATAACATTTATCAGTTGTATACAATAAAGATAATGAGTAAAAAAGAAAAGAAAATGCACTTTTCCCCCACAAAACCTGACTGATTGATTGTAAGGGTTACAGCAAGCTTTGTCTTCACATCAGCTTTCTCTACAGTATTGCCTATTGAAATGGCATCTCTTCTGCACATTTACTTATAATAAACTTTGTAATTTTACAACTTCCTGTTTGTATAATATAGCAAACTAGCCTGACCAGCTCAAAGAAGCCTGGCAATCACCAGTGTCCATTTCACATGTTATTCACCACTCAGTAGGCCCAGTCTCATCGATCACCGTCAGAAACAGTACATTGTCTCTCATGTGCAGTTCTAAATCTTCAGCATTTTTTTCTGTCATTCATCACGATTTCATTTCAGCACATATTTCTTTCTTCATGTCATTCTATCTTCTAGTAATTCTATCTTCCATTTGTACAATTTATGTTCAAATTTTACAAAACAGAACCAGCTTTGCACACTACTTAAGCATTTTCCTCCTCTTTGTTTAACCAAGAATTCACAAGTTTTTCCTTGTCACTCAAAGCTATTGCAGTGCATGGTTTCCTTGGGCTATGATGGTTTCTTGCTTTGAATTCATATTGGCACTACTATAATCACACAAATCACAATTTCCAGAATCAACAGTGTTATTTCCCATTTTTCTGATGTTTTCACAATTAATATCAAAATGCCAACATCATTTGATTGAATTTTCATGAAATTACCCAACAAATTGTGCATATGTTGGCCTTCTGAAGAAGTACATTATGTTTACTGCGTAGAACATTATTCATACTTCACCTTTGTAAGATTACAGATTCTACTAGGGGGCATAAATCAAGAAAACAATGAATATTAAGTCAATTCTATCTCCACCATTAAAATGTACCAGTAATGTAAAAAGAACTGCTAACTATTATTGTTTACACCTACTTAAACATCCATAGTCTGAAAACCATTGTGAATTGCATTGCAGAGGATACTTCCACTGTGCCACATATAAATATTGTTTCTTCTTGTTCCATTAACATAATGACTGCAGGAAGGATTTACTTTTATTCTTGACTGCCTCAGTATGTGCTGTAATAGTCTAATCTTGTCTTCACAGTTTCTGAGACAGATACTGAACGAGTTGCAAATTCAAGAGAAAAATAATTGTCAATTGCAGCAGAGAAAAGACAAATGGAAACTGAAGTACACTTTACAGATTACAATCAAACTGTGTTCTGTTATCTGTTGACTGCTGCATCATCATGCAAAGCCATGTGCCAGATGTGTTTTGGATGAGCAGTCTGCTCCAGCTCTGGTGTTGGCAATTTTCCACAGTTTGAAAAAAAATATATATGCACAGTGTCTTAGCAGCTGAAATTCTGACACTGTTTATTTGGTTGCATTCTTCCTGTGGAAAAAATTTCATGACGAGTTTTGACATGTCAGATTGGACAATTTTCCCTTGTCACTGATCTGAAAAAATAACTGATGTCTCCATTATTAACTATTTGGATTTTCCTAAATGTATGCCCCAATCCAACTTCACATTTTCCTTTGTTAATACAGACATCATCTGCCTCTACAAACTTACATAGCCTGTACACTACAGAACATTCTGGATTCCAGTTTCTATCTTGCCACTCCTCCTAACTCCCTCTTTTCGTTTCATGGGATTTTATTTAGGATATGATAGGACTCAACATTGGCGCGTAATGGGGCCCCTTAGGAATACGGCAGCAAGAGAGGGGAAGAAAACCAACGTGCACTCCGTGTGCATACCGGGGGGGAGTCATTCCAGATGTGGAAAGGGTCCTTCCGGATGCCATGAAGGGTACAGGGTGCACCCATCTGCAGGTGGTCGCTCATGTCGGCACCAATGATGTGTGTCGCTATGGATCGGAGGAAATCCTCTCCGGCTTCCGGCGGCTATCTGATTTGGTGAAGACTGCCAGTCTCACTAGCGGGATGAAAGCAGAGCTTACCATCTGCAGCATTGCCGACAGGACTGACTGCGGACCTTTGGTACAGAGCCGAGTGTAGGGTCTGAATCAGAGACTGAGACGGTTCTGCGACCGTGTGGGCTGCACATTCCTCGACTTGCGCCATAGGGTGGTGGGGTTTCGGGTTCCGCTGGATAGGTCAGGAGTCCACATCACGCAACAAGCAGCTACACGGGTAGCAGGGGTTGTGTGGTGTGGGCTGGGCGGTTTTTTAGGTTAGATGACCTCGGGCAAGTCCAGAAAGGGCTACAGCCTTAACGGGTACGAACTCAGGACATGCGGGGACCAAGCAGCAATCGGTATTGTAATTGTAAACTGTCGAAGCTGCGTTGGTAAAGTACCGGAACTTCAAGCGCTGATAGAAAGCACCAAAGCTGAAATCGTTATAGGTACAGAAAGCTGGCTGAAGCCAGAGATAAATTCTGCCGAAATTTTTACAAAGGTACAGACGGTGTTTAGAAAGGATAGATTGCATGCAACCGGTGGTGGAGTGTTTGTCGCTGTTAGTAGTAGTTTATCCTGTAGTGAAGTAGAAGTGGATAGTTCCTGTGAATTATTATGGGTGGAGGTTACACTCAACAACCAAGCTAGGTTAATAATTGGCTCCTTTTACCGACTCAGCAGCATTAGTGGCAGAACAACTGAGAGAAAATTTCGAATACATTTCACATAAATTTTCTCAGCATGTTATAGTGTTAGGTGGAGATTTCAATTTACCAGATATAGACTGGGACACTCAGATGTTTAGGACGGGTGGCAGGGACAGAGCATCGAGTGACATTATAATGAGTGCACTATCTGAAAATTACCTCGAGCAATTAAACAGAGAACCGACTCGTGGAGATACCATCTTGGACCTACTGATAACAAACAGACCCGAACTTTTCGACTCTGTATGTGCAGAACAAGGAATCAGTGATCATAAGGCCTTTGCAGCATCCCTGAATAAGGAAGTTAATAGGAATATAAAAAAAGGGAGGAAGGTTTATCTGTTTAGCAAGAGTAATAGAAGGCGGATTTCAGACTACCTAACAGATCAAAACGAAAATTTCTGTTCCGACGCTGACAATGTTGAGTGTTTATGGAAAAAGTTCAAGGCAATCGTAAAATGCGTTTTAGACAGGTACGTGCCGAGTAAAACTGTGAGGGACGGGAAAAACCCACCGTGGTACAACAACAAAGTTAGGAAACTACTGCGGAAGCAAAGAGAGCTTCACTCCAAGTTTAAACGCAGCCAAAACCTCTCATACAAACAGAAGCTAAACGATGTCAAAGTTAGCGTAAGGAGGGCTATGCGTGAAGCGTTCAGTGAGTTAGAAAGTAAAATTCTACGTACCGACTTGACAGAAAATCCTAGGAAGTTCTGGTCTTACGTTAAATCAGTAAGTGGTTAGAAACAGCATATCCAGACACTCCGGGGTGATGATGGCATTGAAACAGAGGATGACATGCATAAAGCTGAAATACTAAACACCTTTTTTCCAAAGTTGTTTCACAGAGGAAGACCGCACTGCAGTTCCTTCTCTAAATCCTCGCACAAACGAAAAAATGGCTGACATCAAAATAAGTGTCCGAGGAATAGAAAAGCAACTGGAATCACTCAACAGAGGAAAGTCCACTGGATCTGATGGGATACCAATTCGAATCTACACAGAGTACGCGAAAGAACTTGCCCCCCTTCTAACAGCCGTGTACCGCAAGTCTCTAGAGGAACGGAAGGTTCCAAATGATTGGAAAAGAGCACAGGTAGTCCCAGTCTTCAAGAAGGGTCGTCGAGCAGATGCGCAAAACTATAGACCTATATCTCTGACGTTGATCTGTTGTAGAATTTTAGAACATGTTTTTTGCTCGAGTATCATGTCGAGAATCTACTCTGTAGGAATCAACATGGATTCCGGAAACAGCGATCGTGTGAGACCCAACTTGCTTTATTTGTTCATGAGACCCAGAAAATATTAGATACAGGATCCCAGGTAGACGTTATTTTTCTTGACTTCCGGAAGGCGCTCAATACAGTTCTGCACTGTCGCCTGATAAACAAAGTAAGAGCCTACGGAATATCAGACCAGCTGTGCGGCTGGATTGAAGAGTTTTTAGCAAACAGAACGCAGCATATTGTTATCAATGGAGAGATGTCTACAGACGTTAAAGTAACCTCTGGCGTGCCACAGGGGAGTGTTATTGGACCATTGCTTTTCACAACATATATAAATGACCTAGTAGATAGTGTCGGAAGTTCCATGCGGCTTTTCGCGGATGATGCTGTAGTATACAGAGAAGTTGCAGCATTAGAAAATTGTAGCGAAATGCAGGAAGATCTGCAGCAGATAGGCACTTGGTGCAGGGAGTGGCAACTGACCCTTAACACAGACAAATGTAATGTATTGCGAATACATAGAAAGAAGCATTCTTTATTGTATGATTATATGATAGCGGAACAAACACTGGTAGCAGTTACTTCTGTAAAATATCTGGGAGTATGCATGCGGAACGATTTGAAGTGGAATGATCTGATAAAATTAATTGTTGGTAAGGCGGGTACCAGGTTGAGATTCATTGGGAGAGTCCTTAGAAAATGTAGTCCATCAACAAAGGAGGTGGCTTATAAAACACTCGTTCGACCTATACTTGAGTATTGCTCATCAGTGTGGGATCCGTACCAGATCGGGTTGACGGAGAAGATAGAAAAGATCCAAAGAAGAGCGCCGCGTTTTGTCACAGGGTTATTTGGAAACCGTGATAGCGTTACGGAGATGTTTAACAAACTCAAGTGGCAGACTCTGCAAGAGAGGCGCTCTACATCGCGGTGTAGCTTGCTCGCCAGGTTTCGAGAGGGAGAGTTTCTGGATGAGGTATCGAATATGTTGCTTCCCCCTACTTATACGAATGTAAAATTAGAGAGATTCTTGCGCGCATGGAGGCTTTCAGACAGTCGTTCTTCCCGCGAACCATACGCGACTGGAACAGGAAAGGGAGGTAATGACAGTGGCATGTAAAGTGCCCTCCGCCACACACCGTTGGGTGGCTTGCGGAGTATAAATGTAGATGTAGATGTAGACGTAGATGTAATGCTCCATTTTAGCATAAAAATTTGACAGAAATATAGCATCCAACTAACTTATTTAAAACAAGTTGTTTTTTACTTTACATTTAATTGACATGAATGTGTGACAAATTTAGTGTATATAAACAAAAATAAACTTATTGTACGTTTATATTTTTATTCAACTCTTTCTGGTGTATGAATGTACAAGTGCTGTTTCCTGTCATAAGGATTATGCATTACACAGTATCTTCTATACACATACAACAGATGACTTAGGCAAAACAAATCTACCTACAAACTGAACTCAACCTCAAACATGCATTTTTGGATGCAGTTATTTCATTTTCATACTGTTAAGACAAACACTCAGGTTACAGTTACAAAACATAGGAAATAAAGACAAACACAAAGAAACAACTTTAACATTAATCCTTGGTTGTAACAAAATCAACATAAGCCAAATATGCCTGGGCAAGGATGTGTTAACCAATCACTGGACATTAATGTTCACACGTGGCTTGGAGCCATAACAAAGCAATTAAATGAGCATTGCAATATTTTAAAACATGACAGTTTTACATTTTATGCATTTGTTTTTAGTATTTCAGTAACAATGAGTGGTTGGAATCAATTGCCTAAGACGTATCACACATATTAGCATCTCAGTTTTTATTTCTACTCATACTGAAAGCACATAAAACAAAATACACCCATTATTAAACAACTGACTTTCATATGTTCCGTTACTACTGTTGATAGAAGCTGTGGAATGCTCCAGATTGGATCATGATGTCTTCATTCACTGAAATATTCATCATCTTCAATGCAGCTGCCATAGCTACCTGGATCGACATCCTCACTGCAATCAGAACAACCATCAACTTTCAGCACCTTCCCACAAGTTGAAAGTTCTGTCCAGCAATTGAAAGAATACAGCACTTTATTTTTTCTTGCAATGATTAGATATGCAAAACATATGGGTAAAAAGTAAGATAATGTGAAGAAGGGCAGGAGAATGAGATGTAAGCAACTGCCAAAATCAGAACTTTGTGGCATTCCACCCACCTGTTCTACAGCCAAAATGAATTTTCAATGCAAATTCTAAAAATATGTGGATATAAATTCCTAAAGCCCCCACATCTAGAATACTTCAACAAATTACACATTGTTCAACATATGTGAAATTTCAAGGGGGGGAAATATCTGTCCCTTTAAAAATCACAGTTGAACGACCTGAAAGCACAGTTATGGATATTTTTACTAAAACTCTTTTTTGCACTATTGCAAGATATGTCATTCAATTAAGAAATGTCTCCTGTGACTATGAAAGAGTGGCTGGAAAACAAGCTTCACACAGAATTCCATATAAAAGGTCAGTTCCCAAATGCACCAGCCAACAACTCTAACATAGCAGAAACGCATAGGTGGAATGTGTAGGCAATCCTTTCGCAGAATGTTGTGATGACGAGCGCTGAGCGCTCACCTTCCCGATGCATCAGCAGCTTTGGCCTGTTGCTGTGCAGCCTTGCGTGCAGCTGCACCTCCAGCACCTGTAGCCAGCTTCCGACCTAGTAGGTCATAGCCTGATGATAGAGTCAGCTCCGCATCTGTGTCTGAACTCTGCTCGCTGTCACTTGAGTCAGGGTAAACACCTAAACCTGGTAAGATACCAATACAGTGGAGACTACTGATGTTCTTGACAGAATTCTGTGAAGCAGGAGAGGTATTTTGTTCAGTCTCACGGCTGTTGAGTTCAGCATGATCTGAAGAGCTGCCACTGTCATCTTCTGTTTTACTCTCTTCATTGCTGTTTTCTGTAAAAAAAAAAAAAAGAGATAAAGACATGTTAAGGGTGATTATTATTTCAACAGGACACCACATACATTTTTAAATAACCCTACAGTAGATGTCTCTATGCTGCCCTCCCAAAGGTATGATATTTACAATGAAGCTTGAAGGTAAGAACATTAATTTAATAATCTCTGACATTTCATTGGTAGTTTGTAAATGTTCAATACAGCAAGAACAACTCATAGCAACAGTAAAATCAAAACAACAGAGAGAGATGTAATGTAAGAGAGGAAAAAGGAATTCAAAACGCATGACTTATCTTTCGCTGCTGTAGGAATGTATACACGTACTGCTACGCCATTCCCCATGTATTATGGGTTGGTATATGTGTACCGCTTAGGTTTTCCTACAGTGCTATGTCCACCTGAATGTGTCATGGGCTGCTGATCTCTCACTGCTGCAGATGAGCTACTCCCATATCTCAGTGAATAAAAAAGTTTCGAGTATTTAATATACAACACATCTGCCCCATTATTTGCAAAAACACCTTGTTTTGGTATCTTGATTCTTTTATGAAACATAAACGTTTGCTATGATGACATGATTCACAATGGCAAGGATATGAATGGACACACCACACGTGACCGTCCTTCAGATATTGAGATATCCTTCTTCTTTCAGTTTTAAATAACATTTAAATATCTTATCTGTATTTCATTCACTGCAATGCACAAGCCAAATTCAACCACACCTCTGCAAAATTGTTCAAATTTTGTGCAATGTTTTACTTAATTTGATGAACCACAGTAATTATGGCACATACTGAAAAGGAATTCAGTCCTTTATCAAGCAAAGATATCATACTGTAAGATATGTATTTCACACAAGCCGGCATGTTCACATGGATGGAACAGGGTGCTTTGCACCCAACTGTCCAGCAGATATAAAACCCATTAACTCAAGAACAAAATGAAGAATCATTCTGCTATCAATTTTAAATAAAATCACGATACATTACCGGCATTCCATCCACTGCAATGTATGAGCTAAAATGAACTGTATGCAAAGTTCACACAATGTTTTACTTAATTTGCTGAAGCAGAGTATGACAGATAAAGAAAAGAAATTCAGTTCTTTATTGAGTGAAGATATTATTTTGTAAGATATGCAAAAACCAATTTTTTTCACCTAACAGTTTTTGAAGAATTGGGTGATAAGTATTTCATTTCAGCTGGAATACTGTCTCTCACCACAGGCACCAGCATTCGGCGAGCCGTACAACCATAACATAAGCTGCCTCAGCATGGAATGCAAATAGCACATCAGTAGCAGTGAAAGAGTTAAGAGATACATTCTAGCTATTGGTTGGTTTGTGGGATTAAAGGGACCAGACTGCTACGGTCATCGGTCCCTTTTTCCAAAACTTAAAAACAACTACACAGAATAAAAGTGAACAAGGAAAAGAAGACTGGCGACACAGGGCAAGAAAAACTTAGACAAAGACCAGACAAAACGAATTAAAATCACACACAGTGTGACAGTGGTTGGTCGACCATAGAGAAAAAAAGGAAAAGCCAACCACCGAGAAACATATTAAAAACTCAGTCTAAAACCATAGGCCAAAAGCCAGACTCAACACAAAATAAACACATAGAGCAAATGATAAAAGCCCCCTGCCCAAATAAAAAGCAAAACTAAGCCTGACATAGCAGAGTCATCAGTCAAAAGGGCAGGGAACATATCAGGCAGCGAAACCGTCTGCCTGAGCACAGTTAAAAGTGGACAGGACAACAAAATGTGGATCACCGTCAAGGCCACCCCACAACGACAAAGAGGTGGGACCTCACGACACAGTAAATAACTGTGCGTCAGTCGGGTGTGGCCAATAAGGAGCCGACAAAGGACGACTGAGTCCCTGCGAATGGCTCGCATGGATGACCGCCACACAGCCATTGTCTCCTTGACAGCACGGAGTTTATTAGGTGTGGTCAGATCGCGCCATTCAGTGTCCCAAACCGAGAGAACTGTGCGGCGTAAGACTGCCCGCAAATGAGTCTCTGGAAGGCCTAGCTCCAGAGTTGATTCACTGGTGGCCTGTTTGGCCAGGCAGTCTACATGTTTATTGCCGGGTATCCCAACATGGCCTGGGGTCCACACAAAGACCACAGAGTGGCCACATCGGGCAAGAGCATGGAGGGACTCCTGGACAGCCATCACCAGACAAGAGCGAGGGAAACACTGATCGATAGCTTGTAAACTGCTCAGGGAGTTGCTACAGACAACGAGGACTCACCTGAGCAGGAGCGGATATACTCTAGGGCACGAAAGATGGCGACCAGCTCAGCAGTGAAAACACTGCAGCCAGACGGCAATGAACGTTGTTCATAATGGTCCCCTAGAGGCAGAGCATAACCGACACTACCAGCAGCCATCAAACTGTCAGTGTAAACAATGCCAGAGCCCTGATATGTGCCAAGGATGGAATAAATGCGGCAGCAGAAGGCCTCCGGAGGGACTGAGTCCTTCGGGCCTGCTGCCAATTCGAGCCGAAGGAAAGGGCGGAGCACACACTACGGGGGTGTAAGCAGAGGGGCCCGGAAAGGAGGTGGAAGAGGGAAAACCCCAAGCCCGGAGAGAAGCTCTCTGACGCAGACCGCGATCGTACAACCCGACCAGGGCCGACATTCTGGGAGATGGACGACCGACTGTGGGAGCAGAAGACGATAATTAGGATGCCCGGGCAATCTACAAACATGCGTAGCATAAGTGGCCAGTAAATGTTGGCGTCGTAACCGCAGTGGAGGGACAACTGCCTCCACAAGTATGCTGTCCACAGGGCTGGTCCGGAAAGCACCAGTGGTAAGTCGGATACCGCTGTGAAGGATTGGGTCCAGCATTCGCAAAGCAGATGGGGATGCTGAACCATAAGCCAGGCTCCCATAATCCAGATGGGACTGGATTAAGGCCGGTAGAGCCGTAAGAGGGTAGTCCAGTCGGCACCCCAGCAGGTGTGGCTCAAGCACCGCAGAGCATTAAAATGCCACCAACTGTTTAAACTGCCGAATGTGGGAGCCAAGTCAACCGGGCATCAAAAACCACACCCAAAAAACGATGTGTCTCCACCACAGCAAGAAGTTCGCCGGCAAGATAAAGCCGCGACTCACGGTGAACTGTTCGTCACTGGCAGAAATGCATAACGCACATCTTAGCAACCAAGAACTGGAAGCCATGTGTTACAGCCAAAGACTGCACCTTGCGGATACCTCCCTGCAGCTGACATTCAGCAGCTGCAATGCCAATGGAACTATAGTAGAGGCAGAAGTCGTCAGCATACAGAGAAGCTGAGACAGACGTTCACACTGCCGCAGCGAGCCTGTTAATTGCAAATAAAAACAGGCAGACATTTAGGACAGATCCCTGTGGTATCCTGTTCTCCTGAACTCGGGGGGGAACTATGGGGCGCCGCGACTTGCACATGGAAGGTACGATGCGACAGAAAATTTCGTAGGAAAATCTGCAGTGGACCCCTAACACCCCAACCATGAATCGTAGAGAGGATGTGGTGGTGCCATGTCGTATCGTACGCTTTCTGCATGTCGAAAAAGACAGCGATGAGGTGCTGATGGCGGGCAAAGGCCGTACGGATGGCTGACTCCAGGCTCAGCAGATTGTCGGCGGCAGAACGGCCTTTACGGAAGCCACCCTGAGACGGAGCCAGTAGGCCCACAGACTCAAGTACCCAATTCAACTGCCGGCTCACCATGCGTTCGAGCAACTTGCAAAGAATGTTGGTGAGGCTAATGGGGCAGTAGCTGTCCACCTCCAATGGGCTCTTGCCTGGTTTCAAAACGGGGATAATAATGCTTTCCCGCCATTGCGACAGAAACTTACCCTTGACCCAAATACGGCTGTAAAAGTCGAGGAGGCGTCGCTGGCAGTCCACGGAAAGGTGTTTCAGCATCTGACAGTGGATGCAATCTGGCCCGGGAGCTGCATCAGGGCATGCGGCTAGGGCACTGTGGAATTCCCACTCAGTGAATGGGACATTGTAGGATTCAGGATGGCATGTGTGAAATGAAAGGCTCCGATGTTCCAACCACTCTTTAATGGAGCAGAAAGTCAGTGGGAAATTCACAAATGCGGAACTGAGTGCAAAATGGTCTGCTAAGCGGTTGCCAATTATGTCGTAGTCAGTACAAATTGCCCCATTCAGTGACAGTGCAGGGACGCTGACAGGGGTCCGATAGCCATAGAGGTGTCTAATCTTGGCCCAGACCTGTGAGAGAGAGAGAGAGACATGGAGGCCAATGGTGGAGACATACCGTTCCCAGCACTCCTGCTTGTGTTGCCTAATGATGCGGCGGGCCCGCGCACCGAGCCGTTTAAAGGCGACGAGGTTTACTAAAGATGGATGCTGCTTGTGACGCTGGAGCACCTGCCGGCGATCTTTAATCATCTCAGCGATCTCAGGCAACCACCAAGGCACAGTCCTCTGCCGAGGGGACCCAGATGAACGGGGAATGGCAAATTCTGCGGCAGTAACGATGCCGGTGGCGACCGAGTGAACCACTGCATCAATGGCTTCATTAGAAAGAGACGCAACAGCGGCCATGGATAAGAACATGTCCCAGTCACCCTTATTCATAGCCCATCTGCAGGTGCTCTCAGAAGAGTGACACTGTGGCAGTGACAGAACGATTGGAAAGTGGTCACTACCACACAGGTCGTCATGCACACTCCATTGGACAGACAGTATGATGCTAGGGCTGCAGATCGAAAGGTCGATGGTGGAGTACGTGCCATGCGTCACACTGAAATGTGTGAATGCACCATCATTTAAAATGGAAAGGTCGAGCTGTGTCAATACATGCTCAACAGTAGCGCCTCAACCTGTTGCCACTGACCCACCCCACAGAGGGTTATGGGCGTTGAAGTCGCCCAGTAACAAGAAAGGTGGCGGCAACTGGGCTATCAGCGCAGTGAGAACATGCTGTGGGACATCACCATCCAGTGGAAGATACAAATTGCAGACAGTAACAGCCTGCGGCGTCCACATCTGCATCTACATCCATACTCCGCAAGCCACCTGACGGTGTGTGGCGGAGGGTACCCTGAGTACCTCTATCGGTTCTCCCTTCTATTCCAGTCTCGTATTGTACGTGGAAAGAAGGATTGTCGGTATGCTTCTGTGTGGGCTCTAATCTCTCTGATTTTATCCTCATGGTCTCTTCGTGAGATATACGTAGGAGGGAGCAATATACTGCTTGACTCTTCGATGAAGGTATGTTCTCGAAACTTTAACAAAAGCCCGTACCGAGCTACTGAGCATCTCTCCTGCAGAGTCTTCCACTGGAGTTTATCTATCATCTCCGTAACGCTTTCGCGATTACTAAATGATCCTGTAACGAAGCGCGCTGCTCTCCGTTGGATCTTCTCTATCTCTTCTATCAACCCTATCTGGTGCGGATCCCACACTGCTGAGCAGTATTCAAGCAGTGGGCGAACAAGCGTACTGTAACCTACTTCCTTTGTTGTCGGATTGCATTTCCTTAGGATTCTTCCAATGAATCTCAGTCTGGCATCTGCTTTACCGACGATCAACTTTATATGATCATTCCATTTTAAATCACTCCTAATGCGTACTCCCAGATAATTTATGGAATTAACTGCTTCCAGTTGCTGACCTGCTATTTTGTAGCTAAATGATAAGGGACCTATATTTCTATGTATTCACATCACATTACATTTGTCTACATTGAGATTCAATTGCCATTCCGTGCACCATGCGTCAATTCGCTGCAGATCCTCCTGCATTTCAGTACAATTTTCCATTGTTGCAACCTCTCGATACACCACAGCATCATCTGCAAAAAGCCTCAGTGAACTTACGATGTCATCGACCAGGTCATTTATGTATATTGTGAATAGCAACGGTCCTATGACACTCCCCTGCGGCACACCTAAAATCACTCTTACTTCGGAAGACTTCTCTCCATTGAGAATGACATGCTGCGTTCTATTAAATCGTGTACTCTGTGTAAAATCGAACTGGTATCCCATCAGGACCAGCGGCCTTTCCTCTTTTGAGCGATTTTAATTGTTTCTCTATCCCTCTGTCGTCTATTTCGATATCTACCATTTTGTCAACTGTGCGACAATCTAGAGAAGGAAGCACAGTGCAGTCTTCCTCTGTGAAACAGCTTTGGAAGAAGACATTTAGTATTTCGGCCTTTAGTCTGTCATCCTCTGTTTCAGTACCATTTTGGTCACAGAGTGTCTGGACATTTTGTTTTGATCCACCTACCGCTTTGACATAGGACCAAAATTTCTTAGGATTTTCACCCGAACAGCAACAGCCTCTAAAGGTGTTTGTAGAGGGACAGACTCGCTGTGAAGAGAGTGAAGGACATAGATGCAGACGCCACCAGACCCCTTTCATAAGCTGCCTGGTTCTTATAATAACCCAGATAGCCACGGAGGGTGGGGGTTCGCATTGCTGGAAACCCAAGTTTCCTGAAGAGCAATGCACAAAAAAGGGTGAAGGCTGATAAGATGTCGGAGCTCAGCTAGATGGTGGAAGAAACTGCTGCAGTTCCACTCGAGGATGACATTGTCCATGGCTGAGAAAGGCATGAAGGAACTGTGAAGGCAGTTTACGCCGCTTGTTCACTCGCTGCCACAGATTCAGTACCTGCGAGAGTGACATCCATGGCGTCTGAGGGACCGGCAAGATCCAGGTGTTCAGCAGACGCCAGAATCTCGACCTCGTCATCAGACACTGAGCTTGTAGGAAGTGGTGGGACGGGTGCCACCGCAATGTCGGGATTCTTGGGAACCTTTTTTCTTTTTCTGCATCTCTTGCTGTGCCTTTGGTGGTTCAGGCTGGAAGGGCATCCCTGGGTCAGTCTCAGGGACAAATGACAACCGTGAGGCCCTACGACCAGCGACCAGTGGTTGTTTCAGCCACTTGCGGGTATCCGCGTTTCCACTGGTCTGAAATTGCGAAGGGAGGTCCCCAAGGGACCCCTTCCTGGCGAGAGGAGCCGAAGAAGTCTTACATTTCTCCAGCTGGGAAGGGGGAACTGATGTCCCCGATGGGGAGGGGTGTTGTTCCTGAAGTAGAGGGAGCAGGAACAACAGGGAGTGAAGTGCCCCCCCCCCCCCACACACACACACACCACCATCAAGGGGGCAGGTGTGGTCATCTGGCTCTGAGAGCTGACAGTGTGTGGTGCAGCGATGGAAACCGTAGCAGGAGTGACAGTGGCGGCATAAGAGGACGTCATGCATACTGGATGAAGTTGTTCAAATTTCCCCTTATCCTCAATGTAGGTCAGTCGATCCAAGGTCTTGTATTCCATTATTTTCCGTTCTTTTTGTAGAATCTTACAGTCCGGCGAGCAAGGTGGATGGTGCTCTCCGCAGTTGACAAAGATGGGAGGCGGGGTACGTGGAGTATCAGGATGGGATGGTCGACCATAATCACAACATATAAGGCTGGAAGCACAGCGGGAAGACATATGGCCGAACTTCCAACACTTGAAGCACTACATCGCGGGAGGGATATATGGCTTGACATCACAACGGTACACCATCACCTTGACGTTCTCAGGTAATGTGTCACCCTCGAAGGCCAAGTTGAAGGCACTGGTGGCAACTTGGCGATCCCTCAGACCCTGGCGGATGCGCAGGACGAAATGGACACCTCGTCGCTCTAAGTTGGCGCGCAGCTTGTCATCAGACTGTAAAAGAAGATCTCTGTGGAAAATAATGCCCTGGACCATATTTAAGCTTTTATGCGGGGTGATAGTAACAGAAACATCCCCCAGCTTCGTACAAGCGAGCAAGGCTCGTGACTGGGCAGAGGATGCTTTTTTTTTTAAGACTGACCCTGACTGCATTTTGGACAAGCCCTCCACCTCCCCGAACTTGTCCTCTAAATGTTCTACAAAGAACTGAGGCTTCACGGACACAAAGGATTCCCCGTCAGCTCTGGTACAGACGGGATACTGAGGTGAATACCTTTCGCTGTCATTCATAGCCTTTCGTTTCTCCCATGGTGTGGCCAGGGAGGGGAACGATTTGGGTCATACACATTAGCCTTAAAGTGAGCTTTTGAATGCTTAGAGACTGCTGGTGGCTGGCCACCAGCAAGAGAAGATGTGCCACACTTCATTGCTTGTCATCCACACTGATGCCACCGACCCCAACGGCCCTCGCCATGGGTGCCACCCAGCCACAGCAAAGGCCACCTGGCAGGATGGCCATTGCCTGGAGTCTTGATGCCCCATTGAGATGGGCATCTACTCCTTGGCATACGTGGGGAGTTAACGGCACAGGCATCAATAGAGCGATGCCTGTGTTGTCAGGGGGCTACAACCAACAGGGTACATGGCGACCCCACACAACGGACTGGCTACCGTGCTGGATCTTAGGTGCAAAAATTTCCAAAGTCGTTGTCGCAGCAAAAAGCAACACTGCACAGTGCAGTGCGGTAATCACACCCAGGAACGTATCCTCGCCCAAGAGATGGAAAACGAGTGGGACAGCATTGCAACAACGAGAAAGCCGGCTAAAGATCTCAATGCACGACAGATACAGTGCACCATGAAGGCGCCCTTCCCTAATTGGCTCGCTCTTCAGAAGAATTTAGGAAGATGGAGGTCAAACCCTAGAGGGGACCATCACATAAGGCTGAAACTTTGGAGACTCCTTTTAGTCACCTCTTACGACAGGCAGGAATACCGTGGGCCTATTCTTGCCCCCAGACCCGCAAGGGGGCATTCTAACTATGAACACAGTAACGGAACAGATGAGGATTGAAAGGCAGTGAGGAGTCAATACAAACCTGTTATGAAACACAAGTTTTGTTTCTCTATAACAATGAAAAGTGTACTGATCCTTTCTTTTACTTGATCAATAAGAATTAGAAGAATCATAAGCACAGTATCATATGACTAAATGACAGTTGTGCAGTTTGCTTCTATCTGTCCTTCCCTTACCCATTTTTTCACCAAAATTAAAAACTTTTTTTCCCATCTAAACTTCCTGCATTATATATTTACCTGAGTAGAAGACGAACATTTTGCCCAGTATCATAATTTAAAAAACACAGGTTGGTCTTTCATTTTAAGATTAAACTATATCTGCTGAGATCAATGTTTTTATATAATGTGCAGATAAGTATAGGGGTTGCCCTTACACTTACAGATGATGCTTTTCAACTGAGTGCATGTGCAGATTTGATTTGAAGAACTTGGAAGGGTTGGAGGGGGAACAGTGACAGCCTGGCTGAGCATTAGGGCAAATGTGAGGGCCAACCTTGGCTTTTATCAACATCTACTATGTTTAAACTGCAGTCTGCCTGGATATATCTGCAGACGGAATTGAAATCGTTTTAAAATTGGACGGACGGACACACACACACACACACACACACACACACACACACACACACACACACACACACACACACACACACACAAAAACCACTGTCTCTGACTGTTACATTTGTAGTGACGAGCAGTCTCTCTCCAAATATACCAAAGGTCTCACTTAGGCCTTCACAGACCAAAATTACTCTCTCAACCTCACACAGAAACAGATCTCCCATGTCCTGCCTCTCCAGTCACCAACCACCTCCCACATATCCACGATCCGACCACAAAGGAGCACTTCTCCCATGATTCAGTACCACCCAGAACCGGAGCAACTGAATCACATTCTCTGCCAGTGTTTCGTCTATGTCTCATTGTGCCCTGAAATGAGGAATACCGTACCCCGTATCCTTCCCAACACTCCCACAGAGGTATTCTGTTGCCCACACAACCTATGCAATATCCTTGCTCATCCCTTGTTCATCCCTGCACCTAACACCTTACCTCATGGCTAATATCCCTGCATTAGTACTGGATGCAAGAGCTGTCCCATGCATCCTCCCACTACCACCTATTCTATTCTGGTCACAGATATCTCCCATCCTATTGAAAGGCTGGGCTGCCCTTGAAAGCAGCCATGTGATCTACAAATTAAGCTGCAACCAATATACTGCTTTCTATGACAAAGAATAAGCTGTTCGCATGAATGGTCATCACCAAACAGTGGCCAAGAGACAGCTGGACCACCCAGTTGCTTCTATTTTTCCAACACATTCACTAGTCTTCTTCTCCTATACTTTTCTCCTTTAACACCTCATTTCCCAACCTCACGACTGCACCTAGCAGCCCTACACTGTCCACATCACATTTCTACATGCTCCCCACAAGCAGCGCTATGCCTATCCCCATCCCAACCCTGCTATCTGTCCTCCTCCATGCTCCATGCCTACACCTCCATATTAGATTTTTGCTCCTGTCAGGTGCAGTTGCAGTCCACAGACAGCGGCTAGAAACAGTGGTCCTGTGTGTCTGAGTTGAGCTTATGTGAATGTATGTGTGTTTTCAGTTTCAGAAGAAGGCCTTTTGGCAGAAAGCCTAAATGTATAGCAGTTTTCATGTTGTGCCTGTCCATGAATCAGTGTCTCCTCTATATGGAGCGTAGCATTCTATCCTTTCCATAGTATTGTTAGAAAGTAAAGAAAGTCATTTTTACAAGCCAAACTTTCCAGGGACCAAAGCAGAAACGGTTTGATGAACTGGAGCAGCAGCTTGTTCAGTATGTGCAAGAGAAATACAATGAAGACTTCTTGGTTACTTAAAAATTACCCAAATGAGGGTGCTAGAGGTAAACAGAAATTTTCAAATTCCATGTGTCATATAATTCAAATAGAAGTAAGTATTAGCGTGTGTGTGTGTGTGTGTGTGTGTGTGACAAAGGGGGAGACGCTTACATTATGATATAGAACAAAATTGGCTCCACATCTCGCAGCATTTGATGAAAAACTACTTCCTTACCAGCATCATATAATCAATCTCATGAAACAGACTGACTATTTGCTACACCATATGAATAACAACAAATAATGTGCCTGTTTATTTTGATATGCCGTCAAATATTACTGTTGATGTGAAGGGCATTAAAATTGGCCTACAAGAAATTCTGGCAATGAGAAGGCCACAAATACAGTGGGGCTGTGTAGCCTTCATATGAAAATGATACTGAAAGAAAAACTGCCTGCATGACATGTCTTTAGCTGTCAAGAAACAGGATGGATGACAAATGATATGATGTTAGATCTGTTGAAAGTTGTTTGGAACAGAATGCCAGGCTCTTTGCTTAACAGGGGGAAAATGTTGATGTCGGATTTTTTCAGGGGACACCTCAACCATAAAGTTAAGAATCTAATAGTACAGGACAACACAAATCAGATAATTCCTGGCAACATGATTTTTTGTAATTTGTTGTGAATAGACCTTTTAAGGCTCAATGGTGACAAATTTACAATGAATAGCTATACAAGGAGATCAAAGCCTCACTCTAGGGGGGAGGTTAAATAGTTAAATAAACTATATCCACATTGGACTAGTGGATCCTTATTTTCTGGTGCAGAATCTTAAGTGGTTGTCTTATGAAAGAATTCAAAAATTTCTTATTGTAAGATCACAGACAATGGAGGAGTGTCAAGAACGATTGGACTGATGGGGTTAAAAAGATCACACACTATGACATATTCAGCGCCTCCATCCTTTATGTATCAAGTCAGGAAGAGTCCTCTGAGAGGAAGGACACAGAAGACAAATCCTGATGGACCCAATTGTGACTGAGAATCAATAAAACCAAGAGACAGAAGAAACTAAAAGTGAGAGGGTTAAGAGGGCGAAGGTGGGTGAGTCACTCCACACACAAAGCAGTTGGAGGCCCTTATGACACGTTACAGCGATGCGAGATGCAACGGATTCCTCACGCTCCATTACCACAAAGAAAAAAGTGATGTGGACAAATTGATAAAATCTCAGGAAAGAAAATGACGATGATAATGATGATGATGAGAACCAACAACAGATGTAAAAGAGTAAGAAGAATCAAAAAGGTGGGAGCACAGGAGCTAGGTCGGAACACTAAGCAACGGCAGCCATGGCTCCTCTGTTTCAGAGCAGGTGATGAGGTACACCTCCAATCCCCCAAGCGGCCAACAAGGTCAACATACCCTATCTTCCAGAAAGGAGGAGAAATCATCTTTGTGGGGAAAACATAAAACCAGATCAGCCACTCTGGTATTGTCTGCCAGCACTAGAGGCAACCTGTCACTGTAAGAAAGCCAAATTGGGGCAGTGTAGTAGGATGTGGGCCACCATCATTAGGATAAGCCATGGGTCAGATACATGTGGCAAATATGAAGCTGACAGAGGAAAGTAGATTCCCTGTGAGAAGCACAAAGAGAAGACTACCACATGACCCTGGTCCCCTTTACCAAGGGCATGCCCTCCAGCATAATTATAGGGACCTAGGAACCTGCTACACTGTATGTGCCATTTGGCTTCTCCCACCCAACACCAGTCCCTTTGAACTGCGGAGATGGGAACTTGCACTCCAACACATCCTTTCATCCCGCCATCCCCCTGGACTGAACCTACGTTAAACAATCTCACTTCCATTTACTGTTCAGTCTTCTCCTCTTTCCCTTTCCTCTTTAGCCATTCATGCATCTTTTCATCCTATATCTTTATACTATATACCTCTTTACTTCTGCATGCATCCTCTTTGGTTTGAAGCTGGCACAGCACCTACAGTAGAATATCTTTGGCTTCCCTCTGAAAACCATGCCTCCATCCTTGCTACCCTCACACACACACACACACACACACACACACACACACTCCATCCATTCGCATGAATGGACACAGGCAGACAGTGTTTGTTGGTAATGAGGATCACCCTGTGGCTAAACATGCCTTGGTGCACGGCCAGCACATCTTGGTACAGTGTTACACCGTCCGAGTTATCTGGATACTTCCCACCAACACCAACCTATCCGAACTCCGGATATGATGGGAACTCGCCCTTCAGTATATCCTCTCTTCTCGATATCCGCCAGGCCTCAACCTCCGCTAATTTCAAGTTGCCGCCGCTCATACCTCACCTGTCTTTCAACAACTTCTTTGCCTCTGTACTTCCGCCTTGACTGACATCTCTGGCCTTACTCTTTGCCTTTAAATATTTCTGCTTGTGTCTGTGTATGTGCGGATGGATATGTGTGTGTGTGTGCGCGAGTGTACATCTGTGCTTTTTCCCCCTAAGGGAAGTCTTTCCGCTCCCGGGATTGGAATGACTCCTTACCCTCTCCCTTAAAACCCACATCCTTTCGTCTTTCCCTCTCCTTCCTGAAGAAGCAACCATCGGTTGCGAAAGCTAGTAATTCTGTGCGTGTGTTTGTGTGTTTTGTTCATTGTGTCTGTCTGCCGGCACTTTCCCGCTTGGTAAGTCTTGGAATCTTTGTTTTTAATATATTTTTAAGTCTTGGAATCTTTGTTTTTAATATATTTTTTCCAAGTGGAAGTTTCTTTCTATTTTATTTATATATATTTTTTTCCTCCTTTATTTCCAGTCTCATTTTTCAGGTGCGCCTTAGATTCGAATAAATATGGTATTGTGATTCATATAAATTTTGATTCTGTGAATTTGTATTTGAACTTCTATTTGTCACATTTCTGAGAAGGAAACCAGGAACCAATCTTACTTTGGTTAAACAAGTGTGGAAAACCATCTACAACCTGAAGTCAGGTAGACTGTGTATCAGATTAATGGTTGCTAAACAAGTTCTTATATTTCATTCAGCACAATCTAACAATTGTTTCAGTCTCAGAAGCCGAATATTGTGAATTAAGCTAAAAAAGCAAGTCCTGTGGTACAACAGCACCAGGGAGTGATATAGCATAAAAAAGTATGACATAGAATTGTTGTTCAGCACTTAACTTCAGAAGAAAAAATTCTTGGTACTGCCAATATACACATATAAAAGTAAAAGAAACTAGCCCAGCTTTGGGAGCTGCTATGTCCTTCCTTGGAAATGAAGGGAGGATAGGTTGGAGAAAGTCAAAAAAACAGAGAGGAGAAGAAGAAGAAGAAGAAGAAGAAGAAGGGGAAGTGTAGATCACCAAGATTCCGGAGGGGCACACCTATTGTGAAGGTGGGAGGAGATAGATACATGCTCTTCTACTTGCGGAGTAGCTTTTGAGCTGCAAGCACTGTTCCATTCTGCAAAGATATTGAACTTCTGATAGACTTACAATACAGAACACAGACAAGGAGCTATAAAGATCTAGATCTGAAAATATTGTAAAACTGCTAAAATATCCTGCTCCGAAAATGGTACCCGAAGTAGTTTGGACATGATGCTTTTGATGAAATGGAATGAAAATGAATAAATTACCCATGAATGGTATCAGTGATGACAGTAAGCAACTAACTGGTTCCAGGTGACCCACAGATGAAAATGGAGACCTGTTGTATCACCTGCATATACAGCCAGTGCACTTTTATTTCACCCAACAAACATGTTCAAAATCTTCCCAAGAACCTAACATTACAAGGGGTCCAACTCTGCTTCCGCTGTTTGCCGATAGGTAGCGACAATGGTAAGTAGTGGTCGAAAGAAACAGACCGCAGACATCAGGCAGTTAGCTTGGACCTCTGGTCAACAGAAACTCATTCAAACATTAGTTAATTTGTGTCGTTCTTGATTGAAAATGTCAGTTTATGAGCCTTATTCTCATCATTTGCAGGAGGTGTTACTGTTTTGTTTCAATATGAAGAAAACAGCAGCTGAGTCTCATCGAATGCTCTCAAGTACGAATGGCGAGGGCGCTATTAGTGAAAGAAAGTGTCGTGTGTGGTTTCAATGCTTCACGAATGGTGATTTTTAACGTCATAGACCAGCATAGTGGTGGAAGAGAGAATGTTTTTGAAGATGCAGAATTGGAGACATTGCTGAGTGAAGACTTGCGCCAAACTCAAGAAGAATTGGTATGATTAGTGGGAGTGACACAGCAAGCCATTTCAAAACATTTTAAAGCTGTGGGCATGATTCAGAAAAAAGGAACTTGCGTCCCGTTTGAGCTGAAACCAAGAGACATTGAATGGTGTTCGTGTCTTTGTGAACAGCTGCTTCAGAGGCAAAAACGGAAGGGATTTCTGCAGCGCATTGTGATTGGGGACGAAAAACGGGTTCATCACGATAACACTAAAAGCAAAAAATCATGGGGATATCCTCGTCATGCTTCCACGTCAACGGCCAAATCAAATATTCACGGCTCCAAGATCATGCTCTGCATTTGGTGGGACCAGCTCGGTGTCATGTACTACAAGTTGTTAAAAGCAAGCGAAACAATCACAGGTGCTCACTATCGAATGCAATTAATGTGTTTGAGCAGAGCATTAAAAGACAAATGACCACAATACAGCGAGAAGCACAATAAAGTGATTTTGCAGCAGCATGACAACGCTTGACTCCACATTGCAAAAAGGGTCAAAATGAACTTGGAACCATTAAAATGGGAAGTCCTACCCCACCTGCCGTATTCTCCACACATTGCTCCCTCTGAGTATCACCTGTTTAGATCAATGGTGCATGGCCTGGCTCACCAACACTTCTGATCTCATGAAGAAGTCAAAAATTGGATCAATTCGTGGATTGCTTCAAAAGATGAACAATTTTTTCGATGCGAGATTCATTCACTGCCTGAAAAATGGGAGAAAGTAGTGGCCAGCAATGGAAAATACTTTGAATGATACATGTGTAACCAATTTGTTTCACTAAAGCCTCAAATGTTGGGGAAAAAAGGCGGAAGCAAAGTTGTACACCTTATAATAAACAATAGTAACTAATGGTCTAGTAAACAATTAATCACAAAATCTCATTGGAACATGAAGAGGAGCTCAAGGGAGTATATAAATGATATTGGCTAAGTAATGACAATAAATTTCGCTAGCAGTGGTGGCAGCTTCACAGGTAATATGACAGTATTAAAGTGAAGAGAACTCTACAATTAATGGAAGAGATGCATAGAAGTCGAGGAGGAAAGCACTTCTTAAGAGTAAAATAGGAATCATGAAACTTAACATTCTTTCATGTTAAATGACTTTGATACAATTTTGTGAAATCAAGATGTGATGGAGACTGTGGCTATTATGTGAAACAAATTGTTGATGGTGTGCAGTAACAACTAGCCACAAATTGCTTTTAAGTTACTTTATTAAAAAAATACCATATTACTGGTTCATGCTTTTGTAAAGTTACATTGGTTGCACAAGAGCCTTCTTTTTTTAATTGTATCAATTTGAAACCAGTAACAATACTTTTTGAATAAAGTAAACTAAATAAATAAATTTTGCATTAACTGAAGAAACCATTACAGACACACACCAAGTGATGCAGGAAGCATGGTGATGAGTGCTTAAGCTGTACTTGGTGTTACGAAACAGTTCACATGGTTTAAAAATGGCCAGACAGAAGTTAACGAAGAACCTCGTTCAGGACACGCTTTGACATCTACTGATGATGCTCATTCAGGAATGTCAACAAAATTGTGCTTTCCAATCAAAGAATGACTGTCTGAGAGCCTGCAGACAAATATAACATTTCAGATGGATCATGTCATGAAAACCTGACACAGCATCTTGGAATGCATCATGTCGCCGCCAAGTTCATCTCACGGGTCATAAGTCAAGACCAGAAAGATCTTCACCTCGCAATCTGTGAAGAGACTTTTGATCACGCAAATGAGAACGAGATGTTGCTTATGAGAATCATAACTGGTGAGTCTACAGTTATGATGTTGAGACCAAGGTTCCATCTTCACAATGGGTCAGGAAAGGCTCTCCAATATCAAATTAAGCTTGTCAAGTCAGGTCAATTGTCAAAGCCATGCTGATAGTTTTCTTTGACTCTGAAGGATTGGTTTATCATAAATTCATGCCACAAGGAGAAACTGTTAATCGATGGAACTATTGGGACGTGCTGTAACGCCTTTGAGAAAATGTGAGAGGGATACGGTCTGAAATGTGGCAAGCCAATTCATGGCTCTTGCATCATGACAACCCACCTGCACATTCATCCCTGTTGATGTTTGACTATTGCACAAAAAACCAAATCACTCCGCTGCCTCATCCTCCTTGCTCTCCAGACCTGGCCCCCGTGGACTATTTTTTATTAGGTTGAAAGTTGAAAATCCCATTGAAAGGATGAAGATTTGCAACAATATACAGATAAAACAAAATTTGCAGACAGTGCTTCACGCGATCCAGCAAGAGATGTATCAAGATTGCTTCTGTACGTAGACATGGCATTGGGAGCAGTGTTTCAGTTATGGAGGACAGATTGTTGAAGGAGACCATGCACAATGAGTAAAAGATTAGTGTAGAAAAATGGTGTGGACAGAGTTCCGGGGTTTTTTGAACAGAACTCTTACAATCAGGATCTTTAATTCTACAGCAGAGCGTGTGCTATTGCGAAAATTCATGGAAAATTAAAACTGCTTTGAACCAAGGCTCACACTTGAGGTCTCACCTTCCACGAGCAATTCTATTATCAACTGAGCTATCCACATGACTTACTGTCGGCCACTCACAGCTGTAATTTTGCCAGTACCTTTCTCCTACTTTCCAAATTTCACGGATTAGCTCCTGTGACATTAGGAAAGTAGGAGAGAAATATTGGCAAAAATAAAGCTATGAGGGCCAGTATTAAGTTGTGCCGGGATAGCTTAGCCAATAATAGAACTGCCTGCACAAGGAGTTCCTAGGAATCCAATGACAGCAAGCAATATTTCCACTTAGGAATTTACACATAAACCACACACTCAAACTAATCCTGATACAACATTATAATTACAATATCCTAAGCCACAAAAACGGCTAAGTAATCTCAAAAAGTTTCTGGCTTACATCAGAAAGCAGTGCTCACCTAAAGGTCTCTTTTTTGGCTGAGAGTTGCCTCCATCCACAACAGCTGTAGTGGTGGATGATGAAGGGGATGGTGCTCGGCGCTTCCTGACTGCTCCAGTTAGCAAACGTGCCTGAGAACTGCGACTGCTGCAACATGAAAAATAGGCCTAATATGAAACAGAATAATAGCTGTGTTTGACTGATTTATGAAAATGGCTGATATTCACCATGGTAAAACTTCACAAGCAGTAAAGCACAACCTGCAAATGGAAGCATCAAGTTTATTAACAGAAACCAATAATTTTTTGTGATTGTAAAACAATTGAGTATAATACAGTGGTGATGACCTAGTTACATATATTTGAATTTTGCTGTGCAAAATAATAAGTTAACAGCAAGGATAACGAATTATTAAGCTCAAAACAACACACACATACAGCAAACTGCAAGCAATGACACACTAACCCAGTCACTTTATTTGCAAGTAATGCAGTAAAATTTTTGGGACACAATACTGAACTGAGTAAGCTGAATATTTTGATAGAATGATTTTTCACATGTATAAGTGCTATATATACATGCATACTCTGCAAACCAGGTGCTCGGCAAAGGGTGCGCCCCATTGTACCAGCTATTTGGGTTCCTTCCCCTTCCATTCATGTATGGAGAATTGGAAGAATGATTGATTGAATGTCTCTGTGCAAGCAATAATTATTCTAATCTTATCCTCACAATTCCTATGTGAGCAATACATAGGGGATTGTAGTATATTCCTAGAATCAGCATTTAAAGCTGTCTCTTTCTAGGTAAGGTTCAGGTCTACCTTCAAGAGTCTTCCAGTTCAGTTCCTACAGTATTTTTGTGACACTCTCCCATGGATCAAACAAACCTGTGACCATTCGTTCTGCCCTTTTCTGTATATGTTCAATATCCCCTATTTGGTACACACTTGAGCAACATTCTAGAACAGGTCACATGAGTGATTTGCAAGCAGTCTCTTTTACAGACTGACTGCACTTACCCAGTAGTCTACCAATAAACTTAGATCTACCACCTGCTTTACCCACAACTGAGGCTAAGTGATCATTACATTTCATATCCCAACAAAGTGTTACACCCTCATATTTATATTGGTTCTGTATGTGAAGTGTTTCATTTTTGTTTCTTTAAGCACGTCAATTGGATTCATATAACCAGTCTTGTTCGCCAAGCCTGTTGTGAATCTATTTGAATGAGTTTTGTTAATTTTTTAACAGAACTGATTTGCATAAAATTAAATTACTATTTCCTTATTTAATAGAGAAGTCTGAAAGAGGGTGAATTCATTGTGCTGGGAAGAATTTTTTTGCAACACTACATTTCCACCACTGTTGTTGCAGGAAACTTCTGAGAGATGTCATTTAGTATAACACGATATGTGCACCTGCTACTAAGAGTTGAACTTTTGAAATATACCTACACAACATATACTCAAGTTGCATTTTTCTTAACTTCATTCACACATCCATAAAGCCACTATTCTATTAAGCTAGTAAAAGCTACAGTAAGAGGTTCATAAAACACCAGTTTGATGAGGTTTCGGGTTTGTAGCCCGATCATGCTGACTTCTTGCTACGAAATTTCAGCTAGCAATTGTCCAGCCATCTTCCGGTGAGTGTCCATCACTAGAGACTGCAAGTTCCGGCGTCGGCTTTACAGCAAAATACTGGCATGGAAACGCGTGCGCATTGGCGACCATCACAGGAGCATCCTCTGTCGAAATGTGTGCTCGGTTTCCGACATCGCCTTGGATTCTAGCTGTCATCGCCAAATGTGGTGGTGGTGGTGGTGGTGGTGGTGGTGGGGGGGGGGGGGGGGGGAGCGGTGTGCTGCTCCCGAGGTAGGTGGTGTGGGAGCAACAAGGAGGAAAGTGCCCCCCACCATCAAAGGGGCAGGTGCGGTCCTTCGGCTCTGGGAGCTAACTGTATGTGATCCAGCTGATGAAGCCGTAACAGGAGTGACAGTGGTGGTATAACATGATGTCATGGGCACGGGATGAAGACGTTCAAATTTCCGTGTAGCCTCAGTGTAGGTCAGTCGGTCCAGGTTCTTGTATTCCATTATTTTCCTTTCCTTCTGTAGAATCTTACAGTCCAGCGAGCAAGAGGGATGGTGCTCTCCGCAGTTGACACCGATGGGAGGCGGGGAACATGGAGTATCGAGATGGGATGGACGACCACAATCACGACATATGAGGCTGGAAGCACAGCGGGAAGACATATGGCCAAACTTCCAACACTTGAAGCATCACATCGGGGGAGGCATATATGGCTTGACATCACAGGGGTAGACCATCATCTTGACCTCCTCAGGTAATGTGTCACCCTCTAAGGCTAAGATGAAGGCACCGGTGGCAACCTAATTATCCCTCGGACCCCAGTGGATGTGCCGGACAAAATGGACACCTCGTCGCTCTAAGTTGGCGTGCAGCTCGTCATCGGACTGTATAAGAAGATCCCTGTGGAAGACAATGCCCTGGACTATATTTAAGCTTTTATGGGGCGTGATGATAACAGAAACATCCCCCAGCTTCTTACAAGCGATTAAGGCCTGTGACTGGGCAGAGGATGCTGTTTTTATCATGACTGACCCAGACCGCATTTTTGACAAGCCCTCCCCACCTCCCTGAACTTGTCCTCTAAATGCTCTACAAAGAACTGATGCTTCATGTACACAAAGGATTCCCCACCAGCTCTTGTACAGACTAAATACAGGAGCGAATACATTTCGCTGTCATTCATAGCCTTTCGTTCCTCCCATGGTGTGGCCAGGGAGGGGAACGATTTGGGGTAATACATGTTAGCATTAAAGTGAGCCCTAGAACGCTTAGAGACTGCTGGTGGTTGGCCACCAGCAAGAGAAGATGTGCCACGCTTCACTGTGTGTCTACATCGACATCTGAATTTATACTCCTCAAGCAACGCAACGGTGTGTGGCGGAGGGCACTTTACGTGCCACTGTCATTACCTCCCTTTCCTGTTCCAGTCGCGTATGGTTTGCGGAAAGAACGACTACCGGAAAGCCGCCATGCGTACTCGAATCTCTCTAATTTTACAGTTGTGATCTCCTCGGGAGGTATAAGTAGGGGGAAGCAATATATTCAATACCTCATCCAGAAACGCATCCTCTCGAAACCTGGACAGCAAGCTACACCGCGATGCAGACCGCCTCTCTTGCAGAGTCTGCCACTAGAGTTTGCTAAACACCTCCGTAACGCTATCACGCTTACCAAATAACCCTGTGACGAAACGCGCCGCTCTTCTATCTCCTCTGTCAACCCGACCTAGTACGGTTCCCACTGATGAGCAATACTCAAGTATAGGTTGAACGAGTGTTTTGTAAGCCACCTCCTTTGTTGATGGACTACATTTTCTAAGGCCTCTCCGAATGAATCTCAACCTGGCACCCGCCTTAGCAACGATTAATTTTATATGATCATTCCACTTCAAATCGTTCCGTACGCATACTCCCAGATATTTTACAGAAGTAACTGCTACCAGTGTTTGTTCTGCTATCATATAATCATACAATAAAGGATCCTTCTTTCTATGTATTCGCAATACATTACATTTGTCTATGTTAAGGGTTGGTTGCCACTCCCTGCCCCAAGTGCCTATCTGCTGCAGATCTTCCTGCATTTTGCTGCAATTTTCTAACGCTGCAACTTCTCTGTATACTACAGCATCATCTGTGAAAAGCATCCACCCTGATGCCACCTACTCCGACCAAGGGCCCTCCCCACGGGTGCCACCCAACCACAGCAAGGGCCACCTGGCAGGATGGCCATTGCCAGGAGCCCCAATGCCTCAGGGAGATGGACATCTACTCCTTGGCATACCTGGGGGGTTAACGACGCAGGCATCAGTAGAGTCATCCCTTTGTTGTCAGGGGGCTACAACCAACAGGGTACATGGCAGCCCCACCACAACGGACTGGCTACCGTGCTGGATATTAGGTGACAAGTAGTCCATGGTCGTCGTCAGTGCAGAAAGCGGCACTGCACTTTGCATGGCAGACAGTGCACCCAGGAACGTATCCGTGCCCAAGGGATGGAGAGCAGGCGGGACTGCAATGCAACAACGAGTAAGCTGTCAAAAGGTCTCAATGCATGATGGACCCAATGCACCAAGTAAGGCGTCCTTTCCCAATCGGCTCGCTCTTCGGAATAATTTGTAAATATGGAGGTCAAACCCGAGAGGGGACCATCACATAAGGGCCAGAATGTTGGAGACTCCTTTTAGTCACCTCTTACGACAGGCAGGAATACCGCGGGGCCTATTCTTACCCCCAAACCCGCAGGGGATACTCAGAAGAGTGTTCCTGGAGCCACTCTGTAGCAATTCTGCACATATGGGGTGTCACATTGTTCTGCTGGAATTGTTCCTGCCCACTGGAATGCACAATCAACATGAATGGATGCAGGTGATCAGACAGGATACTTACATACATGTCACCTGTCAGAGTCATATCTAGACTATTACGGGTCCCACATCACTCCAACCACACATGCCCCACACCACTGCAGAGCTTGAACAGTCTCCTGCTGACCAGCAGGGTCCACAGATTCAAGAGGTTGTCTCCATACCCATACCTGTTCACCCGCTCGATACAATTTGAAACAAGACTCATTCAAACAGGCAACATGTTCCAGTCATCAACAGTCCAATCTTGGTGCTGATGGCCTCAGATGAGGCGTAAAGCTTTGTGTCATACAGTCTTCAAGGATATATGAATGGACCTTTGGCCTCAAAAGCCCGTATCGATGATGTTTCATTGAATAGTTCACACACTGACACTTGTTGATGGCCCAGCATTGAAATCTACAGCAATTTGCAGAAGGGTTGCACTTCTGCCACACTGAACGATTCTCTTCAGTCATCTTTGGTCCTGTTCTTGTAGGATCTTTATCTGGCCACAGCGATGTTGGAGATTTGATGCTTTACTGGATTGTTGATATTCACGATACACTCGTGAAATGGTCATATGGGAAAACCCCCACTTTATCGTTACCTCAGAGATGCTGTGTCCTATCGCGCATGCACCGACTACAACACCATGTTCAAACTCCAACTGCGCCAGAAACTTGTTGTCTTATACAGGCGTATTCTGTCAGTTTACATATCTCTACATTTGAATATGAAGGCCTATACCAGTTTCTTTGGTGCTGCATAATATTTGAACAAGACTGCTGAGGACAGGAAGTGAAAGCTTCAAAAATGTGGAAACTATGGCAGATCTAACCATGCCTCCCACCTACAAGTAGGTGCAGAAAATGAATAAACCTGTTTCCTGACTAGATTACATTTCTAAGTCACTAAAAGGACAGATATCAGCAATGACCATATGAAACTGTAGGAGAGAAAAACATACTTTGAAAATAATGGTGGCAGCAGCAAAAGAATGTGAAACTAAGATTAAAGTTAGCAGTTCACTGATGTTATTAATTGCCTAAAGATATTTGAGGATCAAATGTAGAATGAGGACATCCTTTTCTTGTTCTATTGCAACAAATCTTTTGAACCTACCAACCAAGAAAGTAATAATATTTGCTGTGCTCTGGAGAGAGCTTGAACAATCTAGGTATCTTTCATGGCGCACTAAATTGTTGGAGTATAGCACAGAGAGACTGCTGAAGGATAGTTCGTAGTGCACTAAATTATTGGAGTATAGCACAGAGAGACTGCTGAAGAATAGGTATCACAAAAGCTTCTCAAATACAGTTGCAATGCATTATAATTTCCAGCGGCTGTTACCACAAATAATATTCTGGAATGGTTCACATTACCCTCATTTTCATCTTCCCCAATCTCCAAACATCACTGTGTTCCCATCATTCACAACATACACACCTTACTAGCTATGTTATGGAGTATGAAAAAATTGTGAATGTGCTTATGTTTATGCATGATTTTTGTTGTGTACACCCACTAAAGTAGGGATACAGAAATAACAGATTTTTTTCTGTTTGACTGTGCTAAGACAACCTGTGAGATAGATATTAAAGTATCTTACCAAACAGAAACGGAACTCAAAAGGGGAGACACTAACACACTGATGATAAATTAAACAAGTATACTTGTAGATTTGAAGATACAACACAATTATATATTCCCTAGACAAGTGAGTGTACGCTGCTACCTGAGGTCAGAGCTTGTGCACCAGACTTAATAAAACCACTGTTACAATATCTAGTTTCCCTTCTGCTGCTACTTAAGATTTCCAGAACAATCTTCTGTGTATTCCCATTTGAAATCTCTAAAGCAGTTGCCTGAACTACTCTCCACTTCCTCCTACTCATGGATGTAACTGATGGAAAGTTTGATACTTGTTTTAGTGAAACTACACAGCCTCCCATATTCCAGATGCTAGCATGTTATCACTGAACAATAAGGTTACTTCCACACTGGCATTTTACACACTGTGGTTGACCCACTGGGGGACGTTTGAAATGTGCACAAGAATCTCTGTGGCAATATCTATATATATGCCCTAGATAGCTGTGAGATGGATTCTGACGAGGAACGACTCCTTATTGCTGTGTCACTGAAAAGAAAAGAGATGCAAAAAAAGTCAGTGGAAGTATTGGATTCATCCAATGAAACTCAAGAAAAATACATACTCTTTTTTTAGAATTTATAAAAAATTAAAGGAAAACTCAACAGAATTTGGTAACTATTTTGGAATGTCAGTGTTGGTTTTTGATGAGGTGTTATTTTTACATAGGTCTCCAAAGAACTACATTTTCAAATTTCTTGATGTAACCATCATTACCTCAATTCCAAATTGTAGGATCAAACAATGGAAAATGCATGATGTAATGTAACAATATGACAAAAAGGGAAGTTGCCACTCACCATATAGCAGAGATGCTGAGTCGTAGACACAACAAAAAGACTGTCACAAACAAGCTTTCAGCCAGTATGGCCTTCGTCAAAAATAGACAAGACACACACGCACGCATAAGCACAACTCTCTCTCTCTCTCTCTCTCTCTCTCTCTCTCTCACACACACACACACACACACACACACACACACATGCAATTTCTTATACAAGACACAGTGAGTGGTTGTCTACAGCACAACAATAAACTCACTATGGCTTGATTTACATAGTTTAGAAAAGAATTATAGCTTCATTAAATCTAATATTTACAACCAAATATTTTATAACACCGTAAAAAGATGACCAATATATTGTGTTTCACCTGGCAGAACTCTGACTAGATGCAGTGGAAGGTGGTCGTGAACGGATCTCGGAGTTGATTCTGTCCTCAATGCTGCGTTCCTGCTGACGAGCAACTGCATCACGGAAGTCACGTATCTCTCTTGCTTCCTCCTGTGACTTCAGTCTTTCTGCCTCAAGCTTTGTTCGATCGACAAGGTCCAAGAATTCTATTTCATCATCGTCTAGGCCTTTTATCATGTTCTCTGCAGAGAAAAGAAGTTCTACATGACTTTCAGTCAATTGTGAGAACAATTCCAAGTTTTTTTTATGTAAAAAATTAGTTACACAGCTCTCATGAACTCCTTCAAGCTCAAATATGCTGAAATATGAAAGCAAGAACTAGCAGTTATGCTTTGTCAAATGTAAGCTGTTATTTTCTCATCTTTTGTGCATTGATTATTGCACTATAATTATTATTGCTTTCTGTGTTGTTCCTTGTCATCAATGCTAGGTTACTTACAACAAATTTCATAAAAAAATATCTGTAGCAAGAAACATTTGTGGAAAAAAAAGACTATGGATGCATATGGCATATTGTTGTTATGGAACATTGAATTGCAAAGAATTATCCTTTTAACACAGATCCAAAGGAAGTGCTGAAAATATGATAATTTGTACACTTTTTTTCCCATAAGGCGTAATGTATACTCTACTCCCCATCTCAATCATTTTAATAGTGTTCAGTATAATGACAAATAAAATGTTTCCAAGTGGCTCTTTTCTTAAGTTCGTACAGTTTCATTTATTATTCCATAAAGAATTGAATTAGTATCTTTAGCTCTCAAGTTTTCTACCCATACCCTTCCCTAAAAGGCTCACCTCCATTTCAACACACCGAATTATGATTCTGCTTCCTACAGAGAAACACATCTATTCTGTTTCATGGCTCTTTTTTATCGAATTTAGTATAGCACTTTGCTGTATTTTTTGAAGTTAATCTTTCTGTAGTTCACTCAACAGCAGTCATAAACCCATACATTACTCCAAATACCACAGCACCTGTCTGTGCGAAATTCCGCTTGTTCCTTTCCTTCAACCTGTGAAGTGACAACTCGTCCCACCAGTTGCAAAGGTACTTATTTGATCTGGAACCCAAAACATGGCGTTACATACACAAAACACTGTCAAAGATGAAAGTCTTGCTTGAGCCAAGAGAAATTCTAGGAAGGATAGGAAATTCAGTCTGAATGAAAACAGAGAGAAAAAGTGAAAAAACAGAGAGAAAAAGTGCAACATCAGTTGGTGCAACTGAAAAGAACATAGTGGCACTTATCAGCATTGGCACAATTGGCCTGCTCGTGCAGTTTAATGTACAATGCAATGGATTGTGAAGTGTGGAGGTAAGACAGATGTAGATAAAATTTATGTAGCTGATAAGCAACCACAGGTTTAGTACTCCGGCTGCCTGTGTGTGATTTTCAGATGATATTCCACACTTGTCTACACAAATCCAGTGCTGGCTCCCCATCTCTGCCTAAGAAACACACCACGGAAACAGGTGTTTGTTTCTCACCTAACTGAGTGCTTGCAGAGCAGCGGACAGTAGTACAGTGACAAGTCACCCCAAGCAGCCACCTTACTGAGTAGATTAGCATTCATGGCCAGAGTGGATGGTGGTGTAACAGTAAGTGCTTAGTGTGTGTGTGTGTGTGTGTGTGTGTGTGGAGATAGAGAGAGAGAGAGAGAGAGAGATGGGAGACACTTAGGGCACAAGCATGTTAGTGGACTGTTAGAATGAACACAGAGAAGAAAGGAGAGCCCAGGGGACTGTGGAGGCTCTAGAGTAGGTTAAAGGCATACGAAGAAGAGGCTAGCGTGAAGATAAAAAGGCAGGAGTGAGTGTGTGTGTGTGTGTGTGTGTGTGTGTGTGTGTGTGTGTGTGTGTGTGTGTGTGTGTGTGGACTAGGGAAGGGGGAGGGGGGAGGGGGAGGGGGAGGGGGAGGGGGAGGGGGAGGGGGAGGAGGAGGAGGAGGCGGAGGAGGAGGAGGAGTAGTAAATATTATTCAATTATAATTCAGTGTGGCTTGCAACTCAATGTGTACATCCAAAAGGGATTGTGGGTGAGGAATCACTTTTGCTGACAACAAATGTATGACAATACCTGGGTGTTTGGGTGATACACTTCACGTTGTTTGGGGGCTATCCCTTGCTTCTGAGTTGTTGTGTGTGCTGAAATAAAATCATTTTTCAGAGACCACTTTCATAACTTTTTATACAAGGTTAAGGATTACTTAAAAGGGAATCACAACAACAGAAGTTTCTTGTTGTATAAATATGGGACTGCTGATCAGGACACCACACAGCTGAAAGTATGATGTAGGACAGGAAAAGAGGAAAAGTTGCGAAAGGGTTGATAATGACAAAATGGCTAACTAAAAGCAACTTTATCGTGACTTTGCCACTGTCTGTATTGTATGCACCATAAAATGACAATTGATACACTACAATGTAGTGTCATTAATGACATCTTTCTTGCTAGACTGGAGCTTTACTTTCCTAACATAAAAGAGAGGGCAACACTGATAAAACATATGAACATAAAATATATAGTTCTGGATAAAATATAGTCCCATTATGTCTGATGCTCATTCCACATTTCTCTCTCTCTCTCTCTCTCTCTCTCTCTCTCTCTCTCTCTCTCTCTCTCTCTCTCTCTCTAAATACATGAGCTTCCAAAGATGTTAAATAACTGTAAAAAAACTGTAACGTCTTCTAATGATTCTTTGCAAACTTATCCAGAGCCCAACCAAACTCAAAGGGTCACTCCATACTAAGTGGCCCAAGAAAAAAATAATTGTTTGGTTGACCATCTCAGAAAAATTTTATATTTGCTGGGTGAATTCCCCAATGTTTAGCACACACAAAAATATATTTTTAAAAAAAAAATATTGTTTATTATTTTGAAATGGCGGCCATATTTGTTCTCAGCCACATGCTTTTCTTCGTATTTGCAAGCATCTACATTTTTTACAATTATTCAGTAGTGGATTGTCCTAAGCCTTTCAGATAAAATGCATTTAGTTCAACACACTCTGGGCTACAAATTAACATCAATATCACTTGCTGAATGTATTCATTAATATTTTTTAATAATTCAAAGTTATCAGACACAAATGAAAAAAAAACTATTTTTGAACAGTAGTTTTCCAAAGAAAGATTAATTTCTCAGCTTTAATATTCTTTTCTGCTATTACACTGTATAGTATAGTTACTTTTTTAAGAGTATCAATGGTGATCAGCTTACCCTTAAAAAAAAGGTTTTTTTTTAATTTTTCCATTTTGTGGCCTGCAATATCTTTGTTGGGGGACCAGATAAAATCTGAAAATTTTGCCGTTAATAGACCTTTATGATATCAAACTTCAGTATAAATTTCAACTTTGAGATTCAATTGGAAGTTATGGAAAAAAAATTACAAACACAAGTCAAACATCTGCGATATCTAGGCTAATGGAATAGAATATCTCAGTTACAGTATATAATTTAATCATATCTATGATTACCTACTTTTTATTGAAAATAAGCCTACTAATTACAAAACGAAGATAATGGAATGTAGTCGAATTAAGTCGGGTGATGCTGGGGGAATTAGATTAGGAAATGAGGCACTTAAGGTAGTAAAGGAGTTTTGCTATTTGGGGAGCAAAATAACTGATGATGGTCAAAGTAGAGAGGATATAAAATGTAGACTGGCAATGGCAAAGAAAGCGTTTCTGAAGAAGAGAAATTTGTTAACATCGAGTATAGATTTAAGTGTCAGGAAGTCATTTCTGAAAGTATTTGTTTGGAGTGTAGCCATGTATGGAAGTGAAACATGGATGATAAATAGTTTGGACAAAAAGAGAATAGAAGCTTTTGAAATGTGGTGCTACAGAAGAATGATGAAGATTAGATGGGTGGATCACATAACTAATGAGGAAGTATTGTATAGAATTGGGGAGAAGACGAGTTTGTGGCACAACTTGACAAGAAGAAGGGACCAGTTGGTAGGACATGTTCTGAGGCATCAAGGGATCACAAATTTAGCATTGGAAGGCAGCGTGGAGGTTAAAAATCGTAGAGGGAGCCCAAGAGACGAATACACTAAGCAGATTCAGAAGGATGTAGGTAACAGTAAGTACTGGGAGATGAAGAAGCTTGCACAGGTTAGAGTGGCATGGAGAGCTGCATCAAACCAGTCTCAGCACTGAAGACAACAACAACAACAACAACATTATATAATAATTTTTGTTTTGTTTTTATATTGACTTGCTGCCCCATCCGAAAAGTAAGTAAGTTTTTTTTTTATTTTTATTTATTTATTATTTTTTTTATGGAAGGGTGGTGCTGTTTAATGTAGTTTGTTTATTTTAGTTGAAAAATGTGCACTGCTGTAGTGTTGTGTTCAAAGTAGTCACTTATGACACAGAAGCTGTGGTTCATTAGTTTATTTTCATCTTTATAATAGAATACAAATGGATGAACTGTGGCTTGTTTGTTTACCCAGTGGTGCCCTTGTACTTCTTCTTGAACAACAAAGGAATAATTTTCCGAAAAGTCAGCAAGAACGAAGTGTTCATCAGTTGCAAAGGTTTGCTTTTTGTCTTTCGAAAATTTACTTTGAGCTTTTGCAATAAAATGATGCATTTTAAGGTTTTCAAGGTTAGCCACCAACACTTCAAAAAACTCTTCGTGATTTTATGACAGTCACCATTTCAGTTCTGTCTTGTGTCACCCATTGTTTGTATTTTATATTGTCAGGCATCAAATCGTCTTCTTCAGATTCTTCAAACATTCAAGTAAGGCTTGTTTGCCTGGATAATCTTCACATTTTCCCTTGATCATAGAATTGTAACTGTCAATATTGCATACCATAACTTCCAAAATGTCTTTATAGTTAACTCAAAGATTGGCCCCATCTATCATCAACTTTACGTTCTGACGATACAAACAAACACAAACATTATGGGTGCCAGATGCCCCTGCAACAACACACCATCTTGGTCTCAACTCGCAAAACTTTGATCTTCCAATTTTAATGTCAGGATCTTCTTTTTTAAATTGAATCTTAGAACCATTTTCTTTCACAGAAACACAGTCTTTTTTGCCAGACATCAAACAGCTGTTATTGTCATTGCCATAATACTTAATAACTTTATTGATTGTGTTTTCATCTACAAAATTATATGCACTTTTATTTTGTAATGCTGGTAAAATTCCCTGTTCTTTTACTAATTGCTTTGTTAACAAGACGTTCTGACACATTAAATTTATCACTAACTTTTGCTCGACTCCAAGAAATCGGCAGTAAACTGATAATCTTAATTTTATCCTCTTTGGTTCAAGTACTGCATTTAGTTTTCAGATCAAATCATCATATTTGATTGGTGAAATTTTAAAAATTCCATCTGCTTTAGTACAAACTGTATATTAGAATGAAACTTCCAAATTATTTTTGATTGTAGCTGCCATTTTCTCAATTTTTGGATTCAAGGCACTTAGTCTTTTACATTGACTTCGTTTTCTAATCTTACTAGCAGGCGATATACCCAGGATTACACAAGCTGTATCTACTTTTTTATTGGTTGCTGGTAAGGCACAAAATTATGTATCTGAGGTTTCACTATTTTTTCTCTTATGAATTACAAATATCTTAGAATAACATGTTGGACACAATGATTTTCCTGCTATAAGATTGACAAAATGGCTTCTATCTTTAGAATAATGATCAAATGTTATTTCTCGCTGACCTTTTGTTATAGGTTTCTTATGTTTCTCAAAAGTGTCCATCGAAGAATGACCAAACACGTGGTGAAATTTCTTTAAGTATTTCGTTTCATGGTACTTGCATGTTGATTTGACCTCTGGGCTGACTTGTAAGTAAAACAACACTTTTTCTT
This sequence comes from Schistocerca gregaria, assembly GCF_023897955.1. Lineage (NCBI taxonomy): Eukaryota > Metazoa > Arthropoda > Insecta > Orthoptera > Acrididae > Schistocerca > Schistocerca gregaria. Next base: position 521,598,013 of record NC_064925.1, on the reverse strand, counting down.
CTTCACTGTAATCTTTGATTAAAGCAATGTCTTTAGGATACACTCCATACACACTTATGACATGCTTCATTAACAATAACACCAAAAGAACACTGAGACACCATTTTTCAACAGCACACTTCAAGAACTTCTAGCTAAATAAGTGTGAGCAGACAATTTTTGGTGTAAGGGGGAAGACAACAATCAGACTTGTATAGGCTTGCAGATACAGTTGTTAGCCTGCTGAAACAATTACCACAGCATTGATTTGACAAATAATCAGGAGCTAGTGTATTGTGGTGTGTTACATTATGCAAATGGTATACTTTATTTGATTAGCCAACCAGATATCACAGATGTTACAAAAATGTATTTTTTACTCCTGTTTTTAATCTTTTTTCCATAACTTCCAATTGAATCTCAAAGTTGAAATTTATACTGAAGTTTGATATCATAAAGGTCTATTAACTGAGAAATTTTCAGATTTTTATCTGGTCCCCCAACAAAGATATTGCAGGCAAGAAAATGTAAAATTAAAAAAAAACCATTTTTAAAAATAGTGTATTTTTTTTACTGTAAGCTGCTCACCATTGATACTCTTAAAAAAGTAACTATACTATACAGTGTAATAGCAGAAAAAATATTAAAGCTGAGAAATTAATCTTTCTTTGGAAAACTACTGTTCAAAAATAGTTTTTTTTCATTTGTGTCTGATAACTTTGAATTATTAAAAAATATTAAAGAATACATTCAGCTAAGTGATGATGTTAATTTGTAGCCCAGAGTGTGTTGGAACTAAATGCATTTTATCTCAAAGGCAGAGGACAATCCACTTCTAAATAATTGTAAAAAATGCAGATGCTTGCAAATACGAAAAAACACATACAGCCTGGAACAAATATGGCTGCCATTTCAAAACAATAAACAATTTTTTTTAAATATTTTTGTGGGTGCTAAACATTGGGGAATTCACCTGGCAAATATAAAATTTCTCTGAGATGGTCAAGCAACCAGTGCTGGACCACTTTGTATGGCGTCGATAGGTCACATCGATCACACAAATTACAATCTTTGGAACATTAACTGCTCTGACGAACTGCCATGTTTAAGTCAGTTTGCCTTTGTACTTCATGCAGTGTTCATGTGTATCAGTCTTTATGGTAAAATATATGTGTATATAGGAAACTTGGGAATTACGATCCATATCCAGAATCCCATAACCCCAAACACACCACACACCAACCAGGTGATGGCTAAAAACACCTACAACTCGTTCATTACGAAAGTTTAATTCTTTACAACACAAAGGTTAACATTATTACATACTTTTAAACAACAACAAAAATAGGTGGTGTGGCTCAACAACACATATAGCTGTACCGTAGTTGCAGCCTCAATTGAGAGGTGCCTATGGAGAGGCAAGGCAAACGTGCTCCCTGAAGAAGGGCAGCAGCCTTTACAATAGTTGCTTGGGCAACATTCTGGATGAGTGACAGATCTGGCTTTGTAGTATTAGCAAACTTGGTCTTCTGTGCAGGTACTGTGAATGGCTAAAAGCAAGTATTTGCCAGTATTTTTCCCCAGGGCATGAAGTTCTGCTGTATAGGAAGAAGATGATGGCATCATCTGGGGTAAAATATTCTGGTGGCAAAATAGCTTCTATTGATCTACATTCTAATGGTCAGTCTGCCTATGTAACAGAGTAGTTAGGGTAGCTGACTGCCCCATGGGGGACCCTGGTTCAATTCCCAGTATTTCTAGAGATTTTTCCTTTGTGGAAGAAATGGTACAGGGTGCAGTCAGCCTCATGGGACTAGCTGGGGAGCTTCTTGACTGATGTGCAATGGTTTGAATGTCAAGAAACCAGACAAAGAATGAAAGATCAATGTAGAGACCATATGCCCCTCCATACCACTTCCAATTACACCACTGACAAGAGGATGAGAGTGGTCGATTGGGTTTGATAGAATTGCCTAGGGATAGAATGTGAATCTTTACTGTTAACTTTACCATTCTATGGGTCAGAGCATGGGAGAGAATTTGAAAGGGGAAATGGACAGGTTGAACTTAGATATAATGGAAATTAGTGAAGGGAGTCACAGGAAGAACAGGGCTTCTGGCCAGATTCATATGGAGTTATCAATATAGAATCAAATAGGGTTAATGTAACAACAAAAACAATCAATTATTGATAAAATTATTTAATTGGATAGATAAAAAATCTACTCACAAAGCGATGGCAGAACACACACACAAAAGACTGTTGTGATTGGCGAGCTTTCAGAGCCAGTGGCTCCTTCTTCAGGCAGAAGGGTTGAAAGGGAAAGAAGAAAGGTGAAGGAAAAGGACTGGAGAGATCTAGGAAAAGGGGTAGATTTCAGGAAAGCCACCCAGAACCACAGGTCAGGGGAGACTTAACATACAGGATGAGAAGGAAAGACTGATGGGGACTCCATCAGACAAGATTCGAAAACCTGAGAGCTTATAGGTGGAAGACAATGTAATAAGCAATACAGAGATTACTACTAAAACATTGGGCACAAATTAATAAGAGTGGAAAGCTAAGTGCTTTGTACATAATATAGGTGGGAGGGGGTGGTGAAAAATAGACGGTAAAGACAATGAAAGATGTAGAAAACTAAAACAGAGTGAAGCAAAGAGTAGTTACAATGAAGAAAAGCTGAGTTGGAAGAAATTAATGTAAATTAAGGCCAGGTGGGTCACAAGAACAGGGGACGTGTTGTAGTGCTAGTTGCCACCTCCAGAGCTCTGAGAAACTGGTGTCTGGGGGAAGAATCCAGAAGGCAAGTGTGGTGAAACAGGCACCAAAGTCACGAATGCCATGTTGTACAGCATGCTCTGCAACGTAACATATGAGTAGGATTACTAATGAATAAGAAAAAGGGAATGTGGGTAAGATACTATGAACAGCATGATGAATGCATCGTCACAGCTAAGATAGACATGAACCCGACACCGAAAACAATAGTACAAGTTTATATGCCAAATAGCTGTGCAGAAGGGAAATTTAATTGTGGAAGGGGGGCTAGAAATAAATCAAAGGAAACGGATGAGAATGGTAGGTGAATATGCAATGGGGGGAAAGGAATAAAAGAGAAACTCATCTAGTAGAATTTTGCACAGAGCATAATTTAATTATTGTTCAGGCTTGGTTTTAGAACAACGTGATAAGGCTGTACATGTGGAACAGACCTAGACACACAAAGGTGCAGACTAATTATATAATGGTAGGCAGAGATTTCGAAACCAAGTTTTAACTCATATTACCATAATTTATTGGTTATGAACTGCTGATTAAAGTTGAGGAAATTGCAGGAAGGTAGAAATTAAGGAGATGGAAGAACTAGATGATTACTGAAAGTTTCAGAGGAAGCATTAGTCAAGGTTTGATCGAACCAGGAGAAAGGAAGTCAGTAGAAGAGGAATGGGTAGCTTGAGAGATGAAATAGTGCAGGCAGTAGAGGGTAAAAAATGTAAAAAGAGAAGGGGCCTAGCAAAATCCTTGCTTGACATATTACAGAGAAATTAATTGGCAAACGGAGAAAATAACACCGCCTATAGGAAGACTAAATAGACCTTTAAAGAAAAGGGAAGCAACTGCATGAGTCTCACAAGAGCTCAGATGGCAAGCCAGTACTAAGCAAAGAAGGAAAAGCTGGAAGTGAGAGGCTCTATAAAGGGAAATGAATTTGAAGTCAATTTTACAAAAATGGAAGCACAAGTAGCTAAAGATGAGAGGGTAGTTACAATACTGCTAGTAGAATGTTACAGAGCACTTAACAAGTCAAAGTCGAAAAAATGCCCCCACAGTAGATGGCATTTCTTCACAATTTTTGACAGCCCTGTGAGAGCCAGCCATCTTACTCTGTGTGCAAGATATAGAAGACAGGTGAAATATCGCTAAACTTCACGAAGACTGTAATAAATTCAATTCCAAATGAAGCAGTAGCTAACAGGTCAGAATATTACCAAACTACCAGTTCATAAGTCATGGTTGCAAAATACTAACATGAATTATTTACAGAAGGATGGAAAAACTGGTATAAGCTGACCTTGGGGAAGAGCATTTTGGGTTCTGGAGAAATGCAAGAACATGCGGGACAATACTGACTATATAACTCATCTTAATAAGTTTGATTAAGAAAGGCAAACCTAGGTTTATAGCATTTGTAGACTTAGAGAAAACATTTAAAAATGCTCACTGGACTACACTATTTGAAATTCTGAAGGCACCACAGGTAAAATACCAAGAGCAAAGGGCATACAGGGTGCTTACAAGAAGTGTCACATATTCCTACAAGAGATTAATAATAGTCAAAGTTAGAAGAAAAGTTCCTATAACAATATGTCCAGAAACCAGTATCTGTAGAGACATGGGCAAATCTGTCCTCCGATTCCCATCTGCCTGTTATGTAGTAGAAGACACCATACAGAGTGCTGCCTGTGGTTACCACACAACCTGACACACTCCTCAGTTCGTTTTCAAATACACGTGGATCCATTCGGTTTGAGTCACATGCACTGGCCGGAGGCACCTGTAACACCTGCACATCACTGATGGGTTGGGCATACACCAATGCCTTTAAATGTTTCCATGCACAAAAACCCAATGGATTCAATTCCTGTGAACTGTGAGGCCATTGTATCAGAACTGCTTGACCAACCCATCGCCCAGGAAACAATTGGACAAGGTGCAGTCACATGTTCATTAGAGAATGGGATGGTGTCCTGTTGTGCATAAATCAGTCATCTTTCTGCCATCACTGTACTGCAAATTACCACCACTCACTGATTCGCAATGAACTTCAACAGTAAGACTGTCTACACTACTGACTACTACACATTACTCGTCACTAGTAAAACTGGTCACATCAACAGGAATTACGTCTTGGGCACTTTTCTTCTACTTTTGGCCAACAACACATTCTGTGGGGATATGTCACACTTTCTATTTAAGCAGCCTGTATACAGCTTGTACAGAAAACAGGATGCAGTTGTAAAGATTTTAAGGACATGAAAGGAAAGCAGTACCTGACACTACTCAATCTCTACACTGAGAAAGCAGATGAGGAAACCAAAAAAATACAGAGAACTAATTAAAGTTCAGGGAGAAGAAATAAAAACTCTGTGGTTTGCCAATGAAGTCATAATTCTGTCAGAGACAGCAAAGGACTCGGAAGAGCAATTGAACAGAACAGATAGTGTAAAGAAGACAGGTTATAAGTAAAATTTGTAGAAGAGTTTTGCTATTTGGGCAGTAAAATAACTGATGATGGCCACAGAAGAGAGGATATAAATGCAGACTGGCTATAGCATGTACAGCATCTGAAAAAGAGGAATTTATTGACATCCAACATAAATTTAAGTGTTAGAAATCCACTTCTGAAGCTTCCTAAGAATCTGTGAGATCATCATCGATAACTTCAGTAACAACAACTCACAGAAATTCTCTGCATTGCACTGCCACAGTAGTTTAGTCCACAGCTCAACGAAGGCACTACAAATCCTTCTCACAAAACAACCGAATCTGCAGTTGGTCTATGGATCTCTCCCATGCAACAGCTTCCCAGTTGTCTGGATTACAGGAGTATGCCAACACACCAACTCCTGAGAATTTCACCGAGTTTTTGACGCTGAAGTTACAGAAGACAAACTCACAAGTCCTTGGCAAACCAAAGCAATATAGACATGACGATGCCTTTGGAAAATCTCTTCTGAAGGTATTTACCTGGGATGTAGCCTTGTACACAAGTGAAATGTGGCCAACAAACGGTTTAAATATGAGGTGAGTAGAGGTTTTTTAAATGTGCTGCTACAGAAAAATGCTGCAGATTAGGTGGGTAGGTCATGTAATTAATCATACAATATCACCACACTATGATTTATTATTTAAACAGGCTACCTTAATAAAGCAAAATCTGCAGAAAGCCCATCAATGAGGAAAACCCTTATGTTTCTTCAGTAAATTTAATAGCGTATGTTTATCTACTACTACTAGCTTAATATTTATTAGATGACATTGATAAACAACAACAAGGGATACTTATTAATACAAAACATGCTGAACGGAATTTACTGATTAGGAGGGCTGAATCGAATTTGGGAGTAAAAAGATGTATGGCATAACTTCTCTAAAAGAAGGGATCAGTTAAATCAAACAACAGAAGCTCCAGGTTGGAATTTCAACAATACAGGAAAAGATATGTTGTTACTTACTGTAAAGATGACATGTTATGTTACAGACAGGCACAATTAAAAGATAAAACCAAACAACAGAAAATGCAGGATGGTAGGTATTAATTTTTTTTTCTTTTTTTTTTTGTGTGGTTTTAGGGCGCACAACTACAGTGGTCATTAGCACCCAGACTAAATTATGAATCCACTGAAAGGCACAATGTTAAAACAGCAACTAAAAAGGACAACACTATAAAAGGCACATTAACAGGCAAGGGATTAAAAGATAACAGCATAATCAAATGTCCTTAGACAGGTTTGTCAGGTGGATAAAACGAAGAACGCGAGCAGCTGCTCCTAGGTCATCTGCTAAAATTTCATCCAAAGTACATGGCAGGCCAAGATCAATGCACAGAGTATTAAATTTCGGACAGGATGTTAAAATGTGGTGTATCGACAGCAATTGCACACATGGGCAGAACGGCGCCAGCGCAGCCGTCAGCAAACGGCGGTGGCTGAACCAGCAGTGTCCAATCCGTAACTGGGCCAAAACGACCTCCTCCCACCGAGAAGGGCGTGAAGAGGTCGCCCAAGCCGTGGGGAGAGGTTTCAAAGCCTGAAGCTTGTTTTCAGTAAGTGCAGACCAATCGGCATGCCACAGCGATAAAATACGCTGACAAATGACCCAGCTAAAATCAGATGAAGGCACACAAAAAGATACGGTGCACGAGTGTGTTAACCATATACAGTTCACTGAGGCTCTGGATGGCGCTCAGGGAATCAGAGCAGATGACATAGGTAGAATGTCGGTGGCGGCGGATGTAAAGAACAGCCTGAGAGAGGGCAAATAGCTCAGCTGTGAAGACCGAACAATGGCCATGGAGCCGGTATTTGAAACTTTGTGCCCCAACAATAAAAGAACACCTCACGCCGTCATTGATCTTAGAGCCATTGGTATAAATCAAGTTGCTGAAGGAGGCGACAAAAGCGAACTCCAGGGGGTAGCAGGGCAGATACAACCCGTATTGATGGTCAAGAGAGTCGTCAAAAAAGTAACGATGTGACGGGTGGTCGGGCATTGATAATAGCCAACAGGCATACCAACAAAGCAGTATATTGCGCCGGTAGGTTAGTGGCAATTCACAGGCTTCAGCATGAAGACTCTCGATGGGACTAGTATAGAATGCTCCGATCACAAGACGTAACCCCCGATGTTGTATAGAGTTGAGGCGGCGTAAGATGGACAGCCGTGCAGAGGAGTATACAAAGCTCCCATAATCCAGCTTTGAGTGGACGATCGATCAATAAAGGCAAATTAGGCGAAAAGCTCCCCACGACGTACCGCTGAGAACACGAAGGACATTTAGGGAACAACAGGTACAATGGGCAGCCAAATATGACACATGTGGAGACCAGCTAAGTTTCCTGTCAAATGTAAGACCTAAAAATTTTGTTGTCTCCACGAATGGGAGAGCAACGGGACCGAGATGTAAGGACGGTGGGAGAAACTCTTTGTAGCACCAGAAGTTAATACAGACCGTCTTCTTGGCAGAAAAACAGAAGCCATTGGCGACACTCCATGAGTAAAGACGGTCAAGACAATGCTGAAGACAGCACTCCAGGAAACATGTACGCTGCACACTGCGCTAGATGGTAAAATCGTCCAAGAAAAGGGAGCCTAATACATCAGCTGGGAGGCAATCCATTATTGGGTTGATCGCTATGGCGAAGAGAGCGATGCTCAAAACTGAGCCCTGTGGCACCCCATTCTCCTGGCGAAAGGCATCAGACAGGACAAAACCCACACATACCCTGAACTTTCGATCCATTAAAAATGCACGAATAAAAAGAGGGAGGCAACCACGAAGGCCCCATGTATGCATGGTTCGGAGAGTGCCCCCTCCAACAGGTGTCGTAAGCCTTCTCCAAATCAAAGAACACAGCCACTGTCTGGCACTTCCACAAGAAGTTATTCATAATGAAGGTCAACAAGGTAACAAGATGGTCAACAGCAGAGCGGCGCCTACGAAATTCACATTGTACATTGGCAAGTAGGCATCGAGATTCGAGCAGCCAAACCAAACGAGAGTTAACCAATCGTTCCATCACCTTACAGACACAGCTGGTAAGGGAAATGGGTCGATAACTGGAAGGCAAGTGCTTGTCCTTCTCCGGCTTAAGAATTGGGACAACAATAGATTCGCGAAAAAAAAAACCTCTGCGAAAAAGCGGCCGAAGGCATTGGAGACATCCTCAGGGGCCACAAGGACGTCATTCGTAACCGTCAAGCCAGAAACTGGTGAGTGGAACTTAGTGCCAGATAGCCGGCGCAGGCTACCCCAGACAACAGAAGGTGCAAAACTGTTGAAGGAGCTTCTGAAAGTAGCCCAGCTGGCTTTCTTGCTTTCTTTAATAACGCGACAACACTACGCACATAATCGTTTATAATTAAAACAATTTGCCATCGTAGGGTGGCGTTTACAGGTGCGTAAAGCACGTCGACGAGCACGTATAGCGTCTCTACATGCTGCAGTCCACCAGGGGACCGGTATGTAACGTGGAGAAGTAGTAGTATGAGGGATGGAATATTCAGCAGCAGTGAGAATGACTTCCGTGAGGTGTGCGACCTGACTATCACCGCTTGGGAAGTTTTGATCCTGAAATGTCGCCCTGGAAGAGAAGAGCCCCCAGTCTGCTTTGGAGATGTTCCAACTAGTTGAGCATGGAGAGGGTGTATGATGCAGGAGATGGATAACACAAAGGAAGTGGTCGCTCGAATACGTATCAGAAAGAGCGTACCACTCAAACCGATATGCAAGTTGGGTAGTACATATAGAGAGGTCTAAATGGGAATAGGTGTGAGTTGCATCCAAAAGAAAAGTAGGGGTGCCAGTATTGAGGCAGACAAAATAGAGGTGGTTTAAAAGGTCTGCTAAAGGGAGCCTCTCGGGCAGGATGCTGGAGAGCCCCAAAGAAGATGGTGGGCATTGAAGTATCCAGTCAACAAAAATGGTGCAGGTAGCTGAGCAATAATTTGCATCATGTTTGCCCTAGTAACGGCAGACGATGATGCAGTGTTAACAGTACAAATGGAAAATGTGAAAGTGGGGGGAGTAATTCGGATGGCAACTGCCTGCAGATCAGTGTGCAATGTGATGGAATCATAGTAGATATCATCCTGGACCAGCAACATAACCCCGCCATGAGCCGGAATACCTGCCACAAGGGTTGGTCAAAACACACAGAGGTATAGTGTGCCAAGTCAATACGATCACATGGGTGTAGCTTCGTTTCCTTATTGTGAGAAGAAAAAGAAAAAGGAGAAGCAAGAAGGGGTCACCTCGAAGGCCGCTGAGGGCCTGGCTTTGAGCGAGCACTGCTGCCGCTACCAATAGGCGGAGTTATCGTCCATTTTTTCAATAGGTTCGTCAGCCACCATGTTAAGGTCGTTGGGAGGGGGAGCTTCCTCCACCAGCGGACGGCCAGATGTTCGGCTACCAGTGGTGCGGCCAGGCAAAACGGATGACGGCCTGGGGCGGCAACTGCTGGGTGGCGCAGGAGAAGAAACACGCCGTAGCGGAGAAGGAGAACTTTTCTTCCTATGAGCCTTCATGGAAGGTCGTTTAGTCAAAGAACTGGCCGATGGCCGGGAGTTCGAGATATGTAAGAAGTCTTCACGGGACGGTTTCTTCTTGAAGGCCCGTGCATCTGACTTCTGGGTCTTAGTCTTGGCAGAAGCTGATGAAGGTGCTTGTGTCTATGAGGGGTGACACGAGGAAGAGGACACATTGACCGGGCGATTTTAGCACTGGCCAAACGGATGACCGTAGCGCTAAAGGCCGGATCGCATGTCTGCATTGATACCTCCCTGGTAGGCCGAGGAGAGGCGAGGACAGTACTGTATTTCCCCGCTGGGAGCAGTGTGGGCTTTCTACTAGCAAAAAGCTTGCGAGGAGCCTAGGTGGACACTTTCTCTTTGACCCAAATTTCCTGTATACAGCATTCATCCTTGTTGATGGGACAGTTGCAAAAGGATGCTGCATGGTCACCCTGACAGTTCACGCAACGAGGAGACGGAGCTGGACAGTCACTATCATGGGCATCCCTGCCACAAGTGACGCATTTAGCCGCATTAGAACAAGACTGGAAGGTGTGGTTAAAACGCTGACACTGGTAGCAGCGCATAGGTGTCAGGACATAGGGGCGAACAGAAATAACCTCATAGCCTCGACGGCAGCTGAACACTATCAAAGGTCAAGAAAAGTGTCCGGGTCGGTACAAGGTCATTGTCGACCTTTTTCATGACCCTATGGACAGCCGTCACGCCCTGCTCAGTGAGGAAAGACTGAATCTCCTCGTCAGTCAATCCATCGAGTGATCTAGTAGATACCACACCATGCAACGAATTCAAAGTGCGATGAGCCTTCACCCGGACAGGAAATGTGTACAGGAGTGTGGCCCAAAGGAGCTTTTGTGCCTGAAAGGCACTCTCAGTTTCCAACAACAAGGTACCATTACGCGTCCTGGTACAAGACTTGACAGGTCCGGCTATGGCATCTACGCCCTTCTGAATAACGAAAGGGTTGACAGATGAAAAATCCTTTCTGTACTCAGTTCTAGAAACTACGAGGAACTTTGGGGCAGGCGGTAGTACTTTTGTCACTGGTGGCTGGTCAAGTTTCTGTTTTTGGGCAGAAGTCGAGAGAGAAGAAGAAGAAGAGAAATCCACTGCGCATGAATCCCCCAAGATTACCAGCGTATCCGATGGCGCACTCCTTCCTTGTGGGGACCCTCTCAGAGGGCGCTCCTGCCTTAGGTGAAAGTTTACACCTCAGGTCACACCTCCCGAAAAACGGACGAAGGGACCAATCGGCATGGTCGGAAAGTGTCAACTCGGGCAATCACCCCTCCCCGGGCCTGGCCTTTACCAGATGGGTACCCAAGGGCCCTACTTGTCTACCCAGGGCGGAGAATTACGCTTTACCCCGTCACTGGCTACGTGTGCGAAAGCGTGGGTCGGCCTTCAGGCATGCACAGGGAGGAAAGAATAATAAGGAAAAAAAGGGAGAGAGGGAGAGGAAGGACAGACTGTCTCAAACACCGAGGCGGAGACCATAGGGTGGACAAGAAGGCAAGGAGAAGAAGGCAAGGTAAAAAGTAAGGAATACAGTGAGAGAGGGAGAAGGACAAAGAAAGGAAGAAACCAGAATAAGCGAAAAACCAAAATAACCACAAATGTAAGTCAGTGAACCATCCGTGTCCAGACGCAGGCACAAACTAACCCCTTGAGGGGGAGGGACTTGTTTTAGCCACCTCTTGTGACTGGCAGGAATAACTCAGGCCTATTCTTACCCCAGACCCTCAGGGGGAGTAATAATATTATGAAAAGGATAACTGCTACACAGCAGATAGTGCAGATGCTGAATCACAGACAGGCACAACAAATAGACAGTCAGAAAGTGAGCTTTCAGACAACACACACACATGCAAACACACACTCTGAGGCTGTGGTCATATGTGTGTGAGTTGTGTTTGCGTGAGTGTCTGTCTGTATGCTGTCTATTTTCAACAAAAGCCTTGTTGGCCAAAACCTCACTTTCTGGCAGTCTTTTTTTGTTGTGCCTATCTACATCTTAGCATCTCCACCATATGGTGAGTAGCAAGCTATCCGTTTCATAATATTGAAACGCAGACCATTCATTCACACAAGCAAGCACCCCTTACGTACACACAACCGCCAACACCAGCAGCTCAGACCAGAATGTGGCCTGAGCTGCCGGAGTTGACGGTAATGGTGCGTCTAGGATGGTTGCTTGAGTGAATGAATGGTATGTGTTTCTCTCTCTTTTTTTGATGAAGGCTGCAGCCAAAATCTTGTGAGTAAGTGTCTTTTAATTACGCCTGTCTGCAACTTAACAAGTCATTTTGATGGTAAGTAGCAATGTATTTCTTTCCACACTGTAAATGGAATCAGCTGTTAGAACACATTCTGAGGCACCAAGGAATTGTCAATATGGTACTGAAGGAAACTGTGTTGGGTAAAAATCGTACACAGAGACCAAAGCATGAATACAGTAAATAGGTTCAACTGGATGTATGTTGCATGTTGTTATTCAGAGATGAAGATGCTTGGCCAGGAGACACTAATGTGGAGAACTGCATCATACCAGTTTTCGGACTGAAGATCAAAAGAGCAAGAAGGTATTGAAAATGAATAAAGATAAAATATACACAAAATGAAAGACTTTGTGTAAAAGCCCTTGGCATTGACTTGCAAACTGACGAGAAATAATACATAGACAAACAAATCCAGGAGCTCCATTCTGCATGTTTTATATTAATAAGTAACTCTTCTTGTCAATTGTTCCCTTATGCTCTCCCTGAAACTTTGTACAACCTCTGGTTCTTTCAGTTCATCCAGGTCCCATCTCCTTAAATTCACACCTTTTTGCAGTTTCTTCAGTTTTAATCTACAGTTCATAACCAACAGATTGTGGTCAGAGTCCACATCTGCCCCTGGAAATGTCTTACAATTTAAAACCTGGTTCCTAAATCTCTGTCTTACCATTATATAATCTATCTGAAAGCTGTCAGTATCTCCAGGCTTCTTCCATGTATACAATCTTCTTTTATGAGTCTTGAACCAAGTGTTAGCTATGATTAGGTTGTGCTCTGTGCAAAATTCTACCAGGCTCCCCGTTTCGTTTCTTACCCCCAAACCATATTCACTTACTACGTTTCCTTCTCTCCCTTTTCCTACTGACGAATTCCAGTCACCCATGACTATAAAATTTTCATCTCCCTTCACTATCTGAATAATTTCTTTTATTTCATCATACATTTCTTCAATTTCTTCATCATCTGCAGAGCTAGTTAGCATATAAACTTGTACTACTGTGGTAGGCGTGGGCTTCGTATCTATCTTGGCCACAATAAAGCGTTCACTATGCTGTTTGTAGCAGCTTACCAACATTCCTATTTTCCTATTCATTATTAAACCTACTCCTGCATTACCCCTATTTGATTTTGTGTTTATAACCCTGTAGTCACCTGACCAGAAGTCTTGTTCCTCCTGCCATGGAACTTCACTAATTCTCACTGTATCTAAATTTAATCTATCCATTTCCCTTTTTAAATTTTCTAACCTACCTGCCCGATTAAGGGATCTGACATTCCACGCTCCGATCCGTAGAACGACAGTTTTCTTTCTCATGATAACGACATCCTCTCGAATTTCAGGGAGAGCATAAGGGAACAAATGACAAGAATGGGGGAAAGAAATACAGTAGAAGAAGAATGGGTAGCTTTGAGGGATGAAGTGGTGAAGGCAGCAGAGGATCAAGTAGGTAAAAAGACTAGGGCTAGTAGAAATCCTTGGGTAACAGAAGAAATATTGAATTTAATTGATGAAAGGAGAAAATATAAAAATGCAGTAAATGAAGCAGGCAAAAAGGAATACAAACGTCCCAAAAATGAGATTGAAAGGAAGTGCAAAATGGCTAAGCAGGGACGGCTAGAGGACAAATCTAAGGATGTAGAGGCTTATCTCACTAGGGCTAAGATAGATACTGCCTACAGGAAAATTAAAGAGACCTTTGGAGAAAACAGAGCCACTTGTATGAATATCAAGAGCTCTGATGTAAACCCAGTTCTAAGCAAAGAAGGGAAAGCAGAAAAGTGGAAGGAGTATATAGAGGATCTATACAAGGGCGATGTTCTTGAGGACAATATTATGGAAATGGAAGAGGATGTAGATGAAGACGAAATGGGAGATACGATACTGCGTGAAGAGTTTGACAGAACACTGAAAGACCTGAGTCGAAATAAGGCCCCCGGAGTAGACAACATTCCATTGGAACTACTGACAGCCTTGGGAGAGCCAGTCTTGACAAAACTCTACCATCTGGTGAGCAAGATGTATGAGACAGGTGAAATACCCACAGACTTCAAAAAGAATATAATTCCAATCCCAAAGTAGGCAGGTGTTGTCAGATGTGAAAATTACCGAACTATCAGTTTAATAAGTCACAGCTGCAAAATACTAACACGAATTCTTTACAGACAAATAGAAAAACTGGTAGAAGCCGACCTTGGGGAGGATCAGTTTGGATTCCGTAGAAATATTGGAACACGTGAGGCAATACTGACCCTACGACTTATCTTAGAAGCTAGATTAAGGAAAGGCAAACCTACGTTCCTAGCATTTGTAGACTTAGAGAAAGCTTTTGACAATGTTGACTGGAATACTCTCTTTAAACTTCTGAAGGTGGCAGGGGTAAAATACAGAAAGCGAAAAGCTATTTACAATTTTTACAGAAACCAGATGGCAGTTATAAGAGTCGAGGGGCATGAAAGGGAAGCAGTGGTTGGGAAGGGAGTGAGACAGGGTTGTAGCCTCTCCCCGATGGTGTTCAATCTGTATATTGAGTAAAGGAAACAAAAGAAAAATTTGGAGGAGGAATTAAAATCCATGGAGACGAAATAAAAACTTTTGAGGTTCACTGATGACATTGTAATTCTGTCAGAGACAGCAAAGGACATGGAAGAGCAGTTGAACGGAATAGACAGTATCTTAAGAGGAAGATATAAGATGAACACATCAACAAATGCAAAACGAGGATAATGGAATGTAGGATGAAGAAGCTTGCACAGGATACAGTAGCATGGAGAGCTGCATCAAACCAGTCTCAGGACTGAAGACCACAACAAAAACAACAACAACAACAACAACAACAACAACAACTGCCCCGCCAGGACGCCGCCGCCGCAGACGCCGGGTCGCTACAGTGCAAGAACAACAACAACAAGTATCTCTTGTGTAGATATTTATCAATGTCATATAGTAAATGTTAAGCTCACAGTAGTTGATGAAATTAGCTATTAAATAATACTGAAGGACCATGAGGGGTTTTGTAATTGGATGCTTTTCTGCAAATCTTAGTGTATTAAATTTGCTTGCTTAAATAGTTTCTTATTACTACAGTGCACAAATTTAGGTTCTATCAACCACTGATATATTACTTTAATCTCTCCTAAAAGTTATAGAGCTGTTGTGTAAAGTCCCAATCACAGTCAAAGCAAAAAAAACTGGTGAGTCACAGACAGACACTCCAAAGAGACTCCTGGAACATGAGCTTTCAACCAACAAGCCCTTTGTCGTAAATAAGCAGCAAATACACACACGCGCACACGCACGCACGAACACACACGCACGCACACACGCACAGAGTCTTTTTATTGTGCCTATCTGCGACACAGCAACTATGTTATATGGTGAATAGCAACCACCCTTTTCATAATGTTGTGGAAAATATAGTAAAAATGAAAAAAAATATGGAAAATACAGTAAAAATACAAAAATGGACAACTGTGGAAAAATACCATATTGCTCTCAACATTTAAACCTAGAACACTATGGGGGAGGGTTTTTACATTGCTACTAAACAATCATAGTTTACTATTCAGAATTTTATTCAAAGGAAGTCATAAGTTATAAATTACGCACTAGTTAATTACAGTTATTAGATCTCCTATGATATATTACATACCAAATTAAATCTAAAAGTCTTGTTTTATATCCTACCCAAGCAAAAATTTTACAAGGATTTAGTAATCTAGGGTCAATCAGGAACATTTATTGGCTGACCCAGATTAATCCTCTGTACTTCCACAGCATCCCAGTCCAGCCTGGCACACTTTCACCCATGACGTGGGTTTAAACCTCTCATTACTCCAAAATCAATAATTAATGCCCTGTAGTAATCCATCTACTTTCCAGAAAGGTTCCAATGTCAAACCAAAGGACAAGAATACGTACAGCACTAACAGTTCATACAACACCTCTAAAGTGGCCCCTAACGATATCTGGTGAATCTCCACACAACAAAACAGGAATCCTGTTCAACATTAATAGTCAAAAGACACAAATAAACACAACATGTAAATTTCCAATTTACTTGCTTCAACTAAACTCTGCCAAATCTGTTTCTTTCAGTGAACACCCCCTCCAGCTAACTAATGACTCCATGTTCTACTTGTGAGGGCTCTTCCAAACAAACAGTCCACACTCCCTAACCACTGAAGACACCAAGAATAACAAAAAAGCATCTAAGCAGATTTCTACGCTCACACACGCAGATGCACTTTTGTATGCTTTGTAGGCTTTCTGTACTGGAAAAATTACCTTGTTAATCATGAAGGACCATTTGTCCCGAATTCCAAAATGATAACCCACAGACCTCACAACTTGGCATCTCATCCCCATGGGGGTTATCAGCCTAGTTATTTAATATCTAAGTCTTTTACCCGATCAGACTCCCAGCCATAGGCAGGCAATTCTCATTCATGTTAGCAACACTCCTGCTACTTCTGATCCAGTTAATTGTGTCACAGTAACATTACTGGTTTAAATACACCACATTGTGAAAACAATATTAATTTTCATTTGCTCTGACCTATAATAAGTATTGACAGGAATTTCACTCCCTTTATTTTGCATGAGCAACACATTTAACTAGTGTGCTCAGTGCCACCCATTATGTGAGTTAAATAAATGTATATTCCAAATCTTACTGGATTCAAATAAGTATGACATGATAAGAGTGGGAGATATAGCTGGCAGTGGCTTTATAGAAGGAACTACCTGCAGCAATTTAGTGAAACCACAGAAATGCAGAAGCCATTGTTTCCTAACACAGCCTTCATCAGGATCCCCCCCCCGAGACACACGTCTTTCATTTTCTGACGAAGGCTATGGCCAAAAGCTAATGTGTTAGTGTCTTTTCATTGTACCTGTCTGCAATTTAACATCTCATCTTTACAGTAAGTAACAATCTATCTTTTCCTTATATCGAAGTTTTTAAGTAAAGTTTGTGTAGACAGCATTTATTCATGTGATCCTGTCACATCCAAAATCAGTTATTAGAAACATTATTTTATTTAATTCTTCTAATTAAAATTTAAAATTAAAATGTTTCAAAATCGTTATTGCACTTTAACAAATTAATTTCTTGCACTTTACCAAATTAATTTCTATAAGACCCAATTATTGTAACAACTGTACAAAAACTAATAATGAAAATATTATTGTTAACCAACTAACAAAAATTATGTTCCACTATCATTGAAAGTAAATTAGATCTTTGACTTGCTTTGTATTCCGAGTTTCAATGTAGGAGTGGTTGTAACACAGTTGGATTGTGGCAAACAGTGTGGAAAGCTGTGGCTTAGCAAACAGAGTGCAATTGTGTGCTATATTGCAGTTATACTATTTTTGATTTTATTTAACCAAAAAGTCAAAGATAAATTGAAGTATTATCCAAAATTACATGTTAATTTTTTTTTAATAAAAAATCAGTTCCACAAGTTGTATACTAAATTGAAAGAATTCAGGCAGCCAATGGAATGACTATAATCAAACCAAAAAGTTGAGTACAATATTTCTCTCAGTTCCTGCTCTTGAATAACTAGAAATGCAGTGGAGTAAATTGCTATTACAGTTAATCTATGTCCAGTCTGAGTAGTGAACTATGAGAACAGGAACATAACAAGCTATTCTCTATCATGATTTGAGTGGGCAAGTATTTTGTTTTTCTGAGAAGTAAGGCCTTACCAAGTTACTGAAGGAATTCCCATACTTCCACCTGCAATGTACTAATTATACACTACTGGCCATTAAAATTGCTACACTAAGAAGAAATGCAGATGATAAACAGGTATTCATTGGACAAATATATTATACTAAAACTGACATGTGATTACATTTTCACGCAATTTGGAGGCATACATCCTAAGAAATCAGTACCCAGAACAACCACCTCTGGCCATAATAATGGCCTTGATACGCCTGGGCATTGAGTCAAACAGAGCTTGGATGGCATGTACAGGTACAGCTGCCCACACAGCTTCAAAACGATACCACAGTTCATCAAGAGTAGTGACTGGAGTATTGTGATGAGCCAATTGCTCGGCAACCATTTACCAGACGTTTTCAATTGGTGAGAGATCTGGAGAATGTGCTGGCCAGGGCAGCAGTCGAACATTTTCTGTATGCAGAAAGGCCCGTACAGGACCTACAACATGCGGTCGTGCATTATCCTTCTGAAATGTAGGGTTTCGCAGGGATCGAATGAAGGGTAGAGCCACATGTCATAACACATCTGAAATATAACATCCACTGTTCAAAGTGCAATCAATGCGAACAAGAGGTGACCGAGACGTGTAACCAATGGCACCCCATACCATCACACCAGGTGATACGCCTGTACGGACACGACAAATACACGCTTCCAATGTGCTTTCACCGTGATGTCGCCAAACACAGATGCGACCATCATGATGCTGTTAACAGAACCTGGATTCATCAAAAAAAAGAAGAAAAAGAAGAAGAAGAAGAAGAAGAAGAATAAGAATAAGAAGAAGACGACGTTTTGATATTTGTGCACCCAGGTTCGTCATTGAGTACAACATCGCACGCGCTCCTGTCTGTGATGCAGTGTCAAGGGTAACCGCAGGCATGGTCTCCGAGCTGATAGCCCATACTGCTGCAAACGTCATCGAACTGTTCGTCCAGATGGTTGTTGTCTTGCAAACGTCCCGACCTATTGACCCAGGGATTGAGATGTGGCTGCACGATCCGTTACAGCCATGTGGATAATATGCCTGTCATCTCGACTGCTAGTGATATGAGACCATTGCCATCCAGCTCGGCATTCCGTATTACCCTCCTGAACCCACCAATTTCATATTCTGCTAACAGTCATTGGACCTCGACCAATGCGAGCAGCAATGTCGCGATACGATAAACCGCAATCGCGATAGGCTACAATCCAACCTTTATCAAAGTCGGAAACGTGATGGTACGCATTTCTCCTCCTTACATGAGGCATCACAACAACGTTTCACCAGGTGACCCCGGTCAACTGCTGTTTGTGTATGAGAAATCGGTTGGAAACTTTCCTCATGTCAGCACGTTGTAGGTGTCGCCACCAGTGCCAACCTAGTGTGAATGCTCTGAAAAGCTAGTCATTTGCATATCACAGCATCTTCTTCCTGTCGTTAAATTTCGCCTCGGTAGCACGTCATCTTCGTGGTGTAGCAATTTTACATTACTTATTTGGAGTGATGTGAGAGGCAAAGAAAATTACTCATGCCAAGACAGATTGGAATTTCGTGAATAGCATGGTGTTGAACACGAACTCCTAGGTAAAAGAGACAACTTTCCTGTGGTGACCAGGAATCGAAACCAGATCAACTGCTCAGCAAGTAACCATGCTGCATTCAAGCTATTCTATACCATAATTTGAAGAGGGCAAGTACTTTATTTTTCTGAGAAGTAAGGTCTTACCAAGTTACTGAAGGGATTTATTCCTGCATTTACTTCTGCAATATACTAGTTATATATTGATCACATTATTTGTTTTAGAACATGGCATGTATTGAGCAAGATGATACAAGCTGCTGCCTCATACAACAACTTTTTTGATGGATTATTACATTTTGTAGATAAAGACACCAATGTTGAGCAATAAACTAATTATATATTGGTCACATTATTTGTTGTAGCATATGGTACATATTAAACAATAAGTAAAGTTGTTGCCTTATACAACAGCTCTTTTGATGGATTATTATGACATTTGTAAATAAAGACAAATGTGTCAAATTTAATCTTGACTAAAGTTTGAATCTTACTGCACCTGAGTTCCATTATTTATTACCTTGGCCAAGAACAGTATAACAACAAATAGCAACTGCTATATCAAATACATAACTCACTTCACCGCACTGCAAGTACTTCTCAATTATTAACAACTGCGTAAAGAAAACACGGTTTGTTGGTAAATGTAAACATTCTTTATTTAATTAAAGAATGTTCAAATTACAACCTACAATGGACCATGTCTTCTTTTACACAGTATTTAGTATCTGTGGACCTACACAGAAACAAAATTTTACTAATGAATAAGGAAGCCCTTGTTTTGTATCACAGTTAACAGCATGTAAACTACCCCAGTCACTGTAAATACAATAACTAAACATCTAATTGTTGGCACATAATGCTATCTGTGAGACACGATAGTTAAAATATGGCATAAAAATGGGACTGTACTGGGTTTGTTTACTAACATGATTTTAGAGTGCTTCAGTTTATGATATCTAGTAAATGTGTAGAAATTACACCAGAGGAGGCCTGATAATTTTATAAACAGTTAACAAAAATTACAATCAAAATTATATAAATACAACAAGTTTTACTCACTCAATCTATGTGCTTCCTCATATTCCAGTTCTCGTTTCTGCTTCTGTTCCTGAAGACGTTCAAACAGTGATCGAGGATCATATTCCTCCTCAGGA
The DNA here is from genome assembly GCF_023897955.1 of Schistocerca gregaria. Classification (NCBI taxonomy): domain Eukaryota; kingdom Metazoa; phylum Arthropoda; class Insecta; order Orthoptera; family Acrididae; genus Schistocerca; species Schistocerca gregaria. Next base: position 521,577,484 of record NC_064925.1, on the reverse strand, counting down.
CACTCTGTAAACACCAATAAGCAAAAAGATATGAGTATTTATTAATGATGTATCACATCACACATGCCTAGTGATGGGGACAGTACCATGTGTTAAGAGTGAAACAGATGGTTGTACTCAAAGTAAAATTCTCAAGATTTTGACACTTACATATGTAATTCTCCCCAACTAGTTCTAACTCTTGAACAAGTTACGAATAAAAAAAATTAAATTTGATTCTTCAGATTCACCCGGTATATTTCTTGCTCGAAGAGTCCATGGGTGTACTGCTGCTCCAAAGTGTCCAATGGGCACAATATTTTGGCAATCAGACATGTCGCCATCGTCAGGTGCGCTGACGAACTGAGCTCCTGAGGGCGGGCGGCCATCTTAAATTCCCTCTCCCTGTGAAGCATTCTCTCCACGATCTGCGCCCACAGCCGTGTGTCAGCGGTTCTGAGATCAGGATATCCGAGTCTTTCAGCTTGAAGTTGTTGAGATGTCTGCCCCATGAGCTGGAACACCTCAAAACTGTATTCCGGAAAAACGGGTACTCGGAATGGCAGCTCAGACGCGCTCTCCACCCCACCTCTACAGTACAGCACGTGGAGACGGAAGAAGTCACGGTGGAAGAGATAGGCACTGCCTATATACAGTATACTGGCGAACTATTGAGAGCAATAGGATGAATATTGAGGAAACACTGAGTAGGAACTGTCTTTTGACCACCCAATAAAACAAGAGCATTATTCAGAAGTGTCAAAGACGATATCGGTTTGCAGAAGGCCAGCAATACCAGATTCCATGCCAGTGTCGGAAGACTTATAATGGACAGACAGTGCGCACCATCGAAGATCATTGCCGAGAACATCAGAGGCACACTCGACTTAGGTACCCCACCAAGATGGCAGTCGCAGAGCACTGCTTCTCCAAAAATCACAAAATGGACTACCAACATACCAGGGTCTTGGCACAGACATCTAAATACTGGGACAGCATTGTTGGAGAGGCTATCAAAATCGTATCAGGGACGGACTCATCAACCAAGACTGCAGCTATAACCTCAGCAAGACATGGGAACCAGCACTGAGTCTAATTAAAAAGACACTCAGCACAGAAAACGAACGGGAGACCAGGGCGGACAAGGCAAATACACCGATGCCACCACAGATGCCGACGCAAGAGGCTCAGCGACTGTCGATGCGCGGTCACGGGCACGGACCGCAGAGAGAACGCCTCACAGGGGGAAGAGGATTTAAGACAGCCGCCCGCCCTCAAGAGGTCAGTTCATCAGTACACCTGACGATGGCGACATGTCTGATTGTGGAAATATTGTGCTCGTTGGACACAATGGTCTGGAAGTACACTCGTGAACTGTTCGAGCAATAAATTTAATTACTTACTGTATATATTCTCTTCTTCCTAATATCAGTTACAAAGGAATAAAATAACACAAACACACTACGCACCACCCCAATCCTCTGTTGTCATTCCAGTCACATGCTTTGCATTACTGAGTTATATTAGCAAAAGTTTTGTGCAGCAAAGCAAGAATTAAACTTTGTCATATAACTCCATATTAATTTGGAAGTTTGGGAAAGTAATACAATCTCACGAATACATTCTAAAAATTTTGGCACGTAGACTCATTAAGTATGCTATTATATTGTGAAAAGTTTCTCTTGTACACAAACAGTTTGCTATTTAATTCAATAAAAATACTAGGTGAAAAACCTGGCATTACCCGGATATTTATTCATAGCTATGCCCGAGACTTTGTAAGCCTGGAATTTTATTTTTGACTGATAATGCTTCTTTGGAGACAAAATTTGAAATAGTATGATTAGGCTTATTTGCTTTACTAACATTGGAAAGAGCCACATATAGCCAGCCATGTGAAAAGCAACTGACACTAAGCTCCATGCCTGCAACATGCAATGTCTGGCCTTCTGCTTTGTTTATCATAACAAACTTTCCAGGAGTTTTACATAATCAAAGTGAAATGGGGAAACTGTTAGAAATAATCAGGATTTGGGGTGCAAAAACTTGCTCACTTGTACTGCTTCCCATCAAAATTTCTGGTTCTACAATGTTACACTTGAGAGAAGTAACTATCAGCCTCATGCCATTACGCAGTTTCAGTGGGCTTAAACTTCACAACAGAATAATCAGGATGCCATTTTTCAAATTAATTATGTGTAATGGAATGCCATGTGCAGTAAAAGAATTTAAAAATTTGGCTGGATAATTGATATGTGGTCTTGCTTGGTAACTCTGTTAATAGAGATACACTCTACATTTTCTCCTTCCACATTAATAAGTATGTCCGAGTTAATTCTTGCAGCTTGATCATTTCGGGGTGTCAATATAGGCCTTTTCACAAAGCCAAGAGTCTTTATGAGTTGTTATTTGTGTCTGATATATTAAGTTGGTCTCTCCCTCTTACTGTAAAATTCTCATGATCTTAATGCGTGCATTCAAAATTCTCCATAGCTAATTCTAAACAACGTTGGTGCTCGTCATTGACCTGTAAAAGTCCAGCAATATTGTGGTGATCTTAATGATTACTTAAGTGCTCTCGTGCTGCATAAACATTTCTGAGACATAAGATAATGAATGGTGCTCACAACCTGTCTCAGTTACACTATCCGTTCGTCACTGCTTTCAAGGGACCATGAAGCAGCTATGCCACAATGCTGAGAACTTAAAAAGGATTCTCTTTTGGTGAAACTTTCTGAAGTACGAGACACTGGATGGTACTCATGGTCAGCGCTCTGTCAGGATTCTCTTTCAGTAAAAGTGTCTGAGACACGAGACAATGTGTGTCAGTGAGGAACAGTGCTTAGTTACACTTCTCATTTTGTTTTGCTTTCAAAAGATTGAGAAAGATTAGTGTGGACACGGTAAGAGCTTCGGCAGCTCTCTCTTCGAGTAAGGGTTTGTAAGCAGTGAGATAATGTGTGACATTCTCTCTCTGAGTTATGTCGTGCCTTACTTGCAGAAGGAGTTTCCAAAGAGTGCGTTAAAGCCTGATGTTCTCGAGTTGCAGCAAGTTTCATCTCACTATCTTAACTAGATTCTTAAGATCTGCATAGTTCTCTGCCTTTTAACGGTTCCAGTGTATTGAGAAAGACTCCCCAGTTTTTGATGCATTTTTATGATACATAAAACAAAAGAAAGTATCAAAATCTCAAAGAAAACTCAATATACTTCCTAATCAGAAGTCAAATATATGAGTTGTTTGAGAAAAGTAATGAGACAGACAATGCTGCGAGCGATCTACCAACACTGCTTTTCCACTTGCGTACTCTGGTGTGTTCATCCCTTCCAGATTCTCAGTCCAAGTTTCTACATCTACATCTACATCTACATCCATACTCCGCAAGCCACCTGACGGTGTGTGGCGGAGGGTACCTTGAGTACCTCTATCGGTTCTCCCTTCTATTCCAGTCTCATATTGTTCGTGGAAAGAAGGATTGTCGGTATGCGTCTGTGTGGGCTCTAATGTCTCTGATTTTATCCTCATGGTCTCTTCGCGAGATATACGTAGGAGGGAGCAATATACTGCTTGACTCTTCGATGAAGGTACGTTCTCGAAACTTCAACAAAAGCCCGTACCGAGCTACTGAGCGTCTCTCCTACAGAGTCTTCCACTGGAGTTTATCTATCATCTCCGTAACACTTTTGCGATTACTAAATGATCCTGTAACGAAGCGCGCTGCTCTCCGTTGGATCTTCTCTCTCTCTTCTATCAACCCTACCTGATACGGATCCCACACTCCTGAGCGGTATTCAAGCAGTGGGCGAACAAGCGTACTGTAACCTACTTCCTTTGTTTTCGGATTGCATTTCCTTAGGGTTCTTCCAATGAATCTCAGTCTGACATCTGCTTTACCGACGATCAACTTTATATGATCATTCCATTTTAAATCACTCCTAATGCGTACTCCCAGATAATTTATGGCATTAACTGCTTCCAGTTGCTGACCTGCTATACTGTAGCTAAATGATAAGGAATCTTTCTTTATATGTATTCACAGCACATTACACTTGTCTACATTAAGATTCAATTGCCATTCCCTGCACCACACGTCAATTTGCTGCAGATCCTCCTGCATTTCAGTACAATTTTCCATTGTTACAACCTCTCGATATACCACAGCATCATCCGCAAAAAGCCTCAGTGAACTTCCGATGTCATCCACAAGGTCATTTATGTATACTGTGGATAGCAACAGTCCTAAGACACTCCCCTGCGGCACACCTGAAATCATTCTTACTTCGGAAGACTTCTCTCCTTTGAGAATGATATGCTGCGTTCTGTTATCTAGGAACTCTTCAATCCAATCACACAATTCGTCTGATAGTCCATATGCTCTTACTCTGTTCATTAAACAACTGTGGGGAACTGTATCGAACGCCTTGCGGAAATCAAGAAACACGGCATCTATCTGTGAACCCGTGTCTATGGCCCTCTGAGTCTCGTGGACGAATAGCACGAGCTGGGTTTCAATGACCTTATTTTTCGAAACCCATGCTGATCCTACAGAGTGGATTTCTAGTCTCCATAAAAGTCATTATACTCGAACATAATACGTGTTCCAAAATTCTACAACTGATCGACGATAGAGATATAGGTCTATAGTTCTGCACATCTGTTCGACATCCCTTCTTGAAAATGGAGATGACCTGTGTCCTTTTTGTAACGCTACGCTCTTCTAGAGACCTACGGTACACCGCTGCAAGAAGGGGGGCAAGTTCCTTCGCGTACTCTCTGTAAAATCGAACTGGTATCCCATCAGGTCCAGTGGCCTTTCCTGTTTTGAGCAATTTTAATTGTTTTTCTATCCCTCTGTTGTCTATTTCGATATCTACCATTTTGTCACCTGTGCGACAATCTAGAGAAGCAACTACAGATCAGTCTTCATTTTTGAAACAGCTTTGGAAAAAGACATTCAGTATTTCAGCCTTTAGCCTATCATCCTCTGTTTCAGTACCATTTTGGTCACAGAGTGTCTGGACATTTTGTTTTGATCCACCTACCGCTTTGACATAAGACCAAAATTTCTTAGGAATTTCTGCCAAGTCAGTACATAGAACTTTACTTTCGAATTCATTGAACGCCACTCGCATAGCCCTTCTCAGACTACATTTCTCTTCGCTTAATTTTTGTTTGTCTGCAAGGCTTTGGCTATGTTTATGTTTGCTGTGAAGTTCCCTTCGCTTCCGCAGCAGTTTTCTAACTTGGTTGTTGTACCACGGTGGCTCTTTTCCATCTCTTATGATCTTGCTTGGCACATACTCATCTAACGCATATTGTACGATGGTTTTGAACTTTGTCCAGTGATCCTCAACACTATCTGTACTTGAGACACAACTTTTATGTTTAGCCGTCAGGTACGCTGAAATCTGTTTTTTGTCACTTTTGCTAAACAGAAAAATCTTCCTACCTTTTTTAATATTTCTATTTACGGCTGAAATCATCGATCAACGATCCGCTTTATGATCACTGATTCCCTGCTCTGCGTTAACTGTTTCAAATAGTTCAGGTCTGTTTGTCACCAAAAGGTTCTCTGTATAACTGCTCAAGGTAGTTTTCAGATAAAGCACTTTAAAAAAATTCACTGGATTCTTTGTCCCTGCCACCCGTTATGGACGTTTGAGTCTCCCAGTCTGTATCCAGCAAATTAAAATCTCCACCCAGAACTATAATATGGGGGGAAATCTACTCGAAATATTTTCCAAATTATCCTTCAGGTGCTCAGCCACAACAGCTGCTGAGCCAGGGGGCCTATAGAGACATCCAATTACAATGTCTGAGCCTGCTTTAACCGTGACCTTCACCCAAATTATTTCACATTTCGGATCTCTGTCAATTTCCTCCAATACTATTGCACTTCTTATCGCTATAAACACGCCTCCCCCTTCACTGTCCAGCCTGTCTCTGCGGTATACATTCCAATCTGAGTATACAATTTCATTACTGTTTACGTCTGGTTTCAGCCAACTTTATGTCCCTAGTACTATGTGGGCATTACGATCGTTTATTAATGAGAGCAGTTCTGGGACCTTTCTATAGATGCTCCTGCAGTTTACTATTAGCACATTAATACTGTTATTCCCTGTTGCATTTTGCCTACTCCTACCTTGCCGCATCTCAGGGGGTGTCTTGTCAGGCCTAGGGAGGGAATCCTGTAACCTAAAAAAACCCACATGTGCACTCCACACATACTCCGCTACCCTTGTAGCTGCTTCCTGCGTGTAGTGCATGGCTGACCTATTCAGGGGGACCCTACATTTCTCCACCTGATAAGGGAGGTCGAGAAATTTGTACCCCAGATCTCCGCAGAATCGTCTGAGCCTCTGGTTTAAGCCTTCTACTCACCTCCAAACCAGAGGACCGCAATCTGTTCTGGGAACGATACTACAAATAGTTACCTCAGATTCCACCCCACGAGGTGATGGAGCCCCTTAGGGAAATAAGACCCCACAAGTGAGGCAACAATACTCCAGAAGAGGACGGACAAACATAGTATAGGCCTTAATGGTAATCAATAAAACAAAGCTCTTTCGTAGAGGCAGGATTTTCTAACGAAATTTCATCAACTCTGCCAACCGCATGTACGAACTGAGGATGACCTCTGAACCCAGACAGCAGGAGTCATTGGTGCTGACATGAGCAAAAATTTGCAGTCGGGTGCACCCAGTGTTCTCTATCACCGCCGGCAGGGCCTCCTCCACATCTCGGATGAGACCCCCCGGCAAGCAGACAGAGTGAACACTGGCCTTCTTCCCCGACCTTTCCGCTATTTCCCTAAGACATTGGTATGTTGGTAGTCCATTTCGTGATTTTTGGAGAAGCAGTGCTCTGCAACCGCCAACTTGTTGCACTGTGTGGAATCCACTTCAGATAGGACTGATGGAAGACATAACAAATGTTCAAAGAAGGGCAGGTCATTCTGTGTAATGGCGAAATAATGGAGAGTTTGCCATGGATACAGCGGCATTCGCGGTGCACAAGGCGGAGGGTCAATTTGGAGGCTGGCCATGTGGCATCGCCCGCTCTGCCTGTGAGTGGACATGTGGCTGCTTCTTCAGCAAGGTCCGAGCAGGCACATGGGGGAAGGGGTTTATTAGTTATTGGGAGCTCCAATGTTAGGCGGTCTCTTTAGCAGTCCTTTGCACTTTATAAATGTTCTGCCAATAAGTCACAGTCTTCGGTTCCCAATCCTCATATGTACCTGTGGTGGCCATTTCTTCCCATCCCTCCTACCATTCTACAAGGCACGGGATTTGGCAGCTTGTGGTGGGAGGCGAAGAGGAGGTGTGGGGTGGGGTGGACGAAGAGACAGGGGTGGCGGGGAGGAGGAGACGGGGGGAGGGGGGGGGGTGGTGTTGTGGACAACAGTTTGACTTGGAGTGCATTCAGTCTTGCCTACGCTCGCAGAGCGTCAACTGCTGGGTGCATTATCAGCAAAGAGCTCATCCCTGTTGACAAGATTGTCATGGTGCTGATGCTTTGGTGATGCACTCCCAAAAGCCATTACCAATCGGCACAACATTTTTGTGTTCTCAAATCAGAACAAATTACCCTCATTGAGGCTGTGTTCTGCCACTGCTAATTTATCTTTATGCCCAAGGTGTACATATCTAATGTGTTCCATGCAGTGATGTAAGATGCAGCACTGTATTTGTCCAATGTACTGTCAGCCACACTTGCAAGGGATGCTATTTATACTAGGTATTTGGAGTTGTAGTTTGTCCTTTACTGAGCCATGCACACACAGGGTGTTCAAAAACAGGTGTCTAATACTTTGAGAGGTGGTAGTACTCATAGAAACATGAAAAATAAGTCCAACAACAATGGATCCAGGAACACATACTTTTTGGGATGGACCCACGTTTATAGGAAAGGCTGCGTGATGCTTGGTTGCGGATATTAGCATAGTTGTTGCACAACTGGTCCATCAAATGTGTCGGTAGGATATTACAATGTCTTACAGTAATCCACCTGCCATTAGGTGGTCTGCAGAAAGTTATATGGTTCAAGTTGTGTTGTAAGCTACGTTAGTTTTCATCATGTTTGTGTGCCTTATTGTACAGTACTGTCACCCCTGGATATGTAACATGGTGTTTTACTTTCTTCCAAACCGGATTCACATACGTGTTTACTATTATTGTGCTGTTTGTACATACAAATGGTGTAGTACATTTACATTTTCTCTCTTCTACCACTTGTTAGCAATGGAAGCCTACTCCCATCAAGTGAAATGGTGGACACAATATTCTGCTGCGGATGTAGCATGTGAGCCCGCACCCTTTACGCACAAAAATATCCACATCACAGAGAGCCCTCTGATAAGCTGTTTGGCATACTTCCCAGCATCTGAGGGATACAGGTACCCTTACACAACAGAAGACTGGCAGGGGACTGCCCCGCACAGTCCACATGCCTGTCGTGGAGAAGCGTGTGCTACATTCGATGGAAGAAACCCCTGAGACCAGTGTTTGGTGATAAGCAGCAGCAGAAGGTGTGTCTCACTCTCTTATCTGCAGGGTACTTTGTAAACAATTGCTGTACCCATTATCATCTACAGTGTGTTCAGGCCCTAAGACCACAGGATCATCACGGCAGACAGCGGTTCTGTCAATGGCTGTTGCAGAAGTGTGCCACAGATCCATTGCGCACATCTAAGATTTTATTTACAGATGAGGCAGGGTTCAAGAGATGGAGGTGTGAATTTCCATATAACCAGCACATATGGGCAGATGTAAATCCCCAAGCAATTCAGAAAACAGGGCATCAACACTGATTCTCAATCAAGGTTTGGGCAGGCATAATTGGCAACAGATTAATAGGACCACACATGCTACCACAAAGGTTAACTGGGGAACATTATCTGGAATTTCTCATTGATGTATTGCCTTACCCTGCTGGAGGCTGTGCCACTGCATCGACATATACAAATGTGGTGCAAGCATGATGGCACCCCAACACACTTTCATCACAATGTGCGTGAACATCTGACATAGAAATTTCAGGACCGCTGGATTAGTCAGGGGAGGCACCTTGTTTGTCTGCTCGTTCCCCAGACCTCAATCGCCTAGACTTTTGGTTACATGGAAACTTGAAGAAAATGGTCTATGCCACGCCAATCAATGCTATGCTGCACTCCAGGGTCGCGTCTTCAATGCATGTCAGCACGTACAACAACCACTAGGTATATTTCAAAGTGTGTGTCATTCCTTACAATGGAGGGCAGAGGGGTGCATTTCTTGAATGGATGCCATGTTGAACACCACCTGTAAATAAATGTTTATGGCAGTAAGCACACACTTCTGGACCCATGTTTATTGGACTTACCTCAGAAAGAATGCATTTCAAGACCCCCTTTTATTGGACTTATTTTTCTTGTTTTGGTGAGTACTACCACCCTTCAAAGTATTCGACACTTTTTTTTTTAACAACATGTATTTTCTTTTTTGTGGTTATCAAAAGTTGGGTTTTTTCATTTTTTCTAAGGATTCCAGCAATTCTGGCTCAGAGGCCCAATACAGGGGGTAAAGGTGAACTTCACTTCCTCTTCATCTATGTCTTCTTTGCAGATGACTGAATCATATGCTTTCTTCAATTAATGTCTAATTTACACTTTGCTGTACCCGTTTGACAAAACATTCCTAAGCTGTTGCAGCTCAGCTGGAAGATCGTTTTCGTCACAAATGGCACATACCCTGTGAACTACAGCCATCAGCAGAGTGCACCACAGTGTTGAAAGATGACAGCTCATAGCATGAAGGTACAGATCTGTGTATGTCTTCTTTCTGTGGACTGTATGTCCCAAGGTACCGTCTGTTTTTATTCTTTTTAGAATGTCCAAAAGTAGAAGACATCCATTCTGTTCTAGCTCCACTGTGAACTCGTATGTTTTGATGGATGTTGTTCATGTGGTCCAGGTACTCTATCATGGACACACTGCCGTGTTCCCACACAACGAAGGTGTCATCCACATAACAGAAGAAGTGTTTGGTTTGAGCCATACAGTTTTTAGTGCAATCTCCTCAAAGAGCTCCATACGGAGATTGGCAATCCCAGGGGAAAGCGGTGAACACATCAACTTACTCACAGAACTACTCACCACATTTGAAGTATGTTGTGGTGAGTACATGTAGAAATGGCTTCACTATTTACAAGAATCCTCTGAAAAATCTACATCAAGCCAATTTTTGAGCACCACAGGAAACAAAAAATGTGTGTGTCTCAGTGAAGCACAAACAACAACTGCAAGTAACTGTTATATATTGCATCATTTATGAGTCTGGCCATCAGTACATCAGGCAAACACAGTGCTGCATCTCATAATACTCCACGGAACGCATTCGATGCGTACACCTGGGCCATAAAGATAAATTGGCAGGGCGCAAGATAGCCTCTATGAAGGACTTATGTTTGTATATGAGGAAACAAAAACGTTGTGCTGAGCTAATGAATTTTGGAAGAGCATCATCAAAGTATCAGTGGAGATAAGGCAGTGTGACAATCCTGTTCACAGGGATGAGGGCCATCAGCTAAGCTCGGCACAGAACTCTGTACTTGTAGCCATAAAGCAAGAAGACACCCCAGCAGTTGACACTCAGCGAGTCTGGGGAAAACTGGATGCAGCAAGAGTCGAACAGTGAGCCGTGCCAACCAACACATGTTACTGAACCCTGCACCTGGGGATTGGGGTGGGCACAGATGAATGCCCATGATGAATGAAATATTGATACCATGTACTTCTGGAATAGAAACTGCATGAAATTTAACTGGATTTTTATTGGTACACATGAGATTGCATGCGCTATTGATATGTTCCAAACCTCCATGCATAAAAACAAGACTTTACTGGGTCTCAAACCTCAGGTTGCATTGGTGATAGAACGGTAGGGTCAAGTGTTGTCGATAGCCCTAAGGCTAGGGACCATTTATATACCCAACAGAAAGATCAATTTACTGTAACTATCACACAGTAGTGTCAAAGTTTGAATTAGATGTAGTCTATGGTGTGCCTTAAGGGGCTCATGGAGACATTTAGTTCCTCTGTGTGTGTGTGTGTGTGTGTGTGTGTGTGTGTGTGTGTGTGTGTGTGTGTGTGTGTGTGTTTGAGGTTTACAGGCACTAAACAGCGTGGTCATCAGCTCCCAAACACATAAAAACAGGAACACATGCAGTGAAGGGACAAAGACGAACAGCGAACAAGGAGAACAGCTAAAAGACACAGACCTGACGCAGTTCCAAATCCTAACATACAAAGGCAAAACAAGAGGAGAAGGGAACACACTAAAAAAGGAAAGGAAACACAAGAAAAGGAGAACAGAAATCGAAGGGAAACAAGGATGTAATCGTGACTGACGGACCTCATACCTAAAACGTGGGTGAGCCAGTCACCCAGCAGCACATTAAAACCCCCTCCCTAAAATCCGAAACAACAAATTGGACAGGACACAAAACCGTAAGACCTTAACCACAGTTGTTGCGTCATCTTGCAAAATAGAGGGCAAATCTGGTGGCAAAGAAACCACCACCCTCTGGTCAGAGAATAAAAGACAGTCAAGTAAAATGTGGCGAACAGTAATCGGGACTCCACAAGCACTGCAGATTGGAGGGTCCTCCCGCCGGAGTAAAAAACCAAGCGTTAAGGGACTGCGCCCGATGCGGAGGCGAGTCAGGAGAACCTCATCCCGCCTGCATGACTGGTAGGACGTACGCCATGGCCGCGTGGTGGCCTTGACCAGACACAGCTTATTTTCACCGACTGCCAGCCACTCCTCTTCCCACTGACGCATAACACGAAAACGCAGGAGGGAGTTAACAGCATGCAGGGGATCGGCACATTCAACAATGTGAGGGAGGGAACAAGCATCTTTGGCAGCTACATCCGCCAGTTTATTTCCCCTACTACCCCCGTGCCCCGGCACCCAGCAGAAAGAAACCTACTTCTCCTGCTGTTGCAGGTGGAGTAGGGCATCATGGATGTTCTGGACGACCGTATCCGCTGGGTACAAGTGTTGCATGGTCTGAAGGGCACTCAGGGAGTCAGAACAGATGAGAAACTTAAGACTAGGAACACATCTCATCTCCTCCAATGCTCGCAAGATTGCAAACAATTCAGCATCAAAGATGGTAAACGCCGCAGGAAGCCGTAACTTGACGACTCGATCAAGGAAAACAACAGCACAAGCAACAGAGTCCCCCTGTTTAGAGCCATCCGTAAATACTGGTACATGGTCGGGATGCTGGTGTAAAATATCAGAAAATAAGGAGATAAAAACAAATGCAGGTGTGCAGCTCCTCCGGTACTCCGACAAGTCTAAAAGGACACTGGGCCTCTGGAACAACCAGGGAGGCAGGCGAGTAAAAACTTGTCATTGGGGGGCCACACGCTCCACACCAAGGGACTCAAGCAAATGCTTGGCACGAATCCAAAATGGTCTCATTGCCCTGGGACGACTGGAAAAGAGACGCTCCATAGGCGGTCAGGCAATGGTAGGGTACGCAGGGGAGGTATGACACACAAGGAATTGACACACCCATCGCACCATGAGGAGTTTCCGCCGGATGGCGAGTGGCGGTTCCCTTGCCTCAGCACACAGGCTGGGGATGGGACTGATATGGAAGGCAACAGTTGCCTGCCTGATACCCTCATGGCCTACTGCATCAAGAATCTTCAGATACAAAGGCCTCGCTGACCCATACACGGTGCAACCATAGTCAAGACGCGATCGGATCCTACGCGGTTCCTGAGAAAATCTGAAAAAAGTGTTTTACATCGTTTTTTCACCGTCGGCATTGATTATCTACATTACTAATAGCAACAAATTGCTCAAATTTTAAGAATGTATTTTCTAGGCATTACCTTGAAGTGTCGTCTTCCTGTTTTCCTGCGAAACTTGCAGGACTAGCTCCTGGGAGAAAGGCTAGTCCAAAGACACTGCTTAGCCACAGCCTGGAGGATGTTTCCAAACTGAAATTTTCATCACAGCAGATTGTGCACAGATATGAATCTTCCTGGAAGATTAAAGCTGTGTGCCAGACACAGACTCAAACCTGAGACCGTTTTCCTTTTGCATGCTAGTAGTATAGCTGTGAGGACAGGTCATATGAAGTGTTTGGGTGGCTCAAATTGTACAGCACTTGCCCGTGAAAGTCATAGGTCCCGAGTTCGAGCATCAGTCATATCAGTCAGTGCGCAATTGTCTGCAGAGTGAAAATTTCATTCAGAAAACACCCTCAGGCTGTGGCTAAGTGACACCTCTGCAATTTCCTTTCTTCCTAGACTGCCAAACATGTGAGTTTTGAAGGAGAACTACTGCATAGTTAGGAAAGTAGTAAGCTGTGAGGACAGGTAGTGAGTTTGGCTTGGGTAGCTCAGCTGAGAGAGCAAAGATCCCAAGGTTGATTCTCAGTCCGGCACACAGTTTTAATCTACCAGGAAGTTTCATATCAGTGCACACTTGGCTGCAGAGTGAAAATTTCATTCTGGAAAATAACTTATACCCTCCTCAAGAGACATTCCATCAGATTTTGGGTGTGCAACTAGGATATTGTTAATTCGTTGTCTCATACTTTGGCTGACAATCTTTCACCCATTTTCAAGGTGTGTCACTTGCAAGATTTTTAAATAACTTTATACAACACTATGGAGTAATCATGATTGCCTTGAAAATGGCTGAAAAGCTATCAACTGAAATAGGCCTAGAAGAATAAGAATTCATAATATCCTAGATGCATGCAGAGAATATGACGGAATATTTGATATGGTGGAAAAAGTTCAAGAAACACATCCTCAAGAAATCCTTTTCTGAAGATGGATAGTGCAACAATATGCCAAGTCTGAAGCAGCTGGTATCCAGATGTCTTCCTTGATGAAAAGAAGAGTTTCTCACATATGTTACATGTGTTATTTATTCTTCAGCCTTTGGTGTCTTGAACATTAGAAGGACAATTGGTGCTCTTGGGACCATGCAAGGAAGTGTAGTGGTAAAGACACTGGACTAATAATCAGGAGAACAGTAGTTTGAACACCTGACTGCCTACTGAGAGTTATATTTTCCATAATTTCACTGAAATAATTAAGTTGAATGCCAGGATAGTTCCTTTGAAAGGACACGGAGAATTTCCTTCCCCAGTTTGAGCTTGTGTCCAATTTCTGACAACCTCATCATTAATGGCATGTTTAAACTCAAATCTTCATTCCTTTCTCCGTGGTCGTCTTGGGAGTAAGTTAGTTACGAAAGATTTCCTTGTTAGTTGTGAAGACATAACACTGAAGCAGTAGATAATTTCAATGGACTAAAAAAAGATCTTAATGTTTCAGAATGCCAATATTACTGGCACACAAGAAGTACAGCACAGTGCATATGCAATTTTTTCAAACATGTATGAGGTATTCAAATGGAAATACACGTTTCCATTAAAAGCCTCCATTAAATATCTTTTCATGCACGAAATACCCTTCTCGAATTTGGAAGACACTGAATAGAATCCACAAATACGGTCTAGCAGGTACAAAGAACATATGTAGTGACCCGCATAGATCCACACCTGAGATGTGGGCAACAGTCAGAAGGTGCAGCACAGAAGTCGGCAGACACAGCCAGTAGTTGGACAACCATAAGAGGCTGCCACTCAGGGATGCATGCACTGCCTCTCGTCCGCACACTCTAGCGGCCTGGCTGACAGCTTTTAGAGACAGGCCCACTCAGCTACAACTCAGTTACACGTGTGCTATCGGACTGCTATTGTGAGTCACTCTGTGGCTAGCATAACCACTGTAATAAGTTACTTTCTAAACTTAATAAAGTTTGTTGTACCATCATCTTGTTTGGTTTTGCATGTGTTGCTCTCCAAAAATTCATCTCTGTCTCAGTTTCTTCTTCAGTACCTGCCACTCCATGTGGCAGCGAAAGAAGGAGAGGTATACGAACACCTCCTGCGGCAGCATTTCCATTTCTTCCAGGCTACAGATGCAGAGCTATGTTGTACACTGTTTCTGTCATGGATTTCTCCCACCTTGTACCAGGTGGGGCAGATGGCCCCATTACGGAACCTTCCTCATTGTCATCTGACAACTTATGTTTGTAACCATCTCCCTATTACAGCAGCTGCACACACATATCGTGGCCACTAGGGTTGAATTTAACCAGTACAAGAAGCAGACCCCCTCAGTATTATTGTACCTCGTCTGCGAGCCTCCATGGCCTTCGTCGCAAGGTTGTCACCAACAAGTCAAAACAGTCATCTGCAGGCATCGTGGTTTGCAATGTTATCATCCGGTCTGCCCTGGATAAGGAAGTCCAGTAACAGGCCTTCCAGTTAAGAGAACCCCTCCTTCAAAGAGGTTTTGTCAACTGCTCAGTAGTATGAGGTCTAACAAGCCACTGGTCAGGAACTGGAAGCTTAGTGCAGCAGTACAGGATGGCCCAGCCTCACCCACTGCAACTGGAGATGACGACATCATGGTGGTGCAAGCCAGCCAATTTGGTGATACCTGCACAGCCTGTCTACAGTGTTCCAGCTGCCGCTCCCTGTTGCCTTCAAACACGACAGATAAGAGTGTCCCGAACATTGGGCCATCTGACTAAGTGTTGGAAAAAAGGCCATACTGTGGTAGTCTGCTACTCAACTGCACAGAAGGCAACATCAGAGACTGTGGAAATGAATATTCAGGAAGTGTCACTGTAAGAGCCAGTTCCCTATCGTGATTCCTGCAAGCTTTTTTTCGAGGTTTTGGTTCTCCCGCTACAGCTGCACCTGCAGGCAGTCCTTGGCATGGCAGCTTCCCTGCTTATTGCTCAAAGCCTATTCAGATTTCAGTTTTCCACAGTTGTAGCCAGTAAATAGGCACCTCAAGGATACGGTAAACACTGAATCCACATGCTTGGCCAATTCATGGCGAAAGTCACCCACAAATCAGTGACCCAAATTGTTACCTTTAGTGTCATCTACAACACTAGTTCAGCAAATCTTTTGGGGTTTGATGTCTTTCAGTCCTTTGGCTTTTTGGTCACAGATTCCATACAATTGGTATGTGCCGAGGTCCCCTATCAGTCTTTTTAATCTCTGTGCTCAGAATTTTAGAATATCTTTGTGAAAAGCCTAGGATGTGTCACAGATTTTTCAGACCACATAGCCTTGAAGCACTTGGCGTGTCCTAAATTTTTGTGTGCTACACAGATTCCCCAGGCCTTCCACCCCAAAGTCAAGGCAGAACTGGACTGGTTGGCCTCTTTCAGGGTTGTGGTTCCCATTTCCTCAGGTGAATGTGCCACACCCCTTCTCATTGTTAAGAAACCCTCTGGTAAACTCCACCTTTGCGTTGATTTTCAGGTAACAGTGAATTCACAGTCTTTGGCTGACATATACTCACTGCCGCATACTGACAAATTTTTCGTGCACTCAGCAGGGGTCAGTTCTTCTACAAACTTGATCATTCAGAAGCATATCACATGTTGGATGATGAGTCAAAGTGTGTCATTAACCCACCATTTATCCTTTATCAATACCAACAGTTGATGCTGGGGGGGGGGGGGGGGCAGTTTTTGGTCTTAGATGCAGTCTTCCTCTTCTGTGCATGATGACGAAGCTTCTCGTGGTGGTCATTCCCAGGCGTTTGCAGCAGGACATTTTATAGTTGTTATGTGAGGGGAACTGGCATGTTCCCCACACAGAAGTCTTGGTTCACAGACACATTTATGGCCTAGCACTGACCATGAGCTAGTACACTTGGTTGCCGTGTGACCCCAGTGTGCTAGTCAACAGGCAACTCTCAGGTCATCATTCTTTCCATGGCCTCTAGGAACCCAGCCCTGGAACTGCAGGTTTGTTTCCGAAAGTGTTCAAGCTGACTGTCAACGACGTGTTTTCACATTATACGTACACTGTCAATGGTGCCCCTTGGCCACTACCGAGGTCACTACTCAAGCTCTCCCCAATCCCCCTCCCCCTGTGAGAGGTTTTATAGTGACCTTCGTTTCTGATAATGGATGCCAGTTCCTGTCTCAGGTATTTCATGATTTCAGTGTGTGTGGTCAGGCATTCTCCATGTTCACTCTGCTCCCTGTCACCCACAATCTAGCATGGAGGCCAACTGCATGATGAAAGAGTATACCTGCAAGACTTCCCCGCAACAGAGATGTATTTTTTTTTTTCCTGACGACCTACTGCACATCCTATTGGTTGTCATAGCTCAGCGATCTTCTCCACGGGCACCAGCCAAGTACACAGCTCCGTATCCTCTGTCCTGGACCTCACTCTCTATCACATTCTGGTTCACCAGGTTTTACACAGGAAACAACAGTCTGGGCATGTGGTTTTGGTCAGCACCCCCACTGGATACCAGCAGTCATCAACCATCAGAAGAACTGCCGCATCTACATCCCATGGACAGGCAGCCAGGAAGTCCAGTGGCATTAAAATGTGCTCCGCACCTGGGTGAGCACCCACCTCATCAGAGATTTAACACCACCTTTGCCAGTTACTGCCTACCAGCAAGGGTTCCAACCTCCTCTTCCACTGCAGCAACCGCTCCGCCCAAAGAGCCTATGCCTTTGCAGCCTCTGGCAGCAGCTCCAGTGGCACTTCAGCTGGAGTGCATACCACCCCTTGCCGGTTCGACACAACATGAGCAGCTTCCGCCTGCAGCAGTGTCGCCTCCACCGTCCACACCAGCACCAGACATCGCCATGGATCCCAACTTGACTGCCCGTCACTGCTTCCATCATCTTACGCTCCAACGGAAGGGCATTGTGATTCTTGCACATCCACTTTTGCCCTTATCCTCAGGTCTCCTGCATATATGGGGGCTGTTCACTCCTCCAACCCCTGGGGCCTCCATGGATGTGGATGCCATTAATTTCAAATAGATTACACATGGAAATTCGGCCAAGCTGTTCACATCAGATGTTCCTAGAACCGTTTAAGTTATTGTAATTATGTTTTCACTCAGATAAAATGTCAGAAAATCCTCATTAAATGACGTCTAACTTCAATTTAATTTATATTTAGCAGTTAGTACAGCCTCTGGCCCCCTTCCCAGCAATTATGAACCTTGTTATGGTGAAGAGTCTTGTATGCCTTAACAATGCAGCCAGCCATACAGAAGTGCAACCACATCAGAGGAGTATCTGTGAAAAGGCTAGACAAACATTTGGTTTCTGAAGAGGGGCAGCTGCCCTTTCAATACCTGATCTGGTCTTGTAACTTCAACCGGTATTTTCTTGTTATATGGCACTGCGAACAGGTTAAAGACGGGAAGGGGGTACTACAGTTGTTCTACTTTCTGAGGACTTGTAGCTCCATTTTATAGTTTAATGATGATGACATCCACCTGGATAAAGTATTTTAGAGATAAAATAGTCCCTTGTCTGTAATTCCGAGTAGTCTATTCAGGGACATGTTGTCATTAGAAAAGAACAAATCTGGCAGTCTACAGATCAGAGCACACTGAAGCTTGAGAATTTAAAAAGAGAAATGGCTGAGTTGAAGTTAGATATAGTGGGAATTAAAGAACTGAAATGGCATGAAGAACAGGATTTCCAGTTATGTGAGTACGATGTTATCTACACAAAATCAAATAGGGGCAATGCAGGAGTAGGTCTAACAATGAACAAGAAAATAAGAATCCAAACTGAAATGAACAGCATAGTGGCTGTATTATTCTAACTGAGGCAGATGCATTAAGTAATTATTCAATTAGTGAAGGAAGACATTAACTTAAAAGCAGAAAGGGGAAAAAAGGAATATCAGTAAGTGGATGTGGGCACAGTTCATAAGCTAATCCATTGCCAATATTTTGTCCAAGAATCATAAAATAACACAGTGGTATAAGGAAGAGACATGAAGGCACTGAAAAGTTTAAGACTGATTAAAAGCTTTGATGGTAACAGAGAGACTTAAAATAACTGCAAAGATTTCCAGAAGCAGGTATAGAATCCTACAATAATTTACAAGTTATGAAAAGTAGGCTGAAACTGAATAAATCAGAGAAAGATAAATTTTAAAAAAAGAATATAAGTAAGTTTAACAACCAGAGGACACAGAGTGGGGCAGAAGGAGACTGATTTGGGGGGAGGAGGGGGGGGAGATGATGTACAGAGAGGGGGAGGTGAGGGAGGAGAGAGTGGACAAGAGAGGGGGGAAAGGAGATGGGCAGTGGGCGGGAGGGAAATAGTTTAGGATGCGTATCCAATTCGTGTACATATTGAGAAACTGCAAAGCATTGCCACATTCACTATTACTATATAAAGAGAAAACACTGTTAGCAAAAATCTCAAATAGTTCTTGACCAATTTAATTTTTAATTATTACAAATTACTCTAATAAAGATTCAGAAGGACACAGGCAACATACATTTTTGAAACAATAATGTATAGGTTTTCTGTTAAAAACTAACTGTGAATAGGATAACACTATACTCTACTGTGCTACGAAAATGTGTGATTTCATTTTCTTTCGCACACTCAATTTTAAGTATGATAGCATGACATTTAAACCATCAGACAAACATTTTCCCATGCACATTCCTTCATCTTATATAAAATTGCACATACAATTACATGCTGTTTTGTTTTCTTACTTGCAATTGATTTTAACAGAAAGCAGGAAAGTTGTATTTATGGTTTATGATTAGAATTCTACTACATAATTTGAATAGCCCAAGACTTCATAATTCTATTAATATATAGATTAAACTTTGCTAAATAGTGTTGCTGAAACTACTATCCTCACAGATCTAACAGCAGGCGAGGTTTCTCATAGCCCATATGCCAATGATCCAAACTGACTTCCCATTCATTTGAAGTGACTTCAATTTCCAATCAAGGTTTCGTTGGCAACAACGATAAACAAGGCTCCAGGACAGATGGGGGGAAGGGGGGGGGGGGGGAGATGGAGAGAGATGGACAGACGTATGAGGGAGGAGGAGGTGCAAAGAGGTAAGAGGGGGGGAGGGCATGGTGAAAGGGGAGAGGAGGTGGAGGTAGAGAAGGGGGAAGGAAGTGATGGACAGAATGAGTGAGATGATGAGGGGGACAGAGAGAGTATGGAGAAGATGATTTGGACGTACTGCCAATTCCCACTCACATTTAGCAGCTGCAAAGCACTGCCAGCTTCATTAATCTTTTATAAATGCTACAACCACACACTGACTTTCATAAAATGTATGATAAAAGTACTCCAACACACCATCAAAGATGTTACAAAATATATTTGACAAACGAACAGTGTAATATGGGCCAAAGGGATGGGGTCCCTAGGGTACTGTATGACATTCCATCCACACACAGAAAAGTTAAAGAAATCTTTTCGTGAAAAGAGAAGCAGCTTCAGGAACTTACTACAATATCCACTACCGCAACCGACCTTCTGGTCATTTTCCAGTGGTTACAACTGCCGAAAACAGCAGTGGTCACCGTTAAGAAAAAGAAGAAAATTATGTGAGGCTCTATGGCTTGTTTCAAAACATTGTCACATACGCTATTGTTATGTAATGGATAAGATAAAAATCATCCAATATAAATTCGTGTTTACTGCATATGGCAGTAATGAACACCATTGTTGCTGATTGTGCTGAGACCATGCTCTGTAAGGCATCATCGGCTTCTAGGAGAAAATTTCGAGCTTAATTAAAGACATTTCCAAAATTTTATTGAACTTTACATGAATAAGCTGTGCTGGCTCATATTGATGTTAATGAAGACACATTACATTCAAAACAAGTAGGCTATGTGTATCATCATCACTATCTGAAAACTTTTAAAATCCATGTAATTTAAAACATGTTTCTTTCCCGACAAGCTTCTACTACACATAACGCAGTCATTGCTATGTATCTCCCCATCTGTGCCCAACAATACTTACCTTCTGGTTGTCCAGGCTTCCGAACTTTATCCCACTGTTCTTGTCGAATCCTTCGTCGCTCCGCGAGTTCTGCTTCTGAGATAAAGCCTGAACTCATTCCGATTTGATGTTTCTTCCTTATGCTGCAAAGTGAAAATTCCGGCTTGTATGCATTTTATACAATGGTGTTACGTCAGTTATTTTAAAATTTTTAAAACAGGGTCAGTTTCAGAAACACTCATAACTTTGTCGAAGAACTCGTTTGTGCACGGTTTACTTCAACATTCTAGTAAAAACAATAGTTATGGGGGTAGGGGCAGGGGAAATTAGGACCCAGTGCTTCTATTTACACACTTAAACTTGGCACTAAATTATACACAGTATGTTTGCTTTATTAAAAAGCTTGTTTTGTCGGAACAGCTGGAAATAGCTAAACCGTTTCAGAATTCTCAAGCGCAGTAGTGTTATTCAGTCTTATTTTTTTCCTTCCTACAAATCTTATTAAAAATGTCTAGCCGTTTTTGCTGTAAATAAAATTACCCTTTCTCAAAACTCACTACATTCCAATCCTTCTCCCCACAACTTTTCAAACTCTCTGAACGAAAGATAACTCAGAGCATGGAGCGACATCTGCCTAATTAATACGTTAAAGAATAAATTCACAGGCTAACGCTTTTTATAAGTTTATGGAATTACCACATTGAACATCTGAGATTTTTTTTTACAAATTATGCGTTATTATCAGAAAATAATCTGTTGCATTTCGATACTTCCGAAACCTAAGATCATACAAGCATGCATTCTGTACGAACACCGGTACCCTAGACAGCCGTCAGTACCGCAGTAGGTGTTGGGAGGTATTTGAAAAGTGTGAAATGGCATGAGACGCTGAAATCAGTAACGTTGTACTGTTGATGACTTTATTATAACTATTAAGAAGCAAAGAATGAGGTAGTAGTTTCTGTTGCAGGTATGCACCAAAGAAGAAACGGGCTTTAGATTTCAAAATATACAAATTGTACAAAAAATATGACTTGATTGATTTTTGAACATAATGAAATCAATATAGACCTACGAAAGGGGAACGCCACAACTCTCCATCATAAAACGTCATATAATAGCATAAATGTGCATGTACAGTTAACAATTTTTCCTGGTCGTAATTTTCCTTTCTCTCTGGAAGCATGGCTTCAGGAAATATAACGACTCATCCAAAAATTGCCACAACGTTTCCTTTGCAAGAGGAAATTGAGAACGGAAGGAACAGACACGTTGTCAGGTGCCAACGATGCCCGTCGAAGATTCTGAATCCAGGAATGGGCGTCTACAAGCAGGTTGAGGTACATGAATGAAACTTCACAGATGTTCTGTCACTAATATAGAAAGCATAATGTTTACTATAATGTCATCTTCACCCCTTCTTTGTTCAATCACAAGTACTTTTCTTAAAGAGCATTGGTAGGCCTATATTAATTGTTACCCTGCTTCAGAAGATAAATTCACCATATTGCATTAAATTCTTTTCTTGTTGGAGTGTCATTACAAGAAGTTACGCTGTAATAGTTATTTCCTGCTTGACACCACAACAAATTCAGCACATTGTAGGCTATTTAGCAAAAATTAAACCATATTCTGCATTCTAACAGTATTGTATTCATATATTACCTGTTTAATTTTAGATCACTTTGATACACAGAATGATGTGATGTACCAGTTACAACGCAGGGCTCCTATTCGGAAAGATTCAAACCGCATGCGGAAATGGGGGGAAGCCTAAATTTTTTTTTATAATCTTATGAAAAGGTTACATTGCTAGTCACCGTATAGTGGAGATGCTGAGTCACAGATAGGCACAATGAAAAGGCTGCTAAACAAGTAAGCTTGCTTCCAAATTAGAAAAACACACACACACACAGTCATGCAAATGCAACTTGCGCACATGACCCCTGTCTCTGGCTTCTGAAACCAGACTGAAGCTTACTTGCTTAGCGTTCTTTTTGTTGTGCCAGTCTGTGATCCAGTATCTCCACTGTACGGTAAGTACCAATCTGTTGTTTTCATAATATTGTCATTATTCCATCATGGATCTTCCATTGGTCAGTATCTTCTCAAATAGACTCAGTTAAATGCTAAACTAACTCTACAAACATGTTACAGCTGCATATTATGCCATTCATCACTAATACCGTTGATCTTTCTAATGACTTTGATGTTTATGACACATTGGTTAAAAAAGACAAAGGTTGTACAGACAACAAGAAATATTTCTGGAAAATTGTGGTGCTTCCACTAAACATGTACTTAACAAGTTTCTTGTGCAGGCTCTTCCTGCAGCAGCTGTATATAAATTTTGCAGAATCAAGCAATAAGAATAGTGTGTAAAGTAGATAATCATCTATCATGCAGAAACAATTTAAGGATCTTTTAATTCCCACACTCACACAAGTATGTTTACTGATTAAGGATAAGGATTTTTGTTGCTGATAAGCTGAAATGGGACATACACTGTCACAATAGAAGACATAAAAATAATTTTCTTGTAGACCTGATTTATTCATCCATAGATCATGAAGTTTAAAAGTACAAACATAATGAGGTATCTCGAACGGAATGACCTCCCTCCGTGCCAACTGATATTTATTCTGAAAGCGTCAATCATGCGAAACCCAGCTTGCACTTTTCTCGCATGACATATTGAAAGCTTTGGATCAAAGCAGGCAGGTAGATGCAGTATTTCTTGATTTCTGAAAAGCATTTAACTCAGAACCGGAGAAACATGTATTGTCAAAAGTACGATCAGATACGATATCAACTGAAATTTGTTACTGGATTGAGGACTATTTGATAGGGAGAATGCAGCATGTTATCCTGCATGCAGAGGCATTGGCAGATTTACGAGTAACTTTGGTTGTGCCCCAGGGAAGTGTGTTGGGACCATTGCTGTTCATATTGTATATTAATGACCTTGCAAACAATATTAATACTAAAATCCATTTTTTGTAGTTGCCTATGAGGGTGAGTCAAATGAAAACCTTAAATTTGTAATAAAAAATCGAAATTTCGCACCATTATCCTGTAATTTGGTAAGCGTGCTACAGTGCGCAGAATGGCCTGTAGGTGACAGCATAGTACAGATGCACACATACCATCACAGTATCAGTATAAAAATGGCCGCCCCACTTGAGACTTGCACCAGGGAACAACAGCGTTCTGTTATTCGGTTTTTGCGTAGTGAAGGTGTGAAACCTATTGAAATTCATCGACAAATGAAGGTTCAGTACGGTGATGCATGTTTGTCACAGCAGCAAGTCTACGAATGGAGTAGGAAGTTCGCAAATGGTGTGACTTCAGTGGAAGATGCTCCTTGTCCAGGTCAGGCATAACGAGTTGACTCCACAGAAAATTGCAGCAGTTGTAGCCATAGTGAAGGAAAACTGCCAAGTGACACTGAATGACATTGCTGCGTGTTTACAGATTAGTCATGGGTCAGCACACCACATTGTGCATGATGTGCTCCACTTTCACAAAGTGTCTGCAAGATGGGTGCCATGGCTTGTGAAGAACTTCTTCGGCACTTTGAACAAGAAGGTGATGGCTTCCTTGCAAGAATCATTACTGGGATCGAAACCTTCCACCAACCGGAAACGAAGAGAGCAAGCAAGGAATGGCGCCAATCCTCATCACCAAAACCAAAGAAGATTCAAACAGAATCATCAGCAGGGAAGGTTATGCTGACTCTCTTTTGGGACGAGAAAGGCATCATTTTGGAGCATTACGTGCTTAGAGTGACCACCATCAGCGGTGCATCACACACAGATCTCCTAAAAAAAATCATCTGCAGCCTGCAATCAAATCAAGCAACGTGGATTGCTGTCAGCACGTGTTCTTTTTCAACATGACAATGTAGGGCCCCACACACAACAGTTGGATCATTCCATGTCAGGTTAACCAATGGCTCCAGCTCATAGTCTCAGATTTGACTGAAATTCAGTACACTAATTCTACCATGTGTGTAACACTCGTGTACAAAGTATTAGTTTCCCCTGCCAATTAGTTCCAGAATTATGACTTGTGAAACAAGGTGGTGTGACCCAGAAATTGCAACCCGCATCTGGCAATCTATCTTCAGACCCAACTTCAGGTCTTAATAACTTTGGAACTATTCCACACAGTCCAGTGAAAGTTTTACAACCCAGTAACATCCATGGTTCATGGTGTGGGTTCCTGTACTCATGTACTAGTTCATGAACTACGGGTAACATATGAGTGGCCAAGTAAGTGGTCCCGAGAGTCGGGATACCAGTTACTTTGGAATAAGGCTGGGCATCTCGGACATATTCTGAGTCGTAGTCACCTTTGTGCTCATACGGCAAAGACTACCAAATCCACCGGTTAGTCCCTCAACCATTAGGGGTAAAACTCAATGGGACTCGGGGCAAGTAAGGCTAGAAACCTGCTTCCCTGGTACTTTAAACATGATGCTGGCATCAGAGCAAAATGCCTCGGACCTTTGTAGGTGACGGAGTCCCACCTCTAACTGACAAAACCAGGGACTCCTACGATAAGACTTGGCAAACAAATGGTAATGAGATGGGGAGCTATTAATATTAATGGGGGCTTCTCTGGGAAGAAGGTAGAGCTGGCAGAGGCTGCAAGTAAGATGGGGCTGGTCGATTTAGCTGTTAGTGAGATTCGGGTAAGGGGTGAGAAAGAAGAGGAAGTGGGAGAATACAAGGTCTACCTGACGGGAGTCAAAGCAGAAATAGCACAATCGAGTGTAGGGCTTTACATCAGGAAAGAAATGGAACCCAGCGTAGTTGCAGTAAGGTATGTAAACGAACGACTGATGTGGATAGATTTGACAGTGTCTAGCAAGAAAATTAGGATTGTGTCAGTATATTTGCATTGTGGAGGGACAGATCAAGATAAGATGGATAGTTTTTTATGAGGCACTCAGTGATGTAGTTGTTACAGTAAAGGTCAAGGACAGTGCTCTGCTCATGGGTGATTTTAACGCCAGGATTGTAAATCGAACAGAAGGGTATGAAAAGGTTATGGGTAAATTTGGAGAGGATATGGAGTCCAACAGGAACGGGAAACAACTCTTGGATTTCTGTGCCAGTATGGGCTTAGTAATCACAAACTCCTTTTTTTTAAACATAAGAACATTCACCAGTATACTTGGGAAGGCAGGGGAACCAGATCTGTCATTGACTATATAATAACAGATCAGGAATTCAGGAAGGCTGTGAGGGACACACCTGTATTCAGGGGATTCTTTGATGACACTGATCATTATTTAATCTGCAGTGAAATTGGGATTGTGAGGCCGAAAGTGGAGGAGGTGAGGTCCATATGTAGGAGGATAAGAGTGGAGAAACTTCAGGATAAGGAAATCAGGCACAAGTACATAACAGCGATCTCGGAAAGGTACCAGTTGAATGTAGTCAATTACAGTCATTGGAAAAGGAATAGATAAGGTACAGGGACACAGTACTAGAAGTGGCTAAAGAATGTCTTGGAAGAGTAGATTGTAAAAGTAGGATGAAGCAAACAGCTTGGTGGAATAACACAGTCAAGGCACCCTGTAAAAGGAAAAAGAAGGCGTATCAAAAATGGCTACATACTAGAACTCAGGTAGACAGAGAAAGTTATGTTGAAGAAAGAAACAAAGCCAAACAGATAATTGCAGCATCCAAGAAGAAATCTTGGGAAGGCTTTGGAAACAGGTTGGAGACTAGGGGTCAAGCTGCTGGAAAACCATTCTGGAGTGTAATTAGCTGTCTTCGAAAGGGAGGTAAGAAGGAAACGACAAGTATTTTGGACAGGTCAGGAAAACTGCTGGTGAGTCCTGTGGATGCCTTGAGCAGATGGAAGGAATATTTTGAAGAGTTGCTCAATGTAGGTGAAAATACGATCAGCAATGTTTCAGATTTTGAGGTAGAATGGGATAGGAATGATGATGGAAATGGGTCATGTTACACGCATGGGAGAAGCAAGGTTACCTAAGAGACTTATGGGTTCAGTAGTAGAGGGTAGGAGTAGTCGGGGCAGACCAAGGAGAAGGTACCTGGATTTGGTTATGAATGACTTTGAAGTAATAGGTTTAACATCAGAAGAGGCACCAATGTTAGCACTGAATAGGGGACCATGGAGGAATTTTATAAGTGGGCTATGCTCCAGACTGAATGCTGAAAGGCATAATCAGTCTTAAATGATGATGATGAGTAATATCCATATGGAGAGCACACTCCATGAGTAAAAACACCATAACATATTTCTGAGGGAAAATAAAAAATTCCAAAATGTGATTTAAAAAGTGTAATACGTTGAAAGGTACATATTGGAGGTGCCCTCTATGCCAAATATAATTCACTCAAAAAGGGTGTACATTTTTTTGTTGTAAGCTTAATGTGGCCTAAACATACAGAGAACTCATCATGCCCATATCAGTCACAAAAACTGAGCGACATGCACATAAAAATACAAAAATTTGAAAAATTACCTGAAAAACATGGATTTTCAAAGTGTGGTAGCACAAAAGGGACAAGTGGTATCCAACCCAAATTTCACACACTGCATAAGTAGACCATAATGATATATATCTCAATTTCAGTGTGTTATTGCAAGACATTTGTGTACAATGGAAGTTGACAGATGTATTTGGTGATGTGGCCAATGTTTCAAAACACAATTTTGTAAAAACATATCGTAAACTGTTGTGCCTCTTCTTATCCTCTCCCACAACTGTTTAATCACTAAGCCACAACATATAGACAGATTAACACAACCTATCATTAATGTTTACTGCACCTTAACTGCTAAAAACTAGTCAATTGTGCTTTGAACAGAAGTTCTCCCACACTTTATCTACTGTACTCTGTACATTGAGTGGCAAATTGTACTGTCTTCCTGACACAGTGATAGGAACTGGAACTGTCATAAGAATATGTTCAAAAGGAATCCAACACCTGTCTGCCAAACGCAGCCAATGAAATGATCTTGCTGGTCCTATGAAGTTCACAAATACGTCACCTTCTGCTTCACAGCACCCTGCAACACATCCTAAGTACTATTATTCATCATAAACAGCAATAACATAGCAACCTGGCTGTATGTTGCTGCTTTTGCTTATAAATCCTGAGTCAAACACACTGTGAAGACACATGTTGTGCATGAATCTATAGCTATAACTAGACAGTCTGCTCATCTGCACATTGTCAGAGTCCGCTGGAGAGGAGTGATGATGGCTCCTTGTGCCTGCAACAGTTTTAACCTGTTCTAGTCTGCTTTTTAGCAACTCTTCAACTGATTTCACCTCATCTTTCGAAACATAGAATGATTGTATGCCAGAGATATTTTTCTGTACCCAGGTAAATAACTGAAGATGTGTTAGAATGTGACCTTCTGTAGGGTGCTGCAGGCTAGCTCGTGATGCCACGCACTTAATGGTAGCACCAATACCATCACATGCATTTTTACCAATGACTTGTTGTGAAAAAATTCTGTTCAGCATGAATCTGAAAATCTTCCGTTCGGCGTGAATCTGAAAATCATGGTGATGCATGCATAAATTTTTGAGATTTTTACAGTTTTTGTACTGATTAGCTGCCCATCGCTGAAGTATTTCGCAAAATGTATGTGAGGCAGCTTGTTTTTCACATATGCCATGACAGTGCGAATGTGGACATGAACTGCAACGGCATCATGAATTAAACCAGTCACTAAAAACACACAAGTTCATGACAGACACATCACCTGATTCACCTCTATAGTAAATCACAAATGGCTGGAGAGTTGCTTGACTGTTGTCCCAATGATATCCTTGGATGGCATCTTGAACTATAAATGCATAATTTTCAGAAAAGTCTAGTATTACTATAATTTCATCTTGTGTGTGGTCAATTTGTCCATTTTTTGACAACACATTTCAACAGAATCTTCCACTGTAATTTGCTTGGTTTCAAGACTTGTGCGATCCATGTGTTTATAAGAAACAAGTTCGTCATCCATAAGGAGTTCACCATACAGTTTGTTATTCATGTGTTCTGCAAGAGTTGCCTTACCAGGACACTTTTCACACCTGTGTATCATGCACTGGTAGGAACACACTAGCAGCTTCATTGCACCTTTGTAATCCAGATCAGAATCCTTTATAGCAGCAAACATTAGCTTAGCATTTTGATGGGTCTCACATACACAAACATTGTGTGTGCCCCTTGCACTTACAGGCACAACCCATTTTGGCCGAAGATTGAAAAAAGATGATAAACCTACTATGTTGCATAGCAACAGTCTTTTTTGCATCTGTAAATGTACATTTCCCATTTTCACCATTACATAGTCTTTTTTTCCAGGCATTCAGCTGTAGTCATTATTTTCATAAAACTCCAGCACCTTTATTTCTGAACTCAATTGTTTACCCTGAGCCTGCTGAAGTTGTGGAAGCACTCCTTGGGTTGCTTTTATTTTCCTAACTTGCTTTACCACATATGTATAAACATTGAATTCCTTTGTAGTGCAGTGAATAGAGCAGCTCGAAGGTGCAAGGTTAAGAATAGCTACTTTTTTCTGGCGTGTGGATATGGCACATTTTT
Organism: Schistocerca gregaria; assembly: GCF_023897955.1. Lineage (NCBI taxonomy): Eukaryota > Metazoa > Arthropoda > Insecta > Orthoptera > Acrididae > Schistocerca > Schistocerca gregaria. The sequence goes on along the minus strand of NC_064925.1, from coordinate 521,548,033 downwards.
CTTTCAAATCATGCACAATTTTGTTCAAATCAGAGCATTTCTGGCATGATTTCTGTTCCTTTGGAGCAGATAGTTCTTCCTCTTCCACCATTAGTGTGTCAGCTATTCTGTGTTTTAATTCCATTTGAGCTTCGTGTAGTTTTCTTCTACTATAGCTGTGCCTGTCTCTCTTCCCAACTGTGTGTGTCTTCATGGGAGATAAACCAAGAGCAGTCACTGAAATATTTAATTGCTCACCCGCTGTGATTGTAGGTGGCTGATACTATTTGTCACTGACATGTAAATTAGAATATTCTTCATTTTTTTAGCAGTGTAACACACCTGAAACATAACTTTTGTCCTGGTTTCATGTTAAGTCCCATGCACTGATTCACTTTCAATACTGTTTTTATATCAATTTCTCTGAGGCCACATTTCACTGTCTTCTTATGAAACCGAAATGGATCAAAACAACTTTTTTGTAGGAAAGAATACTTATCCAGAAACACTTTCATATGATGATAACAAACACTAAAGTTTCCTGGAACTGTACTTCTTGTGCCCACAGGGTGTATCCCAGATCTCCATAGCAACAAATCTTGGTCCGATTCATCCAGATCATACAGTACAAAGCGAATGTCACATTTTGTTCCATATGTTGTTTTATGACATTCATATGCTTGTGCTCTACCAATACTACAACTTGCCGGCCGCGATGGCCGTGCGGTTCTAGTCGTTGCAGTCTCAAGCCGCGCTACTGCTACGGTCGCAGGTTCGAATCCTGCCTCGGGCATGGATGTGTGTGATGTCCTTAGGTTTAAGTAGTTCTAAGTTCTAGGGGACTGATGACCTCAGATGTTAAGTCCCATAGTGCTCAGAGCCATTTGAACCAATACTGCAACTTGTTTGAACAAAAGCACCACTAATACACTCTTCTGCCTCCATCCTGACCTTCCACAACAGTACTGACCGGTCTGAACTGGAATTTTAAAAACATGAGTAACCTGTAATTGTTGCTTGTTTCCTTTGTTGTTCCTGCCTAACAATGACTCATTCTGTCCCTAAACACTACCATAGTTTAAATTTCTGTTGCCTATTGGTTCCCAACCATTGCTGCAGCTTTATCTGAAACAAGCTGTCTACATCATCACTATTACTTGCTAAATCATGTTAAAAGAAACGTAGCCATATAATCTCTGTCAACTTTTATTGTACACAAATCCCTTGCAATAACAAGTTGAAATTTTGCCACAAATAATATTATGGTCTACTTATGCAGTGTTTGAAATTTCTGTTGGATACCACTTGTTCCTTTTGTGCTACCACACTTCGAAAATCCATGTTTTTCAGGTAATTTTTCAAATTTTTGTATTTTCGTGTGTGTGTAACTCTGTGTTACTGATATGGGCAAGATGAGTTCTGTGTGTGTTTAGGCCACATTAAGCTTACCACAGAAAAAAATGTATACCCTTTTTGAGTGAATTATATTTGGCATAGAGGGCACCTACAATATGTACCTTTTAACTTATTATATTTTTTTAATCACATTTTGGAATTTTTTATTTTCCCTCAGAAATATGTTGCTGGTGTTTTTATTCATATAGTGTGTTCTCTAAGTGGATGTTACTGGGTTGTAAAATTTTCACTGGACTGTGCGGAATAGTTCCAAAGTTACTAAGACCTAAAGTTGGGTCTGAAGATAGATTGCCAGATGCGGTGTCACACCACTTTCTTTCACAAGCCACAATTCTGGAACTAATTGGTACTCTTGTACATGAGTGTTCCACACTTGGTGTAGCATTGGTGTGCTAAGTTTCAGCCAAATCTGGGACTATCAGCTGGAACATTTTCTTGAATTGGTTGAATTGACATGGAATGAAGAGTGTCTAACTCATCCACCATACTCACTGGACCTTACCCCCAAGTGATTTCCATATGTTTGGAACACTCAAAGACACAATGGGAGGAAAGAAATTCCTTTCTGATGAAGAGGTATGCCATGCGGTGCATGAGTGATTGCACAGACTAGCAAAAGAATTTTATTCTAAAGGAATTTATGTGTTTTGTAAGTGCTGGAAGACTTACATTGAGCTTGGGGGAGATTATGTTGAGAAGTGATACAACTTTGTACCACTTCTGGGCATTAAATAGTATTTTTAAAAAAATATTTAAGGTTTTCATTTGACTCACCCTCATATAATGAAGTACTATCTGAAAGAAGCTGTATAAATATTCAGTAAGGTTTTGATATTTCAAAGTGGCGCAGTGATCACAAAGGGAGAAAACATATTATCCTGTGACTATGTCAGTGAGTCACTGTTTGAATTAGCCAACTCATAGAAATATCTGGGTGCAACACTTCATAGGGATATGAAATTGAATGATCACATAGGTTCAGTCATGGGTAAAGCAGGTTTTTTAGACTTCGGTGTATTGTTAGAATACTGGGGAAGTCTACAAAGGAGATTGCTTACAAATCACTCATGTGATCAGTTCCAGAATATTGTTTCCAGAATATTGTTTAAGTGTGTGGGATCCATATCAAATGACTAACAGGGGATATAGGATATATAAGAGAAGTTACTGCCCACCATCCATGTGGAGCACGTGTTGGTCTCTCCGCAGACTTCTAGACTGAGCCACACACAACTAATTTCATCAAAGTGTACAGGCCTGAAGATGGTGGTGTTGCAGTGTCAAAACTAGTAACTAAGTATATATAAAATAATAAGTGCATCTGGAGGAGTTTCATTTTTAATTAAAAAAAAATATAAGAAAAGGACCAGCACAAGTGATCACAGGTTTGTTTGATCCCTCGGAAAGTGTCATGTAGATACTGAAGAAACTGCAGTGGCAGACTCTTGAAGATAGATGTAAACTATCCCGAGAAAGCCTGCTAATAAAGTTTCAAGAACTGGCTGTAAACCATGCCTCTAGGAATATACTACAATCCCCTACATATCACTCGCATAGGATTGTGAGGGATTAGAATAATTACAGAATGCACAGAGGCATTCAATCATTCTTCCTGTGCTCCATACATGAATGGAATAAGGGGGGGGGGGGGGGGGGGAATCCTATTAACTCTTACAATGGGATGTACCCTCTGGCATGTACTTCACAATGGTCTCCCCACTCCCCCCCCCTGCGGGCACGGGGGTTACAATTGGCCCAAGGTATTCCTGCCTGTTGTAAGAGGCGAGTAAAAGGAATCACACCTTTCTGCCTTTATGTGATGGTCCCCTGTAGGGTTTGACCTATTTTTCAAAATTTTCCCGAAGACTGAGCCAATTGGGGAAGGGCTCCTTACATGGTGCAAAATGTCCATTGTGTATTGAGAACTTTAGCCCACTTTATAGTCCAGCAATTGCAGTCCTGCTCATCCTCCATATCTTAGGCGAGGACACCTTCCTGGTTGCATTTTCCTCCACTCACTATGCAGTGTCATTTTCTGCGCCAACGATAACCATGGAATTCTATACACCTCACATCTAGCACGGTAGCTCCCTGTGCCCCACCTCCCATCTGTGTCAACTGCAGAGAGCATCATTCCCCTTGTTCACCAGACTGCAGCATTTTACAGCGAGAAAGGAAAATCGTGGATTACAAGACCCTGGACAGACTTATCTACACTGAGGCTGAGAGGAAATTTGAGTATCTACATCCTGTGGCTATGACCTTCTCTTATGCTGCTAGTATGAGAAAATTTCCGGGAGTTCCAGTATGCTCTCAGAACCACAAGACTACACCTACCCACATGATGGTGTGTGTGTGGGGGGGGGTGGTGGGGGGGGGGGGAGAAATTCCCTGCCTGTTGCTCCCGCACCACCTACCTCAGGAGCATTACCCCCCAACCATTGGGGTTCCTGGAGTCACTCCCTCCTCAGATTTCTGCTAGTGGGAAAGATGACACCCACCATTGGATGAGTTGCCCAAAAGCAACTGGTTGTAGGGCTTCATGATCATCCTCCGTCCCGTAGATGGAATCAGTGACTGAAGCCCAGCCAGAGAAACCCTAGGATCAGTGAGAGAAATCCAGATAGAAGACCCCCAAAACCAAGGGGATAGCAGTGGCACCCACACCACCGCTACCTAAAAGCTCTGCGTCTGATGATGAGGTGAAAATTCTGGCGTCCTCTGAGGACCTACTTTTCACCAGACCCTCAGACACAATGGATATAGCTTGTTCAGGAAATAAGCCAGCGGCTGCAGGTGGCCCTGAGGTTTGGACTGTCTCATTGAGTGTTCAATGCCTTCCCAGTCTAATGATCATGTCATCCTCCAGTGGAATTGCGGCAGTTTTTTCCACCATCTGGCTGAGCTACAGCAGCTGTTAAGCTTTACACCTGCTTCCTACATTGTCATCCAGGAAACCTGGTACCCGGCAATGCAGACTCTCAACCTTCATGGCTATAGGAGATATTACAGGAACCATAGTGAATATAAGTGTATCAGATGGAGTTTGCATTTATGTCCTGAACTCGGTATGTAGTGACCCTGTGCCCCTTCAAACTCCTCTTGAAGATGTGGTACCCCTGGATATATTGACTGCACTGATTGATAAACTCCCTAAACCTTTCCTACTTTTGGGAGATTGTACACTCATAATCCCTTGTGGGGTAGCACCATGCTTACTGGCTGTGGCAGAGATGTTGAAAATTTACTGTCCCAACTTGATCTCTGTCTGTTAAATACTGGGGCTGCCAAACACTTCAATGTGGCTCATGGTAGTTACTTGGCCATTGATTTATCAATTTGCAGCGCAGGACTTCTCCCATCCATCCACTGGAGAGCACATGACAACCTGTGTAGTAGTGACCACTTTCCCATCTTCCTGTCACTCCCGCAGTGTCATGCCCATGGATGCCTACCCAGATGGGCTTTAAAAAAGGCAGTCTGGGTAGCCTTCACCTCTGCTGGCACTGTTGAATCTCCCCCACATGGTACCATCAATGTTGTGATTGAGCAGGTCACTACAATGATCACTTCTGCAGTGGAAAATACGAGCCCTCGCTCTTTAGGGTGCCCCCGGTGAAAGACAGTCCCTTGGTAGTCATCGGAAGCTGCTGAGGCAATTAAATGGCATCGGCAAGCTCTACAGCGATGGAGCACCTAATAACCTTTAAGCAGCTCCATGCCTGCGTTTGCCTGCTTATAAAATGACTGAAATGGGAGTGTTCGGAGAGGTACTTGTTGACCATTGGGTGCCATACATCACCTTCCCAAGTATGCATGAAGATCAGACCCTAACAGGTGCCACTGGCATTAACATCAATGGCATGCTCTCTACCGACGCAGACATGATTGCCGAGCACTTTGCTGAGCACTATGCTCGAGCCTCTGCATTGGAGAACTACTTCCCAGCCTTTCGCATCCTCAAATGGTGGATGGAAAGGAAAGTCCTCATGTTCACTACATGCCACAGTGAACCCTATAACGCCCCCTTTACAGAGTGGGAGCTCCTCAGCACTCTTGCACATCGCTCTGACACGGCTCCTGGGCCAGATTGGATCCACAGTCAGATGAGTAAACATCTCTCGACTTACTACAAGTGACATCTCCTAGTCATCTTCAACTGAATCTGGTGCGATGGCGTCTTTCCATCGCAATGGTGGGAGAGCACCATCATTCTGATAGTAAGACCCAATAAAAATCCACTTGATGTGTATAGCTATCGGCCCATCAGTCTCACCAATGTTCTCTGTAAGCTGCTGGAATGTATAGTGTGTTGGCAGTTGGGTTGGGTCCTGGAGTCATGTGGCCTACTGACTCCGTCAGGAGGGCTTCTGCCAGGGTCACTCTACCACTGATAATCTTGTGTCCCTCAAGTCTGCCGTCCGAATGGCCCTTTCCAGACGCCAACACCTGGTTGCCATCTTTTTTGACTTACGTAAAGCATATGACACGACCTGGCGACATCATGTCCTTTCCACATTGTGAGTGGGGTCTCCGAGGCTCCCCCCCCCCCTCCCCCCCCGATTTTTATCAATAACTTCTTGTTCTTCTGTACTTTCCATGTCCAAGTTGATGCCTCCCAAACTTCTCCCTGTATTTGGGAGAATGGCGTTCCTCAGGGCTCCGTATTGAGTGTATCTCTATTTTTAGTGGCCATTAATGGCCTAACAACAGCTGTAGGGCCGTTGGTCTCCCCTTCTCTGTATACGGATGACTTCTACATTTCATATTGCTCGTCCAGTACTGGTGTTGCTGAGTGGCACCTACAGGGAACCATTCACAAGGCACAGTCATGAGATCTATCCCACGGCTTCCAGTTTTCAGCCACGAAGTTGTATTTCACACACTTCGGTCAGCGTCGTACAATTCATCTGAAACCAGAGCTTCATCTTATTGAAGATTCACTCACTGTAGTGGAGACATATCGATTCTTTGGACTTGTTTTTGAAACCAGATTGACTTGGCTACCTCACCTTCATCAGCCTTATCAGAAGTGCTGGCAGCACCTCAATGCCCTCTGCTGCCTGAGCAACACCAACCGGGGTGCAGATCGCTCTGCACTACCGCAGCTCTAGAGAGCCCTTGTTCAATCCCGCATTGATTATGGAACTTTCTTGTTTTTTAATCTCTTCTCCCTGTTTCTTGTGTCTGTCTGTGATTTTCTTGTCCTGTTTTGTCCATTGTAGTGTTTGTTGTCCTTCCTTTCTCCTGTTATTGTGCCATATATCTTCTGTTTTCTTCTTTCCCTTGGGTAATTGTTTTACTGGGAACAAGGGACCAATGACCCAACGCTTTGGTCCCTTTCCCCCTTTTAAACCAACCAACTTTCACAATGGTTTGCAGAGTATAGATGTGAATGTAGTATTGGTCATGTCAGGTACATTGCAGAAATAATATATGATAAAATCTTCTCTGTTGTCAAGCCACATCAATTCAAATAAAATTCTTAAGCTTTTGATGGCTATCTCCACCATCGTCATTAGGAGTAAAACTACATACTGACTGCCAGGGCTGGCATGAATTACTCCTTATATACCCACAATTACAGCCGCTGACACCAAACAGGGAGGGGCGAAACTATGCAAGCGCAAAAGTTGAATTGGGTGGCTCATAGGAGCTCTGGACCACTGCGGCACTTTGTGAAGTCAGGTGGAGCAATGGTCCAGCGCCACTTTTGAAACTGCCACTCCCGTCCCCTGACAAGCGTTAAGCATCCATTGTAGCTTTCTTTCAACATCCAAAGCCCACCCCCACACTCTACCCAGTGTATACCCCTGGTCTCTGTTAAAATTGTTGCTGTTCATTTTAATCTCAGCAGCCTCTTTTATAATGGAATCCCAACATTGTACTGAGCACAAGAGACATATTAAACAAAGGGAGCTCAACAAGTCAGCCATAGCTGAGCATTGCCAGGAAAATGTACACAAAGTACAGTTCGAGAACATGAGAGTCTTGGGCCATGTGTCAAAGTACTGGGGTTCCATTATAAAAGAGGTGGCTGGGATTAGAGTGAACAGCAACAGTTTTAACAGAGACCAAGGGTGGGATATATACTGAGTGAGTGCGACATGGGAGCAGGCTTTGGATGTCCAAAAAAGCTTGTAGGGTGGTGGGAGCAGGAGTTTCAAATGTGGTGCCAGCCCCCCGTGCCATCATTCAGTCCCGCAGTGGGGCCGGAGCTGCCCAACTCACCTTCCACACACATCATTTTGGCCTTCTCTGACTGGTGCCAGCTGCCGTAATAGTGTGTATATAAGCAGCAAATTGTGCCAGCCCCGACAGGCAGTAGTTCTACTCCAGACGACAATGGCGGGGATAGCCATCAAAAGCGCCAGAATTTTATTTCAGTTCACGCGGCTTGAAAACTGAGATGATTTTATACACACATGCCACCATAAAAGGACTCAGAGGACACACAAATAGTGTATGCCTATATGAAAGATTAACAAAGTAGTATTGGGTTGGGAAGGAAGTCAGTCATGAACCATCCCAGGATTTACCTTAGCAACTTTGGGAAAAGTATGAAACCCAAGTCGGGATGGACAGATGGGTAACAAACCACGGTCTTCCCAAATGGGAGTCCAGTGCATGAAGACTGGCATAGCCAAATCACAAATATATAGACCAAATTGTGATTACAACATGCACAAGACATAAACCAGTGATATAATGGGAATGTGAAATTACTGAAATAAAACCTCTATGCTACTGAGAAAGAGAAAACACATGCACATGTTACATAACATTACACAATTTACACCACTCAGTTCCAGAGCTCAAGCGAGTGTTATTTGATGTGTCATACACCTCCCTTCCCATTACCAAAAAATGAAAAAAAAAGACTTGAATCAAAAATGGCGGATTTCAAAATGGCGGCCATGAATGACATTCACTCTAAAAGTTGTGGCCCCACGTCAAGCCTATGTTCCCATCATCACATTTCAATTTTCCCTTTAATCTTCCAACTTATGAAGGTGTCCAAGGACTTTTGACTCGCCCTGTATAATAGCAGGTACACAGAGGTATGCCGGGTGTTTTGGCACAGTAGTCGCAAACTTTCAGGAAAGAGAAAGAGGAGAGGGGGGGGGGGAGAGAGAGAGAGAGAGAGAGAGAGAGAGAGAGAGAGAGAGAGAGAGAGAGAGAGAGAACATCTAGACAATGAAAAATCGCACAGCAATGCATGATCAGAAATGCTTTCCTGGCACTTTAGTGACAACACAAAAACAAGGAAGGAAGGACACGAACAGGGGAAGAAAATGTGTTCATTGTGTTAGTACAGCTAAAAAGCTAGGACTGTAGGACTGCTTTGGCTGGTGTATGCGGTAGATGGCGATATGTACTCCACAGTGTCAGATGATGCAGCATCTGTGCGATCATTGCGGCCGCAATCACAGTGAAGATCCATGTCACCTGCCGACAGAGTGGAAGTAGGATGGCACGCTACATGTACACAGAGCTTGCTGATATGCAACTGGCATATGGGGCCACTGATTGCAGTGGGTGAGGCACACAGTGGTTATACACTCAATGTTACCCCACAAGGCAAACTACCTGCCACATCTTTCCACAATTGCACAGGAGACTGTCCAAAAGGGGAACCTTCAGCCGAGGAGACGCAACACCACCAGCAAACATTAACAACAGTAGCTAACAAGAAGATTGCTGGGACAAGTGCAGAACAGTCCTAGTTCCAGTATGCAGGCCCACAGCAGTGTCTTGCAGGTCCTGCTTGTCAACATGATAGGGTGGTGCTGCTGTCCAAGCTCAAAGCAGGGTATGAAATTATCACAGTCCAGCCGTACATTCTGAACCCAGTCCACTGCTACCAGTGTCATTGCTTTAACCACACTAGAACATCTTGTTGACACCCAGCCAAATGTGTAACCTGTGGCAGGGATACCAATGAGGACTTGTCCCATGAATCTAGATGAGCAGGCTGTCCAAGGGACTCGGATAAAGGAGAAAGTGCCTTACCCAGTAGCTCTCAAGTTACTGGCTAATTGCAAACCCTGTATTCTCCCATCTGGCATTTACAGTTCTGTTCTTGTTACCCCTCACTCCATGAAGGACATGGCCACACTTACATGCGACCTCAAATTTGGCTCGGAGGTTGTGAAATCGCCCAGTGTCAAGGTAGCAACGCCATCCCTCCGTTCCATGCTGTGCAACAAACAGTCAACTCTCACATTAAGGGGCAAAGCCACAGATTACACAACCAGTAGGCATGAAAGGACAGAAGGAGTACTCCTGTGAAGACTTCCTTTATCCCTCCAGCCAAACAACACCGGAGTCTTCCTCTAACTAGCAAGACTCAAAGAAGTCTGCTAAAGGCAAACTGTCTTCTCCTTTGCCAACTCAAAGATCCTGTTCGACAGTGTTGCCATGTGGTGCCTTAGCCCGACCAGCCTCTATCTCACTGGTGTGCACCACCAAACATTTTTCAGCATTGGACTCCACAGACTGACCGCACAAGCAAGCCGATGCTACTGTGGACCCCATGGAGCAGGATCCTCCTGTGGCCTGTAGTAGTGGCTCTACAACAGCTGTCACTTGGCAGCTGCCAAGTTGACACTCCTCCATATCTTCCTCCTCATGACTGTCCTCCAGTGGAACGTTCGTGGCCTTCGGTCCCACAAAGAGGATTTTCGGCACTTTTAGCTTCGCAGCATCCCCTTGTACTCTGCCTTCAGGAAATGCAATTGCGCTCTTAAGACCGCTTTGAGCTTTCACATTACCTACCAATTCGTCTTGACCTCTCCCCGTGAGGTCAGCATTCCGTCTAATGTGGGCATCATCCTGCTCATACGGGATGACCTTCATAGTCAACCCATCTCCCTGAGTACCCGTCTTCAAGCTGTTGCAGTTCGCCTTTTCCTTCCCCGCCTGATTTTCTCCCTCTGTACCATTTATGTACCCCTGTCCTTCTATGTCACGAGGGCAAACTTCCATCAGCTTATTGTGCAGCTACCTCCCCCGTTTTTGCTACTCGGTGACTTTAATGCACATCATCCCTTCCGGCCCCCTGCGGGTCTGGGTTAAAATAGGCCTGAGGTATTCCTGCCTGTCGTAAGAGGCGACTAAAAGGAGTCTCTCACGTTTCATCCTTTTTTGATGGTCCCCTGTAGGGCTGACCTCAATTTTTCAAAATTTTCCTGAAGAGAGCCAATTGGGGAAGGGTGCCTTACATGGTGCATTGTGTCCATCATGCGCCGAGACCTATCGCATCCTTCGTTGACGTGGATCTGCACTTCTGCTCATTCTCCAACTGTTGAGTGAGGTCACCCTCCTGGATGCGTATTTTTCTATCAACTGTGCAGTATCATTTTCTATGCCAATGATGATAATGGACTTGTTTGCTTGGTTGCATCCGATATCTGGCACGGTAGCCATTCCATTGTGGTGGTGCCGCCATGTACCCTGTTGCTGTTGGTTGTAGCCTCCTGACCACACATGGATGCCTGCTGATGCGTGCGCTGTTAGCTCCCCAAATATGCCAAGGAGTAGATGCCCATCCCCCTGGGGCATAGGGACCTCCAGCAATGGCCATCCTGCCAGGTGGCCTTTGCTGTGGGTGGGTGGCGCCCGTGAGGAGGGCCCTGGTCGGAGTGGGTGGTATCAGAGAGGATGACACGTGATGAAGTGTAGTACGTCATCTCTTGCTGCCAGTGGTCAAACACCAACAGTCTCTAAGCGTTTACAGGCTCAATACAATGTACAGAAGTACAACCCCAAATTGTTCCCCTCCCTGGTTACACCATGGGAGGAACGTTGGGCTAAGGATGGCAGCGGCTTATTCGCTCTGGTACCATGTATGTTCGAGAACTGATGAGGAGTCTTTCATGATGGTGAAGCCTTAGTTTTTTGTTGAGCATTTAGATGACAAGTTTGGCGAGGTGGAGGGCTTGTCCAAAATTATATCTGGGTCAGTCTTGATCAAAACAGCTACCTCTGCCCAGTCGTGGGTGTTATTCACTTGTGACAAGCTGGAGAATGTTTCTGTAACCATTACGCCCCATAAGAGGTTAAATATGGTCCAGGGTATCATATTTCAGAGGGACCTTCTTTTGCAGTCTGACAATGAGTTGCACACCAATTTAGAATGGTGATGTGTACATTTCATTCGGCGTGTCCACCGGGTTCCGAGGGATAATCAGGTTCCCACCGGTGCCTTCGTCTTGGCCCTCAAGGGTGATACATTACCAAAGAAGGTCAAGGTGATTGGTCTACCACTGTGATGTGAAACCCTATATCCCTCCCCCAATGTGGTGCTTTAAGTGCTGTAAGTTTCGCCATATGTCTTCCTGCTCTATTTCCAGTGTCACATGTCGAGATTGCAGACACCCATCACATCCCAATATTCCACGTGTCCCGCTTCCCATCTGTGTCAACTGTGGAAAGCACCATTCGCCTTGCTCGCCAGTCTGCAGGATTCTCCAGAGAGAAAGGAAGATTGCGGAGTACAAGACCCTGGAGCATTGACCTACGTGGTACATTCAAGTTCTAAGGCCTCCGATTTTTTTTTCTCCGGGCTGGAAAGGGATAGAAACATGCGCATTGTTTTAAAATGAGGCCGCATTGATTGTCAATAGGTCCCAGAGATGGCAGCACCGTACAGCAGATGGAATTTTACCGCCAGCGGCGAGAATGAGAACTGTTTTAAATACTTAAAATGGCGACATTTTCCTTACTTGAACAGCGTGCAATCATTCGTTTTCTGAATTTGCGTGGTGTGAAACCAATTGAAATTCATCGACAGTTGAAGGAGACATGTGGTGATGGAGTTATGGATGTGTCGAAACTGCGTTCGTGGATGCGACAGTTTAATGAAGGCAGAACATCGTGTGACAACAAACCGAAACAACCTCGGGCTCGCCAAGCCAGTCTGACGACATGATCGAGAAAGTGGAGAGAATTGTTTTGGGAGATCACCGAATGACTGTTGAACAGATCGCCTCCAGAGTTGGCATTTCTGTGGGTTCTGTGCACACAATCTTGCATGATGACCTGAAAATGCGAAAAGTGTCATCCAGGTGGGTGCCATGAATGCTGTCGGATGACCACATGGCTGCCCGTGTGGCATGTTGCAAAGCAATGTTGACGCGCAACGACAGTATGAATTGGACTTTCTTTTGGTCGGTTGTGACAATGGATGAGACGTGGATGCCATTTTTCAATCCAGAAACAAAGCGCCAGTCAGCTCAGTGGAAGCACACAGATTCACCGCCACCAAAAAAATTTCGGGTAACCGCCAGTGCTGAAAAAATGGTGTCCATGTTCTGGGACAGCGAGGGCGTAATCCTTACCCATTGCGTTCCAAAGGGCACTACGGTAACAGGTGCATCCTACGAAAATGTTTTGAAGAACAAATTCCTTCCTGCACTGCAACAAAAACGTCCAGGAAGGGCTGCATGTGTGCTGTTTCACCAAGACAACGCACCCGCACATCGAGCTAATGTTACGCAACAGTTTCTTTGTGATTCCTCGTGCTCCCTACTCACCTGACCTGGCTCCTAGTGACTTTTGGCTTTTTCCAACAATGAAAGACACTAGCTGTGGCCGCACATTCACCAGCCGTGCTACTATTGTCTCAGCAATTTTCCAGTGGTCAAAACAGACTCCTAAAGAAGCCTTTGCAGATGCCATGGAATCATGGCGTCAGCATTGTGAAAAATGTGTGTGTCTGCAGGGCGATTACGTCGAGAAGTAATGCCAGTTTCATCGATTTTGGGTGAGTAGTTAATTAGAAAAAAAAATCGGAGGCCTTAGAACTTGAATGCACCTCGTACTATGAGGCTAAGAGGAAATTTGAACGCCTACATCCTGTACACATGACGTCGTCTTTCGCTGCTTCTACAACACTTCTAGCCCCCTCAGCTCTGCCAACCCCAGTCACCTCTGAGCCAGAAGACTGCACCTGCCCCCCTGGGGGACACTTGCTCCCTGTTGCTCCTGCACCACCTACTTCAGGTGCAACACCCCCCTCCCCTCCCCTCCTAGCCATTGGTGACGTCCATCCCCACTTCTAAGTCAGAGAAGCGTGCAACTCCTTCGGCTGCTTTGCTAGGAAGGGGTCCCTTGGGTCACCCCTTCACAGGTTTCTGCTGGTGAGAAAGATGACACCCGCCAGTGGCTGAAAAGCCAAAAATCAGCGGGTCACAGGGTATCACACTCATCCTCAGTCTTGTAGAGTGAATCGGTGTAGTCCTCCTAACCAGGGAAACCCAAGGAACAGCGAAAGAAATCGAAAAAGGTCCCCAAGACCAAGGGAATTGCGGTGGCACCCACACCACTGCTACCTCCAAGCTCTGCATCTGCAGATGAAGTGGAGATACTGGCATCCACTGAGGACCTAGATCTCAGCGGACACTCAGACAAAATGGATATAGACTGCTCAGGCAAAAAGTCGGTGGCAGCAGGTGACCCTGAGGCAAAAACTGACTCATTGAATGTTCCATGCCTTCCCAGTCTCACGATTGTCATCCTCCTGTGGAATTGCGGCGTTTTTTTTCCACTGCCTGGCTGAGCTATGGCAACTGTTAAGCTTCACACCTGCTATCAGCATTGCTCTCCAGGAAACCTGGTTCCCGGCAATTCAGACCCCTGCCCTCCGCGGCTATAAGGGGTACTACAGGAACCGTAGCGACTGTAATCGAGTGTCAGATGAAGTTTGTGTTTATGTCCTAAACTCAATCTGTAGTGAACCTGTGCCCCTTCAAATCCCTCTTGAAGCTGTGGCTGTCAGAATAGGATGACACAGGAAATAACTGTCTGCAATGTATATCTTCCTCCAGATGGTGCAGTATCCCTGAATGTATTAGCTGCACTGATTGATCAACACTCTAAACCTTGCCTACTTTTGGGAGATTGTAATGCCCATAACCCCCTTGTGGGGTAGCACCTTGCTCACTGGCTCTGGCAGAGACATCAAAAATTTACTGTCCCAACTCGACCTCTGCCTCTTAAATACTGGGGTCACCACTCATTTAAGTGTGGCTCATGGTAGTTACTCGGCCATTGATTTATCAATTTGCAGCGCAGGACTTCTCCCATCTATCCACTCGAGAGCACTTGATGATCTGTGTGGTAGTGACCACTTTCCCATCTTCCTGTCACTGCCCTGGTGTCAAGCCTACAGACGCCTGCCCAGATGGGCTTTAAAAAAAGGCACCTCTGCGGTCACCATTGAATCTTCCCCACATGGGAACATCGATGTGATGGTTGAGCAGGTGAACACAACAATCGTTTATGTGGCAGAAAACACGATCCCTCACTCTTTAGGGTGCCCCCGGTGAAAGACAGTCCCTTGGTGGCTGTTGGAAGTTGCTGAAGCAATTAAGGAGCGTCGGCGAGCTCTACAGTGGCATAAGTGGCACCCTTCCCTGAAGCCTTTAAACGGCTCCGTGCTCATGTCCGCCAACTTATCAAACAATGGAAGCAGGAGTGTTGGGAGAGAGATGTCTCGACCATTGAGTACCATATGTCCATCGCCTGCACAAGTCTGCGCAAAGATCAAAGGTGTTTTCGGGTACCAGACCCCACAGCTGCTCCTGGTGTTAACATAAATGGTGTGTTATCTGCCGACGCAAATATCATTGCCGAGCACTTTGCTGAGCACTGTGCTCGAGCCTCTGCATTGGAGAATTACCCCCCAGCCTTTCGCATTCTCAAACCGCGGCTGTAAGGGAAATTCCTCTCCTTTACTACATGCCTCAGTGAATCCTATAATGCCCCCTTTACAGAGTGGGAGCTCCTCAGTGCCCTTGCACATCGCCCTGACACAGCTCCTGGGCCGGATTTGATCTACAGTCAGATGAGTAAACATCTCTCGTCTGACTACAAGTGACATCTCCTCGTCATTTTCAACTGGATCTGGTGCGATGGTGTCTTTCCATCGCAATGGCAGGAGAGCACCATCATTCCGGTGCTCAAACCCGGTAAAAACCCACTTGATGTGGATATCTATCAGCCCATCAGCCTCACCAATGTCTTTTGTAAGCTGCTGGAACGTGTGGTGTGTCAGCGGTTGGGTTGGGTCCTGGAGTCACGTGGCCTACTAGCTCCATGTCAGGGCGGCTTCCGCCAGGGTCGCTTTACCACTGATAATCTTGTGTCCCTAGAGTCTGCCATCCGAACAGCCTTCTCCAGATGCCAACACCTGGTTGCCGTCTTTTTCGTTTTTCGAAAAGTGTACGATATGACCTGGTGACATCATATCCTTGCCACATTACATGAGTGGGGTCTCAAAGACCCACTCCCGATTTTTATCCAGTATTTCCTGTCTCTTCGTTCTTTCCGTGTCCATGTTGGTGCCTCCCATAATTCCCCCATATCCAGGAGAATGGGGTCCCGCAGGGCTCTGTATTGAGTGTGTCTCTATTTTTAGTGTCCATTAACGGTCTATCAGCAGCTGTAGGGCCGTTCGTCTCACCTTTTCTCTATGCAGACGTCTTCCGCATTTCATACTGCTCCACCAGTACTGGTGCTGCTGAGGGCGCCTACAGGGAGCCATCCACAAGGCGCAGTCATGGGCTCTAGCCCACGGTTTCCAGTTTTCGGCCACAAAGTCGTGTGTTACGTACTTCTGTTGCCGTCGTACCATTCATCCAGAACCATAACTTTACCTTAATGATGATCCACTCACTGTAGTGGAGACACATCAATTCTTAGGACTGGTTTTCAATGTCCGATTGACTTTGCTTCCTCACCTTCGTCCGTTTAAGGAAGTGCTGGCAGCACCTCAATACCCTCCGCTGCCTGAGCAACACAAACTGAGGTGCAAATCGCTCTACACTACCGCAGCGCTACAGAACCCTTGTTCAATCCTGCCTTGACTATGGGAGTCTGGTTTATGGTTCGGCGGCACACTCAGCATTGCACCAGTGTGGCGTTCGCCTGGTGACAGGAGCTTTTAGGACGAGTCCGGTGACCAGCGTCCTTGTGGAAACCAGAGTGCCTCCATTCCAGATTAGACGTGTACAATTGCTGGCCAGTTATGTTGCTCATATTCATAGTTCTCTTGAGCATCCGAATTACCGTCTCTTTTTCCCATCCACGGTGGTTCATCTCTCACATTGATGGCTCAGTTCAGGGCTTCCAATTGCAGTTCGTGTCCGATCCCTTCAGTCTGAACTGCAGTCCTTGCCTTTACCACCTATACTTAAGGTACATTCACTTACACCTCTGTGGTGTACACCTAGGCCGCAGCTTTGCCTGGACCTTTCACATGGTCCTAAGGACTCAGTTAACCCTGCTGCTCTCCACTTCCATTTCCCCTCAATTCTTGACAAGTACTGAGGCCATGAAGTGGTTTACACCGATGGCTGATGCTCACGTTGGCTTCGCGTACGTCCATGGAAGACATATTGAATAGCATTACTTGCCTGATGGGTGCAGTGTTTTCACTGCCGAACTGGTGGCTATATCTCGTGCTCTTGAGCACATCCATTCATGTCCTGGGGAAGTGTTTCCTCTGTGTACTGACTCCTGGAGGAGCCTACAAGCTGTCAACCAGTGCTACCCTCACCATCCTTTGATAGCGACCATCCAAGAGTCCATCTATGCCCTGGAATGGTCCGATCATTCAGTGGTGTTTGTCTGGACCCCAGGTCATATTGGATCCCAGACAATGAACTTGCCGACAGACTGGCCAAACAGGCTATGCGGAAACTGCTTATGGAGATTGGCTTCTCTGCAGAGGACCTGCGTTCAGTACTACACTCAAAGGTTTTGCGGCTTTGGGAGACGAAATGGCATAACCTCAGCACGCACCACAAACTGGGTGCCATTAAGGAGGCTATGAATGTGTGGCAGTCCTCTATGTGGGCCTCTCATAGGGTCTCTGTGGCTCTCTGACGGCTCCACATTGGCCATGCGTGGGTGACACACGGCTACCTCCTGCGCCGTGATGACCCACCTCAGTGTCGGTGCGGCGCCTTGCCGGCAGTGGTCCATACCTTGGTGAGCTGTCCTCCTTTGGCTGCCCTGCGACGGGCTCTTCAGTTACTGGACTCATTCCCATTAATTTTAACTTACAACGCCTCATCGGCTGATTTAGTGTTACGTTTTATATGCGACGGTGGGTTTTATCATTCTATATAATTTTTAGTGCATGTTCTTTGTCCGTTTGTGTTCTCCACTCTAATGCTTTTAAGGCGGATGTTTTAATGTGTCGCAGAGTGGATGGCTTTTCCCTTTTATTCTCATAGTTGTCCAGCCACTGTCATCTGCTCCCCCCCCCCCCCCCCCCCCCGTTCTACCTGTTTCTTGCTTCTCTCTATGGCTTTTTTTCCTCTTTTTTTCTGGTGTTGGTCGTCCTTCTGTCATTTTCCTGGGTCTTCCTTTCTTTTGTTATTGTGCTGTATGTCTTCTTTCTTTTCTTTTTTCCGTTGTGTAATTATTTTACTGGGAACAAGGGACCGATGACCTCAATTTGGTCTCCCACCCCCACCCTCTTCCAAACCAACGAACCAACCCCTCCCTCCTCGGGGTTCTCCCAGTACCGGTCAGAGAGGTGCTCACATGGCTTTGGCTGACCTTAACTAACTTAACCTCTTCTGCCTTAACACTGGAGCACCCACTTTCCTTTCCGACTCCTCACACACCTTCTCCCATTTGGACCTATCCTTTTGCACTGCCCAGCTTGCCCATTGTCTTGAGCGGTCTGTTCTTTCTGACACATACTTGAGCGACCATTTCCCATGTGCTCTTCGTTTGCTGACTCCATATGGCAGCTTACAACACCTATACATGCATTGTGCCAAATATGACTTTAACATACAATAAGCATTACCCTCTGGGAGGAATTTTGAATTGTTTGACCGTGCGTTAACCTAATGGACAGAGGGTATCGAACATAAGTTTCATTACTATGGCAATTAATAGATAACTGAAAGACATTAATTTATGAAATAATATAAGTAGTGAAAGTTTTCATGAATGAAATAATAGTCAGTCACCAGTCTAATTAGGCATAATAATATGGGACATTAAGTTCAAAGAATTTATATATAATTTTGCAAAAAGGGCTTCATTCTTTTTCTCTTCGTAAAGTGCAATGAGCACACACGACTACCAAACGAACTAAACAGTGTATAGCAGTAATTATCATTTGCATAAATTGGCTATCACGGAAAGATAAATTTCACTTTACTCCTATTGATAATAATCACTATCTCAATAATTAATTAATTCAGCACCAGAATGTTATCAAAGACATCATTAGATTAAGTGAGCATGACAAGAGTTCTGGTTTAACTAACACACAAACATCACAAATGCAATAAATTAACGCAGTACAAACACGTTTTCATACTCTCCTTTATGGGACTACTTCAGCTTCCTTTTGCCAAAGCAATATTCAATTTAACTTCCTTATAATAGAGGCCTTTACATATGTCTGCTTGTGTTTGTATATGTGCAGATGGATATGTATGTGTGTGTATACCTGTTCTCCCCCCCCCCCCCCCCCCCCCCCCTCCAAGGTAAGTCTTTCCACTTCCAGGATTGGAATAACTCCTTACCCTCTCCCTTAAAACTCACATCCTTTCATCTTTCCCTCTCCTTCCCTATTTCCTGATGAAGCAACCGTGGGTTGTGAAAGCTTGAATTTGTGTGTGTGTGTGTGTGTGTGTGTGTGTGTGTGTGTGTGTGTGTTTGTATCAACATACCAACGCTTTCGTTTGGTAAGTTAAATCATCTTTGTTTTTAGATATATTTTTCCCACGTGGAATGTTTCCCTCTATTTTATTCATAATAGAAAAGAATATAGTGGGGCCCATAAACTATTATGTACTCTGCAGGCAAATTCTGTAACTATTTCAGAGACAAATTGCATTACACTAATGTGGATTTCTAACCCCACTTGAATTTGTTTGTATTTCAACACTATATAGCAATTTGCTCAAATGTTATTCTCAAATAAAACTTCAGAAATTAGTTTATGGTAATAGTCAAGGCAAAAATCAAATTTCCTGTAAGTCAAATTACACTCCTGGAAATTGAAATAAGAACACCGTGAATTCATTGTCCCAGGAAGGGGAAACTTTATTGACACATTCCTGGGGTCAGATACATTACATGATCACACTGACAGAACCACAGGCACATAGACACAGGCAACAGAGCATGCACAATGTCGGCACTAGTACAGTGTATATCCACCTTTCGCAGCAATGCAGGCTGCTATTCTCCCATGGAGGCAATCGTAGAGATGCTGGATGTAGTCCTGTGGAACGGCTTGCCATGCCATTTCCACCTGGCGCCTCAGTTGGACCAGCGTTCGTGCTGGACGTGCAGACCGCGTGAGACGACGCTTCATCCAGTCCCAAACACGCTCAATGGGGGACAGATCCGGAGATCTTGCTGGCCAGGGTAGTTGACTTACACCTTCTGGAGCACGTTGGGTGGCACGGGATACATGCGCACGTGCATTTTCCTGTTGGAACAGCAAGTTCCCTTGCCGGTCTAGGAATGGTAGAACGATGGGTTCGATGACGGTTTGGATGTACCGTGCACTATTCAGTGTCCCTTCGACGATCACCAGAGATGTACGGCCAGTGTAGGAGATCGCTCACCACACCATGATGCTGGGTGTTGGCCCTGTGTGCCTCGGTCGTATGCAGTCCTGATTGTGGCACTCACCTGCACGGCGCCAAACACGCATACGACCATCATTGGCACCAAGGCAGAAGCGACTCTAATCGCTGAAGACGACACGTCTCCATTCGTCCCTCCATTCACGCCTGTCGCGACACCACTGGAGGCGGGCTGCACGATGTTGGGGCGTGAGCGGAAGACGGCCTAACGGTGTGCGGGACCGTAGCCCAGCTTCCTGGGGACGGTTGCGAATGGTCCTCGCCGATACCCCAGGAGCAACAGTGTCCCTAATTTGCTGGGAAGTGGCGGTGTGGTCCCCTATGGCACTGCGTAGGATCCTATGGTCTTGGCGTGCATCCGTGCGTCGCTGCGGTCCGGTCCCAGGTCGACGGGCACATGCACCTTCCGCCGACCACTGGCGACAACATCGATTTACTGTGGAGACCTCACACCCCAAGTGTTGAGCAATTCGGCGGTACGTCCACCCGGCCTCCCGCATGCCCCCTATACGCCCTCGCTCAAAGTCCGTCAACTGCACATGCAGTTCACGGCCATGCTGTCGCGGCATGCTACCAGTGTTAAAGACTGCGATGGAGCTCCGTATGCCACGGCAAACTGCCTGACACTGACGGCGGTGGTGCACAAATGCTGCGCAGCTAGCGCCATTTGACGGCCAATGCCGCGGTTCCTGGTGTGTCCGCTGTGCCGTGCGTGTGATCATTGCTTGTACAGCCCTCTCGCAGTGTCCGGAGCAAGTATGGTGGGTGTGACACACCGGTGTCAATGTGTTCTTTTTTCCATTTCCAGGAGTGTATGTGCCTTTTTCATTACCTTGAAGCAGGTGGTTTAACTAGCAACATTTATACACTTAAACACTGAAACTTTGGCACATTTAGATCAGAAACAATTCAATGGTCATTCAGAAACAGGATACTCAGTCTTTTGCAAGTTTAGGCAAGAGCAGCATATTACAGTTAAAACCACATCCAAGGCAATTTAAACGTAAATCAGCTTCCAAATGCCTCACTTGGCACCCACAGTATTGGATGCAATTCATGCATGGAGATGTGCACTCCGTGTTTTTAACTGTCATCCTATGATGGCAAACTGCATTCCTTATAAACAGATGAATGAAAAGTCCTTCGGCATAGCAAACAAGGTAGCTGGCTTTCATTCCCTGGTTCTTTTAACAGTTCCACCCCTCCCTTTGTCATGTGGGCCAGCCTCCAATCGCTCTCTGGAACCAAGATCCATTCCTCAATTTCTGGCCTGACAGTAGCAGACGATGATATCATAGACCCTATTGATATCTCAAACACCTTGGGCCACCATTTTGCGGAAGTTTGGAGCTCTTTGCACTATCACCCTGCCTTCCTCCATTGGAAACGAGTGGAGGAGGCTTGGGTGATACCCTTATCTTCTCCAAATCGTGAGTGCTACAACGCCGCCTTCACTATGAGGGAGCTCGGTCGTGCTCTCAGTTCATCCCAATCATCCGCCCAAGGGCCGGACACCATCCACATTCAGATGTTGCAGCACCTTTCTCTTGCGAGCAAGCACTTTCTGCTTAACACGTGCAACCGCATCTGAGCAGAGGGCACATTTCCCGGCTGCTGGCGTGACACCACTGTCATACCTATACCTAAGCCCAGCAAGGACAAAAATCTTCTTTCTAGCCACTCTTACCAGTTGCGTTTGCAAGGTGGTGGAATGTAAGATTCATGCCCGGCTGGTATTGTGGCTCGAGTCTCGCAATTTACTGATGAATGCACAATGTGGATTTCAACACAGTGTTTGCAGCTGACCATCTTGTTACTTTGTCTACCAATGTGATGAATGGCTTTCTGCAGAAATCCCAGACTGTGGCTGTGTTTTTCGATTTCGAGAAGGCCAATGACACCTGCTGAAGAGCTGGTATCCTCCATACTCTTCATACATGGGGCTTCCGTGGCCACCTGCCCTGCTTCCTTCAGGCGTTTTTACAAGATCAAGTTTCCAAGGTGCATGTGGGTTCAGCCTTGTCAGACAGCTTTACCCAGGAAAACAGTGTGCCTCAAGGTTCTGTCGTGAGTGTCTTCCTCTTTGCTATCACCATTACCCCTATCACAGCTTGTCTCCCATCAGGCATCTACACCTCCCTTTTTGTTGGCGATTTTGCCACCTATTGCAGCCCTTCATGGACCTGTCTCACTGAGCAGCGTCTTCAGTGCTGGCTTGATAGTCTTTACTCCTGGAGCATTGCCTTCCTTCGCAGCAGTTATGCATGCCTTTTGTCTGCCATGCATGGCCACCTCTCCTTTGCCTCCTCCTTTGATGACTCCTTCGACCCTCAGTATGAGGCTCATCCCTCTTCTCTGTTACCTCCTAGAGTCTCCTTTCGCCACTTGCTATGACGGCTTAATTTCACACTACCTGCAACTTTCCCAGTGGGTGTGAACCCTTTACCACTTTGGCTTTGGGAAGCAGCCCATGTTAACCCTGGCTTTCATTCACTTCCTAAGGATGCTACTCTAGCCTCGGTCTGTTGCCTCCAGTTTCCCATCCTTCATATGGAATTTGACAATAGTACAGTTGTCTACACTGATGGCTCTCAGACTGATCATGGGGTTGGGTGTGCCTTCATCATTGGCACCCATGACTTTTGATATTGGCTTCCGGCACACTCCTCAGTATTTACAGCCGAGCTCTTCGCCTTGTATCAGGCCACGGAGTACATCTGGTGACACAGCCTTTACAATTGTGTCTGATGCTCAGATTCATTCAGTCAGTCCTCTCCAAAGTCTGTGTGTTCATCCCTTAGTGCAGCGGGTTCAGGAAAACTGTCACTCGCTCACTCTTCGTGGAGCCAGTGTCATGTTTCTGAGGGTCCCTGGTCATGTCGGCCTGCCAGGAAATGAGGTTGCTGACGAGACTGCAGTCCTTGTACCTCAGCCCATGAGTACCAATATTCCCTCGGATGATCTCTGTGTTGCCGTCTGTCAGGAAGTGTTGTCCCTTTGGCATCGCCAATGGTCCTCCCTTTACGGGAATAAGCTTCAGCATATTAAGCGTCTCCCAGTGCCTTGTACGACCTCCTTGTGGTCCTCCCACCAGGAGGAGATTATTTTAACTCGGCTACGTATTGGGCACTGCCTTTTTAGCCATCGTCATTTGCTAAATGGCGCTACACCACCACTTTGTACACACTGTGCCCAAATTTTAACTGTCCACCACTTCCTGCTGGAATGCCCTTTTTCTAACAATTTATGTTCCAGTTTGGGTTTGCTGTCTGATTTATCAGCTGTTTTAGCGAATGACGCGCAGGCTGTCGAGTGCGTTTTACTTTTTATCCACTGAAGCAATATGTCGAAGGCCATTTAATTTTCAGTTTTGGACCTCTAGTTCTCTATGGTGTTTTTTTAGACTGTTTTCCGCGAGCCTGTTTTTAGTTGTCTCCTATTCCGTCCACAGGAACTGATGTATAGTTGTTTAACTCCTCTATGTTGTGTTCTGTAGTTTTGACTTGGGTGCATATGACCGCAGTTGTTTTTGTGCCCTAAAGCAAAACAAAACAAACGGCCGCCATGCCAGGTGGGCTTTGCTGCGGCTGGGTGGCGTCCATGGGGAGAGCCCCTGATCATGGATGGTATCAGGGCAGATGCTTGGCGCATGAAGCATATCAAGCTGCAAAAATGTGTCTGTCTCTTCAAATAGTAAGGATCATTGAATGCTGCTTCCCATGACCTGGCAGCCGTCCCTTCCGTGCTGCACCATGGGAGGAGGGCCAGGCTCACAGTCTTGGGATGAAACACTTTCTGCGCTACCTCATCTGTACTAGTGTGTATGGGGACACATTCATCACCAAAAAGCCATTTTTTTGTGGAGAATATCAAGGACGAGTTCGGTGTAGTGGAGTCTCTTAGTGAGATGCGGTTGGTCTCTCTGTTCATCAAAGCCTCTTCTGTTGTCCAATCTGCAGCTCTTTGTGCTTGTGATTGTCTTAGCAATATTCCAGTGCCTATTACTCCTCACCAACCTCTGAATACGGTCCAGGGAGTGATTTTTCATAGCGACCTCGTCCAGCAAACTGATGGGGAACTCTGGGCTAAACCGGAGTGACAAACGTTCATTTTGTTAGAGGTATGCAGAAGGGTCACAGAGACAACTGCACCAATACCGACACATTCATTCTGGCTTTCGAGAGGGATACCCTCCCAGAGAAGGTCGAAGTTGTGTGCTACAGATGTGACGTGAAGCTGTAAGTCTCACCACCCATGAGGTGCTTTCAGTGCCTGCATTTTGGGCATACGTCTTCCCAATGTACGGCGGACCCTCTGTGTGCTGACTATGGTCACCCACTCCATGAGGAAAGCCCCTGTGTTTCACCACCTGTGTGTGGCAGTTGTCATGACTGCCACCCCTCTCACTGGCTGGTTGGCCCAGCTTACATGAGAGAAAAGGATATACGAGAGTAAAACTACCTTGATTGCCTGTCTTATACTGAGGCTCGCCAAAAGTATGAGACACTCCATCTAGTGTCACTATTTTCCACTCTTGCCTCTGTTACATCCTTTCCCCCTCCTACCTCTTCATTACCTCAGCCCCATGCCCCTCTCTTCTCCGCCTCCCATGCAGTTCCCACGACCTCCCATCTGGGACCCCTCTCCCCAGTATCTCTAAGGTTGGAAGACTTCTACCATAACTTGGCCACGAAACACACCATCTGTGCACCTCAAGATCACCTGCTCTCTTTCGGTTCCAGATCTTGCAGATGCCTGTACTCCCTCTGTGCCCTGCTCCTCTCCTCCACTGAAAGAGGAGAAGGAGAAGAAGAAGTAATGCCAAGACAAGGCCCACCTGGTTCCCGTGGAGGTGCCATCTACCCCCTCCCAATCTGAGTCTGACATCTTATTTATGGATTTCTCCCCATCCTTGTCGGTGATGACCACTGACTGTGTGACATGGTTTCTTTATGTCTAACCTTGACTCTTGCCGCACAATCATCCAGTGGAACTGCAATGCATACTGTTGTCACCTACTGGATATATGAAGTTTTGTCTCCTATTCTGGAGGCTGTCTTGTTCTTCAAGAAATGCATTTCCGTTATGACCACTCTCCAACATTTCGTGGTTTTCGGGCGTTCTGTGGGAACCTTGCCGGCCCTGGGGTAGCAACTGGCAAGGTCTGCACTTTGGTTTGCTCTGATGTCATTAGTGACTGGATCTCCCAGCATACCAATCTGGAAGCAATAGTGGCTAAGAGTGCAAATGACTCCGGCAATCACCATTTGCAATGTCCACTTCCCTCCAGGTAGGTCACTTTCTTATGTTGAACTGTCTGTTTTAATCCAGCTACTCTGGCCCTCATTTCTCCTCCTCAGGGACTTCAGTGCACACCACCCACTGTGGGGGAGTGCCACCTCAACAGGTAGGGGGTCTCCTAATTTACCAACTTATTATGGGTGTAGATTTCTCTCTCTTCAATGATGGTTCCTCTACCCACTTCAGTGCCGTTCATGGCACCTTTACTGCTATTGATCTCACGATCTCCTCCTCTGCTCTCTTGGCAACCCTACATTGGTCATCCGTTGATGACATTTGTGACAGTGACCACTTTCTGATGATTCTATTATTCCCCTGCTGCCACCAGGCTGGCAGCAGGCCCTCACGCTGGGCATTCTGCAGCACCAATTGGCCTTTATATACATCTGCTGTGCCCTTTGACACCTCCCTCTTGAATTCCATTGGTGCAGTCATGCAAGGCGTCTCTGCCACTATTCTTCATACTGCTGGCACTGCTGTTCCCTATCCACAGGTCCCCTCATCGTCAACTGGTACTGTAGTGGACCAAGGATGTTGCAGTCATTGTCCAGGACCGCCAACAGGCACTGCAGTGATTTGAACAACACCCTTCACAAACCAGTCACCTCGCTTTTAAGTGTCTCTGTGCTAAGGCTCGTTACCTTATTAAGCAGAATAAAAAGGAATGCTGGGAGCACTATGATTCCTCCCTGTGGACGTATGCGTCTTCATCACAGGTTTGGCCCAAGCTCCATAGCCTTCTGGGTCACCAGTGACAGTCAACTGTACAGGGTCTTAACCGCCAAGGTGCTCTGTGCTCTGATCCATTGGTCCTTGCAGAACACCTCATGACACACTTTGCAACAGCATCGATGTCATCTTCCTATCCTGTGACCTTTCTCTGGCAGAAACCAGTAGTACAGACCACCTCTGTTTCACCCCGCACCACGCTGAGCCCTATAATGAAGCGTTCACTGAACGGGAACTCTTGCAGGCTCTTACCTCTTGAGGCCCGGATTCCAACCGCAACCAGATGATCCAACACTTGGACGTTCCCCAAAAGCTAACACCTCCTCTGGGTCTTCAACCGCATTTGGCTCACAGGTGCTTTTCCATCACAATGGTTAGTCAGTATAGTTATCCCCGTCCTTAAGCCCGAGAAGAACCCTGCATCTCTAGACAGTTACCACCCAATTACCCTGATGAATGTACTTTGTAAATTGCTCGAGAGAGTGATTAGCTTCAGGTTATGTTGGGTACTCGAATATCAAGGCCTTTTGTCCCCATATCAGTGTGGCTTCTGTGCAGGACGATCTCCAACTGATCATCTACTCAGATTGAAAACAGCCACTCAACATGCTTTTACTAACCGCCTGCACCTTGCTGCAGTCTTCTTTGACCTACATAAGGCATACGACATGGCTCGGCGCCATGAAATTTTAGTTACCCTCCATGACTGGGGCTTCCGTGGTCCCCTTCTGATTTTTATACACGAGTTTTTATCTCGCCAGCTATTCTAGGTTCAAGGTAGCAATTCACTCAGTGTCGCTCGGATTCAGGAAAACGGTATCACACAGTGTTGTGTGCTAAGTGTCACCCACTTCCTCATAGCCATCAAAGGGCTTTTAACCTATGTTGGGCATCTGGTTACCCCGGTGTTGTAAGTCAACGATTTTTACATCTGGTGCAGCTCTCACTTGGTAGCACCTGCGCCATCTAATGGGCCTTTTGCGTGGGCCACCTCCCGTGGCTTCCACTTTTCTCCCTCCAAAATGGAGGTTATGCATTTTTGTCATTGACCCACAGTACACCCAGATCGAGAACTTTATTTAGGTGACCAGCTCCTTGATGTTGTAGCACAGTCCCGTTTCTTGGGGTGTATTTTTGATAAAAAAGCTGACACAGCTTCTCCATATTCGCAACCTAAAGACTGTGCATGCGGAAGCTTAATGCTCTCCGCCTCCTGGCCCACAGTCTTGGGATGCAGACCGTGCCACTCTTGTCCATCTTTACGGTGCTCTAGTTTTGCCCAGACTAGATTATGGTGGTCAGGTTTATGGCTCAGCAACTCCTTCCACTTTGAAGCTGCATGACCCTGTTCACCATTGTGGGTGTGTCTGGCTATTAGTGCCTTTTGCACTAATCCCGTTGACAGTCTCCTCACAGAAGCAGGGATACCCTCTCTACAAATATGTTTCTTATGCAATCGCTATTTGCCAATTCCTTGACCATCCTGTGTACCTTGTCCTCTTTGCAAATGATGGATTTCTTCCTCCAGACACCAGCCCACATGTGGGATTGCCAGTTGGCATGCATCTCACTTCCCCCCCCCCCCCCCCCCCCCCGTAATGGTCTCCACTCACTGTAATGCACCCTGTGTCTTTCCTCCCATACACCCCCTTGGCTGGTGCCTAAACCACACATTAGGACTGATCTATTATAGAGTCCTAAGATCTGTCACCCCTATGGTTTTCTGGTGTCTTTTACGTGCCATTGTTGCAGAGTTCCACAGTGCACCATCTTCTACACTGATGGTTTTAATACCATTGATAAGGTGGGATACACTTTCACTTCTCGTGCTGGCTTAGAAGACCATTTATTGCCAGGATCATGTGATGTGTTCACAGCAGAACTTCTACCCATTCAGATGCCTCCATTTTGTTTCTCAGGCCTCCCTCCACAGTGTTTTAATTTGTTCAGGTTCAATGAGCAGCCTGCAGGCTATCGACCGATTCTACTCTCGTCACTCCTTGATCTCTGCTATCCATGACCTCATGTCTGCCCTTGGCCATGCTGCTTGCTCAGTTGTCTTTCTCTGGGTCCCAAGTCATGTGGGCATCCCGGGGAATGAACTGGCTGACTGTTTGGCTAGAGAAGCAGGTACCTACCCCCCATTTCCTTTCACGATTCCAACTGAGGATAAGTGGATCTACGTCAAATCTCTCTTTGCCCAGAAATGGAATGACATCTAGTGTGCTACTGTTCATAGTAATGAACTCAGCACAATCAAGGAGTCTACTGCAATTTGGTGCTCTTCCTTCTGCTCCACTCAGTAGTAGTCCACTGTTTTATGCTGTCCATGCATTGGTCATACCAGGCTCACTCATCATTTCCTCCTATGTAACAAATCACCCCCACAGTGTGGTTGTGGAGCCAGACTGACAGTATCCCACATCCCCCCAGAGGGTCCACAACTCTTTTGTGGATATGTGCATAGCGAGTACTGGACCCCGAGCTAATGTGGCCCTCCTTCCTTTCTGGGCTGCATACCTTCCTTTTCCGCATCCTTCCCCATCCCCCATCTTCGCCCCCACCCTTTTCTCTCCGTCTCTTTCCTTTCCTTTTTCCCCCTCTGGGAGTATGTTTTGTGCCTACGTCCAGAGACGGACACTCGAAAATGTAAAACATTCTTCGCTTTCTCTGCTTGCAAGTCTTTGTCCTTCCGTTGTCCTTCTCTTTTCCTTACCTCTTCCCTTACCCCTTTTCTCCGCTACGGAGTTTGAGACCTCTCTTCTTTCCTTTCCCTTTCTTTGTTTTTCCCTTTCTCTTTTTTCCTCCCTGTGTGTGTCTGAAGGCCGACCCACGCATTTTCATGCATAGCCAGTGACAGGATAACGCGTAATTCCCCGACCCGGGAAGACAGGTAGGACACGTATGTACCCCCTGGTAACCGCCAGATTACCCAAGCTGATACCTTCCGAAAGTGCCGAATGGTCCCTCCGTCCGTTTCTTGGGGGGTGTGACCTGAGGTGTGA
Source organism: Schistocerca gregaria (assembly GCF_023897955.1). Taxonomy (NCBI): domain Eukaryota; kingdom Metazoa; phylum Arthropoda; class Insecta; order Orthoptera; family Acrididae; genus Schistocerca; species Schistocerca gregaria. The sequence continues at coordinate 521,518,971 of NC_064925.1, read as the reverse complement.
ACAATCACCTAAGGCAGGAGTGCCCTCTGAGAGGGCCCCCACAAGGAAGGAGTGTGCCATCGGAGACGCCAGTAATTGTGGGGGATACTTCCACAATGGTTTCCTCATCCTCTAGTATGTCTGCTCACAAGTGTAAGTTCAATGAGTCTCGGCCACAGACAGTTCTTCCATCATTGCCACAGTTCCTTGTTGTTTCTCGGTCTGACGAAGGTCAAGACTTCTCCACAGTCAACACTTTCATTATTCAGAAGGGTGTCGACACAATTGCAGGTCCTGTAAAGTCTTGTTCCCCATTACGAAATGGCACCTTGTTGTTAGAATCAGTCAGTGCCCTCCAGGCACAAAAATTGCTGCGTACTTCACTGCTACACACCTTCCCTACCTGAGTGGAAGCGCACCACACTTTAAATTCCTCACATGGGGTCGTTTACACACGCTCCCTCGACGGATTGTCTGACGAAGAAATTCAACAGTACCTGTCTGACCAGGGCGTAATGGCTGTTCATAGAGTCATGAAGAGGGTTGACACGAACATCGTTCCAACCTGTACTGTCTTCTTGACATTTGACATAGTTCAACTCCCATCGAACATAAAAGCGGGCTGTGAGATAATTTCCGTTCGCTCTTACATCCCAAACCTTACGCGTTGCTATCGGTGTCAGCGGTTCAATCATACCAGCCAGTCCTGTTCCAATCCCGCCAAATGTGTTACGTGTGCCCAAGGATGCCCATGAGAGTGCTTGTCCACCTCCATCCCCTCGTTGCATCAACTGTATGGGAGACCATTCTGCTTCCTCTAGAGATTGCCCCATTTTTTAAGACAAAAAGCTCATTAAGGAAACCAGAGTCAAGGAAAAGGTGTTGACCTTTGCTGCTCAAAAGTTGTTCACCAGTCGAAAGCCTACTGTGCCTCAGACAGATAAATACAGCGCTGTCATTGCCTCTTCTCGGCCAACAAAGGAGGCAGCCACGCAGACTTGTGATCTCACCTTTAGTGCCACGGTCGTCAGATCGGCCAGCGCAAAGATTGCCCGTTCAACCTCCGCACTCTCACCTGCTCACTCTATGGCTCACCATTCATCGGGCTCTGCTAAAAATCGAGCCCAAAAGTCAGACACTCAGACTTCCAAAAAAGAGCCTACTCGTGAAGATTTTTTATGTACCCCAACTTCACAACCATCGGTTCCTCCATCTAAACATCTTGTTTCCAAGAAGGCTAATAAGAAACCCAGTTCCTCTCCTTCTCCACCACGGCATGTTTCATCTACAGCACCACCTGGCGTAGCTACCCTCGGCTGTCTTCTGTGTCGCCGAGGCACACTGCTGGCAGCCGATCAACCGGCCGATCGCTGGTGGCAGGAGCTGCTCCTGCACAACCTATGGATCAGGATCTTCTACCTTCGGCTGAATGCCGTTCCACGCTGTCGGTCGCAAGCGCTGAGCAGTTGTTGAGTTGAGGCCAACCTTGGTCACATTCTTCCATTTTCTGTCCACCCTATGTCCCTATCCATTGGAATATCCGCAGCATTCGAGCCAATCGGGATGAATTGTTGATCCTCTTATGATCCTACTTGCCGGTCATCTTCTGTCTTCAGGAAACAAACCTGCATCCCCACGATCACTTTGTTTTCCCCCATTTTCAGTCAGTCCAATTTGATCTCGCCTCTGGTGAAGGCACTCCAGCACATGGAGGACTCATGATTCTTCTTCATGATACTCTCCATTATCACCCAATCCCCTTAAACAGCTCCTTCCAAGCTGCTGCTGTCCGTCTTTCCCTTTCTGGATACACCTTCTCTCTTTGTACTGTATACATTCCATCGTCCACACCAATGGCACGAGCTGATCTCCTTCATCTTCTTGGTCAGCTTCCGCTCCCCCCCCCCCCCCCCCCCCCCTATTTGCTGGTTGGGGACTTAAATGCCCACGATCCGCTTTGGGGATCTCCACATCCATGTCCGCGTGGCTCACTATTGATAGACGTCTTCCACAAAGCGGATCTTGTTTGCCTCAACACTGGGGACCCTACATTTTTGTCTCCCTCCACCACAAATTTCTCTCATTTGGACCTTTCGGTCGGTACTGTTCCGCTAGCTCGGCGCTTCAAATGTTTCGCCCTTGCTGATACACACTCGAGTGGCCACTTTCCGTGTGTCCTTCAATTGCAGCCACAACTGCCATATATGCGCCCAAGACGCTGGAAGTTTGCCCAAGCCGATTGGGCACTTTTTTCATCTCTAGTGACATTCAATGACCGTCACTTTCCTAGCATCGACGATAAGGTCACTCATATTACAGACGTTATTCTTACAGCTGCCATACGTTCAATACCTCGCACCTCCGAACTGCCCTGGTGCCCCCCAGTTCCTTGGTGGAACGAGGCATGCCGTGACGCAATATGTGAGCAGCGATGTGCTCTTCGCATTTTCAGACACCATCCTACTTTGGCCAACTGTATCCGCTATAAGCAGTTCCGTGCGTGATACTGTTGCGTCATCCGCGATAGCAAGAAGGCAAGCTGGGACTTCTTTACTAGCTCATTTAATACCTTCACTCCCTCCTCGGTAGTTTGGAGTCGGATTCGACATTTATCTGGGCTCACTGTCGCGCATGATACATTAGTGGACCCAGTCACAATTTCTAACTCATTGGGTCAACACTTTGCTGAGATTTTGAGCTCTTCAAATTACCTGCCAGCGTTTCTCCCGAAGAAACGTGCAGTGGAAGTGCAACCTCTTGCTTTCTCCTCTCAAAATCGCGAAATCTATAATAGTATTTTCTCCATGCGGGAACTCCAACATGCACTCTCTTCTTCTCGCTCTTCCGCCCCAGGACCGAATGGTATCCACATCCAAATGTTGCTGCATTTATCATACCATAGTCTGTGTTACCTCCTTCGCCTTTATAATCGAATTTGGACTGACAGTACTTTTCCCAGACGATGGCGGTAAGCTATTGTCGTTCCTGTTCCGAAACCTGGAAAGGACAAACATCTCCCCTCTAGCTATTGCCCCATTTCTCTCACGAGTAGCGTATGTAAGGTTTTGGAGCGTAAGGTGAATTGCCGTTTAGCCTGGTGGCTGGAGTTCTGCAGTCTTTTAACGCCTGCCCAATGTGGTTTCCGAAAGCATCGTTCTGCAGTTGACCATCTTGTTGCTCTCCACCTACATCATGAACAATTTTCTCCGGAAACGCCAAACAGTAGCAATATTTTTTGATCTGGAGAGAGCATACGATACCTGTTGGAGGACAGGCATCCTCCACACACTGTTCTCTTGGGACTTTTGAGGTCAGCTGCCCCTTTTTATTTGCGAATTTATGGCGGAGCGCACATTTAGAATGCGGGTGAACTCTACTCTCTCCCATACTTTCTCCCAAGAAAATGGGGTACCCCAGGGCTCCATGCTAAGTGTTGTACTGTTTGCCATTGCCATAAATCCATTTATGGATTGTCTCCTTCCTAATGTCTCGGGCTCCCTCTTTGTGGACAATTTTGTGATCTACTTCATCTCTCAATGGACCATCCTTCTTGAACGACATCTTCAAGGATGTCTCGATCACCACTCTGGGAGCATCGAAAGAGGCTTCCGCTTTACTCCCAGTAAGACCGTTTGTGTTAATTTTTGGCGTCGTACGGAGTTTCTTCCGCCTTCCTTACATCTAGGACCTGTCAACCTTCCGTTTTCGGACATCGCTGAATTCTTGGGTCTTATGTTTGACAGAAAACTGTGCTGGTCCTCCCATGTTTCCTATCTTTCGGCTCGCTGTCTGCGATCCGTCAACACCTTCCGTGTCCTGAATGGTACCTACTGGGGAGCGGACTGAGTGGTCCTTCTCCACCTCTATCGCGCCTTAGTGCGCTCGAAATTGGACTATGGAAGCATAGTTTACTCCTCAGTTCGGCCGTCTATTCTTCGGTGTCTCGGCTATATCCACCACCGTGGATTACGTTTAGTGTCTGGAGCTTTTTACACCAGCCCTGTGGAAAGCCTTTATGCTGAGACTGCTGAACCTCCTCTATCCAATCGATGAGCTGTCCTTCTGAGTTGTTATGCTAGCCACCTGTCTTCCATGCCTGCTAATCCGGCCCGTGACCTCTTTTTTTTTTTGACACCTCCTTGGATTTAGGGTAGGCAGTCAGCCCTTCCTCCCTACTACCACCGGGAGTACGCTTCCGTCAACTGCTCCATTCTCTTTCCTTCTGCTTTCCTAAAACTTTCTTGACAACTTGGGGTACAGCACTGCCTTGGCTCCGGCCCCGGACCTGCCTGCTCCGTGACCTTTGTCAGTTTCCCAGCGATGTCACCCCTTCACTTGTTTATCGTCGGGCATTTGCTGCGCTATGTACACAAATGAAGGAAGCACATTTATTTACACTGCTGGTTCAAAAACATCGTTTGGTGTAGGGAGTGCCTATATTGTTGACGACACCCCAACTCGATTTCGGCTTCCCGACCAGTGTTCGGTTTATACTGCGGAGCTTACGCTGTTGTCCAGGCTGTCCAATACATCCATCGCCATCAGCGGATACAGTATGTTATCTGTTCAGATTCTCTCAGCTCTCTCCTCAGTCTCCAAGCTCTCTACCCTGTCCACCCTCTGGTCCACCGGATTCAGGACTGCCTACACTTGCTCCACTTGGGGGGTGTCTCTGTGGCGTTCCTCTGGATCCCAGGACACGTTGGTATCTGTGGAAACGAGGCGACCGATATAGCGGCCAAGGCTGCGGTCTCTCTTCTTCGGCCAGCTATTCTCACGATTCCCTTCTCCGATCTACGGAGTGTTTTATGTCGTCGTGTTGTTCTTTTATGGCACACACATTGGTCAACACTTCCCAATAATAAATTGCAGGACGTGAAAGCTCTTCCCTGTGCTTGGACCTCTTCTTCCCGAACACGTTGTCGGGAGGAGGTAATTTTAACTAGACTCCGGATAGGGCACTGTCTTTTTAGCCATCGGCATCTTTTAAGTGGTGATCCTCCCCCACTCTGTCCCCACTGCTCTCAGCTGTGGATGATAAGAAATGTTTTACTTGAGTGCCCCTATTTTATTCTGTTACGCGCCCGTCTACAGTTGTCGCCTGATATATCTTCCGTTTTAGCAGATGACACACACTCAGCTGATCGCGTTCTCGAGTTTATTAGTGCAAGTAAGATGATGTCAGTCATTTGAAGCTCTTTCACAGGCACTAATGACTGTAGCAGTTTTACGCCCTAAAACCATAACAAAAAAGTGTCCCACATATTGTCCCCTTCTTTTGGCCCTTCGTGCTAAGTATAGTTTTCTTGATTCCTTAAATTTAATATTAGCAGGTGACTCACGGATGGTTGAACTGGTCCTGAGTTTCCTCCGTGAGAGTGGTTTTCATTTCCGGATATAAGGTTTTACTTTACTCTTGGGGTAGGGGCAGGGTGGTTGTACTTGGGACCTCTCTTCGTGTTTTCTTGGTCTGGGACCCCATGAACGACTGCCTATTTTTTTTCCAGCTTTTAGATTTGGTCTCACTTTTTATGCTTTATTCTGTATGTGTTTTAATTTCATTATTTTATAATTTGACACCCCTGACTGGATCCATCCACTTTTAGCGGACCCCCTTTCAGCGGACCCCCTTTCTTCTGCGACTAACTTCGGAATCATGGGACTGATGGCCTCGCTGTTTGGTCCCATAAAGCCTCTCAATTAATCAAGCAATCAGTCATGAACAACCCCTTGCACCTGCTGTGCAGTTACTGGACAAAGACGATTTAGCTCCACGAGTGTCCTCTGTGCAGTGGTATATACAGATGTGCACAACAGACTTCCACTTCCCAACCCTGATTTTGTTCACCAATGAGGTGACCTCCATGTGGAAGGGAAAGTTCAATCCACATAACACCCCTGTGTGGTTGGAGGAGAACCCACATGCAACAAGAGCCCGTGCAGCCCAGAGACAGTTTTCAGTTAATGCATGGATCGGCACTGTCAGGAAACACCTTGTCGGGTTGTACTTGTTGCTCCAACCTTTGTCAGGTGCAACCTATCTCATCTTTCTTCAGCAACTATTGCCCCAGCGATTCGAGGGGGCACACTTACACACTGTGATGGGTTCTGCCATATAGTTTCAGCATGATGGGGCCCCCTCACATTGCAGTCTTAATGCGCATCGCCACCTGAATACGGTGTATTGTCAACATTGGATCGGCTGGGATGGTCCGCATTGGGCATTGGGCAATGAGATTGCCAGACCTCACTTTCCTTGACTGCTTCCTCTGGGGGATACGTCAAGACACTTGGGTTCAAAAGCCCCGTCAACAGTGCTGAGGACCTTGCGCACATTGTGGCAGCCGCTGGGGAAGTCGGAGACATGCCCTGTATTTTCCAGGACATCACATCTTCCATGCGCCAGAGATGTGAGGCCTGCATCATGGTAGGAGGTCATAATTTCAAAAACCTTCTTTGATGATGATTGTTGTCTATTTTTGTTCTTATATCTTGATTTCTGCTGTATGATGAATAATAAACATGTTTTATCAACCTGTTTGTGTCCTTCCTTTCTTGGGTATTGTGTAGTCCCTACTGTGCCAGGAAAGCATTTCCAACCACGCATTGCATTTGATTTTGCATCCTATAGGAGTACTCCCCCTTGAAAGCTTGTAACTGCTGTGCTGGATCACCTTGTGTTATGAAACTGGGGAAGAAGCAATTTTTTTTTTTTTTAAGTAACAGGATTCTTACTCATTTACGTGATTAAATTAAGATGGTGTAAATGTGAATAGCATTAAGCAGTATATTTATAGTCCATTGTTAATGCTATGTACAAATTAAGTTTTTGTTATGTCTGTTGTCTTATTTTAATGTATACCTTCAGTTGTTCCACATCTGTAAAGTTTTTCCTCCTTGATGGGCACTATGGAACACAATATAGGAATAAATTACATTACCTAAAACTGTCACACTTTTGGCTGCTTGTATTGTGGACCTATTTAGATTGACAGTGGTATACCAGAATTGATACTTCATAGCATTTTGTTATAATAAAAGAACTTGTTTGATACCGTCAGGCTAGTGCCATTAGCATCCTCAGATTCTGATGAGAAAGTAGAAGACCTCTATGAAGAGTTTCAGAAATTGATAAATGAAAGCAAGTCCCGCATGTGCATGAGGAGTTTCAGGGCAAAATCAGCACAAAATCGAGGATTCTTCAGTGAGAAACTTCATATGTGATAGGTCATATTTACTAGACTTTTCAAAGGGCAAAACATGTTAATCTGTATCAATTCTTTCAAAGGTAAACAATTAAAAAATGGACTATGCAAGGATCAAATGCAACTGAAAATGGAATGGCCTGTTTGTTTACACAAAAACAGTTGTGAAAAATGTGATGGCTCACTTCAGAATTTCAAGTTATCAAAGAAGAACAATTCACAAGATAGACAAGCTCATCAGGCAGAAAATCAAAAAGCTAAATTATGAGAAGTTATTTTTCAAGAGTGCTGCCAGGCTTCATTTGCCAACTTCTTAGCAAATGAATAATTCAGACTTATCTTTACATTTACACTCTGCAAGCCATATTACGATGCAAAGTGGGCACCATCATCGGTAACAGTGCTCTTACAGTGTCAACAGCTCTTGTATCGCATGCCGATGTTGGTAATGACTTGCATGTTGAACAATAGGAACTGAATATGACAAGTTGTCAGTCTCGTGTCGAGAGGCAATGGGAGAGCTTGTTCGCAATTTCCTATGGTTCACAAATAAAGTTAGCTGGTATGTTGTTTTACTGGGCTAAATTTTAACTACATTGTCACAATTTTTGGCAAAATCGAAAAGAAGACGTAAAAGTAGGTAAGTGTGGCCGTGAATATATATCTTGGGCTGTGCTACACATCAGTCTATTATGGCAGTTATATTTTCGTGTGGAGATTTATTGGCTATGCCAATTGTCAACCACGCTGTCACATTTCAACCTAACCAAGGCCACAGGATTACCAAGGCTGCAGGTTTTGCAACAGATTAATCTGTCATCACGTGTAGTTATTTTCAGACACGAATAAAATATGAAAATCAGTAACCAACTGTAAAATTCATTATAACCAGAAAAATGAAAGTTATTCTGTTGCTCTCCATATTGAAAACAAATGTAATCAATTTATATCTTCTGCTGAAAGAAACCTTTATATTCAGTGATTCTCATTGGCTACCATACACTATCGTTTGACTGACTGTGACCAACATCAACGAATTGTAAACATCAGTACACAACACAAGAGCTGCCAACACCATAAGTGCAGTTCACGCTTTAGTGTGATCATGATACCTCCACACTTTCCTGTTGCATTTGTGAATGGTGATAGGGAAGAACTGTTGGTAAGCCTCCATATGAGGACAGATTCCTTGTATACTAGCATGATAGCCATTTTGCAAAAGGGAAGAGGATAATATGTTTTGTAACTCTCTTTGGAACATAGGTTCTTGGAATATTAAGAGTAAACCTTTGTGATGATGTGCCATGCCTCCCTTGCAGCATCTACATGAAGTTGGATGAGCATCTTCTTGACACTCGCTCGTCCAGAACATCCATGATGCCCTACTCCACCTGCAACGGCAGGGGAAGGAGGTTTCTTTCTGCTGGGTGCCGGGGCACGTGGGTATTAGGGGAAACGAACTGGCGGATGTGGCTGCCAAAGATGCATGTTCCCTCCCTCACGTTGTTGAATGTGCCGTCCCCCTCCATGCTGTAACCTCCCTTTTGCGTTTTCGTGTTATGCATCAATGGGAAGAGGAGTGGTTGGCAGTTTCTGACAATAAGCTGCGTCTGGTAAAGGCCACTACGCGACCATGGCGTACATCCTACCAGTCATACAGGCGGGATGAGGTTCTCCTCACTCGCCTCTGCATTGGACACAGTCCCTTCACGCATGGTTTTTTACTCCGGCGGGAGGACCCCCCAATCTGCAGTGCTTGTGGCGTCCAGATTACTGTCCGCCACATTTTACTTGACTGTCTTTTATTCTCTGACCAGAGGGCGGTGGTTTCCTTGCCACCGGATTTGCCCTCTATTTTGCAAGACGACGCAGCGACTGTGGTTAAGGTCTTACGGTTTTGTGTCCTGTCCAATCTGTTGCCTCGGATTTTAGAGAGAAGGTTTTAATGTGCTGCTGGGTGACTGGCTCACCCAGGTTTTAGGTAAGAGGTCCGCCAGTCACGATTACCTCCTTGTTTCCCTTCGGTATCTGTTCTCTTTTCCTTGTGTTTCCTTTCCTTTTTTTAGTGTGTTTCTTCTCCTCTTGTTTTGCCTCTGTATGTGCGCATTTGGAACTGCGTCAGGACTGTGTCTTTTAGCCGTTCTCCTTGTTCGGCGTCCGTCTTCGTCCCTTCACCGCTTGTGTTCCTGTTTCTATGCGTTTGGGCGCTGATGACCACGCTGTTTAGCGCCCGTAAACCTCAAACACACACACACACACACACACACACACACACACACACACACACACACTATTCCTTCATTAAATCAACCTGCCTTTTCTGTAATTATTGTGGTGTTTCTGAAATCAGTCAATAGGGGCCCTTTCTGCCTATATATGTAGTTTGTTAAATTTAGGTTGGTCAAATGACAGTTCCTTCACTAAATGTCAACCCGGAGCAAGTTTTCTTGCATTTTGCTAAAATTTTGTGGAGTTGGTGTCTCTACGTACAAGAGCAATCAGCAAACAATGTTCTTGAACTTCCAGTGTTATCCAACAGATCATATATGTAAATCATGGATGGCAATGACTGTATAACTCTGTTGGGGCTTGCCCAAAATTACTCTCACAGCCAAAGAGTTCTCCTCATTAAGAATTACTTGCTGAGTTCCTGAAGTTAGTCTGATATTCTGCAAGCTCTGTTTTGTTCACTCGACCTTCTGGAGTCAAGGAACACAGAATCAGCCTGGATAGCTTGTGGACCTCATGGGTGAAAGTAGCAAACTGACATTTATTACAGAATAATAATCTGCTGTGATTTCTAAACAATTTTGTTGCTTGTGAGTTTCATTTCTTGAAGTAAAGACTAGTACTCAATAAAAATTATTTTGAGATCAAGACTAACTATTGCAGTGCAATAAATTCTTCTATGATCACGATTTACCATTGGCATAAAGTCTCATAAAAGAAAACAAATGAGTGTTTCGCAAGATTAGTATTTGTGAAGCCATTATTGAGTCCTACAGAGGAGATTTAAACATGTTATATAGTTCCGAAACAGTAATATTGGCCTTTAGTTATGCTCTTGTCAGATAATCATCCTGGAAACTAAACTGACAGATGCCTTTATTCAGTTGTTTCAAGTGTTTCACTTCTTGAGTGACCTACAGTAAACTGCTGTTAGGTGAGGAAGTTGTTTTGCATAATTTATATGAAACTTACAGGTGTCCCATGAACTCCCATTGTCTTTTCTCCATTGAGCAATTTTAGTTGATTTTTTGTTCTGTAACCCCTTGTTATTATGACATTTTGATATTTATGATGTTATTGCAAAGACAAACCATAATACAATACATCTAATTTCAGAAGACTTAATTTAGTATTTTGACTTTCCTCATGTTCTCCTGTTTCAGTAACAGGGTGATCACTGACTGACTGTATAGTGACTTTGACATATTTACTAACTTTACACACTTACACATTGTTTTTCTGGAAGACATCATCTAACCATTGCAGTGTCTTCCATGTTAAGCTTTCCTCCACCTACATCTGCTCATAAAATCATATTGAGTTAAAGTCTGAACTGATCACACTTATACTCTTTGTCAGGAGACTAAACTAGACCTGAATGTGTGGCAATAAGGTGCAAACAGTCCATATATGCAAGTTGGAGAGGATTTGGCTTTTGAAAGACGTTACTAGAATGTTTTCTCATGAGGGGAAAAAAACAAGGCATTCGAATTCCCTTGTTGAATTGCTATGAGATTATGTCCCAAATTACTACCAGAAGTAACCTGAAGCTTTGTTAATGCTTATCCAGATCATGACAGTGATGCCAGTTTGAAAGGAAAAAAGTAAAAAAAAAAAAAAAATTCCTTCTGCAGAAACCAGGAGAACTTATTCTGTTACATCATAAACATTCCACAACATAACTTGTTCCTACCGTATGGCTGTCATCTTGAGACTAAATAAGAAAAAGGAAAATGTCACAGCAAAATCTGCTAAGTTTCAAACTTCACTCTACAAAAAACATAAAACAGTGTCATACCCAACATGTGCTGCATACACCGACACTAGTATGAGATGGTGCTCTTGTCTGTAAGTAAGGTCTTTATTGTTAATGGGACATTAAATCCTAATCTTTATTCCTTACTTTTTTTGTCTTACTGTGACTTTGGTAAACTGAGAATTCTTAATGGGACAAGTGAAAAAGGAGTGGCAAGAGATCAGTACGATTTGTTATATATTATTGTAAGCTCTGCTGGATTAACTTTGCCAACACTCAACAAAAATGTCACCTTCCAACCTAATGTAGATCTTAGGCTTCGCTACAGGTCAGTATGTCACCGCACCTAAGATCTCGTATCCATATTTGTTGGCTTCGCCAACTTGCCACGAGACTGTCACCTTCCTGCCTCACCTAGACCTGGGTAACATTACACCTCAGTGTGTTACCACACAGTCTACATTCTAGAAACTAATATAGACACACAAGAAATATTGTCAGTGTTCTTTTCGCTTACTGTTTGTACACATGTGAAATCACATTTCACATAATTTAGGTACAGGATGGGACCTAATGTTGGTAGGTTCAGTTAATCTGCTACATTCATGCTCAGTGTCACAGAACATAGATCATGCTCAGTGTCACAGAAAATAGATCTTGGATTTGTGTGGATCATAATATAGTTCATTCCTGCTCATTGTACTAGACTCTATGTTCAGTAACCATCCCAAGAGTTATATCAGGGAAGAGGCCTGGTATGAGTTAGGCACATGATTATTAACAGAATATCTGATGATATCCAGTGTGTGCGTGCACAGCGAAGTGAAGGGGAAGAAAGCAATATGTAGAGAGACTGGTTTGTCCACTAAAAATGAGTAAAGTATTCCTATGAAGGCAGGTAGATGGAGGTACATCTCACCTGTGCAGACATACACGAATGTCAGTTCTAATAAAGGGGTGGTAATGCAGACCTATAAAAAAGAAAGTTAACATAGCTTCCAATGTAATTAATACGTACTGATTGTATAAGAGTACAGAGGCATCTGCCTTATGTCTCCTGCTCGGATATCTAACCTGTCATTCTGTTTCCATGCACCAATTTCGACTGTACTGCCTTGGCCTGCTAGAACTATGACTAAGAAATCTGGTCTTGCTCATTGTGGGCCTAAGTGACTGTTCAAGCATCCTTATAACTTGATGAAGAACACAATAATTGTTGAGCAAAGGAAGATTTGAGAACGGAAAACAGTAATGTAAATCTTGAAATGTTATCCACAGTGTAATTTCTTGTTCCAGAATCTTAAAAGTTATTAGGATAATAGTTTATTTGGATGCCACGATAGCCTGGAACAAGTAGTATTCTATACTGTGGTGAAGATGTTATACTGTCTTTCAAATGAAACTGGTTCAATAATTGATAAGACCAGTGACAACGTGTCTGCATACAAGTTAGAACCAGACTGATTTATCTTAGCTTTCTGGCTATTGGTGATCAGTACAAAAGTCTGATGGACCTCTTTCGAAATGCACTGCTCATTGACATGCCTCTTGTTGCCTATCATAGTTGGTTTACTTGGCCAGTTACTTCCTTACTCCTTTTGCTGCCACAGTTTCCCAGGTTTCATCACTATATTTAAAGCTGAATGCTTCCTATGTAGCCAATAAAGCTATCATCAAATCCCTTCCGTTTTCATGTCATTGCAAAATTCTTCCATTTCGGTTGTTCACTTTCAGCTACCATAGGTGGGAAATTAATTGAAAAATTTTGTAACAAGGGTATGCTAGTACCTATCAATGCTATCCTGACTTTCCTTAACACATAGCATATCTATTTACTTGCAGCCTTAAGGATTAGCTTCTGATTCAAAATTTTGAACCTAGAAGTAGTTGAGCAGTTTGTTCAGATTGAGAGGATAATTTGTTCATCTGGTCAGATTTCATCTGGTTTGTAATTGTCTGTCTGAATTAAATCACCTTTACTTGGTTAATTCTGTATGAAACAAATCATCATCATCGTCATCATCTGTGTATCAAACGCCAAAACTGAGAATGGTGGAGTATGGCAGATAAATTTGAAAATTAAAGCCATCGAGTAACAGTAGATTTCAAAGCTTTTAGAGCAGTTGTTTTAGAAAGTAAAAAATAGGAAAACTTATTAAACATTACATTACTGGCGGAAGAAATATTTCTCTGTTTCAGGAGGCATAATAAATTACTAAGCTTGCATAATTTTGTCCTGCTGCACAATGTTCATAGAGATGTGCACCACACTGTTTCGCCCATATTTGTTTCCATGTGTACAGCAGTAATTATTCTTGTTTTCCTTTGTGTTGTCGCATGATAGAGCAGTCTCAACATGACACAATATTAGAGTGCATGATCACACTCAAAAAAATTTATGCAGTAGTGCGCCCCCCCCCCCCCCCCCCCCCACACACACACACACAGAATTTAGTGAGAGAGATTATTTGAATTCATTGTAAAATATGACAGTCGTAGAAAAATACCTAATTGTGCTCAGTTGCTGTTTTCATTTGAACACTTGTCCACAGTTCCCGTTGCCCCACATGAAGCAGAAATCGGAAGTGCCGAGTAACCCTGAAGAAGAAGTGATAAAGGACTACTGGGTTGTTGAAGATATGTATTCATTTGAAAATGTGGGATTCTCAAATACAGTGTCTGGCGTCAAGTACTTGGCGTGTGCTGACTGCGAAGTGGGCCCTATTGGTTGGTACGACATTGCAGCACGCACCAGCTATGTAGCACTTTCACGTGTGTTACATGGCAATATCTCTGGCAACATCTAGTGCATATCAGTTATATTTTTTATGTCTGCTGGTGCACTCTGGTCTATGCAGTCCATTTAGTTTTTTGCAGCAATATGCCAGGCACCATAATGTGTCTTCCTTCTTGTTATTTCTTTCATTGTAATAGCAGGTGCATACTCTGAGAAAATGTTAATCATTCTCTCTCTTCAGTGAACTTCATATCCTGTTACTTGTTAAATGTATTGTGCAAAATACAGGTTTATACTTTCATTAGAATACATTTTTGGTTCACATATCAGCTACCACAGACTGCACAAATGTGTGAGGTTTTTTGTGATAGTTTCTATGGAAACCGTTAATTGTGTGTCATGTATTGTGTATAAGTTCTGTCAGTATCTTTTGGTGCTTCCAGACATAGAAGTTTCATTTCACTCTAGAGTAAGTTGTGGCAACAGAGACTGAGTTTGAGACATGAAATTTTCCAAAGTTTGAACTGTAATTTCTATTGTAAGATAAGATAAACTTGTGTAAGACATTATGGGCATGTGAAATGTAAACAGACTGATCTAATACATTAACCGGTTGACTGCTTGAGTTATTATTTGTTTTCATTTTCACAACTGCTGAAATACTTAGTAATATTTTACTAAAAAATTCATAACAGTAAAGCTCAAAGTCTAATTTGCTTTAAGAATTTTATTATCCATTATTTGTTTGATTGTGATGGCGAAAGTTCATATTTTGTGATCCACCGGCAAAGCGTTCTGCATCAGTGCCGTTGGATTGCACCTATATTTGCTTGTCACAGAAGTAAATGGTAATGTAAAACTAATGTAAAATGTTATAAAAACCATATTGATTTACATTATTCTCAAATCCTGCACAATTTTGCACACAGAATGTATACTAGAGTAAAATATGAAATAATTGAATAAAATCTTAGATGCTGCATTTCCATAACTTCAGGGCTAATATCTTACTGTTCATCAATTACATGTGTGTTTTTTCTGTAAATTAATGATCATTATGATGCTGTCTCAGGTTGGTCTGATAACATAGATGTTGCTTTCATGTGTGTTATTAGTGAAACATGGTTTACTTGAAGTTTTTGGTTGTTATAATTATTATCCAGTGTGTTTACGTTTCTCACACTTATAAGCAGTATGCTCATTGTGCACGGTAGAAACACTGCCAATGTGAAATTAATTTTAGTTTTTCCGCACTGCTGTCAGTTATCATTCATTATCAGAGATTTTAAGAGTTTTATGTTGGAAAATTAGAATCCTGAGGTTATTACTGAGTTTATTACTGTTGTGATATTATTGCTGAAGATTATGCATGCATTTTTGATAATTAATGCACATTGCCAAGCTGTTCTGCAGCAAGTGTGAACTATTACTCGTGATTTGTAATTATATGTTGTATATGTGCACACATTTTTAAATGAAAATAATTATGTTTCAAGTTCCTAATGTTAGTGGTTCCTCAGTGTTTTCTCTAGAGAAAATATGGATGCTGAGTGAATCATACTGTTACATAATAGACTTTATGTGAAGCTGATTTGTCTAACAGAACCAGTGTATTTTCTTCCTTAAAGTAGCAATTCCATAATGGAGAGTAAAACTATTGTGTATATTATTATACAGAACTATTGACTTCGTTAGTTGAAGTCGTATCTTTTTGAGGGTACTGCTAGCGAATAATACATTGTTCATTTAGGCTATTGCCATTTATCAGAAGTGTCCTTCAAAAATTATATCATCTTTCATGTATCGATGTGCCTGATGATTGTTGGACACATACCATATGCATTTGAATTAATCATAATTTAAAAAATATGGTTTTATATGACCAGACAAGAGAACAAGACAGGATGAAACAAGTCTACATTGACATTAGTATGTATGCGATCAAGGCCCTTAGTTACCTGTGGACATTAGTCCCCCACCCCCCCCACCCCCCGTTGTTGGTACTCATAACTTCAGCTTTGCTTTGTTGTCTTGGTTTCATTTTGTGTCAGGATATGCTACATTGTATATTAGAGTTCCCAGTTTCTGTTGCAAGTGACTGGGAGGTGACAGCACCACATAGCTGCTTTGCTTCAACAGTCCTCCTAAATGTGGGCTTGCATGTTACAATAAAGAAAGCATATAATTTATATTCTTAATTCATCCGATTACCTGCTGGTATTCAAAGATTATTAAGTTGTTTTCTGTTATGACTGGTAACACAGATTTGATATATGCAAGACACTTGTGTTTGCACATTAAGTAGTTACATGTTAAAAATTGCACTCCGTCTCAGGTCTCTCCCCCCTCCCCCCACCTTCCTTCAACATTTGGAGGGATATGATGATTAGTAGATTAGAGGAAGGGAAGGGCATATGAGCACCAATACTGCCAGAGATAGAAAGGCACTATAGTTGAATAAGCATCATTTTGATCTATTTGGTGACTTGTATATAATGATAGAAAAGCAAGGATTGTGTGCCCAAATTTTGGCATGATCAGGTGTGACTGGACTACACTCTCATCTTGTCTTCTTTGTTGAAAATTTAACTGATTTGCTTCCATGTGAAATATTCCATTTTTTAATTACAGTGGTGAGATTTTACATAAATCATTAATTAAAAGTGGTCATCTGTATAGTTGCTTCTCACATGAGATGCAGTGAAGTGTTAGTCCACTTCTTGACTGTCTTATGCATCGAATTTTCATTTCATGGTATCTTTTGTCTGGTTCCAGACCCTAAAGAAAAATATTTTCTAATCCACTGCCGAAACAACAGGAGTATAGGGTCGTCTCCTATACTGCGAGGGAAAAGTAAAGTAATAATATATTTATGAAAATAAAATGTTGTTTCAGAGTAAGGATGACTGTGGAAAATGTTCAGTGAAAGCTTAAGATTCAATGTCTGTTTTATGTTCTGTTCTGCTCTGATTCTCCTGCTTCAGGTTGTTAAGTGGTAAGTAGGATTTCCTCTCTTATGTCATTGATATAAATATTTAATTTTGTGCCAGTAGTTCATCTTCTGAGGTAACCCTCACTGCTACCTACTATTAGACAGAGGAATCTTGTTTAAATGAAGCGCCATTAATGTTAAAGTGTCAATTGTATAGTTTTTACATTATTTCAGCATTACTACTTGCTTAAAAACGTGACATTTTTATCTCAGCTGCCTCTGTGCAACACGTGTAAGTTGGTTTTGAACAGTAGAAGCAAACAGCAAACAACAGTAGAAGCAACAGCCAATAGGAGGTGTAACACACGCGTGTGTGAAGGCAAGATTTCCATGCTAGACACCTGTTAGTCATCCCACGTGACTTGGAGTGGAGTTTATTCTAGTGGGTAGCACGGTGGTTGTGCTGCTCTGTTGGAGTAGGATGTGGGCTGGAGCACTAGTGTACAGCAGGAAGTTCTTTCCATGGGACACATTGTCTTCCTGTCTTCAAGTCCAGCTATGCCTCATTTGGTCTGTACTGTACAGAGTTAGTCATTCCTTGCATTCTTTGGATCGCTTCTTCGAAGAATACCTTCTGGGATGTGGGAATTTACATTAACAAAGTGAAACAGTTGTTGAAAACAGCTTTAACAGCTGTCAGTTAACTGCTACGAGCTATACTGAGCATAGTGAAACAACAAGAAAGCAATTACTTTGATACCTGCAGGTTGTCTCCAATTGCCAGTTTAATATCTGCATGGTGACAATTACATTTATCACAAGTAGTTACCTTTGTTTCGCAAAACAGAAGTCAGTTTGCAAAGTGTATTGCTATTGTCATGCAGCTAACAGGAATTTTCAATCCTAGATAATTTGTGAAAGGGTTGATATTGCCCATCAGCATATAAACCATACATCACCAGAAACACCCTTTTCATTAGACGTTACTGTTTCTTACCCACTCAGAGAGAGCCTCCAGTAGTTTAGCACCATTGTTAAAAATCACCCCTTATTTTGATAATTTCATTAGCCTATTTCGTTATTAGAAATGTACTGTCAATTTTACCTATCTAAGTAGCAACTATAAAACTAGAAAATGAAATATACAGTTTTGAGAATGAGTTGTAATTGAACTTATTTTGCAATGTGTGGTAAATTTGCTTCTATTTGTATGTCAACATTAGGCAGTAGCAAAATACTTGACGTTAACAATCTTTAACAATGTTTAAACACTGTTAGAAAATAAGTGTAGCTTTATGTTTGTCCACAGAACCTGTGAACACATTAGCTTATGTTGTAAGACCTAAATCACTGTTCTCTCACTTATACACAGTGCAACTTTGTAGAGTCTGGCATCTAGAAATACTTATTGTTTTATTCTGTCTGTCTCAAGTCTTGTGCAGAACTGTTCCTTTCCATAGCAGTACAGAGTAATTGTACATATGTATCATTTATTCCATGATGTGCAATTCACCTATCACTTATTTCGTTATATAAAGACATTACATATTGTCGTCTACATTTTTCTAAACACTACTATTAGAATTTCTGTGCTAATGTTGTTAACATTTCTTCATTCATTTTATGCGAGTCAGTATTTCAATCTTTGTAGTTTCTCATTAGAATGTTATGTTTATTCAAACTTTTACATGCTTCTTGAGAAAGTTTACTGCCTTATAACTGTAGGAATGACATTTAGTAAATATTTAACTGCTTTGTGTCCTTCAGCATTTTCTGAATGTGATCACCTACAGTGTGCAGCCTCAAGCACTGGAATTTGGCTCTGAGGCAGGGAAGTGCACTCACCGCCAATATGGGACCACTTGGGTCGAGCCTTCACTGCAGCTTTCGCTTTTCTACGTAATATAAATATCTAGAATATTAATTATTTGATACCCTGAGTCTTTCAGGCATTGAATAAAATTATTTTTGAAGCAAATATTTCCTCTTTGTAGTGTCAAATATTGCAATTGTTAAATATTGTAACTTTAGACTTGGAGTATGACTAAATTAATAGATATTGTAAATAACTGAATGGACGATATTTTGTTACATTTTCTGAGAACTCTGTCTATTATGTGTTTCATCACAAAAGTGAAAGGGAGAAGGAAACTGCTCTGTAGTTTGAGAGAAAAATAATCTTTATCATTAACATGTTGGGAAGTTGTCAGGCCAGCAAATCTGCTCTAAAAAAAATCAGAAGTTAAATTTTTGTAAAGTAAAGGCTTTTTAATAACTCTGTAGAAGTGTTTCCTGATCCTATTTTAGTAAAGCAGTATCTAATGATAAAATGCAGAAAGATATCACGGTGATTCAGTCAAGCCTCAGTAGGGCAGTCAACAGTAGAAAATTCACCTATCTCGTGGCAAAAAAATCTAATTGAGATATAGTATGTGTTACTGAAATGATTTATCTGTAGCTGTGTCAGTTTACAGCAATTCAAATACATGTCTTATGTTGCTGGTCATATTAATGAAACTGTAGCATTACTTTCTAGTTTCAAATCTATTTTGTTTCTCTGCCAGGCGCACAGATTTTAGCATCAGAACTAAAATTTGCTTTCCTGACACTACCATTGTTTTGAACCAGTTATTACTCTCTCAACATGGTGAATTTATTCAGTAGCAGCTTCATATTTTCATTTCTGCAGCACTATACATGTTGCTTATTGTTGTATTTGTTTAGTTGTGAACAGTTTTTAGAAATTCCAGATTGATTGTCTGTTGTTGTGGATACATAGAGTTATTTGCTGTCATACCTGTCCAAACACTTAAAATTTTGATTAATAGAATTTTATGTGGTACTTTGTTGTTTTTAATAAATCTTTGTGTGTTTCACCAGCAGATTTTACCTTAAGACAACACTGTTTCCCTGAATCCAACAAATGCAAGTTGCTAAGTGCCTCTAGATCAGCTTAATAACTGTAGAAATGTGTAATTCACTTTAATGGTTCCTTTTACAATACATTATATGTTCCTCAGTTTGGTCATATTGATGCCACGTGAGTATAAAAAAAAGCGTAACATAAGGGTTTATTCATGCCTTTACTATCCACTCAGAGAGTGTACAGAAGTGAAAGATTGCCTTACTCCCTTGATTATTATGATTGTAGTATGCTACATATGTAAGGATATTAATAACTTTTCAGACTTCTTCTGAAAATAATTTTCGATAGTAAGTAGTTGTGACGGTGCTTGAGGTTTGTGTCTGTTAACTGAAGTAAGTGACTTGGTTGAAGCATTTCAACAATTCTCACTTATTAGTGATATAAACCACATGAACAGTACTCAGGGATGGGTTGCTTTGGAGTTAAAGAGCAGTTTCCTTTTGTATTATTTGTCACCTACAATAATACATCTGTATTTGCTAGGAAGGGATGTACGTAGTCATTCTTATATTTCTTCAGATGACAACTGCTGTGGTATTAGATGGATGTGATTGTGGTTTACCACAGTGGCTATTTTTGATCTACTAATAAACATTAATTACTTTGTTACTGTTTAAGACAATAGTCACTGTACAAAGAACTGGTTCTGACAAGCCCTTTAAAATCAAAAATAGCCCTATGACATGCCACGCCACCAGGCTTGTTTGAAATAGTCCACCATGAACATTATTTTTCACCCAGAGATATTGCATAGGGGTCTACTGGTCAGGGAATTGTTAGCTAAGTCATACCACGTAGAGTACACAAGAAGCAGTGAACAGGCACATTTGAAAATAGACTAAGCTTTTGGGCAAAGTTCTCTTGCAGATTCAGAAAACACACACACACACACACACACACACACACACACACACACACACATTCAAACCTGCACTTACTGTGTATGGACTGAACCCCAACTGAAGTGAGTAGTGGTGTTACTAGGTGTACAGAAGTGGCATAGCAGGATAGGAATGGGAGATGATGATGCAGTGCTGTGTCTGCTAGTGTGAATGGTAGGCTGTTAGGTGCAACATCCGGAGGCTGTGCTTGGGGGAGGGTACTGGAACACTTGTGTGAGGCTCGAGCTGGAGCAGCAGCAGCAGATATGGGCATAGAGGTTGGGAGAACACACTACCTGTTTCACTGGTAGACCTGATTTTGATGGAGTTTGAAATGCTTGTGACAGGACTGAAGTGGGTGGTAATGGGGAGGTGTGTGGGACAGATCTTGCATCTCATCTCTTTAAGAGGATATGATCTGTAGGACAAAGTGTTGTGAGCAGGCATGGAATAGGGACTGATGAAAATATTTGTAGTGGGAGGGGTAGAGATAATATTTTCTATTTCAAGGCACAAGAGATGGTTGAAACCCTGACACAGAACATAATTCAGTTGCTCCAGTGCTGGGAGGTGCTGAGTTCCAGCCTTTGTGGCTGGACAGTGGGTAGGTAAAGAACGGTAAGTGACTGAGGAGACAAGGCATGGAGGTCTGCTTCTGGACTAGGTGTGGAGGGTCCTTTATCTGAAAGCCTCTGTGGGAGACTATATATTTGAAGAGGGGCTGCTCATCACTGCAGATGCAACGACCATGGATGTGTGGAAGAGACTTTGTGGTGGGGAATTGGTGACAGCTATCAAAATGGAGGTATTGTGGTTGTAAGTTTGATGTGGACGGAGGTACTGATAGCCATCTATGAGGTGGTCAACATCAAGGAAAGTGGCTTGATGGTCTGAGAAAGACCAGGGGAAGCAATGAATTGGGGGGGGGGAGGAGGTATTGTGGATAGGGCATTCTCATTCTTGGTCATAATGATGTCATCATCAACGAACAATGAATCTATCTGAACCAGGGTAGCTGTTTGGGTTTCTGGGTGGCTACGGTGCTAATGGAAAGTTGTTGGTAGAATATAAGTAAAAGGTGTAAAGAGTTTGTCAGGTGGAGTGGACAAGGAGAGAAAGGGGGATGGTTGGGAAAAGGTGGCTGATGGCTGGGAGGGAGAGGTAACATTTGCACAGGGTAGGAATGTGGTACTAACAGTTGTATGCAGACACGCAGTGGCGCAGGGGGACGGTTGGATTGGCTGGGTAGATAAAACAGAAGAGGAGTTAGACTGTGGAGAGGAGGTACGAGTTAAGTTAGGGTCATGGGACAGGGTCTAGGAGAATTAAGATATCGAAGGACAATTGCAAGGCCAACCACCATGTATGTAATTCAGAGGTGCTGATGTTGGAGGAAATAGTCCAGACGACATGGGTTGTGAAACCTCCAAAAAGCATTTTATCTGGGGAAGGCCAACAATCAGCTATCCATCAGAATGAATGGTCAGTAGCAAACTGTGGCCAAGGGCAGAGTTCACCACCATGTGGCAGAAAATATAATAAAACATAAATAAAATAAACCCTTAAACATAACATGATCAATTTCAGTGACAGTTGTTTCATCTTGACAATAAAGTAAGTTAACCTCTAAACCCTTACTTATAAGACTTAAATACCACATGACTGCTGATCCAAGTGTTATGAATTTTCTATAGCTCACAATTTTAAGGATGGCTAACAGCAGCAAAAACAAATAAACATTCAATAATTAATTTATATAGCTAAGTGCTTGCTTAAAATTTTTTATATAAGGTCTTGATCAGGTTTCAGTACCATTAAGGACTATCTTCTTCAGAAGGAATAAAGTCACATGAATTACATTGTGTTAGAACTGTAAGCATACATTATGAGCTAAGATACTCAAGTTAGACAGTAGAAATTATGGATTTTATATATAGCATGTTAGCTCATAATACGAGGGCTATTCAGAACGTTTCCGTCCAATGCCGCTAGGCATGCACTGATCGCGTATATTTTGGTATGTGCATGCTCGGCAGCTGTCGGCATCCATCCATGACAGTGGGAACATATCTGCACATCTGGTATTTTTTCAATATTTTGAAATTTGCTCTGCAATCGAAAATCCCACCAGTTGTGAGGTGTAGTCTGTGGTACGGTTTTGTTGAAAAAAGAAAAAAAGCCTAAAACCTACAGAAATTTATCATGAACTGTGCGAAGTGGACGGAAACAACGTAATGAGTGAATGTTCCGTCCAGAAATGGTGCATTCAGTTTAAAAATGGCCACACCACCATTCATGATGAAGAGAAGAGTGGACGTCCAAGCACATTGTGACTGATGATCTTGTTGCTAAAGTTGTTGAAACAATCTGTGAAAACTGCTGTTTCACAATAATGAAGGTTTTGCTTTCTTTTCCACAAGTTTCACAAACTATGTTGTTTGAAATTGTCACTCAAAAGCTAGGCTACCACAAATTTTGTTTTTGCAAGGCAATGCCCGACCTCACATGGCAAACCACAATAAAAAAAACCTCCTTAATTCAAATTGGAAATTTTCCCTCATCTGCCCTACAGCTCTGGTCTTGCACCAAGCAACTTCCACTTGTTTCCCAAGATAATGAACTGGCTTGCAACGCAGCACTTTGATGACGATGTGGAACTCCAGGCGGGCGTGACTCACTGGCTGAAGTCTCAGGCGACAGAATTTTACGACGGTCTTTCGAAGCTTGTCCACGGCTGTGATAAGTGCCTCTGTGTGTTTGTCGACTTTGTGGAATAGTAGTATGTCATTTGATTTTTCGGATGTATATAATAAAATGTATTTCTTGTACTTAGTTCTCTTTTTTTTTATGCCAAAACATTCCTTACTTTCTGAATAGCCCTCGTATGTACTTACAATTTGAATGTAACTTAATTAATGTGACTATTCCCTTAGTGGTATTGAAACCTGGTCAGGGCTTTTTACAATGAACTTTATGTAACCAGTTGGCTGTATACATCATTTACTGGAAAATTTTGTAGCTTATATTTCAAGTCTAACACACATTCTAAAGCCACATTTTCTAGATAACAACTTACTGAATGGCAAGGGACCAAATCATTTGTACAGGAGAAAGGGACCTGTTGTGAATCTTGCATACCAGTAGGTTAGTAGAGTGAAAAAGTTAATAGAAAATGCATGTATTTTCCATCTGTCAATCACTATTGAATGCTTTGAAACCTAGAAGGCAATTCAAAAAGACACTGGAGTTAAGAGAGAAATATAGTTTCGCTGTATGTTGGTCAATTGTTATTACAGTCGTGTGAACAGAGCAATTAGAAAATATGGGTGTGTTACAAGGATACAGAATGGCCGAGCAGTGCTAACTTTTAGTAGTAGTAGTAGTAGAAGTGCTATGTCAGACTTAGTTCAGCGATGATAGGGCAGCCTGAGAAGTGGAGATGAATTAAAAGAAAAGAGAAATGAAAAGTGTAAAGAATTATATCATTGAGAGGTGGAGGGGGAGTGGAGATTGAGTACGTAATGAAATGGGATATAGGAAATGCAAAAATGTAATTCCCTGTGACTACAATATTAATGAATCAAGATTAGAATCAGACAGTTTACACAAATATTTCACTGTAACGATTTGTAGGTATGTAAAATAGGTAAAACCTACGGTAAGTCTTTCCGCTCCCGGGATTGGAATGACTTCTTACCCTCTCACTTAAAACCCACATCCTTTCGTCTTTCCCTCTCCTTCCCTCTTTCCTGAAGAAGCAACTGTTGGTTGCGAAAGCTAGAAATTTTGTGTGTGTGTTTGTGTGTTATTTTATTGTGCCTGTCTATAGGCGCTTTCCCGCTTGGTAAGTCTTGGAATCTTTGTTTTTAATAGATTACAGACTTTGGTTCATTGAAAGGATACTAGAAAAATACAATATGCTATGAAGGAGATTGCTCACAAAACACTTGTGGAGCTCTCCTTTAATACTGCTGAAGAGTGTGTCATGCATACCAAATAAGTCTAATAAGGGATAACAGATACAAAGAAGAGCAGCACGAGTCACAAGTTGGGAGTGTGTCATGATGCTATGGTTGGGAACCTTCCCTGGCACTCACCTTAAGACAGACACACAATCTTTTCCATGAGAGTCTACTTACAAAGTTTCAAGAACCAGTTTAGGTGAGGAAGCTAGGAATATACTCCATCCTACTGTGTGTAACTCCCAAAGAGAGCATGAAAACAAGATTAGACTGATTGCAACACACACACACACACACACAGGCATTTAGCAATCATTCTTCCAGTGATCCATATGGGAATGAAAAATGATGAAGCACTAATAACTGCTATATTGGGAACCCTCTTCCATGCACCTTATAGAGATTTGCAGCTTATGGAAGTAGCTGTGTTCCACAATATGCAGGCGATTAGATATTTCCAAATATATCTGAGTATTATATGTATAAGTTGATCTTACGTAATGCTTACATTGCCACACTTCAACATAATTATCAAGGAATTTATAAGTACATACACCGATCAACCAGAATATTATGATCACTAGCTAACAGCTGGTATGTCCACCTTTGGTGCAGGTAACAGCAACGTGTCACGGCATGGAAGCAATGAGGCCTTGGTAAGTTGCTGGAGGGAGTTGGCACCACATCTGCACATAATTCCCGTAAATTCTTGGGAGGGGGCCATTGAGCTCTGACACCTCATTCAATCACATCTCAGATGTGTTTGACTGGGTTTAGAACTGGCAAGTTGGGGGGCCAGCACATCAACTGGAACCCCCTACTGTGTTCCTCCAACCATTCCATCACACTCCTGGCTTTGTGACATGATGCATTATCTTATTGAAAAATGCTACTGTTGCTGGGAAACATGATGATCATGAAGGAGTGTGTGTGGTATGCAACCATTGTACAATACTCCTTTGTCGTCCTGGTGCCTTGGATGAGCTCCACTGGACTCACGGATGCACCTGTAAATGTTCCCCCACAGCATAATGGAGCTGCCACCAGCTTGTCTCCGTCCCTCCATACAGGTGTTCGGGAGTTGTTCGCTTTGTAAGACGACAGATTTGCTTCCTCCTATGGCATGAAGGAGGTGTCGGGATTCATCACACTGTGCAATTGTCACGTGCTCATTTGTCACAGTTGCTGATGTCTTGGTGTTAACATTGGCACATGCACGTCTTGTCAATTGCCAGCACCCACTGTTAAGAGAGTTTGGTGCACTGTGCGTTCAGATCCACTTGTACTTGTCCCAGCATTAAAGTCTGAAGTTAGCTCTGCCACAGTTCACTGCCTGTCCTGTTTTACTAGTCTGTCCATCTATGACGTCTGACCCCACAATGTCTGGATGGTTTCACCTTGGTTGAAGATACTCACCACAGCACTCCTTGAACACTTGACAAGTCGTGCAGTTTCGGAAATGTTTGTGCTAGGCCTCTGGACCATTAGAATGTGCCTTTGGTCAAATTCAGATAGATTGCGCACCTTCCCCATTCTACGCACAGACAGTACGCTCACAGATACTCGGTGCACTGTGCATGTGTCCAGCTAGCAGTCATTCCTTGCCAGATAATGCTGCTATTGCCTGGATGGGTTTATATGACCACTGTCCTACTATTGGTGTAAACCCAATAGTAGGTTGGTGGTCATAATGTTCTGACTAATCAGTGTATGTTACAAATCAAAATGTTGTATGGTTATCCATATTCTAAGTCTTTTAAGCATGAACTTCAAAGTTTTGGAAACTAATGATGTGAACTTTCATCAGTAGTTGCCAGCTGGTTTATTATGTAAGTACTTGATGCTATTGAACAGTAACTGTGCTCTTACATATTGATGATTTCTATATTTGAAATACTGTAGGATCAGTAGCATGTGACTCTTATACTAGAAGAATGATGAAGTGTGGATTACGGTGGTGGGGGTCTGTCAGTAGCCCAGGGATACTGACAAGACAGCTTTGCAGTTTACACACTTATTGGGTTTGGTTTTACAATTGAATCGTCATCTCCACAGCATTGGTGATGGCAGTGGTACCAACATGAGAGCTTGGAACATGCTGATGCATACATGTCTGTACAGTTGAGGGCACCAGCACAACAGAAGCAGTGATGTGCAAGGCGGCCAGCCCAGCTGGTGGCAAGTGCTACTTGTTTGGCAATGACACCCAACAGCTCAACGACACTGTGTACTAGGGCACATTCGTGGACATCTGAGATAGTACTTCAGCAGCATGACATGGGACATGATGGTCATGCAGAGTTAGTCCATAGCCTCTCCATTAGAGGAAGTTCATGGATGCTGATGTCCACTCACAGATACAAGTCGGGGAGGGAAGTGGTGTGGAGGTCTGGGCAGCAGCTAGCATGCCTCGCTGAAACAGTGACTGTATGACAGTGTGCTGAACACTATCAGTTTGCCCCCAGTGAGCCAGTAGTAGAAGGCTCAGAGTTTTCATGTCAGCAGAGGAGACAGTGCCAGCTCACAATGGATAAGTCCAGCAGGTCAGTGAGCTGCTTGCTGTCTCAATAGTAGTAGTCATCTGGCGAATGGTAGTCAGCACATCATAGGTCCTACTATGGAACTGGCTTATTGGAACTGAGTACCTGCAGGGCTCAGAAGCCCAAATGTTTGTAGCTGTCTGTCAGAGGCGAAGACGGTGTCTCTTGGCAAGGATGACCAAATGTGACTTGGTTTTTTGGGTTCATCAGTATACTTCAGCGCACTGCAGTAATCTGACCTTTTGTTTCAGGCTTTCAACTTGTTACTTGCTGCAGTGATAGTGGGTTTGAAACCGAACTTGCCTACGATTTGTGTGTTATTACTCCACTGTGCATTGTTGACAGGGTGCTATGCTTCCTTCACAGTGAGGTCATAACTGCTGCATTGGTGATTCAGCTGTGTGTAGCAGTTGCCTTGGTTGCATGTTAGGCTATTTGCAATGTAAGATCTCCTGCCTGGTTGGCATTCCAATGAAGACATTGTCTTGGTTTGGCTCAGAGGTGGCCAGGGGAGACTTCAAAAATTTTACATTTGCCCAGGATATTTTTCTGCTGTGCAACACCTCTATCTCCTTTAGAAAATTTTCCCCAAATTTTTCTAAAATTAAATCTAAAATAATCTCATTACACGTATTTTTACATTGACAACTGTACAGGTTTTATGATTTGGGTGCTCGTGAGAACTGAACGACAAGATTCTTGTTTTGTTTTTTTAATTTTTATAATACTATTTTCTATGTTCCAATATTATGAGAAGGCTAGTTGCTACTCACCATATAGTGGAGATTGCTGAGTTGCAGATGGGAACAAAAAAAAGATTGTCACAAAACAAGCTTTCAGCCGAAAATGCCTTTGTCAGAAAACACACACACGACAGCAGTCTCTGTGGCAGCTGAAGCCACACTGCGAGCAGCAGCAGTGTGTGATAGGAGAGGCAACTGGGTGAGGGTAAGGCGGAGGCTGGGGCTGGGGCTGGGAGGGGGAACGATAGCAGGGTAGGGATAGTGGACAGTGAAGTGCTGCTGGGGAGTGTGCAGCAACGAGGTAGAGAGAGGGTGGGGCATCTGCACTATGTCATCAAAAGTATCTATACACCGCCAAAAACAAGTTTTTCATATTAAGTGCATTTTTGCTGCTACCTACTGCCAGATTCTTCATATCAGCGACCTCAGTAATCATTAGACATCATGAGAGAGCAGTACAGGGTGCTCTGCGGAACTCATGGTCTTCAAACATGGTCAGGTGATTGGGTGTCACTTGTGTCATACGTCTGTAGATGGGATTTCCACACTCCTAAACATCCCTAGGTCCACTATTCCGATGTGATAGTGAAGTGGAAATGTGAAGGGGGACATACAGCTCAAAAACGTACTGGCCATAATTGTCTGTTGACTGACGGAGACCGCCAACAGCTGAAGGGGGTCGTAATGTATAATAGGATGTGATGGATGAAGAGGGTTTTAAGGGTGCATGACGGCAGATTGAGATGGGTGTCAAGAAAAGAGAACGTAAGACACAGGAAACTAGCTTGGAAAAATATGTGCCTACCCACACCGAAGTGTGGGACGAAGCTGGCTGACCGCAAGGAAAAAGGGAGGAGCCAGTCACTTTGCAATACACTAAAACCTCCAGCCTGAAAGTTTAGGCCAGAGTCCAGACACATCACAAAACTTTAAAACCCTAGACACACACGTCTCATCTTTAGCTAAAACACAGGGCAGATTTCCATCAACTTGTGCTTCTGCCCTTGCAGAAAATCGTAGAGGGAGACCAAGAGATGAATACACTAAGCAGATTCAGAAGGATGTAGGTTGCAGTAGGTACTGGGAGATGAAGGAGCTCGCACAGGATAGATTAGCATGGAGAGCTGCATCACACCAGTCTCAGGACTGAAGACCACAACAACAATGATAATTTCTCATTAGTATTATGTACTACTTACTTTATACCAATTCCCAACCTGCTAATGTCTTCTTTCAACACATACTACTCATAATTTGCCTTAACATCACTTCAAATTTTCTGTAACCACTATTACCCTGCAAATCAGTCCCCATTAAATCTTTCTGTTTATTTAAAAACTTAACCTCTACAGCTTTGTTTTCAATCACACTGTCTTGTTCGTTTATCTACATCTACATTTATACTCCGCAAGCCACCAAACGGTGTGTGGCGGAGGGTACTTTACATGCCAGTGTCATTACCTCCCTTTCCTGTTCCACTCGCATATGGTTCGCGGGAGGAACGACTGCCGGAAAACCTCCATGCCACTCATTATGTATCACTTAATATAAAATGGCTTATGGTATGAAATTATCTTATTCTTATTCACTTGTCTCTTGCTGCTCCTGCGGCGGTTGTCACCTCATTTTGTCATCTGCACGGCTGCTGCAAGTTCCGCTCTCTCTCTCTCTCTCTCTCTCTCTCTCTCTCTCTCTCTCTCTCTCTCTCTCTCTCTCTTCCCTTTATTTTATTTCAATGCCCCATCTGGGGTGGGCTGGAAGCAGCATATGCGCTGCTCTTCAGCCAAAAGACATCAATAATACAATACAGGACATTTAAAATAACATAGAGGAGAGAACAGATACAAAAGAGGGGGAACATCATGGAAGAGAACAGACAAAATAAGGGGCGATTGTATAAAGGAGATAAAAATCGTAAAAAATGAGCGCACACAAAACAAAACCACACACTGGATCATAAAAGTATCTACTGACAGTGTAGCTCATAACAATCAACAACAATAACACTATGTACAAGTCCAGCACATAATTAAAATCACAGCTCTTGACACACAGGAGAACTGCACCAAACAACACTGACGTAGTACACTGATGACGATGGGCAATCAGAGAGGATCCGCCAGGGGCTTACAGACAAGGGAGGAAGGAAGAACGGAGGCGTGGGGGGGGAGGGGGGGTAGAAGGGAGGGAGGGGAGGAAATGGGGGAGAGGTGGGTGGGGGAAGGGGCACACAGAAGAGGGCCATGGAGGGAAGGACGTAGGAGGGAAGCAGTCAAGGAGGGGGTGCAGGGACTCAGGGAGGGAAGGAGACAAATTCGCTTTGGGAGAAGGAGGGGAGAGGGAAAAGGGGACCCTAGGGAGGGATGGGGGAGACAAGGCCAGGTTACAGTTGGAAGGAAGGGTCATGATGAAGTTGAACATCCGGGAAGGGGCGGTGCTGGAAATTGCCCTGAAGAAGGAGATGGAGGATGAGGAGGTGGAGAGAGGGAGGGATATAGAGATAGCGGCGTGGCAATGGGGGGGGGGGGGGGGGGGGGGAGATCAAGCCTGTGGACAGTGTAAAGGATGCGGAGATGTTGGAGGAAAAGGAGGAGGTGGGGGAAGCAGATGAGGTCATACAGGAGTCATGTGGGGGAAGGAAGGCGGATATGGAAGGCTGTAATTCTCTCGGCGAGGCGTCTAGTTTATCCTAGCCAGCTGTGTCCACCTGCGTGTTGATTTGATTAGCTGCTCCTGTACCCAGTGACTGCTTCCATAGAACACACTCGCTGATTGGCTGCTGTCCTACTGTGACCAGGAAACCCAAGCACTGATTGCCTGTTGCATCACTGTACCGTAAACCGCTTTTGAGCTCACTGTTCAAAGTTCACAAGTCCTAGTTTATTGTGCCCACATGCAATGTTCCACACCCAGAGCACCATATGTGACGTTCGCCTGCTTTATTTCTTCGTTGATTGTCCTCTGTGTCGACTCATTGCGTTGTGATACTGACTGAAATATGGGGCTGGAATTTCAACACTGACTATTGCAAATAATGTAGCCGACAGGTGCACAGTTATGTTTCATAGTTCTTTACTTTCACTGTTCACAACTCCCCAATATACACAGTAATATGGCCAGTGCACTACTGTTTAACTTTCGATAAGTCTCATTAATAGGTTGCAAGTAAACATCAACATACTGCTGCAATAATTTACTGTTGAACATCTATGAGCAGTAAAAACCTAACCACACAGTTCTTGTCGCATAATACGGTACGTATTGAACAGACACTGTCATTGTTTTAGCACATGGCCTGTTATACTTATTTCACCGGATTAGATTAGATGAATACTTGTTCCATAGATCATGAATACGACACTTCGTAATGATGTGGAACGTGTCAGGTTAATAAAAGATGTCTGTACAAGAAATTACATTACACAAAATATTGCATGACACTAATGATTAAGTTTTTTTTTTTTTTTTTTACTTAGTTTATATCTAAAAATTCAGCCAATGAGTAGAAGGAGTTGTCATCTAGAAATTCTTTTAATTTATTTTTAAATGTTAGTTGGCTATCTGTCAGGCTTTTGATGCTGTTTGGTAGGTGCCCAAAGACTTTTGTGGCAGCATAATTTACCCCTTTCTGTGCCAAAGTCAGATTTAACCCTGCATAGTGAAGATCATCCTTTCTCCTGGTGTTATAGGTATGCACACTGCTATTACTTTTGAATTGGGTTGGATTATTATCAACAAATTTCATAAGGGAATATATATACTGTGAGGTTACTGTGAGGATCCCTAGATCCTTAAATAGATGTCTGCAGGATGACCGTGGGTGGGCTCCAGCAATTATTCTGATTACACGTTTTTGTGCAATGAATACTTTTCTACTCAACGATGAATTATCCCAGAATATGATGCCATACGAAAGCAGTGAATGAAAGTAGGCATAGTAAGCTAATTTACTGAGATTCTTATCACCAAAATTTGCAATTACCCTAATAGCATACGTAGCTGAACTCGGACGTTTCAGCAGACCATCAATGTGTTGCTTCCAGTTTAACCTCTCATCAATGGACACACCTAAAAATTTTGAAAATTCTACCTTAGCTACAGACTTCTGTTCAAATTCTATATTTATTACTGGAGTTGTGCCATTTACTGTACGGAACTGTAAGTGGATGCATTGTTGTTGATCTAAGCAATACGGGTTCCTCGTCTGAAACTTGGCTGTGGAATGACTGTCTCGGGACCAAAATCGGGCCCTTATAAGTCCTCACAATAAATTAAAACTTAACTCATTAAATTAACTGAATACATCGAAATATTCCACCATTTTAACAGTTTCTTCTACTACAAGAGTTCGGCCAAATTATTTGTTTAAATGATGAAATTAACAGATATTGTTACGCAATCAATACTTTTGACAAAACTGTTAATTACTTTGGAATTAATTAATGGCTGGCTTTGCTAATATGTTTTTGAATAGAACAAAATAAATACTAAAAGGATGGCAGTGTTTCGTCATCCAAATGTTTATACTTACTACAGAATTTATATTTGTTTATAAGCCAACAATAGAATTTTTAAGTTACGAAAAAATTACTGATTTCACCATTTCACAAAAGATACTAACTCGGAATAGTCGAAATAAATTAGAAAATCAATTACATACATAAAGCGAAGCACAAAATTGGATCTGGTGTTATTTTCTTTAAAACTGAAGGCCAACCTTTTTCTTTTATGAAAATGCAGATTATACTCACATATGTTAATGGTGATTAGTCAGACATGAATAAAATGAATTTTAAGGAGGCAGATCGCAAAACAAGAGGAGAAGTAAAAATATCCCAGCTTGCTTTGTCACATGTTGGCAGGCTGTTGGAAATAGTTAAGGAGAACCTGTTATTGGCGGCTAAAGCTTCTGTTATGTTTATTAAACTTATGGAAAAATGCTATGAACTTATGCATGTAACCAATAAATGAAGAAAAAGCTGCCTGATTTGACACCAAAAAACTTCTGAAGCCTATGAATCATATCACAAAAATAATTAAATTTATCGGAACACTTGACAAAATAACGATAATGTGAACTTCCTGGCAGATTAAAACTGTGTGCCCGACCGAGACTCGAACTCGGGATCTTTGTCTTTCGCGGGCAAGTGCTCTACCATCTGAGCTACCGAAGCCCGACTCACGCCCGGTACTCACAGCTTTACTTCTGCCAGTATCTCGTCTCCTACCTTCCAAACTTTACAGAAGCTCTCCTGCTAACCTTGCAGAACTAGCACTCCTGGAAGAAAGGATATAGCGGAGACATGGCTTAGCCACAGCCTGGGGGATGTTTCCAGAATGAGATTTTCACTCTGCAGCGGAGTGTGCGCTGATATGAAACTTCCTGGCAGATTAAAACTGTGTGCCCGACCGAGACTCGAACTCGGCACCTTTGCCTTTCACAGGCAAGTGCTCTACCATCTGAACTATCGAAGCACGTGCTTTCAAGGGCTCAGAAGAACCTCATCTCATCCTCATCCTCATCCACAAAATGGCTTGGTCCACTTGCCTTGAACAGTTGATCAGATAACCAAATCGTGAGGATAACACCTTAGATCTCCTGGTTACAAGAAATTGTGGACATTTCAACTCAGTTGACAAAGAGCACAGAATCAGTGATCATGTAGTGTCACTGACTACAAGTGTCAACAGAAATCTTAAGAGAGGTACAAACATAGTTTCGCTTAAGAAATGAGAAAAGAAACAGATTTCAGGGCACCTGAGCAGTCAGTGTCAAATATCCATCTCGGAGCAAAAATGTTGAGCATAAATGGATAAGTTCTAGATTATTGTACAGCACTCCTTAGACACTTATATTCTGAGCAAAACTATGAAGGATGGAAAAGACAAACTGAGGTTTCACAGCCGTATTCAAAACCTGCACTGAAAGCAGAGAAAGATTCACTATAGATCCAAATG
Source organism: Schistocerca gregaria (assembly GCF_023897955.1). Lineage (NCBI taxonomy): Eukaryota > Metazoa > Arthropoda > Insecta > Orthoptera > Acrididae > Schistocerca > Schistocerca gregaria. The sequence goes on along the minus strand of NC_064925.1, from coordinate 521,485,123 downwards.
TAACATGAACCTCAGACAAACAAATACTGGATGAAGCCATGAGCAGCTTGAGAGCCTTATGTGAAGTGTTCAGTGAATTCAAAACTAACATTGTAACTACAAATCTAGCAGAGAATCCAAAGACATATTAGTCTTATGTCAAAGCAGTAAATGAATCAAAGCCAGCCATCCAGTGATCATAGTGGCATCAAAACAGAGAACAACAGAAGTAGTCCAGTCAAATTGTGCCCAGAGAGAACAAATAGTGGAGATTTTTTGACAAGCTTCCTGTACACTTTAAAGGGTGCTCAATCCAAATTTTCAGAGTCCCACCAAAATTTCAGCCCAGAAATGGGTCGAAAATGGAAAAACTGATGAAATAATTTGCCTTTTTGTTTTTTCCCTCATAACTTGGGAATGACACACTTTTCAGCATAGTTAACTAGTATGAAAATACAGCAGATAAGATTTCCCACATAATAGGCCTGAGTGACTTTTTTTGTCAGACCAAGTTTATGGCATTTAGCGCACGTTGAAGTTAGCACTATTTCAAAGCTGACGAAATGGGTCATCTCAGGATCTACAATTCCTTGCCCTTACCATACTTTGTTGCACACCCATTGCCAAATTCCAGTCTCCAGTAGTGTCACAATGTATTGGAGTGGTTGGTACTTGCTGTGGTGAAAGGGTAACATGTTTGTGAGACAATCACTTAGGCTTGAAGTTGGCTTTAAGAATGTTCTTGAAGCAAGTTAGAAAAAGAAAGGATGGGAACTGCCCTTTGGGCCAAGAAAGTTGCAGTCAGAAAGAAACACTATCTGCTCAAATGGATTTTGATTTCAAAACCAACTTTTTATGTGAATCGGCTATTATGCCATAATTTCTGGATCAACAAATGAAGCTCCCAGCCAATCAACAGAAGCTAGTGTATTGTGTGCATAGTCTGAGGCTGTCAGAGACTGTTCTGATCCTGGTTGAAAGACAAAACAATAAATCAGTATGGTCAATAATACGTTGTACTGGAAAAGTTCCTGACTTGAGGCCCAGTACCACATCAGCTGCATGAAGGTTCTGCACAACAATGAAAAAGCACCTAAAACACACACACACACACACACACACACACACACACACACACACACAAACACACACATTCCATATGCCACTGAAACTGATGGTGCTATGAAGCAAATTTTCAACTAACTCAGTGAAAATGGTAAGGAGCATCAATTTCTTTTTCAGCTGTTAATATGCCAGATCCACAGTGACTACAATTCTGATATCAAGACTGTGAAAGCTCAATTGTTGAAGTATGGAAGTGATATAGTAATTGCTCCATCTGTGAAGAAACCAACTGTTGCTTGTTTAAAAACGCTGGTTACAAAATTCTTACACATACTTGGTATCAGTCAAAAAAGTCACCTCTCCAGAGAAATAGCATCAGACATACTTGTTGAAAATATATGATTGCAGGTCTCCAAAACTATTGCTTATGGAGGTCCTCATCCCTGATACTGTGCAAAATTTAGTTAACTGACTTGTAACAATGAAGAATGGAACCAAAAGTAAGTCATACTACACAGAATGGTGGCAGCTGTCCGACTTTACTCTTTCTTGTCCCCATTCAGGTTTGCGTGGCCGTATTTGCACTACTGGCCATTCAAATTGCTACACCACGAAGATGACGTGCTACAGAAGCGAAATTTAGCTGATAGGAAGAAGATGCTGTGATATGCAAATGATTAGCTTTTCAGAGCATTCACACAAGGTTGGTGCCGGTGGCGACACCTACAACGTGCTGACATGAGGAAAGTTTCCAACCGATTTCTCATACACATACAGCAGTTGACCGGGGTCGCCTGGTGAAACGTCGTCCTGATGCCTCGTGTAAGGAGGAGAAATGCGTACCATCACATTTCCGACTTTGATAAAGGTCGGATTGTAGCCTATCGCGATTGCAGTTTAGCGTATCATGACATTGCTCTTCGCGTTGGTTGAGATCCAATGACTGTTAGCAGTGGCGCGTTTCGTCACAGGTTTATTTGGTAACCATGATAGCGTTACGGAGATGTTTAGCAAACTCAAGTTGCAGACTCTGCAAGAGAGGCGCTCTGCATCACGGTGTAGCTTGCTCGCCAGGTTTCGAGAGGGTGCGTTTCTGGATGAGGTATTGAATATACTGCTTCCCCCTACTTATACCTCCCGTGGAGATCACGAATGTAAAATTTGAGACATTCGAGCGCGCATGGAGCCTTTTAGACAGTCGTTCTTCCCGCGAACCATACGTGACTGGAACAGAAAAGGGAGATAATGACAGTGGCATGTAAAGTGCCCTCCACCTTGCGGAATATGCCCTCCGCTTGCGGAGTATGAATGTAGATGTAGATGGAATCGGTGGGTTCAGGAGGGTAATACGGAATGCTGTGCTGGATCCCAACAGCCTCATATCACTAGCAGTCGAGATGACAGGCATCTTATCCACTTGGCTGTAACGGATCATGCACCCACGTCTCGATCCCTGAGTCAACAGCTGGAGACGTTTGCAAGACAACAACCATCTGCACGAACAGTTTGACGACGTTCGCAGCAGCATGGACTATCGGCTCGGAGACCGTAGCTGTGGTTACCCTTGATGCTGCATCACAGACAGGATTCCCTGCGATGGTGTACTCAGTGACGAACCTCATGAATGGCAAAACGTCATTTTTTTGGATGAATCCAGGTTCTGTTTACAGCATCATGATGGTCAAGTCCGTGTTTGGCGACATAGCGGTGAACGCATATTTATCGCCATACTGGCATATCACCCAGCGTGATGGTATGGGGTGCCATTGGTTACACATCTCGGTCACCTCTTGTTCGCATTGACGGCACATTAAACAGTGCATGTTACATTTCAGATGTGTTATGACCTGTGGCTCTACCCTTCATTCGATCCCTGCGAAACCCTACATTTCAGCAGGGTAATGCGCGACCGCGTGTTGCAGGTCCTGTACGGGCCTTTCTGGATATGGAAAACGTTCGACTGCTGCCCTGGCCAGCACATTCTCCAGATCTCGCACTAATTGAAAGCATCTGACCAATGGTGGCCGAGCAACTGGCTCATCACAATACTCCAGTCACTACTCTTGATGAACTGTGGTATCGTTTTGAAGCTGTGTGGGCAGCTGTACCTGTACACGCCATCCAAGCTCTGTTTGACTCAATGCCCAGGCGTATCAAGGCCGTTATTACGGCCAGAGGTGGTTGTTCTGGGTACTGATTTCTCAGGATCTATGAACCAAAATTGCGTGAAAATTTAATCATGTCAGTTCTAGTATAATATATTTGTCCAATGAATACCCGTTTATCATTTGCATTTCTTCTTGGTGTAGCAATTTTAATGGCCAGTAGTGTATGACCTACCTATATATATTCTCATTGTGCGAACAAACTGAGTGAGGATGACAGTAGAGCATGAAGCCCAAAAACGATAAAACTTCTTTGAAATTTCTTTAAAATTATGAGAACAACAACATCAACAATTATTACCAAATGACAAATAGAGCATAATTACCATTTAGAGCATCATAGTCATTTACATAAGTTATTTGAACATTTTTTAACTGTAGGAGTGGTGAAGGATTTCATTTTGGTTTGAATGAACATCATAGAATACTGCAGAACGAAGGTTGGGTTTTGATGGCGGAGCCTGAACATTCACTCTTTCAACATGCACTACATGCCACATGGTTGGTCTGATGAAATGAGTCATTGAAACTTAATTCTGGGAAATTTTATCCTCTTCATTTTCATGTATAGTCAGCTTTGTCGAAAATAGCATTGTTTCCGAGTTATAAGCAAAAAACCAAAAATAGTCACACTTTTTGTGCTTTTTTTGCGTTACATTTTTGACCCATTTGTGGGCCAAAATTTTGGTGGGACTCCGAAAATTCAGATTCAGCACCTTAAAAAACATATTGAAAACTTGTCACTGAAACGTCTACACTATTGTCCCACTAAGAATGACCATTTTACTGAAGTAAAGGCCAAAATATTTAATTCCTTATTCCATGACTGTTTCACTGAAGGAGAGTCATATGAGCAATAAAATAACATACGAAAATAAGTTATCAAGAGATAATTGTAAACTTTCATGACCAGAAATGTCACAATTAATAAAATGTTCCAGGCTATTATGCTGTGGTCGAATGGATTTAATCTTAAAACCCGGCCTTTTTTCCCCACCTGCAGAGGACATTTTCAAGGGGAATCGTAGCTTTTTTGAATGTCTGATAACACACCCTGCCTCGCTATTCCCTGCGCCAAAATTTCACTTCCGCACAGCGGCGTGACGTCACGTATTTTGAATAGGTGAGCACAATTGGCTGTTGTCAACTGCCATTGTCCTCTTGTTGCTATCATCCTGCTGTGGAAGACTAGTACATCATCTTCAGTACTGGAATCCAAATGTCACTCAAATTCATGCCCTCCTCCTTCCTACTGAAATTCCTGTGGTATTTTACAATTTCTATGGCCTCTGTATAGACTTTCATGGTATCCACTTGTGGTTGCCAGTACCCGAGTCCTATGAAAATGTGTGTGGTGATCTTTTGTCTGCAAACCATGTTTCTCAACAGCTGATCTGTTAATCTCCCCTCTTATGCTATTGCCCTTGTGCTCTTCTAGTCAGTGTTAGACAGTTATTTTTGCAGTATCCACATATACCTCTCCATAAATACACAGACTCCTATAAATTCCAACTTTTTCCAGCAGTTGGCAAGTATTCTTGGCCAATTTTAGGTGACCTTGTATTTTCTGTATGGGTGTGTAAATTACTGTGATGTTCCGGCTTTTCAAAGTTTTTCCTATGCGGTCAGTCGTGGCCTTAATGAATGGCAGGAAAACTTCCGATTTCACTGGCGCCTGAGCATTGCTACATTTTCTACATGGTGGTCTTAATGCTCTTTTCTCCTCAGTGAACGAATAACCATTCCTGAGCAATTCATTAGTGAGATGCTTTAATTCTGCATCAAGCAGCTCTTTGTTCGTAGATTTTCCTTGCTGTGTCTGCCAACATTTTTATGAAGCCTCGCTTTTGTTGTGGGTGGTGGTTCAAACCCTACTGTAGGTAATGGTCTGTGTGCATGAGTTTTTGGTAAACCTAAACTACCATCTTCTTTCTTGAAAACTAGCACATCAAGAAAATTTAGTCTTCCATGAACCATCTTCATAAAGAAAGCATACAAGGAACATTAAATATTTACAGACATAACTTGTTATACTTTTCACTTGTTTGCAACAGAAACAAAATTATAGTTATTGTTGATCAGCAGTAAATCACTAACGCATTCCAGATTTAATTGGCTGCGGCGATTTGTTAGTAACAAGCCGGCTTTACTACAGCATCTTTCACTGGGTGCGCCTGTTGCTGGGATACATAAAATACGTCTTGCAACTGCAGCCAGGCCTGACAGATCTGTTTCATGTCTGCTCCACCACTTTAAGATATCATCATTTCCAGGGTGCATTAAAATGTAGATATCTACTTAATCTGCCGTGGATGATCTGTTGTTCCTCCATTCCTTGAAATAATCTCTCTTTCTGGGTGGTGATGAGAGAGTACTTGAAGGATCTATGACAAGTAATACAGAACTGATGTGGAAATAATCAAAACATTCCGGTAAAAACGAGGTGTTTTATGTTAACGAAGTATTATAAGAATTATAACATTCCTGTTTCTCTGTAATATGCTATCCACTAGCTACACAAAAATGATTATGTTAATGATTGCATGTTGTACCTGAGTAAGGAGCACACATTTGTCGCACACTGCTAAGAATTTCCTGCTTTTCATGTACTTCAAGCATATTAAGATCACAGAAAGACAGCCAAAGAAATGTAGCAATTTTATGTCTGGAAGTGATCACAATCTTCTCACAAACGAAGGTCAAGGCTCGATTTTTAATCCTTTGCATCTTCTGTTAAAAAATATGTATATTAGCACACATCAATGGCGCTAGTTAATTATAAATCTATCACGTATCATAATGAAACAATGCTTTTAACTGCAGTAATTACTCACCTGAGAGTTAGTGTCATTGACACTGGAAACTTGTTGCAGTTTGTGAAACCAAAGAACTAACTGGTTTGTCAGTTCTTTTTCGCCTTCTAATTCATCTGTTGCCCCTTTTAAGTGGTCTCAGAAAATGCAGAATTTTTCCTGCAAGCTCATTATCATATTCTTGCAATCTGTAAGTGGAGTCCTTTTCTGTCAGCAAAGAAGCAACTTCATTACGTGTGTGTAAGGATCCCAGCATAGTGTACAAGCTGTTCCATCATGTGCAGACCTCTTGTTTCAACGGCGATTTCAAAGACGAGCAAAGACCACTTTCCTTAATGTACCTCACAATGCATTTTGCAGTATTTATTGTTGATGCGATGTTCAGTGCATGATTTAACAAGAAATTATCTTCATCAAAAGTATGGCTAAGTGCTGTGTTTATAGAATGAGCAGCACAAGGAATCCTTTAGTGATTTTCCAAAGCCTTTATTACACTGGCACCCTGGTCAGAGACAAAAAAAACCTGTGCAACATGTCCATCAAAATGTGCCAATGAGCCATCCTCTCTTCAGTTTCTTTCATAATATCTACTCCCATCTTCTTAACATCCGGGAATTTTGTTTTGAATGAAACATTGTTCACGAGACCAATCTGTGTTAATGTAGTGTACTGTAAGCATCAAATAGTGTATGTGATTATGCGAATCAGTCCACATATGAACTGTCGCAACACGTTTTATTAATCATCTTGCTGTAATACTATTTTTTTATTACTGCCGGTATGCCTGAAGGAGCTTATCATCTACATCAATATTATTACATATGGAGCACAAGCTCAGACTTTCATGGATGGCGAAGGAAATCGACCATGTCCTTTCACAGGAACCTTCCTGGCATCTGCCTGGAGGGATTTAGGAAAATCATGGAAAAGAGGTAAGGTTGTGGCTCCATCAACAAAATCAGACATTACACAGTGGTGGTATCAACAAACTGGTTTCTTTTTGGGAGAAATGTGTTCATTGCCAGGATGACTACGTTGAGAAATAGATAAGCAGGTAAGAAGAATACACATAAAATGTTAACACATTTGTTTTATTTAAAAAGCTTTAACAATTTACACACAAAAAATTCAGAGGCATTAATTTTCAACACACCCCGTACATCCACATAATTAAGCTACTACCAGCATAACTACAAAAAACAAATACAAACCTTTAAGCCAATGCGTAATATGATTTTGTAAGTTATTACTCTCAATCTTGTCGAAGTTTTTGTCATCAGCTGTCAAGATGAAGAGTCTAAGAATATATTATTTTTACTGCTATTGGAAAAAAAGATGTGGCAAGTGTCTCACATATGTCTTCATAAAATTCCATCATATAATCGATAACTTCAACTACACGTGAATTTAAGGGTTTAAATGGACACAAAAAACATACTTCAGAAAATGGCACATTTATTTTGGAACATCTGAAAAACAAATCAGTCTTCAGTCTTATAATTAGATGAAGTATTATATACAATCTTTGACAAGTGCAGCATACAACAACTTGTCTTACATTGTTTCCAATATAGAAACTGCCGACTGGAGAGAAAATTTATTGAAACCAGGCCACACACAGCTTAGTGGACTGCTTTAACAGAAAGCCAATTGTTTCACACTGCTGATGAAAATAAAGCAACATGGATCATGTAGCCAGTCTACCATTTACTGCTGATCTTGCTATATCTTTGCTTTACAGGTAATGTACAAAAAGATGCTACTGGTGCCTTGCTGATACAGCTTCTAAAAGAATTTACTATTTATCAGTGCCAGAATCTCAATATGAGATTACTGAACAGCTTCTGATATGTCATAAATATAAATGTCATTGAAAATACACTACACACTTCAAACACACAATTCATTTAATGGTCAATACCAACAGGGTACACTATATCAAATTAACAAAAACTAAATTGACTGCTTGAGTATCAATGAAGTTCTTGACAACAATAAAACCAACTATACAACATTTTTACTACATGCAGGTCCCCAAAGGAAAATCAGAATAAAGTTTGAAGTATACACCTCAGAAATTAAATGAAACAATTCAGGTTACAGCAAAGGATCCAGCTTGATGTTTAAAAACATAATTTCATAACTTCAAAATAAATGTATTAAATACTCTGTGCTTGATGCTCAAAGAACTAATCAACAGTTAATAGTTTAAGGGAATTGTTAATAGTGAAGCAAAGCAAACAGTTAATGAAAACTTAAGAAGACTGATTATATGTATGCCATAATCCACGCACTTTAGGCAGTACATAAGAACTCATTCCATCTAAGAACACTGTAATTAAGAGAATACAACTCTTGAGGAGATGATTTTGTATACAATTCTCTCTCTCTCTCTCTCTCTCTCTCTCTCTGACAATTCTGAACCTAAAATACTGCTTTTCCTTGCAACTAAGAAATTTGCTTATCACACGTCACAGACAGCAGAGTTTTGATCATTGTGGTGCTGAAATCGACAGTCTTTATAAGTCAGTACAATGATTGCAAGGTTTAATTTATGAAAATCACCCAGACAGCAATACTAAATGTATACTTCTTACCGAAATTAAATATGCTAAAGTTGAAACATAGACTTAAATACAAAATCAATGGCAAGGTGCCAAAAAGTCATACAAAGAACTTCCTGTACTTTGTACTTAGTGTCAAAATAATGTGCAATATATGAAGAAATGAATAAAAAATTAGAAATGTAGATGGAAAAAACCAATAATAATATGACCACCTATTACAGTGAACAGAGAGTTCTATAGTGTGACAGGTACTACTGGGACTTCAGTAGAACGTTGAGACTTCTTGTGGCGCCGACCATCACGGCGCCTGCTCCTCGATCATACATATCCACTAGTTGGTCTCCAGTCTGGTGCAGACGGTGGGTAGCTAGGTGCAGCAGCTGAGTTAGTTGAATGATAAATGTTTGAAGAAGACAATGGCTGCCCACTGTTGCTTGCATTAGTATAGGCAGCAGCAGCAGATGGTGGTGGTGCTGGAGTAGTGTAAGTAGGTGGGAAGGCAGCTGCAGCAGGTGGAGCAATTGTAGTCGCAGTGTACTGAGGTGGCAACACTGCAGTTGCAGGTGGCGGATACTGTGGGTATGACTGAACAGATGACTCGTCTGGTTGCAATGGCCCTCCAAGGCCTGGGATAATGGTCTCATTATTGCCATTAGGAGTTACCCTTGTCTCTGCAATGCTGTTCAGGACTTTTGGTGGAATACCTGAAAAATAATTAGGAAAGTTTCTCATTATCATAGTGGTTAGATGCTTCAAATATACTGAAATTAGAAATGCTGTTTCAAAAAGAATGTTTCTAGAGGATGTGACAGTAAGCCTGAAGATGAATTTAATTCAAATTTGGTTACTGACATACCTGAGTCCTCAGTCTTCTGAATGGTTTGCTGCATCCTGCCATGAACCTCTCTCCTGTACCAACATTTCATCTCAGAGCAGGCAACCTGCATCCTCAATTATTTGCTGGATGTTTTCCTCTACAGTTATTACCCTCTACACATCCCTCTGGTAGCATGGAAGTTATTCCCTGATGTCTTAACAGATGTGCTATCATCCTGTCCCTTCCTCTTTTCAGTGTTTTGGATATATTCCTTTCCTTACCAATTCTGCAGTTAACTTCCTCATTCCTTATCTTATTGGTCCACATAATTTTCAACATACTTCTGTTGCACCATATCTCAAATGCTTTGATTCTCTTCTGTTCAGGTTTTCCCACAATACATGTTTCAGCTACCATACAACACTGCTCCAGAAGTACATTCTTCGAAATGTCTTCCTCACAGTTAGACCTATGTTTCATACTAGTAGTCTTCTCTTAGCCAGAAGAGCCCTTTCTGCCAGTTCTAGTCTGCTATTTTGTCCCCCTTGCTCCATCCGTCATGGGTTATACTGCTGCCTATGTAGCAGAATTCCTTAACTGCATCTATTTTGTGATAAACAAATCTGATGTTCAATTTCTCACTGTTCTCATTTACACTACTTCTCATACTTTTGCCTTTCAATTCATATGTTGTACTCTGACTGTTAAGATCCTATAATTCTTTTTCACTTTTACTGAGGACAGCAATGTGATCAGAGGGTCTTATCATTGCTATACTTTCACACTGAATTTTAACCCCATTCTTGAACCTTTCTTTTATTTCCATCATTGCTTCTTCAATGTACAGATTGAACAGTAGGGCGATAGACTACCTCCCTGTCTTACCTCTAATCCAAGCAATTCATTCTTGGCCTTCCAGTCTTATTGTTCCCTCTCGATTCTTGTACTTATTGTATATGTTGATTCTGATGAGAACAATCCTATAGCTGAACTGTAAACAGTAATTCACTCTTTTCCCTACCTTCCTACTCACGACAATCCTTCTCCCATTAAACCATTTTCTGCTGCTGTTGATATTACCCTATACTTGTCTGACCAGAAAGCTTTGTCTTCTTTGAATTTCATTTTACTGACACCCACTATTGAGCCTTAGCATTTTCCTTTTCAGGTTGTTAACTTCCCAACCATGTTCAAACTTCTGACATCCTTTACTCCAAATCATAGAATGTTACCCTTTCATTGGTTATTCAATCTTTTTCTCATGGTCATCTCCCCGTTGGCAGTCGCCTTATGGAGATCCGAATGGACGACTAATCTGGAATCTTTTGCCAGTTGAGAGATCATCAAGACACTTTTTCAATTACAGGCTATTTCCTGTGGATGTGCATTGTGTGTCTTTAATGCAGTGGTCTCCAATGCCTTCGGCATCCTCTTGCCACTGATCATTACTGATTGTTCCACTGTTAGGGGCAGTGCCCCACTAAGTGCAAGAGAGTGCCCTGAACCTCTCCATTCCTCCACCCTCTATGACAAGGGCACTTGCAGAATGAGAATGACTTCTTATGCTAGAAGTTTTCGGGCACCATTTCTGATGATTTTTATTCAATATTTAAGCAGGGTCCAGGAACTTTTGATTACTAATCAAAGACTCTACACCTAAACCACAGGTGCGAAACATGACTTTCTCCTCAGGAAACACACTTCCTGGCACTAGCGTACACACAATGGCACTGCCAAGAAACAGCATTCAGTTAAAAGTAGCCTGTGGAACTACAATTTAAAAGGATTTTGGAATATCAATCCTAAAGTTGTTTTTAATCTTCTTGTGCAGAACTGATTTTAAATGTAGTAAATATTTCTAGAAACACTAAAGATAAAAACATTTCCTCATCAGAATTTGTTACAGTATTGGATTATGTCTGAAAATGGACAGCTCAATTCTTTAGGATTGAAAAGATCTTCATTGTAGGTGCCTTGATGTATTATATAACAGTAGTGAACCCACAAACAGGTGTAACCTGTTTGAGACACTGAGATGCAGAGCCTCAGTCCCAGCACAGTAAATTCCAGTGGGCTAACAGTTCTCTTGCTGAGCTACACATTCACACACAGGCCATTATCCACAGCAGGAAGCTCTTTAATGCTAAGGCTTGGGATTGAACAAAGTCATGAAGGGAGGACACAATTATATGGACTCCATGTTTATATAGAATACTTCCCATACACGAAATATGTTAGTTCTTTTTAAGTTTCAAAGCATTATGTAAAGACAGTCCCACTTCAGAAAGATATGCCACACAATGATACCATTACAGAATAATTATTCATATTCACAACCTCAAGTAGGTATAATATGTAATAGGCAAGAATGCACATTACTAACCCTACATTACATGTATGTATACGACTATTTTATACACGATACTAACTATTTTTGCTGTCCTAATAGGAAACATTGAGCATTTGTTGATTCCTATACTAATATCTAAGTGAGACAACACAGAACCAGAATCTGCAACAAACCATACACAAAAATTGCTATTGGGGTATCAGTTATTCAAGGTTCCAATGAAATTACTAAAAAAGGAAGGTCATATTAAGCAGATGCAGAAAGCACTAGTGGCAAACCAGAGCACTGTAACAAGTGATTATATTGCGTTGACGGGGAGTATACGATGCTGGAAAGTATTGCTCCAGTTTTAACTTCTTCATACATGCAGAAAAGACTATCAAAAATATATGTAGTATTCATTTTTATGTGACATACAGTTACAATAAATGTTGGAAGACTCAAGGGTTTGAAAGGGTACTTGTTTTTGGGGACTGAAAACTGCAATGACAATGATAAATTCCTCCTCCATTAAGGTTCCACTATATTGAGATACTGTGTGGTCAATTTTAACACAGTATATATAAGAACTTCACTGATGTTTTACCTGTAAGAAACAAATCAAATATCATAACTGAGCTTAAAATTTATAAAATGATGTGACTGACGTCTCTGGGCCGAAATATCGTGGAAGAATGTCGACGGGATCCAGCTGCATAACCGGAAATTATTAGAATTACAAAATGATATCTTCTGATACATGCCAGTAAACAATCAGTGATTGAAGCACAAAATATTCAGCATTTAGAGACAGAAACAAATCCAGAAAATAAAAGTCATTAAGGAAGTAATGTATTCTGAACCAAGAAAGACGACTAAGAAAGAATACCAGTTTTTGTTTCAGCATTCACTTTTGCGTTCAAAAAGGCATTTTGGTATCCTCGATACAGAGTTCTCCTGTCAACTGAAGCAGCTGATGAGCTGTTAGGGAGATATGGGAGCCCTCAAGTAGAACAGAGTACCGAACTCTCTAGGTGAGCCAAATACAGCATTGTGTTAGCCAGTACTGAGCACTTTACCTCATCAGCATTTGATTGCCTCAGTGTGTAGGTGTACCCTGCACTTACTGTTAGGGTGGTTTCTACCATCTGAGTAATTATCTGCAACAGTTCATTCCATCATTGCTTCCAAATGTGGAAATTGGACACAGCTTCCAGTAGCAGACTGATCACACTGACGAAACAGTAATTCAGCAACCTGGTCTCACCACCACTCAACACACATGTCACTACCATTTAGCACCTCTTAGCCTACACATGTAGATTATGGAGAGAAAAGTACCAAGTTGGTGTGCTTTTAAGGATAACCCCGTTTAGTGAGACTGACTGGGAGTACAGAGCCAGCCAAGGTAAATGGAGCAACAGGTCCAAGTCATCAGTGTCACATGAGAAGACAAACTAAGCAAGTTGCTTTATGGCAGACCTTCAATGCCACCTATTTTTAGTGCTACACAGGAGGATCTGTGTATGTTCAATACCAAATTAGAAATAAGGTAAACAAAACCATCTTTGGAAACTGAGTTAGCAAGTTTCATTATGCCATACACAGCAGAAATCTATTCTGTAAATATTACAAATGAAACTCATCGAACTATAGAGTGATAGGGAATTGAAAGATAAATATAAGACCAGAAAGACTAAGTGGTTTCTACAAACATTTATCACAGAAATATATCTCCACTTCATGGACATGCAACATGAATACTTAAATTATTCAGATCAGCATACACTTTTCCCTTGTGGAAACACAGGACAGTAAGCTGGAGTGTTCCATAGCATATCATCATCTGAAATTTGTTTTGGGAATGACTCAATCATTTCCAAAACCGATGGACCTACTCACTCAAGGCAAAGAAAATATGGTTCCAATGGCTCTGAGCACTATTAGACTTAACATCTATGGTTAGCAGTCACCTAGACCTTAGAAGTACTTAAACCTAACTAACCTAAGGACACCACACATATCCATGCCAGAGGCAGGATTCGAACCTGCGACCGTAGCGGTCACGTGGTTCCAGACTGAAGCGCCTACAACCGCACGGCCACACTGGCCGGCCAAAGAAAATAAACCGAGATGGAAACATTGCAGCAACTGTCTTTAATTTACAACACCACCACTGTGAATAGCATGAACTTCAGATCACAATGCATCAAATTTGATGAGACACCTATTAATTCACGATGTTCCTTCTACCAGAGAGTACTTCCACTCCCATTGCCTGCTCCACACAGCAAAAGCAAATCGTGCAGCTCAATAGAATGCTAGCATGAACACGCCTGTTTTACGATTTAAATGTTAGCAAGCACATTATAATGTGACAAAATGATTGTTACATACCTGATACAGGCGGTCCCACAGGTGATGTAGGCGAGAGAACTCGCCGGTCAAGAGTAAGCCCACTTGCTCCAGTACGATGCCTGCCACCAGTCATAACGTGTGGTGATAAAACAGCTGCCAACTCATGTGGGGCTGCTGGTGGCTGCTGAGCTCCTGGTATAGAAGCGTTCGCTGATAACTGTGCAGCTACTGCCAACTGAGCAGCAACTGGTAACTGTGCAACAACTGGCAGTGTTGTAGGCACAGCAGCAATGGTAGATGGTTGATGTGGTGGTGGCTGCTGAGGAGGGGAGTCACCTGCTGTCATTTGAGGCTGAGCTGAATATAGGTCAAGCACCTGGTGGCAAATGTCTATAAAAACAGAAAAAAATGTAATAATGGAAAAGGTTTTCTCAAAGATTGTGAAATTAGTACACATGAAACTAAGTGAGACGTTTAAGATATGGCGATTCCCAGAAGCACTTCCTCTTACACTCCCAACTTGCTTATTTTTCAGCAAATCTCATTCCGTTCCTCCCCCTAAGCTGTCCCTGCCCTTGTGCTTTGAAACAAGCTTGAATTTGTGGCTGCATTTAATATAAATAGTTACCAGCTAGTCATTTACTTTTATAATACAGAACAGGGAGACACCTAAACTGAAAGTACACTGAAGCTACCAACATAAGCCCAACCACTGAGGAAATCAATTTTCTCCACTTCAACAAAGCATAACAGCTACAAACAACAAGGAGGACATGGAGGCAGTGATTTGTATTTTTATGATTAGTAATATATGAGATTCATTCCATAAGTCATGGCAACTATGGTATATCTTAAGATAATGTGACATCATGAGAATTCCACGATGTGCCTTGAATTAGTATGGCAGTGTGTATCTGAATTCCTACACAAATAAGGTTCCGGTACAGGAGATCACAATAAAGGTTGAAATGAAACGCAAGCAATAGAACTCTGTGTAAATTTATTGTGCAACAAAAATGAATCAAAATCAACTACTATCCTTCCAAATAATACCCCAGCACATACACACAGCACTGCCAATGATAGGAAAGGCATTGCCATCAATGTGTGCCACCTGTCACTGAAATGCCATGAAGACAATCGCCCTGTTTGCAAAGTGCCTCTCACACAATAGTTTTGTCAGCTATAGAATGAGGTTGAAGTTGCATGCACTGATGTCTGGCGAGTAGGGTGGGCAGGGATGGATCCCTCTTGTAGCACAGCCAATCTCACAAGAACTGGTGCCAAACTATCCTCGCACGCGGGCGCAATCTCTGAATTGATTTTGCTAATGTTTGCCGCAGGCTTTCAAATGTATTTAGTGCAATTACAGTGACGCCACAAGTTCGCATGATGTACCATAGCTGCCACAACTTACTGAATGACCCTCATATTTAACAGCATAAACAGCAAAATATTGTGATTTTTCAAAGTGTAAAACAATGCTCATCACTGTTTATCTGAACCACTAAGTACTGCCAGCTTAAAAAGCAGCTTCTGAAAGAGGGGTAGAATAAACACACAACACGAGGCCAGAACAAGTTCTCCACCATCACTTGTTTGTCTCGTCTGTAGATACCTTATGACCTCAGAGGGAAATAAAAAGTTTGCACCAAAGCTAGTGGATATTTAAGAAGTCAATTCATGGATCATTATTTTCTTTTCTCTAATCCAGAGCCGGCCAGAAATTCTGCAAGCGTGCGGTGCTCCTACACATGTGCAACTTCTGGGTCACAGCATGCGTGCCGCTGCCATCAGCGTTCACGTAGTGCACATTTCTACGTATAGATGTCGCTTTATCCACTTGCTGGGATTCTCTGTACTGGTGCTTTCTTGTACTCTTTTCACAGCTTGCAAGCCAACCATGGGAAGGTATTTCATGTATTAAACATTTAAAATACTGTCACAGTCTACTCATTGAGACGTCTACTTTTATGTTAACAGTTTAACCCAGTAAGACAAGTAATACAGTTAACATCCGTGGGTTTTTATTAAGACAGCTTGACTGATGGCACATAAATACGCGTAATGTTTTTGATATAGTATTTAAGAAAGAGAGTGCTCAGCAACTTCCAACGAACCTTATTCAAGATTTCGAACAACATTAAACTAATGTAAGGTTTCCTATAACTAATTCTCGGTGCCTTCAGTTGCATCCACATAATTTCTGTCTCACTGACCTCTGAACAGAATGATAACCGCAGACCTCTCTATGATCACCTGTTATTTCAATACCATTATTGCTATATCTTTCATCAGTTCCCTCTGAAATCTGCATAATAGCCGACAATTAGATGAAGGTTATGTTTTATCAACTTCAGCTGAGCATAGACCTTCACACATTAAAAAAGAAACCCCTAAATGTAAGTATACATTGGAACAATCGGTTTAATGACCAATTTTCCTGATAATAATGTAACATGGAGCAGAATGACGCAATAACGCACAGTTAGTAAACAATAATTTTTAATTATGAAAGGAATAAATCCAAACATGTTTATCACTGGTCATGAGAAATGGTATAGTTAATACCGGGCACAAAAGCGCGGTTCATTGACAAAAAGCAAGCAGTTGCGAAGATTTTCATCACTTATGCTTGATCGAAACCTTGATTTATTCATTTTCACAAACATATGTCGACATGGACATAACTCTCGTGGCTTCTCGGTGCAGGTGTGGAAATTCTTGTTGTGTACTTTGCATTGCCAATAACTTGTCCTTCAGTCTTTTATTGCATTGCAGGTCGATCAGTTCCATCTTTAGGTCATTTGGAGCATCTTCAACTGACGACGGCTCGCCGGAGTGGCGAAGCTGTTCTAGGCGCTACAGTCTGGAACTGCGCGACCGCTACAGTCGCAGGTTCGAATCCTGCCTCGGGCATGGATGTGAATGACGTCCTTAGGTTAGTTATGTTTAAGTAGTTCTAGGGAACTGATGATCTCAGAACTTAAGTCCCATAGTGTTCAGAGCAATTTGAACCATTATATCACAACCCAGGCTGTATCTGTAAGATCTATTGCTTCGTTGAGCGCAACATAGAAAGCAACAAAGTCTGTAGTCTTATTTACTAGCTACATGTGCACGGGGCGGAAGAGGGGCGGAAGAGGGGCGGAAGAGGGGCGGAAGAGGGGCGGAAGAGGGGTGGAAGAGGGGCGGAAGAGGGGCGGAAGAGGGGCGGAAGAGGGGCGGAAGAGGGGCGGAAGAGGGGCGGAAGAGGGGCGGAAGAGGGGGGCAACCTGCATTCATATGAATCACCTGCTTCCTGTATTCAGGTTTTTCTGTCCTTCCATTTTTACCTCCTGACACTTTTCTCCACTACCAAATCAATAATTCCTCAGTGCCTCAAGAAGTGTTCAACAATCTATCCCACATTTTAGTCAAAACGTGCCATTAATTTATTTTCTCCCTCACTCAATTCAGTACTTCATCAGCTATTATGGTCTCCACATCTAATCTTCAGCAGTCTTCTGTAGCTGTGGCGCCACATAATTAAAAATACAGGGAAAAAAGGGAAAGCAACTACTCATCCAAAGAGAAATTATGTGTGGTGCTTATGTATTTTTGAAAGATTGCAAAATTACACTAATGTGTGACTATGTTTTCCCTTTACTAGTACCAGCACATATGAAAACAAACACACACACACACACACACACACACACACACACACACACACACACACACACACTTGCCAATCAGTTATGTCACTGCTGCTTGGTGGCATAGTGGGTAAGCAATTGATTTAAATTGGTGATTTATATGGGTGTAAGCATGCAGCCAGTCGCATTTTTTGATTTTCTGAAGCCACTGACTATCATTAACTTGTCGAGCCACTGCAGGGTCATCCGGTGGAAGAGTTACAGCAACAATTTATTGATCAGACGACATGCTCGTCGTGCTTATTGAGCACACATGAAAATTATATGTGGATCTGAACTGCCTGCCTCAGTGCAAAGTGCTCCAGTATAAACATACATAGAATATTGTAGCAAATTACAACACTCCAAGTCCCATAAACTTTCAGAAATACAGAATAATATACAATTTGAGGAGGCGGCAGTTAAACCAATGACCTATACATTGCCAGCCAGTGACTAACCACTACACTATAGCAGACAACACCCAGAATACAAGATTACTCCCTCTCCATACAAGACAGTCTTTTATATGGTGTAGCTTGAGAATCCTCATATTCTGGTTCTTTGTCAGATCCTCACTGTTATGGTGCCATTCAGGGTTATTCCCACTGAAGCACAGTGATAAATGTCTAGTTTTTTACATCCTTTCTACATCATAATCCGTACACCACCTTATGGTGTGTGCCGAGGGTATTTCTGCTACCACTGACTCTCGCTTCCCTGTTCCAATCGCGAGTAGCACATGGGAAGAATGAGTGTCGGTAACCTCTGTATTAGCTTTAGTTTCTCAAATTTTCTTCTCATGGTCATTTCATGAGATGCATGTGGAAGGAAGTAATATGTTGTCCGATTCTTCCCACAATCTACTCTCTTCAAATTTAAACAATAAAGCTCTTGGTGATGCACAACACCTCTTTCGTAAAGTCTACTACTGGAGTTTATCAAGTATCTCTGTAACCTTCACACTTCAACCAAATGATTCCATGAAAAAATGTGCCAGTCTTTGTTGGATCTTCCTCTCTCTGTAGGAGAGGTCACCGTAGTCGACCTGCATGTCACAACTGTGATAGGGCTACATGCAGGAGACAGGTATCATCAATTTGTGGTTTCAGCTCTGATGTACAATCATCTCTTCAATTTCATACATGATGTCTGACTAGTAATGTAGGATACGGGTGAGCCAAAGAAGTGCTTTAATAATTTTTCATATTGCAACTTATCAAACACTGTTCTTTCATTACCGTAGCACACAACTGTTCTGGATATCATCAATAGAAATACATGATACCCATGATTAACGTTCCAGTTTTGAAACACTGCAGAAAGAGAAGCACTGCTGAGAATGACGTTAAATTTAAACAGCATATTATTAAGAGGACAGATGAACTGCAATATGACTACAGCTTGAGTTGCACATTACACCATCAGTACTGTTGCATGTGCATGACTGCACAACTTGGGCAATCAACAGTTGTGCCATTCTTTGTCAGGCAAGTCTGCCAACATCAGATGGAAAAAATCTGATTTTTAATTGTCCAGAGGCCAAGAACAGCATGAAAACCAAAATATCAGTTTTTAATTGTTCTGGGGTCAAAAACCACACAAAACTCAAAATGACACCTATTTTGAATTATCATGAGATGGGCACAAGATATGTTTAATACACTGCCCGCCGTTTGCAGCCACAAGTCGAAATCAAGAAACAGCATGTTAAACAACATACTAAGTTTCTTGGGGGTCACATTGAGAATCTGTTGTACAACGCATATCTTCAATTAAGCTACATTCATAATTGAAGCACTGAACGCATCACCTCTCAGATAACCCCGCAGCCAGAAGTCACATGGATTAAGATCATGTGATCTGGATGGTCAGGCTGAAATGACAGCTGATTATTTTAGAATTTCCGAAATGTCTTTGCAGCAGCCACTACACTGGCTATTCAATGTCAGAGGAGCGTTGTTCTGTTTAAAAATGATCCAGCTTACACATGATTTTGAAGGGAAAATATGGTGCTATGATAAACAAATCTGTCAACCAGAACACTTCTCCTCCCCCCCCCCCCCCACCCACCAAACACACAGACCTTTGCAGGATGAAGTGGTACTGATTGATAAGCATTCACATTTTCTATTGTCCATATTCTGCACATTGACATGTCCTTGGAGATAGAGATAGGCTTTGTGTTTCCACTGAATATTCCATGGCCATTCATTCACAGTCTACTTCCATGCAAGTGAGAAATCCCACTGAAAATGTAGTCCTTTGAACAGGTCTACAAGAAGCAACTCCTGAGCATGGGTGATTTTGAATGGATAGCAATGCAGGCTGCTTTGATTTTATGCACTGTGTTCCCGGACTTCTACAACATATCTGAAATTGCTCTTTTTCTGCTGCAGTGCCTCAATATGCTGGTGTAACTCCTCCATTGTGGCGGCATTCCACTAAAGAAATGCTTGATACTCATTCTCCATGACTGTCTTCACTAGATGTGACTGTCACCTTCCATCATATTCATGTTAACTGTGTGACCAAGTGCCTAACCACTCTGTATATAGGGTGTATCATCTAAAATTTGCACTGGAAATAGTGCAGAAATGGAAAGTGCTATTGATGTGCAGTGTTCACAGAATGAATTGGTAGTCAGGTGCTCACATTGTTAGCCAATAACAGGTTGTATTAATACTTAGAAAGTGTATTTTTTGTGTGAACATACACACTCTTAAATGAAACAATGCTATTGACATTAATACGATAAATGTAGGTTAAATTAAATGTCAGTGGGGTTTGTTGCACGATTCTAGTGCAAGTCATTTACAAGATATAGTATTTTCAAAAGTTGCCACAGGGACACTTATTTCTGTTATTCAACCTGCACACTTGCTAGATATGATGTTGCTATGTTTGTTTACAGTGTGCTTGTGTGTTCCTCAAGTGCACTGTCACTTGCTAGTCAGTGTGGGACAGTCCAAGCAGTAGTTTGTGAGTGGATGATGGGATTTACCAGTGCAGAAAAAGCTGCAATGCTCATGGTGTATGGAGAGAGTAGGAAGAATGCAGTTCTTTCTTACACGGTATATGGGGGCAACATATCCCAATAGATGTCAACCATCTTGGCAATTACTTATCAACTATTTCAACCAGTTACATGAAAGTGGAAGTGTAACATGTAGACAGTGTAACAGGAGTAAACATGATGACATAAGAGAGGGAAATTAATGTTCTTGTTGCTGTTTTAGTTAATCCACAGTTAGCTCCAAAACAATCGCATGAGGAAGTGGCATGAATCGGGCACGTGTCCTAAGCACTCCCCATTAACTGAGGTTCCATACCTATCGCATCTATCTCCATCAAGAGCTCCACGGAAACTATGAGAACTGTGTTAACTTCTGTACGTGGGCATTAAGACAGGATATATCAGATGAATTGCGTATTTTGTTTAGTGATGAAGCTACATTTACGAATCATGGCTAGATAAACCACCAAACCGTGCATTGTTGGTCTGTTTACAATACCTATTGGCTTCATCACCTGGAACTTCAGTGCCCATGGAGTGGAAATGTGTGAAATAGGATAGTGAACCATGAGCTCAAATGCCTGTTTCTCACAGATGGGACACTGAACACGCACAAGCAGTGCAGTCTCCTAACAGATAACCATCCATGGACACTAGAAGACGTTCCTCTGCAGACTAGGAGGAACCTGTGGTATCAACACAATGCTGTCCAGCCCCTAGTGCACAAATTCCTACCGCTTGTCTTCACGAATTTTTTCCAAAACATCGGATTGGATGCAGAGGAACTGTACTTTGGCCGACCTGTTCCCCAGATTTGACACCTGTAGACTTTTTTCTGTGGAGAAAGCTGAAAGACGCTGTCTACAAGGATGTACCAACTACACCCAACTATACGGAATGACTTATTACTGCAGCCTACTCTGACATTTCCCCTGAAATGCTAGCGTATGTGCAACAGTTGTTCCATACCAGAGAAAGTGCGTATTGCCACTGCCGGTGGTCATTTTGAACACAATCTGTGGAGGTCAATTGTCTTGTAACTGATCAGAATTCATGTAACTAGTGTATGCACTTGTGTTGTTCTTTAGTGTGTGGTAGCACAGGTATTTTACAAGTGTCCATGTGGGAACTTTTCAAAATATGATATCTTGTAAATGACTGGTACTAGAATCTTGCAACAAATGCCACCGACATTCTAATTTAGTTTGTTAACATCAATAGGCATCATTCCATTTCAGTAAAGTGCATCTTTGCACAAACAAATACACTTTCTAAATATTACAACAATCTGCTTATTGGCTAACAATACAAAGGAAGCCCTAACTACCAATTCATTCTGTGAAAACCATAGATCAGTAGCACTTTCCATTTCTGCAATATTTGCTATATCTGTGGTGCAAGTTTTAAGCGATTCACCCTGTTTAAGACAGTGTATCCTCCTGGCACTGGATTCTGTTACTCAGCTATACAATGGAGTGACTTGCTGGCTGCCATCACATGCTGCTTTATTTCCTCCTAAAACTTCTCCCCACTTTGTAGCTTTTCCTCAATTTTCTCAAACCACTGCTGGGTCGTACCGACCACGTCCAGGTAGACACACTGTAAGTAAATAACTTTGGAGTAACAACTCACCAAGTAATAGAAACATTGTCATTGACTGGTACACAAAAAAATAATGAAAACCTTGCTAGCTTTCAGGTGAACCATTTAATGAACTACAGAAAGAGCGCACGCACGCACACAATCTTCCTACATTCTACCAGCCACATGGACAATGGCAGCAGTTCGGCAGATGGTCTGTGGTGAGGAGTTGTATTGGGTGGAGTGGCTAGAAGGAGAATAGAGGTAGGAGAAAAAAGGTGGAAGATGAGAGGTGAATGATGGCTCAGTAGGAGGGAGCTGGTGTGTGGAATAGGAATGTGGAAGGGAAGGACAACACAAAGGAATCTGAGCTGATGAGCTTGTGCAGTGCAAGTTGGAGAAGAATGGACTGGGAGGGGGTGCAGGGCAAGGAAGAGAAGATTGTTGGGTAGAGAGTGTGAGTACAGTGGGTTAGTGGAGACTGAGGATGTACCACCTTTTCTGACTGACTCACTTTGAAGTTATACTCGCAGCACATCCTTCACTCCCGCAATCATCCTGGCCTCAATCTCAGCTAACCCACTGCGCCAACACCCTATACCCAACATTCCCCTTCCTCTGTCCTGCACCCGGACTCAATCCACTCTGCCATGTCACCATCATTGTGCACCACGCAGTGCATCTTCCCCAACTCTTCCATCTGCCTCTTTTTTTTTTGCTTTACCCATTCCACCTGGCACAACCCCTCACCCTAGATTACCTGCCGAACTGCAGTCATTGTGGGTGCAGCCAACAGAATGTAGTGACAGGTGTGTGTGTGTGTGTGTGTGTGTGTGTGTGTGTGTGTGTGTGTGTGTGACATTGAATCTGGAATAGAGCATCAGGGTCATCAACGGGAACTAATACTTCACACTGAAAACATGTTTGGAAAGTAAACATGGCACTGAACTATCTGCTTCAGCATGAAGTACTCATATTTATACACACATATAACATCTAGCAAAATACAATTTTAAACGAAAAGCAGGTCCCAGAATCTTTTAGAAACAATACATACTGAATTATTATAAATAATTGGGTAACACGTATCTCCCCCCACCCAAAAAAAAAAAAAAAAAATAAAATAAAAAATAAAAAAAATAAAAAAAAAATTGAGTCAGACCAGGGAGTGAAAAGCTAGTGTGTGTCTGATCTTTCAAGTGTGCCTATGTCGCATTCATTCATCTGGAGACAAGAAGTTGCCTTTTATCAGTTGTTTCATCCTTATATTCATCCAGAATTTTCATAATGAAACACACACTTTGGGCACATGCTGACAGAAGCGGAGGAGGGATGACAATGTACTATATAAAGAAAAAAGGCAGAAATTTATATTGGGCAGATGATGACAAATGGAGGAGGGATGACAATGCACCATACGAATAAAAAAAGCAGAAATATATATCAGAACAATTTGATTATGTAGGACACTACTGCCAGACTTGCACAGTATCAATCATTGTAAGATGTAAATACATATAATTCCCTACTTGAATATGATATCACACACAATACAGCAGAAACACCACAGATGTGTCTCACCTTCAAGAAGTTCCATTGTAACATCTTCTATGAACATGTCCCACCATCGCGTATGTTTAGCAGTTCGACCAGCCCAATCGACAACCTCAAACTTGCTAAGCTTTCCAGCAAGGTACATCAGGGCAACAGCAATTATCTCAGGCTCCCACTGAAGACACAGGGTAGTGCAAAGACTAAAAGAAACGAGGTCAGCTTCAACATTCACATGTATTAGTTAATATTTGCTTAGGTAAATAGTAAAAATTAATGTACAAGAAGATGGCTCTATCATGGGACGATTAAACCGAATATTATAATATAGGAGTGATATGTGAGGCTCTTTATGGTGCCAAAACACAAACTACTGTGGAAATGTAGCATAAACAAAATTGTGATAAGACTTACGAACATAGAAAGAAGCCTAGTTAGAAACACACTTGGCCCAAGGACAACAGAAACAGAATACAGAAGGTCACAACCTAACAGAGAAATCTATGAACATGTACAGAATGTACAGTGCGCAAAAGAGGGATGTCATTTTGACATCTGGCTAGAATAGATGCTGACAGACTGACAAAGCAAACCTAGAAATAATTATGAAGCTGAAAAACAACTAGTGTGGTTTACAAAGACTCTCATAGAAGCGGATATTAACATAAAGGACACACTTAACAGGAATTTCCCTAGGAACAAAATTCAGAATGTGGTCTTCAGGGATGAACAAGGGAAAAAATAAAAAGATCCTCATAACTTTGAACAGCTCTGGAAGCAGAGATCATAACATATGAAGGGAATGTGGGTGAGGACGAAAGAACAAGTACAGCAAGAAATCAAATATTGATTTTGTCTGCTCTGTAAATGGACTATTTGAATAAATAAATATATAAATAAAATTATAAACAATGTTGAATGTATCTCTGGCAACATACACTTTAAAAAAATTTTCCACAGATATCATTCAAGTCTATGGACTAAAGAGGACACATTCTGACAAGGTGGTAGAAGAAACTGCTAATTATAGTTAGCACTACTACAGAGTGATAACGGAGGGTTTTCATGTTTTATTTTAAAATTTTATTTACATAAATCCCACAGATATACGGTTTGCTGCTTGGATGTATAAAGAGTCAGCATAGATATCACCAAGGTAATACATAATAATTAAGATTATCAATTATAGTGAACTCTGTATTTAACAAAACAACAATACTTACTGAGAACCATCAATTTCATTCACATCAACTACACAGACATTATACTATACTATACTATACTATACTATACTATACACATACTCATTAGCCACCTGCACAAGACAATTATACTTCAACACACACGACATGTAAGCCAACAAAATAGTGTCAATAACGAAAAGAGTTGTACTAGGTAGAGAACAGGAATTCATCTACTGCAGATCTGCCTTTGTGATTTAATTTGTCTTATAAAAAGATACTTTCATATTCTCTATGCACAACAAAACAATGACTATTTTCTACAATTTGTCTTCCTCCATATCATAAGTGCAGGAACAGTGTACGTAAGCACACATACTGGCCATTAAAATTGCAAGACCAATCAGGAACACAGTAATAAAATTTTACTTATTCATAATGTGTAGGCTTTCATGGCTGGCATCTTCATCAGTTAAAACTTCTGGGCTGAGAGGCCATGGTTGATCCGTAAAATTACTACTTCCTGACATTTCATTGCCAACTGCAGGCAACATCTTCAGAGGTGAGCAAATGACTGGCTCCCAGGCTGTGGAGGTCCTGTTTATATAGAGGACGCCACCATATGTCATGTGGGTCTGACTAAGTCTGTCTCTGCCTAACATCATTATTCTCGATTGAAGGTAATTGATTGTCACATCGTTGGTGCAAAGTCGACCGCCACAGCTTATCTTTATCTACTTTAAGCGTTCCTCTTTTCTATTAAAATTATTGTGATCATGAAATAAAATTTAGTGGGAAAAGCGTGCTAGCAGAGACCTCGCATTGTTATGCACACCCGTAGAGAGAAGCTATAGGGAGTCAAAACACCTTATGACGACGACAAGTGCAATCGCACAACATTCATTCTTGAAGCCTAATGCCACAGTTATGTCCTTTGTGATGGTGTACGCAGAATCGAGACTCATCTGAAAAGATGACAAGGTGGCACTCCTGTGTCTGGCTTTGTCGTTGCATGCACCAGTCTTCTGCCATATCAATGGAAGCAGCAACAGTGGTGACTGATGACAGTCCAAGGTGCTCCACTGACATTGCACTGTCCATGTGTATACTAGTTTTGTTGTAAACAAGCCTGTTTCCTGACTCCAAGCATGTGATGTGGCTGAACAACCTTGCATGGCTGAGTGAATAATGTCTGCATGCCCTGTCACCAATCACCTGAGCCCCTAAGGTTCTGCACGACAGGGAATATGGTCATCCTGAATCCTTGAGACTCATATTTGGATGAATGACATGGAATCCCAATCAATGCAAGCAGCATTATCATGGAATGATAAACTAAGGAAGCTCACTTTCTGACAGTCTTTTTGTTGTGCCTATCTGTGACTCAGCATCTCCACTATACGGTGAGTAGCAACTATACTTTCGTAAGACTTTTACATTCTAGTAGAAGTTTTCCACGCTTAAACAACAGTCTTCTCACAAACAAGCATCACTGAAATTTGATAAAATTCAGGCTTCCTGCTGCATCATGTGGCTATGAAACCATGAGTTTTCACTCAAGTGCTCCTCAGCCATTGTCAAGTGCTGGCTGTCTTTTAGCTACTAGTTCTGTCCCACAACTATGCTGTCTACTGTAACATCACTGGTGCTCTCCCCAGCACCATATAAGGTAATGTTTTCCTTGCAAACCTGCCGTGCCTGCTTCAAACTTCCATTGGCCATGTCCCAAGCTGTGCTAGGCTGCAGGCCTTTATTGAGGGAGCCGCCACATGCCACAAATTTTTATCTCAATCGCTTCTTTTATTATGCTATCCCAGAGACTATTAGACCATGTAATAACAGATTTTTCATTGCATACAAGACTGTCCATTTTCTAGAGCATGCGCTGCTAGTGCTGATTTCTCAGGGCACCAGAAGCAAAAGCATCTCTTGGGCTCTACACAGCACTGTTCAAAAGTAAGCATAGTCTGTCAAACATAAAACTGTGCACACCTACACAGACCTTTATATACTCATGGTGTTCTGAGGTCTTTCACAGGCCTCATGAGATGCCAAACTTTTGCTGGAATCCTGAACACTGAAACTATTTTATACCTCTTTATGAGTAGGCTAATTTTTCCTGTTGCTGAGTCACAAAACAAAAATGCAAGCTTCATTGAGTCCTCCTCAAGGTCCTACTGCTTACATGTTTTTGGAGAGACGGCTTACGAAATCTGGTTGGTTGGTTGGGCTGAAGGGACCAAACAGCAAGGTCATCAGTCCCTTGTTTCAAATGTGGTCCACTCAGACAGATCGAATCCCAGAAAAGTCAAAATGATAAAAGCTAAAAGGCTAAAAAAATGTAAAAGTGTAGCTGTGTTGTCAATGGGGAAAGCGGAATGAGGGAAGTCAGCAAGTGAGCAACACCAAGGTTATGCTAGTGGCAGGAAATATCCCACCTCTGACGCAGTACAGGCAAGACCACCTGCTTTTCAAAAGTGCTGAAGTTTGTTTTGTAAAAATAGACTAACCAAATCTAAAAGTGATAAAAACAGAGTGAAAGGGAAAGAAAGGAGGATCTCTGCCTGCCAGGGAGGGGAGTCACGAATCTCCTAACACAGCTTACAGTGGGAGACACCCCAACCCTCACCGCCCTGCCCCTACTCCAGAGAGATTAAAAACCTTAAAACTGAGACTAAAAACCACTTTCACAGAGGAAACTGAGAACCAGTTCACCCATCCGGGAATCGTCTGACAATATTAAAGGTAAAGAGTGGGGAAGTCTGTACTTATTACGCAGAACCAAAAGAAGGGAGCATTCCACCAAAATGTGGGCTACTGACTGGAAGGCTCCACAACCACAAATTGGGGATGGCTCATTATGCAAAAGAAAACCACAGGTCAGCCTGGTAAGGCCGATGCGGAGACGACGACAGGGTGGTCGAGTCCTTTCGGGAGAGGTGCAAGGAAGAACGGCATGGGACAGGTGTCACCTTAATTGCACAACGTTTATTAGACAGGGAGGTAGCCTCCCAAGAGTTGGCCCACGATTGTGCGAAGTGGGATTTGATGTGAAACTGTAAATCTGCCGCAGGAGGGGTTACAGAGAAAGGGAGCAAGTGACTGCTCCCCCAGCCAAATGATCAGCAAGCTCCTTACCTGGGATACCCACACGGCCAGGGACCCAAAGGAAGTCAACAAAACAAGTAGCATTCTGAAGATCAGCAAGATTGTCATGGGTGGCAGATACCAAGGGATGGCAGTTAAAATACCGGTCAATAGCCTGAAGGCCGATCATTGAGTCGGTACATAACAAAATGCGGTTGAGTTGGGACCATGTAATAAATGTAAGAGCTTGGGAAATCTCCATCTATTCTGCAGTAAACACCTCACATATAGTTGGCAGGAGATGATTTCTGTGCCAACAGAGGACTTTAAGGCATATCTCTCACAATCAGGCAAATTTAGATCCATTGGTGTAAAAAACAACAGCATCCTGAAAGTCCTATACAATTCCGCAAAACAAACAATGGTAGCCAATGAGGGATGGGGGAGACAGGAGAAAGAAGGAAGCAAAAAGATGCAAGGCGGAGCGCAACTGGTAAATCCGCCCTAGGGTGGGAAACAGGTGGGCAATGTCCTCGGTCTGGGAACAGGATAGAATAGGAAGGATGAGTGGGAGAAGAACAGACAGGAATTGCAGAAGAAACCAAAAGCTGGGACCGCCGAACAGAAAGGTTGGGGGGGGGGGGGGGTATCAGAGCTTCAATCAGAAGACTATCAACAGGGCTAGTAGGGAAGGCAGAAGGGGCGACTGGGCGACTGAAGCAGTTTTGATCAACTAACCCGACGGCACCTTGCTCTGGGAGTCCACTTCATCAAACTCTCCCCATAGGTGCCACCCAGCCACAGCAAGGGCCATCTGGCACGGCGGCCATTGCTGGGAGTTCCAATGCTCCGGGACGACACGCAAGCACTCCTAGGCTTACATGAGGTGGTCACAGCTCAGGTATCAGAAGTGTGATCCCAGTATTATCAGAGGGTTCAACCAAAAATGTACATAGCAACCCCACCGCATGGGTTGGCTACCATGCTGGCTATGTACCCTAGCATCAGACAACGATGTGAAGGAAAAGATGGAGGGAACTAGGACGACACACGTCGGAGACACTAGGTAAGGTGCTCTTCCCCAAATGGCTCACACTAGGGAATAGAAATTTAGTAATGGATGTCAAACCCCAGAGGGAGACCAGAGAACGCCAAAAGGATGAGGTAATTACGCAACAAAACCAGCCAACATAAACATATAAACAAGGACACCAATAGAGGAAGAGGAGAGGGCAAAGGGGAAGGAGCAAGGACAGGAAAGGAAAAGAAATGCAGCCCAGGAAAGAAGGAACACTGCAAAAGCTTGGGGTCCCATGTTCACCATGCACAGACTCACGAAAGGAACATGAGCCCCCCGGTGGGGCGTTCTACGGATCGGAGTGTGGAATGTCAGAGCCCTTAATCGGGCAGGTAGGTTAGAAAATTTAAAAAGGGAAATGGATAGGTTAAAATTAGATATAGTGGAAATTAGTGAAATTCACTGGCAGGAAGAACAAGACTTTTGGTCAGGTGACTACAGGGTTATAAACACAAAATCAAATAGGGGTAATGCAGGAGTTGGTTTAATAATGAATAAAAAAATAGGAATGCGGGTAAGCTGCTGCAAACAGCACAGTGAACACATTATTGTGGCCAAGATAGACATGAAGCCCACGCATGCTACAGTAGTACAAGTTTATATGCCAACTAGCTATGCAGATGACGAAGAAATTGAAGAAATGTATGATGAGTTAAAGAAATTATTCAGGTACTCAAGAGAGACGAAAATTTAATAGTCATGGGTGACTGGAATTTGACAGTAGGAAAAGGGAGAGAAGGAAACATAGTAGGTGAATATGGATTGGGGCTAAGAAATGAAAGAGGCAGCCGCCTGGTGGAATTTTGCACAGAGCACAACTTAATTATAGCTAACACTTGGTTCAAGAATCATAAAAGAAGGCTGTATACATGGAAGAAAACTGGAGATACTAAAAGGTATCAGATAGATTATATAATGGTAAGACAGATATTTAGGAATCAGGTTTTAAATTGTAGGACATTTCCAGGGGCAGATGTGGACTCGGACCACAATCTATTGGTTATGAGCTGTAGGTTAAAACTGAAGAAATTGCAAAAAGGTGGGAATTTAAGGAGATGGGACCTGGATAAACTGACTAAACCAGAGGTTGTACAGAGTTTCAGGGGCAGCATAAGGGAACAAATGACAGGAATGGGGGAAAGAAATACAGTAGGAAATGAATGGGTAGCTTTGAGGGATGAAGTAGTGAAGGTAGCAGAGGATAAAGTAGGTAAAAAGACAAGGGCTAGTAGAAATCCTTGGGTAACAGAAGAAATATTGAATTTAATTGATGAAAGGAGAAAATATACAAATGCAGTAAATGAAGCAGGCAAAAAGGAATATAAATGTGTCAAAAATGAGATCGACAGGAAGTGCAAAATGGCTAAGCAGGCATGGCTAGAGGACAAATGTAAGGATGTAGAAGCTTATCTCACTAGGGGTAAGATAGATACTGCCTACAGGAAAATTAAAGAGACCTTTGGAGAAAACAGAGCCACTTGTATGAATATCAAGAGCTCAGATGGAAACCCAGTTCTAAGCAAAGAGGGGAAAGCAGAAAGGTGGAAGGAGTACATAGAGGGTCTATACAAGGGCAATGTACTTGAGGACAATATTATGGAAATGGAAGAGAATGTAGATGAAGATGAAATGGGAGATACGATACTGCGTGAAGAGTTTGACAGATCACTGGAAGACCTGGGCCGAAACAAGGTCCCGGGAGTAGACAACATTACATTAGAACTACTGACGGCCTTGGGAGAGCCAGTCCTGACAAAACTCTACCATCTGGTGAGTAAGATGTATGAGACTGGCGAAATACCCTCAGACTTCAAGAAGAATATAATAATTCCAATCCCAAAGAAAGCAGGTGTTGACAGATGTGAAAATTACCGAACTATCAGTTTAATAAGCCACAGCTGCAAAATACTAACGGGAATTATTTACAGATGAATGGAAAAATTGGTAGAAGCCGACCTTTGGGAAGATCAGTTTGGATTCCGTAGAAATGTTGGAACACGTGAGGCAATACTGACCTTACGACTTATCTTAGAAGAAAGATTAAGGAAAGGCAAACCTACGTTTCTAGCATTTGTAGACTTAGAAAAAGCTTTTGACAATGTTGACTGGAATACTCTCTTTCAAACTCTAAAGGTGGCGGGGGTAAAATACAGGGAGCGAAAGGCTATTTACAATTTGTACAGAAACCAGATGGCAGTTATAAGAGTCGAGAGACATGAAAGGGAAGCAATGGTTGGGAAGGGAGTGAGACAGGGTTGTAGCCTATCCCCGATGTTATTCAATCTGTATATTGAGCAAGCAGTAAAGGAAACAAAAGAAAAATTCAGAGTAGGTATTAAAATCCATGGAGAAGAAATAAAAACTTTGAGGTTCGCCGATGACATTGTAATTCTGTCAGAGACAGCAAAGGACTTGGAAGAGCAGTTGAACGGAATGGACAGTGTCTTGAAAGGAGGGTATAAGATGAACATCAACAAAAGCAAAACGAGAATAATGGAATGTAGTCAAATTAAATCAGGTGATGCCGAGGGAATTAGATTAGGAAATGAAACACTTGAACTAGTAAAGGAGTTTTGCTATTTGGGGAGCATAATAACTGATAATGGTCGACATAGAGAGGATATAAAATGTAGACTGGCAATGGCAAGGAAAGCGTTTCTGAAGAAGAGAAATTTGTTAATATCGAGTATACATGTGTCAGGAAGTCAAGTATTTGTATGGAGTGTAGCCATGTATGGAAGTGAAACATGGACGATAAATAGTTTGCACAAGAAGAGAATAGAAGCTTTCGAAATGTGGTGCTACAGAAGAATGCTGAAGATTAGATGGGTAGATCACATAACTAATGAGGAGGTATTGAATAAGATTGGAGAGAAGAGGAGTTTGTGGCACAACTTGACCAGAAGAAGGGATCGGTTGGTAGGACATGTTCTGAGGCGTCAAGGGATCACCAATTTAGTATTGGAGGGCTGCATGGAGGGTAATAATGGTAGAGGGAGACTAGGAGATGAATACTCTAAACAGATTCAGAAGGATGTAGGTTGCATTAGGTACTGGGAGATGAAGAAGCTTGCACAGAATAGAGTAGCACGGAGAGCTGCATCAAACCAGTCTCAGAACTGAAGGCCACCACCACCACCACCACCACCACCACCACCACCACCACCACCACAAAAAAACACGAGAATCTCATTGTTATTAAATATATCCCTATCAGTGTCGTCAAATAACTGGAAGAGCAGATCTACACAATCTTTGATGGGAATGCATGTGAACAGTGACAGCACATCAAAGCTGACCATATCATCTCCTTTTCCAAGATGCAAGCAAAATAATGCAACTGATTAAGTCAGTTGTATTCTTGATGTGGTACACACAGTGACCAACCTGCAGAGTAAGGAGACTGGCCAGGTGTATTGGAAGTCTAAGTTGGTGATCCAGTGGTGCACACACTGGAAAGTGGAAGTGTGGTGTTCTTGCAAACTTTTAGACAGTCATACAGTGTATGTGGTCAACGATCCTGAGGGAGAAGACTTAATGACATTTTTATAGTGACAGACTCTTGGGAATCTCCAATCTCTTTCACATTATTTTGTATGTTGTGTCCCTTGATAATTTTTTATGTGTCACCTCTTCCAGTATCAACCGAAGCTTTGTGTCCTAGTTGACTTGTTCCATAATTATGGCTGCATGGCCCTTGTCAGCAGTCAGGGCTACAAGGCGAGGAAGCTTGAGAGAATTGTTTTTGGTACATTTCACTGGGAAACCATGCATCCGTATGTCATTCAAATTTGCCTTCTGAATGGGAAACTTACTGCATAATTTTTCCCTATACACAAAATGTAGATGGTGTTACTCCTAGCAGTATTCAGTTGCACAGCTATGGCATGCTAGTCTCTTGCATATCCAAGCCTGTAGAGCACTTTATGCCAATTGAAATTTTACACACAGGCATAGACCTTCCCAGCACTTTGGCATAGAATATGAAACCCAGAAAGAAGGGGGAAAAAAAAAAAAAAAAAAAAAAAAAAAAAAAAAAAAAAAAAAAAAAAAAACTTTTGGAAAGATCTTTGATGTGCAGCAACATATAAGCTGCATACCTTCGTATTAGGAAATTATAAATTTGAATTCCACCAAAAACTACACGTTAGTTTCCAAAGCATTGAAAGTCAGATTGCTTTTGTAAGCCAATCATAGCACATCTCGCATGATCTCACCAGCCATTGACAGCAGATGTTCACAAAGCATAGAACATGTGATGTAGCCAGCCAATAGCACTATCACAAATAGGAAAAGTTAATGCTTTAAATTAATATATATACTGCAGCTATAAGAAAAGCTAAGCTTTCACATATAATATTGATCTCCAAGATTAATAAGCTACTAGAGAAGCTAAGCTTTCACATGTAATATTGGTCTTTTTTGCGTGTGTTACACTGTAAGATACATTTTACAAATATGGCAGTAAAATTTGAAATAATGGCAAATTTCTGGCCTTCTGGGCTTGAAATTAATCTAAGTGGCTGGTTCTCAAAGTGTTAAATTTTAAACAAAAGTCAAATGCTTAGTGATTTAAGAAAAATCACACACTCTCATAGGTAACATAATTCATCTTGTATAAAAGGAAATTTACTTCGAAAATACCACTTTTCAAACCATCATTCATAATATTTTTTCGAGACCTGTTAGATATAGGTTCATTTCAGCAGTTGCCAGAAAGCACCAGGAAACAGGCATTAATGCGCATGTGCAGTTATGATAGCATAGGAAGCCTGTATGTTCACACGTGTAAAGCATTAAAAGATCTTACATTAGCTGATAAAAGAAACATCAGAGGATACTCATAAGAGCATCAGAATTTCATAAACCATACTAAAATGCATAATTTGGCTTGACATGCACATTCATATGTCCAGATTCACAATGCAGGAGGCACCAACATGATATTAAGCTTTAATTCCATAAATTATCTGGGAGCAGGCATTACGAGTGTTTAAAATGGAATGATCATATAAAGTTGATCATCGGTAAAGCAGATGCCAGACAGATTCATTGAAAGAGTCCTTAGGAAATGCAATCCAAAAACAAAGGAAGCAGGTTACAGTATACTTGTTCACCCACTGCTTGAATATTGCTCACCAGTGTGGGATCCGTAACAGATAGGGTTGAGGGGGGGGGGGAGATAGAGAGGATCCAATGGAGAGCAGCGCGCTTCATTACAGGATCATTTGGTAATTGCGAAAGTATTACGGAGATGATAGATAAACTCCACTGGAAGACTTTGCAGGAGAGATGCTCAGTAGCTTGGTACAGGCTTTTGTTGAAGTTTCGAGACCATACCTTCACCGAGGAGTCAAGCAGTATATGTTCCCTCCTACACGTATCTCGCGAAGAGACCATGAGGATAATATCAGAGAGATTAGAGCCCACACAGAACCATACCAACAATATTTCTTTCCACAAACAATACGAGACTGGAATAGAAGGGGAACATTCAGAGGTACTCAAGGTACCCTCCGCCACACACCGCCAAGTGGGTTGCAGAGTATGGATGTAGGTGTAGATGTAGATTTTCGGGGCGTAAATTTCCTTGGCGTACCAGTACTCTTATCTTATGTTTTGTTCTTTATTATGGCATAATGTTATGCATGCCAGAAGATGAGAACGTGCACTTAAAATTCACTGAACAGTTGGAACTAGCCTATATTGTGGAATGAAACACTTCGTTTCAAATAAATTAACTACCTCAGTGGAAAAGATTAATTAAAGCCAAATTTCTTTAACAAACTGACAAAAATAACTTCAGTGTTCTGTAAGGTGATTAATGCTTGTCTACCAAAAACTTGGAAATAAAATAAAATCAGAAAAACTGAAATGAATTATATATTTCAGCCTTCCGTAATTATGTGAATGTATTTTAATTCACTTGATAACTCCCGGCCACAGAAATTGGTTTTGTTTTTATCTGATGGAGCTGTAAATGAACAGGAAACAGCAAAATCATTGAACGTAAACAGGGGACCCCCTCCCCACAACAACTCAGATGCTCTGTGCATGCGTGAATCTGGCTGCCTGGGTGTCCCATAAAAATTTTTCCATTTAGCATCTGGTTTCATGTAGCCAGAATC
Source organism: Schistocerca gregaria (assembly GCF_023897955.1). Lineage (NCBI taxonomy): Eukaryota > Metazoa > Arthropoda > Insecta > Orthoptera > Acrididae > Schistocerca > Schistocerca gregaria. Next base: position 521,449,731 of record NC_064925.1, on the reverse strand, counting down.
GGGAGAAGGTACTGCTCATATGTGACTTGACTGCACATGTGTGCCTGAGCCCTCTGGTAACTGTTCAAACTAATCTAATGTAAACAGTTGTGATGTCACGCTCATCGAAAGCAGTTCGTTGTTACTAAGTATTGCATAGTCTCCGTGCTATTGCATTTGACACATTTTGCTGTTGGCAGACGCCTTTGTGTACATGGTATTTTGTTGTTTTAAAAGGCGCATTTCCTTTGCAATTAACATTTGTTATTTTTTCTTGTTTATGTTTCATTGCTTCAGTAGTATTCTGCAGTAGTGGGATGCAGCAATATTTTTTTTAGGAAATCGGTTATTACCAGTCAAAATTACAAAAATGTAACAATGAAAAATTCTCGGGATCCCAAAAGAGTCACGGGGTGTTATTGGTTTTCTCTCAGCTGAAAAAATTCCCGAATTTTTCCTGGATTTCCCGGGGCATGTACACACTGTAATATACAGAAAATTCAGGTAGGAATAACAACAATGTTATGTGAAGGATACAATGCTACTCACCATGGACAGAAATTGATTCACAACTTGACTAACCTTCTAAGTAGAACGTTAGCTTGTTAGCTGAATTACAGTAATCATGACTATTTTTGTACAGGCCATCGCTGTAAATCCCTTTAATGCATTGAATGATTCTTTCCTTACACCACAGTTAACATTAGAGGTAAGCTATTGGCCATTAACATTGTGAACAACAGGGTGGGGAAAAAAACCTACTGAATACCACAAGTAGGAGTAACACCATCTGCATTTTGTGTATAAGGAAAAATTATGCAGTAAGTTTCTCATTCAGAAGGCAAATTTGAATGACATACGAATGCGAGCTTTTGCAGTGATATGTGCGGAAATAATTCTCGAGTTTCCTCTCCTTGTAGTCCTCTCAGCTAACAAGGGCACTGTGGCCCTAATTATAGAATGAGCCAACTATGACACAAAGTTTCAGTTTAAGCTGCAGGCAGCGACACATCAAAAGTTACAAAGGAACCCCGCACACAGAATAATGAGGATGATGTCAGATTTTCAAGAGGTCTTCACAGGAAGAGAATGTTATTAAAAGTCTTCTCCCACGGGCTCCTCTAACATCTACATTGCACGGCCTTCCAGTTTTACAAGAACAGCACACCTGTATGTCCCATCGTGAGCAATACTGGATTGCTAACGTACAGACATGTAAAACATCTGGCCAGCCTCCTTACTCCACCAACTGGTCACTGTGCACCACATCAAGAATACAGCTGACTTCATGAATCTAACTGAATGAATGCATCTTGGAAGAGGAGATATTATGGCCAGCTTTGATGTGACATCATTATTCGCGCACATTCCCATCAAAGATTATATACCTCTGCTCTCCCGTTTATTTGATGACACTTTTGGGGATTTATTTAAGCACACACTGATATATTTGGTGTATGATAGAGAATATTTTAACTAGAGAGCTGGCATTGCGATTGGGATACAAGCTTCTCTGGGTACTCCTCTGCATCCTCCAATTTACATGTTTTTGGAAATACAGCTTGCAAAATCTGACAGCTGTTTTAGCTGTTTTCCCTTCAATACTTTCTGCAAGTGGCTTAATTCCTTTGGCAGTTTTTCAGTGTCTGAGACAGCTTCCACTCAATGCAGAATGAAAAAACTGCTATACATTTAAGATAGCAGTGTTGTCATTGTGTCTGAGACTAACATCTCCTCTATATAGTGTGTAGTAATCTACCCTTTTCACAATACTGTTGTAATACATATACTGTATTCTTCCTACTACATTTCTTGGAGTCTTAGTGAGGCATAAATTTGGTCTGGAATGAAAGTTACCAAACATTATCAAAATTGTGTATATTAGAATCTGTCAGTCTGCAGCTAGCGGTCTAGCAGTTAGCATTGCTGCCTTTAGATCATAGGGTTCCGAGTACAATTCCAGGCCAAGTTTTAGATTTTCTTTCTCAGAGACTGTGTTTGTTTTACACACCATTTCACCTCTCAATCACAAAGATGCAACAATTGCCACAGTTCTATCAAATAGATTGGAACCAGATGTTTAACATCTCCAAAGCTACCTCCCCGGTCAATAATGTCATGATTAGTTCTAAGTCCATTACAATCTGACAATTCCTATATTACATAGTTTCTGCACAACAGAGAAAATGGGTAATAATTAAAACCTTAAATTTATGTAATTATTGAATACCACAGAAATCAGTTTACCTATCGTTCACAAAAGTCCATGCCATCTGGACCATCTTCTGCAATTTGCTTTTGTCTCCTGCAAAAGAAACATCTCACAGTAAATTCACGAAAATGTTGCAACAGAATACTGAACTTTTAATTTATAAAGGATGTTCAAAACAATGATTTACCTCACCTTTAAGACATTTAGCATACTTCAGCAGGTAGCTATAAGGATGTTCAACTTGCAAATCAAATTTGATTGTCTGGAGCAATATTCTCTCAAGCGTCATGACTTCTTCCTGTAAAGTAAGGAGATTAACACACTTTTAAACTTTAATAGTTAAAAAAAGGACTCTCTCTCTCTCTCTCTCTCTCTCTCTCTCTCTCTCTCTCTCTCTCTCTCTCTCTCTCTCTCTCTCTCATGGTGATTTTTTTCTACCATGTCCAACCTCTAGGGATTGATTGATGAGAGGATATAGAATAAAAAAAGGTCTAATGAACTTAGTCCAAAAATGCATAGTTCCCATGCTAGAGACCATTTATTCAATCATACTTTGTAACAGAGACTGCAGTCTAATATCGAGTGTACCTTGCACACACAGTTACAGTATGCATGGTTTCCTCCTGGAGATTGGTACTGTTCCTCATGCATCATGCCCTAGCTCCCTTTCCTGCCATAGTAACTGGTAATACTTTGTTCGACTCACTTCTCTTGCTGACTTACTTTGTAGTGGATGCGGTACAGCATTGTACACAATGGGTCTCTATTCGAACTGAGAGCTTGCCAACATGGTGTTTACTTACGGAAAGGTAAATGACAATGGCCAGTGGGCAGTAAGGTTGTATCAGGAGACCTATCCTTGCCAATAACAACCACAGACAGCAACAATGTTTTGCCATTTTCTGAAAACAGGGTAACTCAGGAATCAGGAAATCACAAAGGACCTACCCGAAATGTTTGGACATCAGACTTGGAGGAAAATGTGATTAACTCAGTGGGAAGCAACCACCGTGTCAGTACCAGGCAGTTGGACCACCAGTACAAGGTAAGCCAGACAACTGTATGGAACATTCTGACAATTGTTACTACCCTTAACACTTACAGTGAGTGTGTGTGTGTGTGTGTGTGTGTGTGTGTGTGTGTGTGTGTGTGTGTGTGTGTGTGTGTGTGTGTGTGTGTGTGCGCGCGGGCGCAGGGAATACTAGTAACAAACTTTCCACATTGGGAGGAATTTTGTCACTGGCTTCTTCACAGGATTCATGTCATCCATCCTATTCACAGATAAGGCCACCTTTACATGGAGTGGTATTTTCAACAAATTCCATAACGGTCATCTATGAGAAGTATGCAGAACCCCCATGATATGGTGGCAGCAAATCATCAGCATCAGTGCAGCTGTAATGTATGGGCTGGGATAACTCGTGACCATATTTTGGGACCAGTCTTCCTTCCACATCACCTAACAGGCCAGAACTACTGGCGTTTCTTGTGGGTGACTTTTCCTGCCCTGCTGGAAGAAATGCCACTTATGTTTCAAAGGGTTATATGGATGCTACACAATGGTGTTCCACCCCACTTTGCCATTAATGTATGAACATATCTCAATCGTGTGTCTTCCTTGGTCGATGAATTTGACAAGGGGGTCCAGTTGCATGGCCCGCTCGTTCGCCAGATCTCAACCTGTGCAATTTCTGGTTATGAGGCCATCTCAAAAGTATCTTGTACGCAGATCCCATTCCAGATGTGGAGACACTGGAACAATGTATTCATGCTATCTTTGACAATGTTCACAAGCAGCTTGGCCAATGTGAACATGTGAGATGGAACATGGCATGAGCTGAAACCCATGGAAACCATTTTCAACACATACTGTAACTGTGGCTGTACGATACATTGTGTATTAGACTGTAGTCTCTGTAACAATGTATGGTTGAATAAGTGGTCTCTAGCATGGAAACCAAGCATTTCCAGACAAGTTCATTAGACTTTTTTGTTCCGCATCCTCATTGATCAATCCCCAGAGTTTGTACATATATTAGTGCTGCACAGGCACACTTAAAGGGGAGAAGGTACCTTCTAACTCTGTCATGTGATTTCCAGTGTACCTTTTCTCAGAAGTATTAACAACATAACAATGAAATTTTTCTTACATACATTTACATTATTTGCTAAAAAGCTGATACTTTTCTAAATACAAGGGCTATTCAAAAAGCATCTGACATTTTTTATTGTTGAAACCAACAATGGTACTGGGACATGTACCCACTATGTCCGTAGGCATGCATAGTGCACAAGCCCGATTTTTTTCAAAAAGTTGCTGGTTTGTCATTGACAAGTAAACACATGTAAGTGGCAGAAGTCTGATTTTTGCGTTGAGGGCAAGAAGACAAAAAGTGGAACACTATTACTGCATCAAATTTTGTTTTAAGCTTGACAATTCTCAAGTTCAAACAATCTGCAAGATTTGACAAGTTTTTGTGGAGAAGCAATGGGTGCCACAGAGATAAAAGAGTGGTACAACCACTTTAAGGTAGGTCCTAACATGTGCAAATTATGTTGCTGATCATGTATGGACTCTAGTGATGCAGAATTGAAGCATAATGATCACATGACTTGTGGATTAGTATTGGATCCATTCATTCCATTTTAACAGACCATTTGGACCTCAGGCAGAGCTCAGAAAAATTTGTGCTGAAGTTCAGAGATCGCACAGGACATGCTGGATACTGTGAACAGTAAGCCCAGCTTTCTTAACACAGTGATCACTGATGATCAATCCTGGGTTTTGGGTATGACCTAGAAACAAAGTTCCAGTCATCGTAATGGAAGAGCCATCATCCCCTAAGACCCAAAAAAGCGAGGTAGTTCCACAACGATGTAAAAGTCATGCTGACCGTCTTTTTTTACTCCAGTGTCTTAGTCTATTACAAGTATGCCCCACAAGGTAAGAACTACTACCGAGAGGTTCCGCATAGCATTAGTAAAGCAGTGAGATTCAAATGTACATACCTGTGAGCAGTGGACACCTTACCATGGTAATGCACCCACTCATTGTTCTCAATTAATTCAGGGTTTTTTGTGCAAATACAACATGGCTGTGGTTTGGCAGCCTCCCTATTCTCCTGGCTTAGTACTGAGTGACTTCTGGCTTTTGCTAAATTGAAAGATAATCGCAAAGGAGCCAGATTTCAGAACAGGAAGACATTATGTGCAATTTGAGCAACTGCAAACCATATCAAAATAAGCTTTCCTGCGATGCTTCCAGCAGTGGCAGCAACATTGGGGGAGCTGTGTAATAGCTGAAGGGGACTATTTTGAAGGTGAGTAGTATCAAATAATTGCATATGAGAGATTGATTTTATAAATAAAAGTCTAATATCTTTTGAATAGCCTTTGTATATTAAAATTGTAATTTTGAAAAATGTTTGAATAATGGTCCACTTACAGTGTCTTTAGTACCTTTCTGCTCTGCACTCATCACTTAAGTTCACAGTTTCTTTCACTACATGTGTCAGATTCCTCTGCCACTGATTTGCAAGCAGCATGCATTAAACTAGTTCTATAGTTTTATAGGATGGCTTCGTAAATTAATAATAGCACTGCTATTAACCCTTTTCCAATAGTACTCATGCCATACATACTGTGCTGTATTGATGACTTACTAACTTGTGTATTGTTAAGCTTGAGATGTTTGAATCCAGAGAGAACACTCCAAGATAGGAAAGCAGACACACTACGTAGAGAGCAAACAATTGGTAGTGTTTAGGTTACACGAGGTAATGGCAGCAGTCTGCAAATTGCAGGTGGCCAGGACAGTCGCCCCAGGGTACAAGTTTCAGTTCAGAGAATTAATTGATAACACCATCCAAATTCTGCACAGTTTTGTAAGGTGTCATTGTAGATGGTGGTTGCAAACAGGCATGTCTTAGAATGTGTAACAAGCCTAACACTAGCTCCTGAGAACAGTAATATCAGCTTGTTCACACAGGTTAGAGTGACACGGGAAATGAGTAAAACTGCTGGAATAGTGATCCCTACTCACGAGAATCCCCAGGAAACAGGAAAATGATGTAAAACTCTGTTGCTGCTAGCCACAATTGGCAGGGCTATGATTTTTAGCTTTAAGTTGACCACTGTTGCTACCCCAAATGGGATTTTATTACAAGAAATCCCTACCTATAGGTAAGGAAGAGGAGGGGGAAGAGCTGAATGTGGTTGGCCAAGAGGCACCCTGTGGTTGCAGAGTTGCACATCAGATTGTAAGATGCCTGTAAGGTGCCGGTGGATTGGCAGGCTCATGGCAGATAGGGAGAAAGCAGTGTGCCATACCTGCCATACCCAATCCTTTAAAAACTCCAGCTTTTCGTATTCAAAGTGTTCTCGATCAGATCTTTGGGATGTGAGCCTTGAAGAAGATTCAAACTAAGTATTTTCTCACTTGGAGTGCTGCTCTCAATCTTTGTACTTTACATTGCTGATAGTGATTGCTATTTCTGTTAGTTCTTGACCTATGACCTCAGACACTGACTTCTGTTGTGTCAACAGTTGAATCCTTTGCTTTTTATAAGGTTTAGAATTAGCCTTCAGGGGAGTAGTTTAGTCTGAATACAATGAATGTGTTATTCAGACCCTTGTGTTCCTTGAATCTCTTTTTACAAGTATCCTTATCGAGTTCCAAAGTCCACACCTCTCGCAGGTGCCCAGCGACAATGTTTGGTGCTGATCTAAGCAATCACCTGCCATCACTGGAAATTTGTCTTTCTGCATTTGCTCCAAACTGCTCAGATTTGCAGATCAATCTGTATCCCCTCTATCCTCAATTTCTAACGTTTTTGGATGACAAGAGACAGTGTTATTGGGTTGCAAGGCACACACTTGTCTCAATTCAGTTAACTTGCATGTTGTGTGTAGGCAATCTTCTCTGGGTAATAGCTACGTCGATCTCCAAAAAGCTTCTTCTCTGAAGGCTATAGCTGGTTAAAGGAATTTATTAAAATACTTCTATATCATTGAAATAATTTTGGTACTCATAAAATACTTTTCAGTTCAATCACTATATATTTTCAACTTTCACAGACAACAACTTCTGCAAGCTAACTTATTCCTTAAACATTAGACTCATTTACACATATTCAAATAATATACATGTGTCTTGCTTCTTTCACAGCCAAGACTTGAAGTAATTCAAAAGTCTCTAGTCTTAAACAAGTCCAACACATGAATGAACATAGAAATCTCTATTCAGTTTTTCATTAGTCTTTTTACAATCAACAGAGACACTAAAAAGCACAAAATACTACATGGAGTTTCCTTGTTCTTCTCAACCCATACATGGAGACTGGACAGTGCAGCAGGTCAGGTATTTGTCTGCCACCGTTTAGCCAACGCGTCCATATTTTTCTTGTAACTCCCCCCGCCCCCTCCCCTCCCGACCTGTTACATACAAATAGGCGATGCGCAGGAGGACGTATTCGTTTCTCCCACTCACCTTTAAAATATCGGGTGTTCGAAACAGTGGAATGCCAAGTGGTTCTAGAATTTACTCTGAAATTCTAGAAACACTACATACACCCCCCCTTAAATCGAACACGAGATATTTTATACAATCATTATGTAAATTTATATCACACACAATTCTAGCAATATACACTCCAACATAGATCTTTGTACTCATTTAGAATAAACTCTAGCTAATCTTTCATATTTTCTTCTCTCACTCTATTTTGGCACTGGCCCCAAATATTCCATCGTGATCTGGTATGTTATTCTATTATTTAGGATTTGTTAGGACTCTGTCTCAATTTCCAATCACAAACTCCAGGTGTTCCCGACACTTTATTCTTTATTCTAATTCTTTGCACTGCTTCTTTATTACACAGTTGTCTTATTATTTATACACTTTTTGTAGTCTGGAGGAACTCTGGGCAAAATAAAAATGTTCCTATTGGCACTCATAGAACATAATAATGCTAGTGAAGTATAGAATTGAAACCTACCAGACTCATCCCTTTAAACGTGTGACTTCTGCCACGATACTGCCCTTTTCCCTTTAGGAACAGTGCCTATATCTTACATGGGTTGATCCCAGGAGTAGCATTTCTCCTTCTGTTTTGGTAGGTACACCCCTTTCTTATTCCTATCCTTCTATGGTACAGGTCAATCCCCTTCTTGATGCCCCTGTCAGTGCAGTATAGGTCAGCCTTTCATACGTCTGCCTATCCGCCCTTTTTTCATACAATAAATGCCGAGTGCACTCTCTGTATCCTTCTTGAGTAGGCCTCCTGGTTCATTGCCCTAGCATACATCTTAATGTATACTATTCTTAAATATTCTCAGGTAAAATTACAAATTACTTTACACATCAACTTCACTTTCCAATACTCCATCTTAATACCCTAGAGTCCTCTTTCACTCCTCACTCCTACTACATAAACAGATATCATGCCTACACATAGTAAATGCTATGTCTACCTGTATTTACCAACTCACAGTAGATACTATGCCTGTTCTCAGGAGACTAGCACAAATGACTCCAATTAACTTATCCCTGTTTTATACTTATTGCCCCAGTTCTCCTGCTTCTCTAGGCAAATGCATTGATTGTTATTTTCTTATGCAGAACTGTCACATATCAACAAAGTAATATGTGCATCTACTCAGATTTACAGATGTCTATTCCCTTACATCCCTTGGGGATTCGGACATTGCTTCAGTTTTCTAATCTGTAATTTTCGTGTGTGTGTGTGTGTGTGTGTGTGTGTGTGTGTGTGTGTGTGTGTGTAGCCTGATTCTTCAGCCTACTTATGTGAAGTTCAGTTGTAGGTTCTTTGTAACTACGGAAAAAGAGAAGGACTTCTGCGATAGAAGTATATGAATTTGGAAAGAGGGAAAGATAGGTAGGTACTCAGATGAGAATTAAAAAACCGAACAGTAGAAATGGTTGCTAAGATCAAAGAAGAGAAAGCAGATAGCCCCAAAGACAGGAAACCCTTCCCACCCCCCTTACCCAGGATCCCTACTTCGCCGGTACTTGAGTAAGAAGCCTGAGGAGGTATGATGTTTAACATCTCCTACAGAATGGACATTCTCACATTCACCTTTGAAGTCCCTAAAGAAAATTATTAGCAAGCCCTATGGAATGGCAAATGGTGAACAATCAGTCACACTTGTCTGCGAGGGTTGTCTGAAAGGTGTGATGTGTGTTTAGTGTTAGTCATGCTTGTACTTAAACTACCCACCCCTTCCCAAACTAATATAAACCCTCCCCTATACATCACATCTTATAAAATGTTGTATAAAAAAATAGAAAATTATACACTACGATAACATAGTTGTTTAGTCATTCAGTTTATACTATACTTTTACATACACATAAAATCCTCTATTCATTTTATGTCGTCTCAACATCACTTGGTTTAAATAGTACCATCATATTGTACCTTTCACTCACACCATTTTTATTCGATTCATTTCATGTCTAGAGATCACTGTTTATCCGTGATTAGCTTAAACTGGTCTCAATGTTGTAGTCATATCCGATTTCCTAATTACTAACAATATTGGATAGTTTAAGAATTCAAGAATAGATTACAGAATAGTTTAAGATTTCAAGGGAATTTGGTGCAGGAAAACTAGTACAGAAGAAACACCGTAAACAACTGCTACTTTCTCCCGTCTTTTACTATGTTGCACTCTTCTCTTTCTTCCATTGGTTTATTGGACTCAAATCAATTACTGGAAACAGTTCTCACATCTTGTAAGGCCTAGTTGCTATGGCAAATCATATCTTCTTCCTGTTTCTGTCTTGAAATTCCCATTTTCTTTGGGTCCTATCACTTAGGTCGCCACATTCTCACGGTTTCTGATGACACGAGACAGTGTGGTACTGGGGTGCAAGACTCATGTCTCTCACAGTTGACTTACGTATTGTCTGCAGACGATCTTCTACTCAGGTCAGACGGCTGCATCTGATCTTCACACTCTTATTCCCTAAAGACTACAGCTAGTTAAAGGAATTTCAAAATAGACTTCTTTCTACACTTGAAATGATTCTATACTCTCACGATACTTTTTGTTCAACTCTTATATTTTCGTCTCCACAATAAAACAACTTCACAAGTTTCACAATCAAATGTAAGTGTCTTTAGTTCAATTCATAGTTCATTTGTACACCACAAATACAGTTGTTACACCATCAAAGAATAAAGCATGCTTGCTCCTTGTACTGGACAAGCAACTTCTATGGCGCAGGTGGCAAACACTTGTCCGTGCCGTCACTTTTGCAGTATTCTCCCTATTCACATCCATCCTGCACACACAGAAACTGGCTGCGAGACACACACATCTTCACTCTCTCACCCTCGTACTTAAAATATCGGATGTTCGAGATGGTGGAAAGCCAAGTGTCTCGAGAACATACACCGACATTCTCGAGGCACTACAAGTTAAGACACAGCAACAAACCTAACAGTGTTTTTGTTATATACAATACTTTCTCTCTTCCAAGTCCTCCACAAAAGCTCAAAGCGACAGAAAAAATGTCACTAGTTTCATGAATCCACAGAAATGAAGCCAGAGCAACAATCGGGCATGTCCCATTCCTCAAGCTGCCATTTAAAATGACAGATAGGACCTGTATTTGGTCTAAAATATTTTTATGTTCGCACGGCGTATGCTTCAGATCATCATAGCCACCAATCAAAAAAAATTATTTTCATGATACCTTCTGCCTTTAGAATCACAAATTCACGTTAGTTTTTGACAGTGGTGGAACTCCTTGTGACTATGAAGGTTTGTGCAGTTTTACTAACAACAGTAGCAGAAGAGCAAATTTTTGAAAACAATCTGATCTTTAAGTGTGACTATGCATCACCTATTATTCACCTGCAAGTGAGTGGTCCTCTATTCTCATTTTGCATATGACTGATGCCCATTAGCATATCAATAAAACCTGAAGATGCAAACCAAAGTATCTAAAACTAAAATGAAATGTCCCTTCTGAACACATTTGTTACACACAATGAAACAGTTTATTCAGCAACCACAAACATTATTTTTACTTTTTCTTTTTGCTCAAAAGGTAACTCCATAACAGCATGAACCAAAACAATGACTACAAATTTTACAGTGAACAAGGCTGTTCTACACATTTTCCCATTAGAATATATTACTAACACACATTTTCATCTTTGCATGTACATTCTCAGAGTTCCTTGTAAGGTCAAACTGTTGATGGAACTCCAGATGAATATCACTCTGCAATCATTGGTAGAGCTTTTACCAACTGAACTATCCACTGGGGTAATGGCTTAGCCACTATCTATGGGTTTGTTTCCAGAAGGACAAATTCTGCAATGCACATCTGCGAGAGATATCTTCTGAAGTCGACTGGCAGTTGCTGGCTGATCTCTGAAGATATTTCCCCAGACAATGACGGAACATCAGTGAATAGTTTTGATCTTGACCACAGCCTCTAAGGCCACAATTTACAGCTTGAGAAAACACTTGTTGTGAAAGCCTGCACTCTATTACAAATCCATAACAAATGTTTGCCAATGTTATCAATGATGATAAATGATCACCAATTCAATTGGCGATCCCTTGAGGTCTCAGAATGTGTCCTATCAACCGAGCCTTTAGTGGGTCACTAATTTATTGTCTCTCCAATTCTACTCAATACTTCCTCATTAGTTACATGACTGACCTATCTAATCTTTGACATTCTTCTGTAGCACCATATTTCAAAAGCTTTTCTCTTTTTGTCTAACCTGTTTATCTTCCATGTTTCACTTTCATATGTGGCTACACATATCTTCAAAGACGACTTTCTAGCACTTAAATCTATACTTGATGTAAACCAATGCCTCTTCTTCAGAAATCCTTTTCTTGCCATTGGCAGTCTACATTTTATATTCCCTCTACTTCGGCCATCATCAGTTATTTTGCAGCCCAAATAGTAAAACTCATCTACTACTTTAAGTGTCTAGTTTCCTAATCTAACTGACTCAGTTTCACCTTATTTAATTCGACTATATTCCATTAGTCTCATTTAGCTTTTGTCGACATTCATCTTGTATTCTGCTTTCAAGATGCTGTCTGTACTGTTCAACTGCTTTTCCAAGTCCTTTGCTGTCTGATGAAATTACAATGTCATCGGCACATTTCATCTCAAAGTTTTTATTTCTTCTTCCTGAACTACTATTAATTCTTCTTTGGTTTCCTTTCCTGCTTGTGCAATGTACAGATTGAAGAACATCAGGGACAGGTAACAATCCTGTCTCAACCACTGCTTCCCTTTCATGTCCCTTTACTATTATAACTGCCACCTGGTTTCTGTAAAAGTTGTAAATAGCCTTTTGCTCCTTGTTTTTTACCCCTGATGCCTTCAGAATTTCAAAGAGTTGTCACATGCTCAAGGAAAATTTGTTGTGTAATTTGCCAGTTTATGATACTGCAAAAACAAGAAATATAGATAATTCAGTCCTTTAAAGAGAGGATTATTTTGCTGTGTGTGCATTTTCTGAAACCTTCATTTAATAAATTGTTTCAGCAAAAGTAAAAGATGCAGGATAATGTGGTTTAGAATGGCAAGGTGGTTGGTTATGATGTTTCTCTGTGAATCACAAGAGGGAAGATTCGCGCGTAATTTTGGGGCTAGAGACTGATTTGTGGAGTTGAATACATTCGGGACTTGGGTACCATCACAATCTGACATTTACGTAAGCTCTGAAAAGAATTCTGCAGTACTACGGCTTTACAAAGACAATGGAGTACCATAAAGTTTTAATTGGTGAATGATAGAACCGGTTGTGCAAATTCTGGATGTTTTGTGTGGTTTAGCTTTTTGAATAACTAACATCTGCATGGTGTGTTATAAGAATTGTAACTGAGAACTGTATATTTAGAATGATCAACAATTTGTGCAATACAGAACAAGCACTTTGTTTCACAGACAATCTGTTTTTAAATTTTTTGGTAACAACTTACGGTGGATACCATAAGCTGACCACAGAGTGGATTGCATGTGAATTTTGAAAATGTAACTTCAGACTAGTACGGAATCGGTGGTTAGCATTTAACAAAGAAGTACCAGTACATTGAAAAATCTTGTTCGAAGTCTCCCTCTTTTAATGGCCAGTTAAACCTGGTACCAGGAGAAACTTTTAATAGACCCTTTAAATACGAATAGAGCATCCAGTCCTCTTACAGTTTTGCCAGTGGAGTAACATTTGCTTTCTAACAGGGTAGGTACGAGTGTTACAGAAGAAGATACCATTGTTACCCTTTTAAGAAATAATCTGATAAAATAATGATAAAATTACTGTTTTTTCATTATGTTCCTTATTCAGAATGAGATTTTCACTCTGCAGCAGAGTGTGCGCTCATATGAAACTTCCTGGCAGATTAAAACTGTGTGCCTGAGTCTCGTCTGGCACACAGCTTTAATCTACCAGGAAGTTTCATGCTCCTTATTAATATGGTTATGGTAAAATGATAGAAAAATTATATTAATGGAGACCTGTAAATATCAAGGGAAAAGTCCCAAATTATTTATATCCTTATACACTGAACATTCCATTACAAAATATGTAATTGCAGTTGCAAATGGCATAAAAGGCAAATACACAACATGTAGTAAAGATGACAACCATATAACCTATAGTCTTCATTATTTCCTACAATGAATTCCAGTTTATATTCAACACTTTAAAAAAAATGCCAGGTTTAAAATTTTGGAATATAAAAGTTATTCTAGTTTTTAGTCTGAGTGAAAGATAACACTGAAATGCTCCAAATGCCAATAATGAATAAAAAGTTCTTCATTAACTGGACATTGTGTGCTGTTAACCACTAGAGTATAACAATAACTACCAGTAATAATGCCATGAAGCTAACATTCTTACCTTTGGATCATCCCCAAATGTCAAAAATTTCTGGTCAGTCAGAAGAGTTCTTGCTGTTTTTATTATATCCTTACATTTTTTTGGTGTTTCTTCAACTTTACCAGCAAGGAATAGGCAACAACATGCAGTGACCTAAAGCAAGAGCAATAATTAGCTGTGATAATATGTACTAATTGATGACCAGTAGCACAATGAATGAAACAAAAAATACACATTTTGGAAAATCTCACACAGATCAAAAATACATTATACTTCAATGTATAATCAATTTTTTAATACACATCCTGGATTTTGCATTTTTTAATTTTTTTTTTAATAGTAATACAACACCCAACATAAAATCTTATTACAGGTCACCAGAAGAAGTACAACATATGACTGAAATATAAGCAAATGTGGGAAAACCTTAAGATCTGACACTGCCAAAGCATACAAATAATAGAAATTAAGAGGATGACAAGAACAAAAGATAATCTGCATCATGTAAGCAAGAAAACAGTTTATCTTTCTTAAGACCAACATGTCAAATACATTTTTTTTTGTGAAAATTACCTACCTAAACTTCCTAGCAGGTTCAAAATGTGCCCCAGACCGGGACACAAACCCAGAACCTCTGCCCATCTGGCAAACAGTTTTAATCTGTTACAGAAGTTTCAAATCAGTCCATAAACTGCTGGTAATTGAGCATTCATTCTGAATTCATCCTGTTTGGTATCAATGTTTAATTTTACTCAACCAACTCAAGGGATTACTATTATATCTTTATTTCTGGCACACGCGAATTCCGAATAGTCAAGTCTGAGCTCTTGAAATGCAGCAGTCTGAGCCATTGGCATCATGTTTGGTTACTGCTTCACAGTGTTCACGTGATATCTTCCTTGTGTCTTGCAAACATGAACTACCCATTCCAATTTTTATCCAACAAAAGGTTTAAAGAAACTTCCCCAGAAAACTGTAAACCCAATAATGAGAATGGAGTTAACTGTAGAGTTCCATCTATTCCACTGAATATCTTGGAAATGCTGAACCTTGTAGCATCAGGTGTCAGCTTTGACGCATGGTGTCATCAAAACAGCAGACAAAATTGACTTCTCAGGCTATAGACAACAGCACATACCAGTGTTATATTGAAACCAACACCTCAGTCAGTTGATGTGTGGATACCAGTTACTGGCAGCTAACGGAGCCAACATAAATGTTCCATTATTTTAGTATCTTCACCCAATATCTTTTTTTTTTACTACAGCGATGAAGTTGTTCGGCATTGGTTACCCAGGTAATTTTTTTTTTTTTAATATAGCAAATTGTTGCTAGTACGTTATGGAGATCAAGACAAACTACAGAAACATGACGTTATTTCCACAGAGAATGTAATTTGTACTTATTTAAACCATTATAAGTCAATTTTTGCTACGCAACGATTTTCACCTAGTCAAATACATATATATATATATATGTCATATGACAGCCAAGCCACAACCATGGTCTCTAAATTCTTAGCCGAAGCTAAGGGATGGTATCATTTGTGAACAGATGGATATGACTTCCGTTTAAAACACGTATTTGTGTATAAATATTTTGACTTATTGATAAAGTTATAATATGGTAGACTCATGATAATATATGCAAGAATTTATAGATATTAATTACACTGTCTTATTTTTATTCAAGATATAAATTTAGTAATTTCTTCTTATACAGACACCAATATTGTGAACAGTTTTGAGGTATGAGGGAAGTTTTGACCGTTGCCTAGGACAGGACTCACTTTTAAGGCAAGCACTATAGCAAGTTATACAATAAACTCTTTTGCCTAAATATTCTGAGAAGGATCTTTGTGTTAGAAGGAAACAAAAGCAAGACGATTTATTTTCTTCAGCACTGGCACCAAAGTGAAAAACAAAGCCACATTTCAGAGAAACTGCAAGGCATGTTATCTAAATCAGGCAATGAAATGCAAGATGCATTTCACATGTGCTTATATTGATATGATCTTAAAGAAAACTATTAATGTAGCTAAATAAGAGCTGTTACTAATTATCAGAGCAAGGAAAATAAGGGAACAGAGGATAACTCTATTATGCTACTCAAGTTATATTCTTGCAGATGTTAGTTATAAAATTTCGTTACATTGTATTGAGGTTCGTTGCAGGAAGCTTAAATTTATGCTGAGCTTTGGATCCAAAAGTATATGAATTACGAAGATTATGAGGCAACAAAATGTTAAAGTACTGGACTCACTACAACAATTTGATTAATAATAAATATTTTTCAATATATTCCGCAATGCATATCAATACTATTTCATTATCTGTACTGGATTTAGTAACAGCCAAAAGACAAACATTATTTTGTGTATAAACAGGACTTGATAAATGAAAATCTATGTAAGTTCTGATAACAGCATAAAAAACATTTCAATTGCATTTTGAGGAATTATCTGACAAATCACTTCGTACCACACTGATTAGGTGTCTCCTAGTCTTGCATGAAAAGTGAAACAGTTTACACACTCTGTAGCACAGCAAGGGAAATCCCAGAAGACAATGTAATTCTGACATTACAATGTAACAAACCATTTTACAACACTTTTACTAGGAAGACTGGTAAAACAATAACTATTCCATTAACACACAGAAATTTCAGCAATAAATTAGAAAAATGGTGACTGTCTGTTCCACTTCACATAGAACTTAAAGACAGTGGCCGCCTTTTATGCGACTCAGATGGTCTCAAAGCAGAGAGTGGCAGAAATAGGAGTATATGTATCTATAATCTAAGAGTAATTAATCTAATTTGAAAATGATGCTATGACATACCACATATTGTGCAGACATTTAACATATCAGCTTTAGGTGGAGAGTTTTGAACTACAGTTGTTTAAGATACCATGTTTATGTCAATTGCACTGTAGCACAACTGAATACTTCGTGTACTCTGGTTTTCTTTGTGTTGTTCATTGCTCATTTAATTATTTTTAAATGAATGAAGAGTCTAACCCTCGTCCATGAAGGGTTTCAAGTAGGACCCTCACAACACCACCAGGGATTGGCAATCCCTATGACCACTGCATGTCTGTTCTGCTTTCGTATGAGCACAGAACACTGACGCAGGCTGACACCAAGAGAGGGAGACTACGTTTGTTCCCACTTCACTCCACTCCTCTCCGATGGTTTAAGGTTTCGTTTTCTTATGCTCATGCCCGACTGAAACAATATAGTGTCCGAATTCTACTCAACCATAAATAAAATGACAACAACAACAGAACTTCCAACAACAAAGCTCTTTGAAATAATTAAAAACAATACATCACTAATGGGACATCTGTAGAAATTTAGGGTTTTTGGACAAGGACAAAAACTGAAATTAGCCAATGAAAAAAAAAACTGAAAACAAATAAATTGATGAAGCTATGGTTAAATATACCATTCAAAGCATAAACTTAAATTAGTAAGTAAATATTTCTCTTTTGAGCATTTGGCATAACAGTATATAATAAGTCTGATACATAGAGAACTATTGGATTCATATATAAACATAAACACCGAGATCGCAAAAGCAAATGGAAGTTATAGCACATCTCACCACTACAATTCAGACATTATACGTTAATTATAAAAAAAGGACCTGTACTGTAAAGACTGACGTTAATCAAGGAGTCAGACTTGGTTGACCACTGTCGTTCACTGTTTATATTGATGACATCATTCATAAATGGTTGATTACATTAAAAGACACATTAAGAATTGATAATTTTAATTTTATTGTGCTGCTATTTGCTGATGATCAGCCTATAATAGGAAAGACTGAAGAAAAGGTTCAAATTTCACAACACAAGTTGAGTCAATTGCAGCTAAATAAAGGAATGAGAATACAGACAGATAAAGCAGAAGTACTAGCATTTCAAGTATTTGAAACCATAAGAGCCAAGATAGGTGGAAAAATAATTTAATTATTAAGTCTGTTTAAACAACTAGGGTGCAATTTTAAATTTTCTAAGTCATACGTCATAGAGCTAAAATTGGTCATATTCAGAACTTCTGTGGAATCATAGAATGTACATTAATATGTAATGTACAGAAAGAAAAAGTAACTAACATTTACAAAGATGCTGTATGGTAGCAAATGTTGGACTCTAATTATAGATTAATTACAACCAAATGTATCATTAAAGATAAAGTTCCTTTGCTTTGTAGCAGGATATTGGATTACAAAAGAAACATTGGTATTGGTCATGAACTAAATGTAGAACCTATCCCAAATATAATTGAAAGATGAATACTGAACTGGAAAGGCCATGTCTAGCATATGTCTGATAAAGGATAACTAAAGCTGCAACATTATTCAACCCAACAGGAAAGAGAAATGTTCGACATCCTTTAGAGAGTTGATGATAGCAATTCTGAGGTGGAACAGGTGAAAGGCCTAATTCTAGGAGACTGGGGGTGATATAAAGTGTGTTTCACAATTCATGTTACAGACTACTACAGGTTGTAGAGGGGACTTCATAGATCAAGTTTTATGCAGGAAGCTATGTCCCAAAACATCATCCAATGACATTGCAGAGCATCAAAGTTATAGGCAGTGGCAATTTAAAATTTACATATATACAACAGGATTCCATAATGATGTTACAACTTTCTAGGATGATGGAGATGGATAAATGTATCAATTTGAAGTAAGGGTCCTTGTACCAGAAACAAATGAGTCTAAAGTTACAAGTGAAAACCATTCCGATACCTCTGATAGTGGAACACATGTACTGGTAGTGTTGTTGCTAACATTGTAGAGTAGGTGACTTTCAGAGGTGGTAGTATGGACAAATCAAGAAGAAATGTCTAATACACATGGGCTCTAAAACGCATATCTTAAGAGCTACAAGCACTTGTTCAACAGAGATGTGTTTCAAACAGTAGCGAAGGTGAACAAGTGCTCATAGCTCCTCAGGTATGCATTTTAGAGTCATGTTTACTGGACATTTTTCTTTGTTTTGGTCCATACCACCACTTCTGAAAGTTGTGCATCCTACAAACTTAGCAACAACAGTACCAATACATGTATTGGTATTAGAACGGTTTTTGCTTTTAACTTTTGATTCACTCATTTCCAGTGAAACAACCCTTACATTTATCCTTCTCCATCATCCTAGAAAATTTGTATCATCATGGAATCACCCTGTATATATGTACATTTACAGACACCAGCACCTATAACTCTGACATTCTGTAACATTATTGGAAGTCATTTCTGAAAATGGGTTCTCACGTAAAACTTGGTCTACTAAGTCCTCTCTACAACCTCTAGAGGTGTGGAACATGAATTGTTAAACACCCTGTATACGAACATGTACAAAGAAATGTAGGATTGGGAAACAACAGGCAGGAAGCACGACTCACGACACGTCCTCACGGCTTTATTTCTGCCAGTACATTTCCTACCTTCCAAACTTCACAGAAGCTCTCCTATGAAACTTGCAAGACTAGCACTCCAAGAAGAAAGGAGATTGCAGAGACATGGCATAGTACCAGCCTGGAGGAGGTTTCCAGGATGTAATTTTCATCCTGCAGCAGAGTGTGTGCTGATATGAAACTTCCTGGCAGATTAAAACTGTGTGTCAAACCAAGACTTGTAACTCGAGACCTTTGCCTTTTGCACACAGATGCCCTATTGACTGAGCTACCCAAGCAGGGCTTATGACCTGTCCTCACAGCTTTACTTCCAGCAATACTTTGTTTCCCATCTTCCTATGGGTAATGAGTTATGCTTGAGTAGTTCAGTTGGTAGAGTGCTTGTCCACGAAGGGCAAAGGTTCCGAGTTCAAGAGTCTGTCGAGCACACACTTTTAATCAATAAGAAAGCTGCAGTGCACACTCCACTGCAGAGTGAAAATTTCATAGAGAAATTCAAACATATGAACACCTGTTAACACTACATCCATCAATGAGACTGTTTCTGCTGTTGGTTTCCTCTTTTCTCTGTTCCAGGTGTAGTGAAATACATCATTTTTGTGTAAAGACAGATGATTATGAGGTCACATGCTCTGAGGAGCGTAGGGGATGATGGAGACCTGCACTGCCATACTGGGCAAGATCCCAGCAGAGGTGGTCTGCCATTGCTGACACAGCATAAATGGTGCACCTCATAACAGATTACCAAGTACTTAATGGTAAGCAGGGGCCTAGTATCTGTGCAAGCTAACATACTCAGTTACACTGTAGAAACACTTCTCAACAAGAAATGTTTTTAAATCTAACAGTTGTTACCCTCTCCAACCTCTTTATATATCTAGGCAGTGCAGTGCACTCATGGGAGTACTTTTTTAGGCTAAGTTCAGTGTCCAATAATCAAAACTGAATGAAATGAAGCTTAATGATATGCTCACTCTGGCAAGTACTAGAAACATTAAAATATCACGAGATTCTCATAAAATTACAGCGAAAAATAATATTAGTATGTTACGAGATTCTCATAAAATTACAGCGAAAAATAATATTAGTATGTCACAAGATTCTCATAAAAACACCGAGAAAAATAATGTTAATATATTGCATCAGAATATCAAGAGATTAAAAAACATAGTAGATGAGCTTCTTGTTTGTGTAGCAGATTTAGAAACTGAGGGTGGAACATATATACTATGCTGTCTGATCATAATGTAGTCACAGATATGGAAACGATAATGTAGATGGATGTAAGCTTTCAGCATATGTAAGTAGACACACTATGGAAAGACGAGGATTGCCATAATGTTAAAATTTATCATAGTGTGAAATATTTAGACACTAAATTTTTTATGTTTAGAGCAACATATATAAGCATGTGCATGTGAGCTTAAAATAATGTTTTTTTAATGATTGTGGCTACGTATAGGCCCCACTGAGAAATTTTTAGCTGTTTTTGATAAACTTGGAGTTTTGTTGTGCTATCTGTCACACAGAGGGAAGCAAATTACTGTTTGTGGGGATTTCAATGTCGATTTTCTGGTAGAGTTTGATAGAAAGCTTGACCTTTAAGTATTATTTGGTTCTTCCAGTTTGATGTCAGTTATTGATTTTCCTACTTGGGAGGTACAGGAAAGCAGCACACTGATAGATAATGCATTGATACACCATGATACAATTTAATCAAAGAAAAACTTTTCCTGTTAATAATGGTCTGATCTAATCATGATGCACAGCTATTTATAGTATATGACATAGCTCCATACTTTAATCCAAAACAGTCCTCCTAAATAGTACGTTAAATTAACAATTTAAAAACTGCAAATTTTAAGAAAAGCCTGCAACAGTTAGACTGGAAACTTGATGCTAATTTAAAATTTAACCTATTTCATGATAGCTTTGTGAGTATAGTTGAAAACAGTTTCCCTATGAAAACAATGCAATATAATTGTAAGAAACCACCTGAAAAGCCATGACTTACTAAGGGATAAATGTAAACAGCAAAGGGAAATGTATCTTACAGCTAGGAGGAGCAATGATCTAGAAACAGTGGAACATTATACAAACTACTGCATTGTATTAAGAAAAGATATTAAAAATCCAGAAGTATGTGCGTTATGCCTGAAATTAGCAACTTAGATAGTAAAATTAAAACGATGTGGAATATTGTTAAAAGGGAAACAGGGCAACCAAGAGTACAGGAAGACTATTTCTACCATACTCAATGAAAATAATATAATAGACGGAAACATTCCACGTGGGAAAAATATATCTAAAAACAAAGATGACGTGACTTACCAAACAAAAGCGCTGGCAGGTCGACACACACACACACACACACACACACACACACACACACACACACACACACACACACAAACGTGACTTGTTTGGTAAGTCACATCATCTTTGGATTTAGATATACTCAATGAAAAGCTTGTTAACAAAAAGTGAGAAGTAGATACTTTTTAATAATCATTTTTAAGTGTTGTAGAGAAAATAGGATCCAGCTATTCATTATAAAACTCAAGGCAGTATATGGAAGAGGCAATACCTATGTAATTTACTAAAACAAATTCAACCAACTTCTCCTACTGAAATTAGGAAAATAATAAATTCACTCAAAAGTTAATGCATACATGGAATTGACGGCATGTCCCACAGAGTGCTAAAAACTTGTTCCCAACAGGTAAGTAGGATTCTCAGCAATATATGTAGTAGTTCACTGAAACAGGGCATTTTTCGAGACAGACTGAAATATGCGACAGCTTTTTCCTAAATTTTTGAAAGAGTGCTGTATTCAAAAGTTGTATATAAAACAGATAGTGAGAAAGGCAGACACAAGACTCAGATTCATCGGAAGAGTCTTAAGGAAATGTAGCTCATCCACAAAAGAAGTGACTTATACGGCACTTGTTCGCCCGATTCTCGAGTATTGTTCATCTATCTGGAATCCCTATCAGGTAGGACTGATACAGGAGATAGAGAAGACACAACAAGAGCAGCACATTTTGTCACGGGATCGTTTAGCTGGCAAAAATGTGTTATGGAGATACTAAACAAACTCCACTGGCAGACGTCACAAGAGAGACGACTTGCATCACGGAGAGATTTACTATTGAGATTTTGGGACAGCACTCTTCAGGAGTCAGACAACATATTACTTCCCTCCACATACATCACGTGTACTGATCACAAGGAGAAAATTCGAGAAATTAGAGCCAATACAGAGGCTTACCAACAATCATTCTTCCCACGCACTATTTGCAACTGGAATGGGGTTGGAGGCATCAGATAGTGGTACTGAAAGTACTCTCGGCCACACACCATTAAGTGGCTTACGGAGTATGATGTAGATGACATTTTTGTAAATATGAAGTAATAACAAAATTTAAATTTGATCTTCAGAAATGCATTTCAACAGAATATGCTATATCTGCTTTCACTGATCAAATATTAAATGCTCTGAATAACTGAACATCACCCATTGGGATATTTTGTGATCTCTCAAAGACTTGACTGTGAATTATGAAATTCTTCTAGATAAGCTAAAGTATTGGGCTATGAGTGGGACAGTGCACAGATGTTTTAATTCATACTAAACTGGAAGAATGCAGAAGGTTGAAATTAACAGTAAAAATAGTCTGCATAAATCAGCAGAGTCCTCTAACTGGGTACATATCAAGAATTGTGTCCATGGGGTTAACTCTTGGGTCCCATATTGTTCTTAATATACATTCACAACTTGCCACTCCATATTCAAGAGGATGCTAAGCTAGTTTTTTCTGTTGATACAAGCATTGTAATTACACCCAACATACAAGAATCAGCTGAGAAAATTGTAAGGAATGTCTTTCAGATAATTATTAAGTGGTTCTTTGCAAATGGACTCCCACTAAATTTTGAGAAAACACAGTACGTACAATTCTGTATAGTCAATGGCATAACATCATTGATAAATAGAGACTTTGAACAGAATTCTGTTGTCAAGGCAAAATATTCAAAATTTCTAGGTGTAGGTGGGTGCGCGCACATGCACATTGATGAGAAATTGAATTGGAACAAACACATTGATGATCTGATGAAACTAGTTCAACTACTTATGCTATTAGGGTTATTGCAAATGTTGGTGGCAAAAATATCAGTAAATTAGTCTACTGTGCCCATTTTCAATCACTTCTTTCATATGACACAGTTTGGGATAATTCATCATCAAGACAAAAAGTATTCATTCCGCGAAGCATGTAATCAGAACAATATCTGGAGCCCACCCAAGATCGCCCTGCAGACGTTTATTTAAGGAACTCTGGATATTCACAGGACCTTCACAATACATATATTCACTTATGAAATTCGTTATTAATAACCCATTACAATTCAAAAATAATAGCGAAGTGCATAGCTACACTACTAAAAGAGAGGATGCCCTTCACTATTTTGAGTTAAATCTGACTTTGGCACAGAAAGGGGTGATTACACTGCCACACAAATCTTTGCTCATTTCCCAAGTAGTATTAAAAGTCTGGCAGATACTAACCAACATTTCCAAAACAAATTAAAAAATTTCTGAATGACAACTCCTTCTAATCAACAGATGAATTTTTGGATATGAAGTAGTAACATATATTGCGCAACGAAACTTGTGTTGAACTGACATTCCACATCATTGCGAAATGTTCTATTCACGGAAAAATTATAAATGTAAAGAATGACATCAAAGTGGCTCACAAGCCCAAGTATTAATTGTTCTCCCTTTTTCTACTCATATAATGAGGTACACACAGTTGTGTTTTAACTAAGGTTATCACTACTCATTTGCAGATACCCAATTTCAGTTCATCGTCAACACACATTTATTTATGCATAGGGTAACTTCAAATAGTTGCATGCAGTGAGCTCTTTTACAGCTACGTGATAAGATTTGAACAGTAATTTTCCGTACTGTAAAAATTCCATTTAATAAACTATTCGTCTTCTCACTGCCTTTCAGCACTTACTTGAGAGGGGCACTGGACTTTGTGATACCTATTACATTGAAATCACAGTTCACTATTTGCTACTTCCCTTCCCTAAATGTCCAATAATATAGTAACTTAATGAGTTTATTTTATTTATTAATATTTTTGTGTTACCTGCTGTACTTGTTTACACAAACTACTGCAGCATCTGATGAGACTGATAAAAGTGAGTCAGAGCTAAATTCATGCAAATCCACAGTTGGAATCTTATTTGTCCCTAAGAAAAACTATAGATCCCTTTATGTAATCTGAATTATTTTCTTGGCCTACTGTCACTGAGCACAAATGTGTGTTTCATATTTCAGTCATAAAATGGTGTCCAAAATTAAAGCAATAAACAGAAATTTTCCAAGGTTGTGTTTTAATTTGCCACAAAACAGTATAAACAGGCAAAGGGAAAGTAGAAACAATGTAAAGAATACAGAACGTAAACAACCAACCGCATAACGATAGATAAAAACATTTTTTGTTTTTTCAACACATATCTGCGCTCACATTCTGACAACTGTTTAATGTGCCCAGTGTGGGGTGTGACCACCTCTGGCAGCAATACGAGCCTAATGACAACAGGGCATGCTGTGAATGATGTCAACAATCTTGTGTTGAGGCAATAATGACCATTCTTCCTGCAGAGCTGCTCACAAGTCTTTGAGAGTGGTTGGTGAATCTTGATGTGATGCAACCTGTCTCCCTAGTGCATTCCAGACATGCTCTACAGGATTCAAATCTGGAGAGCACGCAGGTCACGCCATGCATGCAATATCTTCCTTTCCCAAGAAAGATGTCAACCACCTGTGCTCTACGAGGTCGAGCAGTATCGTCCATCAATACGAAGTCTGGGCCCACAGCACCTCCCAACAACCATACACGTGGTCAAAGATCTCATCACAATACATGGCATCGGTTACACCTTGCCAATTCACCCACACAATTTCATGAAGACATGTTCAAGTGGTCCCTTCCCACACCATCAGGGATCTTCCTCAATATCGGTCTAATTTCCACAATGTTTGGGTTCCGAAATCATGTTCCACATACCCTCCAGAGGCAAGTTGTCAAGAAGCACTCTCCAGACAAAATCGGGACTCATCTGTGAAAAGAACACTGGCCCACTGTTTGGTCACCCAGGTGGTACGTTAGCAACTCCACTCTAGACGTTCTCTTATGTGAAGAAGTGTCATAGGTTCATATACAGCAGGTCTCCAATAATAAAGGTCACTCTGCCGAAGCCTTCTGTGCACTTTGCCACATCTAAGAAACAACATTGGTTTGCAAACATCATGCTTAGACTCTTCTTATGGCTCTCCAATACAGATAGTCTGGTATGCGTCTTCTCTGTGCCATACTGACCCACCTCTTACTGCACACACAGCGATTGTGTATGTGGGACTACTTGGCAAACACTACCCTGTTTGATAGGTGCCCTAATGTTGTAATTGGCATGGTTGTCTGTTGACTTGAATGCTATCTTCTGTGCAGAACAAGATCTTACAGACATCTGTCAACGGTTTGTGTGATTATATCGTGAATTAGACACAGGACAGGAAAATAGCAGTTTGTTGCTTTAATTTTGGACACAAGTGTATTTAACTCATCTTCAACATTCAATGAACTCTTAGTAGTGAACAGTGGTGAAAAGGTGTGTTTCAAACATGCCTTTTTGCTACTGAGAGTTAATACTGAAGAGTACTTTCCACAGATTCTTCATGATTTTAGACATATTTGGTGATGGTTGTTTCTGACTGAAATGCATACATTCATATGTGTCATATATATTGTACCTATTTTCACCAAACATGCTATGTGTGCCTACACATGCAACACACAACTTTGCAGTCTTTAGCTTCCAAGACTCGAGAATAATTCTTTCTTAAACTGCACCAGCTTCCTCAAAGAATCTCCGTTTTACAAATTATTTCTTCACATGTTTTCAAAATGAATTTGAAATTGTGTCAAATTTTTCCGTTACTTCTTATTCCTTTGACAGTTTTGCTACCACTGTGTGACTTCTCATTTAAAATCTAAAATATACTACATAGTTTACAAATTTAACCATACAATTACATATCTTTAATGTTGTGGAGACACTCCTGTGCTAGTTGCTTGTCTTATCATGGAATGCTGACAACTTATCAGTGAGACTTACAACGATACTATCGAAATCAAGAGAGAGTAACAACACAGCTAGTTGCTTGTCACACAGTGTTTCAGTAAAAGTGTCTGCCTCTGTAACTTACAAACTAATAGGTGATGGAAAATTTATATGAGCAGATCAACATAAGAAACATTTTCTGAAGAGCTATGAACATAATTCATTGTTTTATTTTCTGGAGAGTTACAGCAGAGATGCAATTTTTAAATGGAACAATAGTTGTTTCTATTGTGTACTGGAATCATTTAAACCAGTTGCACATAAATCAATTTAAACCACATTCCTATAACATTTAGTTTGGGAGCTACAACCCTTCAATTTTACAGGGGCAGATACCAAACACTGTACCTAATACATGACTGTTTGGTGATTGATGTTCTGGCAGTAGAATGTTGTCTGCCTCATCATCACCACCACCACCACATCATCACCATCGGCACACGTGGTGTAAACTCAAAAGACTTGCACCAGGTGACCGGCCTACCTGACAGGAAGCCCTAGCCACACAACATTTCATTTTCAGTGGAATGTTGATTAAAATCAGTTGTCCAAATATGTATCAATGTTCCTGAATGCAAAACACAATGCGCCTTCTAAAGGATCTGTGGACAAGATGTAACACTGCTGGTGTCATGACACGCCGTTTTAGATCATCTGGGGCTGTGGGCTCAGTGACAAACAATTCATTAGATATCCTCACAAAAATAAATCTACTGGTGTTAAATCGGATGACAGTGCATGCCATTCATGAGGACCACCGAACACCAACCATATTCCAGGGAATCTGTTGTTCATTTCTTCCAAAACACGCACAGAATGGACTGTGCGGCCATTGTACTGTATCCACATTCAGATTTTCATGTCTAGGCACACATGTTCACAGGGAGCACCTAAACTGTCTACTATAGAAGTCTAGTACATCTCACCTGACAACGTGCCTGTGAAGTAGTGTGGACCGATGATTTCATCCCCAAGGATTCCACACCATACATTAATAGACCACCAACATAATACATATACACTACGCAAGTCACCAAGAGTTGTGTGGCGGACGGCACTATACATGCCAGTCATACCAGGTGATCAAAAATCAGTATAAATTTGAAAACTGAATAAATCACGGAATAACGTAGATAGAGAGGTACAAATTGACACACATGCTTGGAATGACACGGGGTTTTATTAGAACCAAAAAAATACAGACATTCAAAAAATGTCCAACAGATGACGTTTCATCTGATCAGAATAGCAATAATTAGCATAACAAAGACACACAAAGCAAAGATGACGTTCTTTACAGGAAATACTCAATATGTCCACCATCATTCCTCAACTATAGCTGTAGTCAAGGAACAATGTTGTGAACAGTACTGTAAAGCATGTCCGGAGTTACGGTGAGACATTGGCGTTCGACGTTGTCTTTCAGCATCCCTAGAGATGTCTGTAGATCACGATACACTTGCGACTTCAGGTAACACCAAAGCCAATAATTGCACGACTGAGGTCTGGAGACCTGGGAGGCCAAGCATGACGAAAGTGATGGCTCAGCACACGATCACCACCAAACGACATGCGCAGGAGATCTTTCACGTGTCTAGCAATACTTTTTTTTTCCCCTCTAAAAAAACCCCATGTCATTCCAAGCATGTGTGTCAATTTTTACCCCTCTGTCTACATTATTCTGTGTTTTATTAAGTTTTCAAATGTATACTGACTTTTTGATCACCCGGTATTTCCCCCCTCTCTGCTCCACTTGCAGATCGTTCAAGGGAAAAACGACTGAATGCCTCAGTGCGAACTGTAAGTTCCCATATCTCTGAACGGTGATCACTGATGTTCAACAGGTCGTGCCCACCAAGGAGTATCTGTGACCTGGTAGTGCTTACTAAGACAATTCACTGCTCCATAATTTGTGAACATGCGCTCATCAAAGAACATAACATCTTGTAAGCACCCAGAGTGAAATTACACATGGCACATTCACAGAAAGTAGCTCTCCAACTGAAATTGTTACCTGGGACAGTGACAGGCGGTACCTGTGACCATGTTCTATACACCACCAGATGTAAGGCTAAAACCAGCAAATGCAGCAATGCCTCGTAAACTGACATGGAAATCAAGGTGTATTGCAGCTAAAACAAACACCTCTGTCTCCTCAGTTCTTGTAGGTCTTCATCTGTTACTGCTGCACCTTCCTAAGCTGTCTGTTTCCTGAAGCAGTTGTTCAGCATATAAGAATTTAACGGCAGCCACAGTTCTTCTCCTGAGATTTCTCACAGCATATGCCTTGGCTGCTTCAGTGACTGTCGGCATTCGCCGAGTATCAGCAACATATCAACATACTCACAGTATGTGCATGCCATCTTCATTCGAAGGCAGTAACTGTGGTACACTCACCCCAATTTGTTTGTGTGGTTCGACCTAATGCGTATACAGCCGTACATGGCGACAGGCAGCAGGCTAACAGCGCATTGAGGAAGTTTGTCACTCCATGACACCATCACATTACATCTTGTCCGCAACCTTCAGAAGGCACATTGCATTAAACAGAGTATGATATCTGCTCCTGAAACTTTGGAGGGTTGTAGCTCCCAAAATAAACACTATAGGCATGTGATTTAAATTGATAGGTACACAGCTGGTTTAAAGGATTCAAGTGCACATTAGAAACAACTATTGTTCCATTTAAAAATTATAAGTCTTTGGAAAATAACACAAGAAGCTATTTTGGCAGCTCCGCAGAAAGTAACACTTTCTGTTGACCTACAGCAATAAATTTTCCTACCACCTATTAGTCTGTTAGTTACAAAGGCAAACACTTTTACTAAAAAACACGGAAAAAAATATATGACATTTCACTCTCAGCGTATTCCACTGATGAATTCTTCTAGGGTTATCAGCCGAGTGGTAGCGTCGTCTTGTCGCAACGTTTCAATGAGTTTCGTACCCATCATCTTCTGACTTCGCCAGAAGATGATGAGTGCGAAACTCACTGAAACGCTGTGACAAGACAACGCCACCATTCGGTTGATAACCTGAGAAGAATTTATCAACAGCAAATATATATATGATCTAAAATGTTAGTATTCTGTGGATTGCATTTATTACACTATTGTTAAATATTATTGCATAATCATAGTAGCCTGTACACTAAAATAATACAAAAGAATGGGCAATTTCAAGATACACTCACATATCGTGGGAAATTCCGGAAGGAATGAAACATATAGAATCGATGGAAGTAAACAACTCCAGTTGCCATTGTATTATATCCAAGGTCCATCTTTGTTCCAGTGTCAATGATGAAACGGGCACCTTCCTTTCTGTAGCGACATTCTGTATCATAGTCAATACCATCTTGTATTGATGGGGTATTATGCAACTCCTTTTTGTCATAATACCAACAAGGTGTGACAACATTGGAGCTCCTTCTTTTCTGTAGACACAAAAATATACTCATAAAATAGGGAATCAAATTTGTAATCGTACTACAGATAACAGTTTATCAACAACTGAATGCTACAGGACTATATATTTTAAACTATGTCTCGTGAACAACCTTAAAGCTGCAGTACTCAATTTCACTTCACCAATGGCGATTAATTGGTACTGAATTCCAAGAAACTTAACTAACGGTCAACATCGAGTGTAAACATGCATTTAGCGTGATGAGAATGAGGAAAAGGCAGGGAGCAAACTCTACTATAGCTGAAGCAATGCTTACAGTGCACAGCGAAACACCCAAATGCAGATATGACATATTTGGTTTACAATAAACATAATGTAAGTAAACTTTTTTTATCCTACCGCAAATGAGTATTGTTAGTCATCTGACGTACGTAAAATATTTTAATTGCTGTATCCACATGTCCATCAGTAAACTAAAGGAGTTATAATACATAACAATAACAGTAGTTTGAAGGGACCAATATTTTATTAATAGATACAGGCACTTCGAGAAACGTAATTGCTCGCAATACCTTCTTCGGCGGCTGCATTATCATTCTAAGTCTAATATTTCCGGTGCCAAGCACTCCTGAACAACTAATTTCATCTATCTAATAACTTAGTTGTCCAATACTGTCTCAATAAACATCACACACACAAAACTATCGCGTACACAGCTACATCAAAGATGTAACATAAGCCAGAGATGAACTATTACAAAAACAAAATCTAGAGGTTGCGACCATGGGAGCATCAACGAACCGTCACGTCGTGTAACGTCAAGTCACTTCGATGTGTATAAACACTAAGTGTATACAAGTCAGTCCTCTTAAGGGGAGCATAAATGGTGGTGTAGGTATAAAATGTTAATTTTTATGTTTTATCGAAAATTGTTGTTTGGAGTTTTCTCTTGAACTTGATGGATGTTTCGTTTATTTTGGATGACTTTATGTATCTGTAATTTATGTTGAAATAATTTATTGTCCAAGAATTCTCTACGGGTTCCATGAAAACGTACTCAGTTGCAACAAAACATTACGAGAATTGTTTGTTCTTGAAGGAGCTGGTTTATGTTAGCTTATAGTAAAGATCCTACTTCAGTTGCTGTGATATCATTTCCTGTATGTGCTATAACGCATGGTATCGTCCACTTTTTGTAAGGCGTGTTATACCGTCATACCTCTCATTTTATATATTTGGACTTGCTGGTGATTGAGTTATATTTTTCTATTTAATATGTTTATAAGTTTATTTATTAGCTTTTCAGCATGTTTACCAAAATACGTTTTACATATTCATAAAAGTATAGTTGTTACTAATTTTTACATTATACCAGTACATTATGCAATATACACTAATAATTTTAACATATTAAATACATCATTATTTTACATATAGACATAGATATATAAACTTTCTACCAGTCAGAAGATTTCAGAAATAATCATTATATAGTTTACATCCAAGAATTAATCCCACAGTTTTACAATTGAAGTTAACGATACTTACATTATTTCATCGTTTATACATTACTTCCAAATTACTTCCAAGATATTCTTCAATTGAGTAATATTTAAAGAGTGTGAGGATTTTGACTCCACCAAGGTGAATATTTATGAAGAGAAGAAATAAGGGAAACAAGTTCTCAGAACATGCACTGTTGGAAATTAAAAGGCAGGGCAACCAACCCTGAACAAATTTCTTTGGTACGAAGTGCTTCCAAGAAGAAACTAGTGAACACTAATGCACTAAAAATATTCTGAAGAAATGCCTCACAGGAACAACTCAAAATGTGAATCAGTCTTTCAACAATGTTGTATGGTCCAGGGTGCAAAAAAACTTATTTGTGGACTTGAAAAGACTGGGGTCAATGATGCTGTAGTCACATTCAGCGATGGAAATACAGGCAGAATAAGAGTTCTGAAGCAAGTTGAAATTATGTCTGGCCATAACACAGAAGAACTGGATGGACAGCAAGTCTCCAAGGCAGAAATTGTGGTAAAAATACAGCAGAAGCAGCAACTCCTTCAGGTATAGAACAAGAATACATCTAGTTGATCCTCAAGAAGGTAAATATTACAAAGCTGTATAGTTTTAAGCTGTCTCTTCCTTTAATAGTGAGCTTTCCCTTACTTCAACTTTCAAGTGCTACTTTTGATACACTAATTTTCTTTTTTTTTTTTCAAATACTTGCTATTATTTCAGAAACTACTTAAGCTAAGGTCTGATGTTTTTATCTCTTACTGACAGCAGGAAGTATCTGAATTGAGAAACTAGCAACGATAGAGTCTATTACTGGCCAAAATAGAATGTATATTGTTGATCAACTTGGTGAGGCTCAGTGTTGACAAGTGAAAAAATGTTTCACAACAATGACATGTATTTGCCAGTGAAAATAAAGTAGTTACAGGTTCCATAGGTCATTCTGAATTATTCTTTTATCGAAATTATGTGGAGTGAGTCAGTTTGCAGGATACATATACATGATAGAGTAAAACAGTGATGAACACATTATCATTTTATTCTTCCTCATGCAACTAAGTAGAAATTTGTCAAGAGAAAAATATGAGTTATCCAGGAGAAACGATTTTAAATTAGATTTAAAACTTGCCTCCTTACCTATCAGATGTCTTATGTTATTGGCCAAATGATCAAACATTTTTATGTTGAACTCCTCTCTGACCCACTGACAGCTATAACAATGGATAATAAAAGCCATTTTTCCCACTATTGTTGTTGATATGAACATCAATGTTCTTCTCAAATTGTAATGATTTATTTATGACAAATAATGTTAGTGAATGTATTTATTGTGATGGTGCAGTTAAAATGCCTAGCCCCTTGAAGAGGTACTTACATGACATCTGTGGGTGAACACAGCATATTATTCTTACTCTTCACTTTTGCACAATCAATACTTTCTTTCTAAGGGATGAGTTATCCTATAAAATTGCTCTGTAGGACACTATTGAGTGGAAATTCCCCAAAATATGTCAGGACGATGATATATTTGCTTGTAAGATTAACAATTATGCAAAGAGGAAAAGTAGTTAAATTCAACAGTTTGAGAATGTCAGCAATACACTTCATCCAGTTCAAGTTCCCATCAATATGTAACGCAAGAGTATGGAACATTCTACTCTTCTTTCTGACTCCTATTCATGTGCTACATCAATTGCTGGTAGGACTCTATTTGTTGTACAGTACTGGATAAAGTGTTTCAAAATTTAGGTAGAGTCCATTTTCGGGGGAACCACTTAATAATTATTTGGAAATTATCATTTACTAACTCTTCTGTTGCTATGTCTGTAATGGGATTTATTATAACGTTAGTATCATCTGCAAAAAGTATCAGTTTTGCTTGCTTGTTAAATGTTCAGTGGAACATCATTCACGTATTGAGGTATAGGAGTGGACCCGAAATTGAACCCTGTGGGACTTCCTTAGTGATTTTTTTTATCTCAGTCACTAAAATTTTCTACCTTTCTATCCTCATAATAATTATTCAGCACATTCTGTTAACATGTAGTGTCTGTTCTTTTGGACAAGGAATCTGCAGCTGTGATACACACTATGTAAATTGAAGGTGGAGGTAGGAGAAAGGAAAGTGAAGGAGCTATTGATGTCAGCTGTATCGGTACTTTATGTGGAATCAGAGGTGATGAGTCAAAATGTGTTCCAGATCAGGATTTGAACCCGAGATCTCTGGCTTACTCGGCAGTTGCATTAACCACTGTGCCATCTGGACACAGAGTTTATCAGAACTGAATGAACTATCTTGACAAGCCTCTCAGCTGACCCATACTCCCACCTATCCTCAGTCTGTTCCATGTCTTCCATGCTTGCTACTTTGAGTTTCCTTCAGGAGGTCGAACGTGATGGTGCATCCACACTAAAGGTTGTGGATTCATTGCCCATCAAAGTGAACCAATCATATGCATTCTATTTGTGAAGTATGATTAAAATCAGCTGTGAGAAACGTCATTATTTACATAAAACTTGAGTTTTTCTAAGAAAGTATTATGATCTACACAATCAAACATCTTGGAGAGATCACAAAAATTGTTAACTGACGATATGTTATTATTTAAGGCTTGCACTATTCAGTGAGTGAACTATAAATAGCGTTCTCAGTCAAGCAACCTTTTTGGAGTACCGAACTGTGATATGCTAAGTAAACTGTTTCCACTTAAGTTTGTGACTACTCTTAAGCACATTAATGTTTCGAATACTACAGAGAAAAATGTCAGTAAGGAAATTGGATGATAATTTTTTAAGTATGTCATGTCACCTTTCTTATGAGGTGGTTTCACAATTGTATATTTTAACCAGTCTGGAAAAAATTCCCTGTGCCACTGATGCACTGCATATACATCCACTAAGGACATTAGCTATTAACTTGGAACAACCTTTCAGAATTCTGTTTGAAATTCCATCAACTTACAAGAGCTTTTGTTTTTATCAGAATTTTTAACAATATTTTAATTTCAGTGAAGAATGTTGGTACTACTTCTGGTTGTTGAAAGTTTTGTGTAATAGCATTGTTAATATATTCTCTCACTTCTTCAGCTGAGCCATTTAACCCTGTATTTGCTGCAACATAACTGTTTGTTAGAAGTACTTGCAACTTGTGAATTGTCAAGCAAAACACTGTCATTTTAGTTTAATTGTTATGGAATCTTGTACACTGACTGTCTGTCGGGTCTCTGAATTGATAATGTCCTGTATAGTTTTAATCTTATAATCTCCCTTACTGAATTCTGCCAGGACACACATGTTTCTGGACGATTTAATGACATGCCCGAAAATAAAAATATATAAATGAAAACACAACAAAGATATTTATAAGGGAATAAATGGAGCCTGTTTACCTTATTCATCATGCTTTTTCCCTTACTTAACTAATAACAATGTAAACAACTGTATTTTTCTCCTTCATCAAACCTGGGTTTTTCACATAGGACTGTTCAGATCGGCCATCACAGCGCTGTCTGTCACATCAAGTCAATTGAGGTTACATGATCTTAGCTCATATGGCAGCCTTCACTTTTTTTCCCACAGGAATTGCTTTCTTCGCAAGATGATTCTCAACTGTTTCTACATGCAAAGTACACATGCACATTATGGTAGTATATACACATGGCTGCTGGAGTCCACATTTGAACGAGAATGACAGCCATTGGACTTAAATGGTTTGCAGCTTGCAGTGATAGCTTGTATGTTAAAGAAGGAAAACAAAAGTGCGAAACAACGCAAAAATATAGTTTGGGTCCAAAAAATGTCAATCTGTTGTACAGAGGCTCTAGTTTTTTCATTTCTTGTGTCGAATTACACCCATAATCGCTAAAAGAGATACAACGTTATGAGCTGCTTAAGGTCATGTTTAGCTGCCAGTCCAGGGAAAATTTTTGTGCAATAGTCATATCTCTCTTAACACTTTCCCCATCAAGATTTATAGGTTTTCTTTACATCTTGTATTTGGCTTTTAATAGTCCACATGCCTTTCTTTATAGGGGTTTGCTAGTGAAACCAAGTAAATATTGATCACTAATGCTTGCAAAACTGTTTCACCTACAATCCAGAGAGCTACTTACAATAAATAAGCCTCCCACAAACACTTATTTAAACAAATAACACTAGTACATTGCTTGATGTGTACTTCACAAAAAGCTATCTTCTCCCTGTTGCAGTGTCTGAAGGTTTTGGCCCACTTCTTTATCAAACATTATAAATGTCTGACAACCAAAAAATAAATACCACTTAATAATTTATCTGATTATACCCACAGACTTTTTTCGCTTCAAGTTGTAGCCATACTGCAGATCGTTTCATTGTAAAATTTTAAATACAATACCATAGAAATATCCACCATATCACTGTAGTAGAGAGCAAGTAATTTAGTATCCTCATGATATACTGTTCAGACTGCTGCTTTATTGCTTCAATTAATCTTTCGTCATTCATTATAGTATCATAAATTTTAACGAAAGAAACAACAAAACTACAAAATTAATAACAAATAACAAAACTGTCGAATAACCATGATGGAATGGAGAAAAAAAATGAGTGCAAGGCTGTGTATCAGATGAATATAAGCTTCTCGATCATGTGATCAACAATAGATGATGATGTCCACTGTCACAACTTTCTTCTTGGGATACTTTGATGGTGCCATGCTGTGGCATGATGTGACAGCTAGTGTGGAAGCTGACATTTGAAATGCATTGTGGAATGTGTTGAAGGGATGTATCATGATGGCCAGTGTGAATTGTCCTTTTAACATGTTATTTACTGAAAATTTATTCATTAACGTATGTTCTTATTTATATACAGTGCCAGACTCAGCTCTGTTCTGTTACTGTAAAACCAACATAATTTTTTGCTTTCAGATATCTGAATGAGCTTGTGGAAGAACTCTCAATGGAAAAAATATCCAGGCCGTCATGGAAAATTTGCAGTTTGCCACAAAAAAAACAAAGTAATAGAATAAAGAATAAGAAGGAACAAAAGCATAAAATTTACTGGTATAATATGAAGGAATGCAGTGACACTACGATTTTACCCGACAACATGACCGTCAATACCTTTTTCCCAACAAAACTTTACGTGACATGATGTGATGGTCCATTGGCGGGCTGTATGACTGCCAGCATATGAAACATATTGTGGAACCTCACCTGTTTTTTTCTTACATAGCTAATAATATTCATAAACAATGGTTTCTCTTTCATTAGATGTTATTTAATGAAAACTGCTTGATCAACTTAGGTTCTTATTTATGCAAAGGGTAGGAATTAGGTCTGTTCTGTTATTGTGAAACCTATACCATTTTTCTTGGGAGTTACCAGACCTTACTTACAGAAGAACATCATGTGGAAAAAATATCCAGGCCATCACTGAACATGCATTTTAGGCAAAAATATAAAGTAATATAAAATATAATGTAATACACAATCGTCTATTGGTAAGAAGCGGAATTGGAATTCACCTGGTACAGATTCTCGGCGATTTTACTGCAACAGATATTAGCAGACTTTGGATACAATCATTTACTAATTTGTAATGACATGATATTCTTTCATACTCTTCTCACACGAAGAAAGTGTTTGTCACAAAGAAGCATGTAATAAGAATAATATGTGATGTCCTAGACCTAGAACCTCTTGAAGACAAGTTATTAAATTGTTAGATATTCTGACCACAGCCTTATAGCACATTTGCTGCTACAAGAAGTTTGTTGCCAATGGTCAACTAAAATTCGAAAAGGACAGTAATATACATCATTAAAAAAATGAAAGAGAAATTCCTTATACTAATCTATCATCCATAACATGGCACAGAAATGAATGAGGTATTCAGGCAAAAAAAAATCTTTGACAATTATCCACTGAAGTGAATAATCTAGTATATAATAAAATTAATTTCAATTTAAACAGAAACCATTTGTATTTACTCAACAACTCCTGCTACTCTGCAGATTTAAAAAAAAATCTAATTTTGTAATGCATGTGTGTGAGTTTGATTAAATGTAGTTAAGCATAAATCACTGTGCATAAAAAATTATAAATAGCAAAGATTAAGGCAAGGAATATCATGCAAATGGTCAGTTTCAGAATTGGGAGTTGTTTATTACAGACAAACTGTAAAAGATAGACGCACATTGCACACATCACTGAATGTTTTATGTTCGCACAGACACTATACCTTGTACTCAACAAGAACGCTATTTGTTGCTCAAGAAAAATCGAAATTGTAGTCCATTTCATTCCAGACACAAATCAACTGGTCCCTGTTTATTGAATCGCTGCCACCATAACTACAAATCAATTTCCCCTCAAGCAGTGCAGAACAGTGTGTAGAGATTTACGCAGATTCTGTCCATATGAATTCCTTGCACTAATGTAGTTTGTAACTCATATCTGCATTCTATGTAGTGCTAACGCATTTTGTAGAAAATACAGCCCCCCCGCTCTCCCCTCCACCCCGAGCATGTCTATACACTAAGACGTCAATGGTTCATAAGATATGCTGTATGCTGTGGAAGGTAGGCAGGACCTTTTGAAACGCCCTGTAGTTGCTTCTTGTGATGCAGGGGGTAGACAGAAAGGGAAATGACCTGCTCGATCTTCAGTTTGCAGGTCGGTGAAGGAGGGAATTTCATGAACACATTGCGGCAACTTATTTTCCCTTGGGACTGTACCCCCTTATCAGCCGCCACTCCTCCACACTTTTACAGCCCCTAAAACACAGTTTATCTCTTAACATGGCTCTAATGTACTTAGATATAGTACACATTTTAATATTTGATTTTAATGTAGTCCATTTAAAGATAAAATTAATTTTATACCGTTAGAATAATATTTTTTCCATCGCCTGCAACTTGCAAACTATTAGTTCACAGAATAATGAATAGAACCTTATCATAGCAAATTTAATGTAGTTCAATTTTTTAGTGGGAAACATTTTTGTTAAAAGCCGCGGTTTTCGAGTTATTCGAGGAAAACGTAAAAAGTGTCTTCTAAGTGCCTCTACCTCAACCCTCGCAAACCTGTTGGTCAGGATTTTTAGTATGTTCCTCATGACACGCCCTCTTAGCACTGTAAAAAGTTTGCCATTACACGTATTTTTCCCCCAGTCGGCATTTTTTGGTCTTCGTTGCTGGCCTTGCCAATACTGGGGCAGCAGCTACTGCCATCCTCCTGACGCTGATTCGAGTCACTATGGGCTGCAATATCGACGCCTGGCCCCGCCCGTGGAATATGGACGCAATGAATCTACGCCATGTCACGCCATTGGAGAAGGGAGCACCTGTATTTAATTAATCTTGTTGGAGAAATGGTGGTGGTAAGTTCCTGTGGGGCCAAACTGCTGAGGTCATCGGTTCCTAGGCTTGCATACTACTTAATCTAACTTAAACTAAGGAAAACGCACACACACACACATACCCAAGAGAGGACTCGAACCTCCGACTGGGGGAAGCGTGCGAACCGTGGCAAGCCACCCCAGACCACGCGGCTACCCTGTGCAGCTGTTGGAGAAGTAAAGCGTTTCCATGAACACTGTATGTCTTGCTGCAGCCAATTTCATCTTCGATGGACTCCTTCCAAACCCATCAAACTCACAATACTCAATACCAGTCACTGTCCCGACCAGGAGAAGAATAGTTTTTTTACCCCTCTGCAGCGGGCATTGCAACCCTGACGATCTTCAGAAAACATCGCTCTTGTGCAATGCAGCTAGCTCTTTATTCGCACGAAGTAATGGCCGCTATCGACAGGAGATCTCAAGTTGATTCCGTATTTCTATATTTCCGGAAAGCTTTTGACACCGTTCCTCATAAGCGACTTCTAATCAAGCTGCGGAGCTATGGGGTATCGTCTCAGTTGTGCGACTGGATTCGTGATTTCCTGTCAGGAAGGTCGCAGTTCGTAGTAATAGACGGCAAATCATCGAGTAAAACTGAAGTGATATCAGGTGTTCCCCAGGGAAGCGTCCTGGGACCTCTACTGTTCCTGATCTATATAAATGACCTGGGTGACAATCTGAGCAGTTCTCTTAGACTGTTCGCAGATGATGCTGTAACTTACCGTCTAGTAAGGTCATCCGAAGACCAGTATCAGCTGCAAAGCGATTTAGAAAAGATTGCTGTATGGTGTGTCAGGTGGCAGTTGACGCTAAATAACGAAAAGTGTGAGATGATCCACATGAGTTCCAAAAGAAATCCGTTGGAATTCGATTACTCGATAAATAGTACAATTCTCAAGGCTGTCAATTCAACTAAGTACCTGGGTGTTAAAATTACGAACAACTTCAGTTGGAAGGACCACATAGATAATATTGTTGGGAAGGCGAGCCAAAGGTTGCGTTTCATTGGCAGGACACTTAGAAGATGCAACAAGTCCACTAAAGAGACAGCTTACACTACACTCGTTCGTCCCCTGTTAGAATATTGCTGCGCGGTGTGGGATCCTTACCAGGTGGGATTGACGGAGGACATCGAAAGGGTGCAAGAAAGGGCAGCTCGTTTTGTATTATCGCGTTATAGGGGAGAGAGTGTGGCAGATATGATACACGAGTTGGGATGGAAGTCATTACAGCATAGACGTTTTTCGTCGCGGCGAGACCTTTTTACGAAATTTCAGTCACCAACTTTCTCTTCCGAATGCGAAAATATTTTGTTGAGCCCAACCTACATAGGTAGGAATGATCATCAAAATAAAATAAGAGAAATCAGAGCTCGAACAGAAAGGTTTAGGTGTTCGTTTTTCCCGCTCGCTGTTCGGGAGTGGAATAGTAGAGAGATAGTATGATTGTGGTTCGATGAACCCTCTGCCAAGCACTTAAATGTGAATTGCAGAGTAGTCATGTAGATGTAGATGTAGATCTACATTTTGGCGCCCATCGTGGGTCATGCTACACCCAGCGATATGCGACCATCCATCTTGCGGCAGCGCTACAGTTCAGTGACGGCAGTGGGGTTGACGAAGATGCTACAGTCATCAACAACTCAAACAAGTAGCAGCATGTGTTTATTGTAACCTTTCGTGTGATCCTGGTTTCCATTTTTTCTGGTTTTGTGTCCATCCACTTTTTTTTTCCTTTCTGTGTATGATACGTCAGGAATTAAGGCAAGTGTAATAATGGCTCTGAGAACTATGGGACTTAACTTCTAAGGTCATCAGTCCCCTAGAACTTAGAACTACTTAAACCTAACTAACCTAAGGATATCACACACATCCATGCCCGAGGCAGGATTCGAACCTGCGACCGTAGCGGCCGCGCGGTTCCAGGCTGTAGCGCCTTTAACCACTTGACCACACCAGCCGGCAAGGCAAGTGTATGTTGGTGAGGTACAGACAAGTGTAATTAGAAGACTATTGTGTAAATAGTAAGTCACTGTAGAACCTGTTAATCGTTCTCATATAGGTTATAAGATTAAGAGTTCTCCAAGAGTTTAAGCTAGTAGATATGTGGCTTGACGAACAGAGAGTTCCTGAGGCGTGTGCTGAGTTTCTTTTCTCGTTTACTTTTCTTGTCATATTGACGATGTAATGACTTGTAGACTGTTAAGGCTGTGGGAAGTCAGCAAGAGCACTCCAAGATAGGGAATCAGAGACACACTGCAGAGAGCAGGCGAAAGTGGTTGTGTTTAGGTTTTCAGAGATCATCAGTAACGCTAGAGCATTGTGAATTGCAGACACACTGGACAACTGTACCAGAAAAGAAGTTTCACTTCAGAGAATTAACTGGTAACTCCATCCAACGCCTAGATGCCGTTGTAAAGCGTCAAAGCAGACAATGCTCACAAAAAGGCACATCTTAGCAGAGGCAGAAATCTTTATGCTTGCCTCTGAGAACTGCAACACCAGTGGGTTTACATTAGTTAGAGTGCTACAACACCATAAAACACTGTTGTTACTTATCATAAGAGGAAGAGCAGTAACGTTTAGCTTTCGGACGAACGCTGTTGGTACCAAACTTGGAGTCTGCTATTGTAGAGTCCAGATACGTCCCTACCTACCGAATAGGAAGAAGGAAGGAGGGGAGGAATCTGAATGTTGTTGGTCAGACGCGCCCCAGAGGTGCACAGCCACTCGTCAGATTGGCTGAAGCCTGTAAAGTGCCAGTGGATTGGTGGGCGAGCTATGGGCAGGGAGAAATAGTGCGCTGCCACAATCCTTTAAAAACTCATGTTTTTGTATTCAGATGGAGTTCTCAGTCATATCAATTGAACGCCAACTCCATGTCGGTTGTTGCCAGCCTCAGTAAGTTCCAACAAGTCTTTCTCTCATTTGGAGTGCTGACCTCAAAGTTTGTACTTAAAATGCTGTTAGAGTCACTGCTTCTGTTAACACTCACTCCATGGGCTCAGACACTAACTTTTGTTGTGCAACCAGTGGCAACCTTTGCATTTTCTGATATTTAGGATTACTCTTCAGTGTAGCAGTTAGTTTGACTGCAAATGGGCAGTGTTAATCAGACCCCCGAGAATACTTGAGTCTCTTGCTGCAAGCATCCTATCGAGTCTTTAAATCTCGCAGGAGCATTGTGACAATGCTTGGCGAAACTGCAAACAATCAGTCTGTCTTTATTGGAAGTTTGTCTTTCTGCAATTGCTCCTAACCACTCGATAATTGCAGACTGACCTGTAATCCCCTGTCTTCCCTCTGTACTGTGTTAGGACACGATATTCTGCTCCGCACTCGTTGTGCTTATTTTATTTTCTAGTAAGGTAGTTGTAAACCGCGAGATATCGCTGACAAAATAAAACATAGATCAATGACGCACAGACTCAATGCAGAAGTACGCTGAAGGCACCACTTGGATGCAAGGCAAGTCATTGGCCCTGACTTCATCAGTTACACAACTTCAGGTCTGCTGGAATACAGTGCACACGGAAGCAGGAAATCCTTCTAGGATAAGTGTTGGAGAGAGGGCGAACGTGTCAGGTACTAGGAAGTTTTATGGAGTATCATAGGAGTACTAAGAGACAAAGGTTGGGAAAGTGCCTACGATTAAGTAAGTAAATGATATCGAGGAGCTCATTGAACATGATACACCGGACTAGTCTCTCAGGCAATTAAGAGTTGAGACACTATTGTTCTTCATGAAGTATTGAGGATTTATAGTGAAGATGATGTATTAGGAAGTTATGACAAAGAAGGAATATGGGATATTGTTGAGGGGTATTAAGGGACGCAAGTTGTAGATGGAG
Organism: Schistocerca gregaria; assembly: GCF_023897955.1. Taxonomy (NCBI): domain Eukaryota; kingdom Metazoa; phylum Arthropoda; class Insecta; order Orthoptera; family Acrididae; genus Schistocerca; species Schistocerca gregaria. The sequence goes on along the minus strand of NC_064925.1, from coordinate 521,406,864 downwards.
AAGTGCCTGTGGTTAAATAAGTCAGTGTTATTGAGGAACTCAAGCAGCCCAATACACTAGATGGGTCTCTCGGGGTTAGAGATATGGGCTAAGGTTTAAGTGATAGTTCCCCGGTTATATGGGCTCTACAAAACAGCTGTAATGACTCTACCGCAAATTACTTCCTTTTGTGAATGGTTTAGGTTAAGCTCTCTTTCAGAACGTTTTTCTGTTCAGCTTTTCACAACTGAAATCGGGACACATCCAACAAGGCCACGGTTTTACAGTCATCTAGAGTCGAAGCGGTATGGTCATGAGTGCACGAGAGGTGGTACAGGTGATGTCGTGCTGGTAGCATAGGCACTCACGTCGTTCGTCTGCTGCCATAGCCCATTAACACAAAATTTCGCCATACTGTTCTAACAGAAACGTTCATTGTACGTCCCACAGTGACTTCTGCTGTGTTGCTTATTCACACAGTGTTATACAAGCAGCGTTGCCTGTTTGTTAGCACTGACAACTCTACGAGAAAACGATGCTGCTCTCGGTCATAAAGTGAAGGCCGTCGGCCACTGCGTTGAGCATGGAGACAGGAAATGCCTGAAATTTGTTATTCTCAGCACACTCTTGACTGTGGATCTCTGAGTATTGAATTCCCTAGCGATCTCTGAAATGAAATGTACCACACATCTACCTCCAACTATCATTCTGCATTCAAAGTCTGATAATTCTCATCGTGTGGCCACGATCATGTTGGAAACCTTTTCACATGAATCACCTGAGTACAAATGACAGCTCTGCCGATAAACTGCCCTTTATACCTTCTACACCCAATACTGCGACCATCTGTATGTGTGAGTAGTTAGGCAATGGCAGTGTCAGGACAGTTTGTTATTACTGGTTGCGCATGTTGAGGTGCAAGCATGTATTCATGGGCAAACTGTGTTGATTTATGCCCTTAACCAATTAATATACTAGTTGATTTATGACCACCTGGGCGTTGATTTGTGACCCTCTTCTGAGAACGCTTTCCCCTCCACTTCCTGCTGCGCCACAACTGTGGGAAATCCCCAAGCACTTTTCCCTCCCCTTCGCCAATACAAGCACACTTTTGATATCAAATTACTTGATTAATTAATTAAACAGATAAATTAATTAACCCCTCCCCCTTTGGTAAATCCTGTATTGCGATAACATTATAGTAGTTAAAACCTGTGGTCAGATGGATGTCAGAATCAGGTAGAGAAGGGACGATCTGTAATGTTAAAGAAGGAGATGTGTTGCTCATTTAACTATTGTCTACATAGTAAATTCTCCAAATTCGTTACTACAAGATATGGTGTCAAGGCGACGAAACTATTTGTGCTACACGGGAGCGACAGTGTGACAGCAAGGGGAATATTGAATAAAATCGGCAAGGAAGCACTAGAAATCATTTTGAAGAAATACAAAAATCCTGTGGCTGTACCACATAAAGTGGAACTGGCTAACGCAAAAATGGATGTTCTAATGGAAGAGCTGTCTGGAATATTGCAACAGCTAAGTGAAGACGACTATTACCCTTTGGATTTGGACATAACACAAGATTTCGTCGGTATTGGGAATAATATCGAGATGTACGACTACTTAATACAAAAAAGAGTCAAAGAAAATTATACACTTGCCTATATGGTATAGAGCCCCGTTGAGCACACAGAAGTGCCACAACAAAATATGGCATGGGCTCGACTAATGTCTGAAGTAGTGCTGGAGGGAACTGACACCATGAATCCTGCAGGGCTGTCCATAAATCCGTAAGAGTCCGAGAGGTGGACATCTCTTCTGAACAGCACGTTGCAACAAGGCATCCCAGACATGCTGAATAATATTCATGTCTGGGTCTTTTGGTGCCCAGTGTATGTGTTTAAGCTGAGAAGAGTGTTTCTGGAGCCACTCTGTAGCAATTTTGGACGTGTGGGGTGTCGCATTGTCCTTCTGGAATTGCTCAAAATGGCTCTGAGCACTATGGGACTTAACGTCTGAGGTCATCAGTCCCTAGAACTTAGAACTACTGAAACCTGACTAACCTAAGGACATCACACACATCCATGCCCGAGGCAGGATTCGAACCTGCGACCGTAGAGGTCGCACGGTTCCAGACTGAAGCGCCTAGAACCCCTCGGCCACACCGGCCGGCTGCTGGAATTGCTCAAGTCCGTCGGAAAGCACAATGGACATGAATGAAAGCAGGTGATCAAACAGGATGCTTATGAACATGTCACCTGTCAGAGTAGAATCTCGGCATATCAGGAGTCCCAGTCACTCCAACTGCACATGCCCCACACGATTACAGAGTCTCCAACAGCTTGAACATATAGGGTCCACGGATTCAAGAGGTAGTCTCCATGCCCGTATGATACAATCTGAAACGAGACTCGTCCGACCAGGCAACATGTTTCCAGTCATCACCAGCCCAATGTCAGTGTTGACGGGGCCAGGAGAGGCGTAAAGCTTTGAATCGTGCAGTCATGAAGAGCACACGAGTGGATCTTCGGCTCTGAAAGCCGATATCTATGATGTTTCGTTGAATGATTCCCACGCTGACAGTTGTTGATGGCCCAGGATTGAAATAAGAAGCAATTTACGGAAGCGTTGCACTTCTGTCGCGTTGAACGATTCTCTTCAGATTTAACGATTCTCTCTCAGATTTAATGTTTTACCGGCTTCCTGATATTCACGGTACGCTCGAAATGGTCGTACGGAAAAACCCCACTCTATCGCTACCTCGGAGATGCTGTGTCCCGTCGCTCCTGCGCCGACTGTAACATACGTTCAAACTCACTTAAATCTTCATAACCTGCTATTGTTGCAGGAGTAACCGACCTAACAAATTGCGTCACACACTTGTTGTCCTATATAAGCGTTGCCGACCGCAGCGCCGCATTCTGCCTGTTTACACATCTCTGTATTTGAATACACATGCCTATACCAGTTTCTTTCGCGCCTCAGTGTGTCAAACCACAACTTCTGCATGGAAGGAGACCCCCAGGGAAGCAGCAATGTGATTGTGGACAACGGTAAGACCGCTGGTATAGACTGTATAATTGTATGGGCTCCAGCTGTAGAGTAAATATATGTAACAAGCTTATATGTCAGATCACAAATCTAGGTGTCAGCAAAGTCATCGTAACCACCTTACAGATTTTATAAAGTGTCCAGACATGAGACTACGAACAACTTGGTATTAACAGACTGGAGGCTACAATATACAACTACAGAATGGATCTCGTGTTTGGCCCTGTGCAAGACTGTTTAGGTGTTTTAAGCTCTAACAAACAATATTTATAATGAGCTCCACTGTACTTTGTGCGAACCACATCCATGTGATGTCACTTGACTAATAACTTACAGAACAGCTGCTGCGTGGTGTTTAACAACGTTCTGCAGTTTGTATACTAGGGTAATAAGAATACACAAAAACTGACTGAGGTGCAAGTGAGTCTGCCATAGTCTCGAGACCGAGTATAGCTTATAAGTTACGCGTTGTCTGCACACAGTTTTAACTGTCTACCTGTAAACTACGTGGAGATTCTTAACACTGGCCATTGGCGGATTTACATATAGGCTCACTAGCCATGGGCTTAGGTATGACACCTTAAGGGGGGGGGGGGGGGAGCCGCATTTTTTGCTCTGTACTCATTTTATCCCTTTACTTTTAAAATAACTGCGCTTACAAACGATAAAATTTTTTAATATTGTTAAATAACTTGCTAGTTTAAATAAGCCTTAAGAACGAAATTCGACAATATAAGCTTGGAAATATATATAGTTTACATGGTTGAGTTAATGGAAATTTAACATTGGGTTTCTGTCTCATATCATCTCCAAGATTGTTCAAAATATTTTGAAGTAAGCTGTCAGGACGGCAATGTACAGTACAATGTTTCAAACTTTATTATTCCGAGAATGTAGTCGGCTTCTATTTAACCCTACCATATTTTCCCCATGAAAATACTGAGACCCGTGTAAAGCTGTGATAAACTAATCAGCAGTTTCTTGAATACTGTAACATATGTGGGCCTCATTATGTAAAACCCAATTCTACTTAAATTTCTTGTAGAAATTACAGTGAAATAACAAGTCAGCCCTCCATTACTGTAATTAATGTGAAAGCTGTGTGGCCTTCAATGTCTGAGTTTTGATTTAATGATACCCATTTAACAAAAAATGTTGATAGTGGGAATGCTTTACATTTTTAAACATATGTTTATACAAAAAGAACATAAGCAGAATATCCAATAATGTGTGAAATACAGTTCGCAACAGTTTAAAAATTTTATTTGTTTGTTTACTTAGTTACTTTCGTTTGTCTCATTTATTGTGCTGCAGCCTGCACTACATCAAAGTTCCCACTCCATACAATTGAATAGCATTGCAAATTTTATACTAAGCTTTTTTTCTTCGGGGAAAGGTTATTTTAATTTTATATTGGAACAAAAAGTGCATTTGCGTGTAGACATAACAGCAGTGTTCACACAAATGACAACACACCACATCAACTGCCAACAAGACTACTTAAACTTTGTAGTTTGTCTTCTCCACCCACAGGAACCGCTAAAATATTATAAGAATGAATGGGATAAGATTCGATCGAGCATACCTCACTGCAAGAAATTGCAAAAATTATTTGCTTTTTAAATTAGAAAGACAGTGTCAAGAATATTCAGAACACATTTGTGTTCCAGCTAAAATTCCGGCGACGCGGGAAACAAACGAGACGAATTTCAGCCAGCAGGTGTGCTTCTACTCTGTTCATTGACAATAGAGAAACATGCGACAACGAAATTAAATTATTCTTCATTATGTCGAATAATCCGATTTAGTCAGTTCATCGCTCCATGTTTAAAGGAAAAATCTTTGTGCTCGTGTGCCATGTTTAAAGTACAAAAGCTTTGTGCTCACGTGCAGTGTAGTACGATTGGAACTGGATACAGTGTTTCTAAGTGCCTTAACATGAATAACAGTGAACAAAACAAACGTGCAAAATTAAGTGAGGTGGCATTTCGGAAATTATCGAAAGAAGGGCGAAAACGAAAAGTCAATGTTTTAAAAACGCTTGACAGAATAGTTCAATTTTTCGCAAAATATGTTGCTGGTTCGACTTCGTGTTCTAGTAGTATGAATGATATTTATGGTACTGCAGCTGTTGTAAAAGAAGTAAATACAGACGAAACAAAAGTTAAAAATGGAGAAAAGCAAATTGTTCCTGATTTCGAGTTTCACTAAAGACATTACAAAAAGAAATAACCTCGTTAGTGAGGATCCTGCAGAATGGTGAGTTAATAAATGAAAAATCGTCATTCTCTTCCAACATGACATTAATCCAAATTGTAACAGTAATTTTTATAGTTAAAGAAGATCAATAGGCGATAAAACCAGATATTTTAACAAAAAATTATTATGCAGTGAACTTTTAAATGGTGAATCAATTCTGCATGATTTTCTAGTATACTCCTGTAGCATTTGTGCTATTTTTTGTGAACCATGTAAATTGTTCAAAGGTAAGGCCGCCATTGCTACTAATGTTATTGATGATTGGATAAAACGTTTCTAATACTTTATCTCATCATGAGAATTCACTTGAACACAAAAATTCTGATTTACCACTCTTAACAAGAAAAAAGTCAATTGCAACAATAGATAACCATTTTGAGTCATATGTTGAGACAGAAAAAACGTACTGGCGCAGTGAGTTGAAAAGGGTGTTTGCAGTTGTGAAGAAACTAACAAGTAGTGGACTTCCCCAACATGGACACATTGAAAAGATTCCATTCATTACATAATGGTCAATTTATGATGTCTCTTGAACTTATGGCCGAGTTTGATCCTTTTCTCGCAGAACACATTGAACTATATGGGAATCCATGCCACGGACATACAAGACATCTTTTTTCAACAATCTGTGAAGAAATAATAGAGCTCCTTTCTGTACGAATAAAAAGATTTATCATAAGTGAAATAAAACAGGCCAAATATTTCTCTATAATAGTAGATACTGCTGTGGACGTTTCACAAAAAATGGTTCAGATGGCTCTGAGCACTATGGGACTTAACTTCTCATGTCATCAGTCCCCTAGATCTTAGAACTACTTAAACCAAACTAACCTAAGGACATCACACACATCCATGCCTGATGCAGGATTCGAACCTGCGACCGTAGCGGCCTTGCGGTTCCAGACTGAAGTGCCTACAAATGCTCGGCAACTCTGGCCGGCGGACATTTCACATACTGATCAGTTATCTTTCATATTAAGATATGTGAACGAGAATTGTGAACCTGTTGAAAGTTTCCTTCGGATTTTCCCAAACCCAGGACACGAGTCTGAAAATTTAGCTGAGGCCGTGTTAAAAGTCCTGTCTACAAAAGTAGGGGGGCTACACTGGTGCGGGTCCATATGCCATCGTTGCCAAATTTATTCAAGATGGCGGTGTACCGTAGGTCTCTAGAAGAGCGAAGCGTTCCAAAGGATTGGAAAAGGGCACAGGTCATCCCCATTTTCAAGAAGGGACATCGAACAGATGTGCAGAACTATAGACCTATATCTCTAACGTCGATCAGTTGTAGAATTTTGGAACACGTATTATGTTCGAGTATAATGTCTTTTCTGGAGACTAGAAATCTACTCTGTAGGAATCAGCATGGGTTTCGAAAAAGACGGTCGTGTGAAACCCAGCTCGCGCTATTCGTCCACGAGACTCAAAGTGCCTTAGACACGGGTTCCCAGGTAGATGCCGTGTTTCTTGACTTCCGCAAGGCGTTTGACACAGTTCCCCATAGTCGTTTAATGAACAAAGTAAGAGCATACGGACTATCAGATCAATTGTGTGATTGGATTGAGGAGTTCCTAGATAACAGAACGCAGCATGTCATTCTCAATGGAGAGAAGTCTTCCGAAGTAAGAGTGATTTCAGGTGTGCCGCAGGGGAGTGTCATAGGACCGTTGCTATTCACAATATACATAAATGACCTGGTGGATGACATCGGAAGTTCACTGAGGCTTTTTGCAGATGATACTGTGGTGTACCGAGAGGTTGCAACAATGGAAAATTGTACTGAAATGCAGGAGGATCTGCAGCGAATTGACGCATGGTGCACGGAATGGCAATTGAATCTTAATGTAGACAAGTGTAATGTGATGCGAATACATAGAAAGATAGGTCCCTTATCATTTATCTACAAAATAACAGGACAGCAACTGGAAGCAGTTAATTCCATAAATTATCTGGGAGTACGCATTAGGAGTGATTTAAAATGGAATGATCATATGAAGTTGATCGTCGGTAAAGCAGATACCAGACTGAGATTCATTGGAAGAATCCTAAGGAAATGCAATCCGACAACAAAGGAAGTAGGTTACAGTACTCTTGCTCGCCCACTGCTTGAATACTGCTCAGCAGTGTGGGATCCGCACCAGATAGGGTTGATAGAAGAGATAGAGAAGATCCAACGGAGAGCAGCGCGCTTCGTTACGGGATCATTTAGTAATCGCTAAAGCGTTACGGAGATAATAGATAAACTCCAGTGGAAGACTCTGCAGGAGAGACGCTCAATAGCTCGGTACGGGCTTTTGTTAAAGTTTCGAGAACATACCTTCACCGAAGAGTCAAGCAGTATATTGCTCCCTCCTACGTATATCTCGCGAAGAGACCATGAGGATAAAATCAGAGAGATTAGAGCCCACACAGAAGCATACCGACAATCCTTCTTTCCACGTACAATACGAGACTGGAATAGAAGGGAGAACCGATAGAGGTACTCAGGGTACCCTCCGCCACACACCGTCAGGTGGCTTGCGGAGTGTGGATGTAGATGTAGATGTAGATGTAGATGGTGTCATCCAATATGGCGGATTTTGCCGGTAAGTTTGAATTTTGGGGGGAAGATAGGGCAATTGAGTTATCTCCACTAAACTAACCCTCCAGAGAAAAATTGGCGGGAAATTCAAATTCCAGCAGGATAATGCGTCACACTACGAAAATGGCGGGTAAATAACCTAACCTCCTAGAAAATGGCGGCAAATTCAAATTCCAGCACGATAATGGCGGGAAAACCAGACTTGTATTTATTATTATTTAAACAATACCATGCAGATGTGTTCGGCACTGAGTCTGGACTCCAACTGACTTAGTTCATACTCTCGTCAGCAGAGGGTGCCACTCTTATGTCAGATCATCATGCAACTACCATTATTCAAGATGACTGCGCCCAGTCTGTTTTCTCCACTTGGTCTGGACTCCAACTGACTTAGTTCATATCACTGCCACCAGAGAGCCCCACTGCGATGTCAGATCCTGATGCATAGTTATTCAAGATGGCTGTACCCACTGTGTCCACCACTATGAGATCCAGAGTCTAGTTCATACTGCTGACACTATAGAGTGCCACATTCACATCAGAACATGACACATGTACCGCTATGCAAGGTAGCTGCACCTAGTGTATCCACCACATTGTGTAAGATTGTACACTTAGCCTACCTCCATTAACCTAACCCTCTCCCCAATAAAAATCGCGCGAACTTCAAATTCCAACATGATAATGCGGCACTCCTACGATAATGGTGGGAAAAACGGACTTGTCTATATTATTTAACTAATTTCAAGCAGATGTGTACTCCACTGGGTCTGGACTCCAACTGGCTTAGTTCATATTGCTGCCACCAGAGGGCACTCTTCTGACGCCAGATCATGATGCAAATACCGTTATTCAAGATGGCTGCACCCAATGTATCCGCCACACGCTCCAGAGCTCAAGTGGCTTAGTGCATATCGTGACCACCAGACTATGCTACTGTGACGTTGCGTGATGATAGAAGATCGTCTGCTCTCTCTCACGCTCGCGCCTTATAACCAGACACATGCCGTGCCACTGGCCCATGGGCGTCCGACCGCTTACATCACACACCCTCGGCCTCCATCTCCATACACATGCTGGACATAGTCTTCTGTAAATATGCTAATACCCACATTGTGCATCTAACCTATCAATTACCTAAGTACTTAATTGCATTTCAATTTTAATCATATTAAATAATTCAATTTACAATTTCATATAGGTATAAAAAGGTGTTCACTATACTTTCAACTACCTAGTTTCAACTACTTTTCACGGACAAAACCGCCACCTCTTCCTAGGAACCGTCGCCGAGTTTGAATTCTGGCAGCAAAGAAAGGTCACTTGCGCTTTCGCTAGCAACCTAAGAAAATTGGGGGGAAAGAAAGGACACATGAACTAACCTCATCCATCTAACCACCACTTCTTCCTAGGATCCGGCATCAAATGTGAATTCTGCCAGTAAACAAGCTTACTTGCGTTTTCGCTACCAACGTAAGAAAATTCCTGCAAACTCAGCTCACCATCATCACTAACCTAAGTCGCCAGACCGCCACCTTTTCCTAGGGTCGGGTGGTAAGAGGACTCAGCCCGCATTAGGCTGATGGAGAGAGGAAGGAGTGTACTTTATTTATTCGGGAGCAATTTATTTAGGGATGGAGTACATGTATCACAGACCACACGCTCTGACATGCCCCACAGCATACAGACCTGCAAACTACTCCTACATAACTCATGTATAAAACTTTACACAAACTCTTGCTAATTGTAAACTGTCGAAAATAACACACTGCACAACCTACAGATATGCGAGCCACTCATAAACAATGCAGAGTATCTACGTCCAGATAGCCAAACAACTCCTAAATTGTCAAAATAATAATCCATCTAAAATACTCTGCTCACTAACAGTCAACTTTCCAAATTATACACCAGCCTTTATTTAAACAATTAGAGCCAGCACCACCACCAATTGTATTCGCCACTTAGTCCATAGCCCAACTGAAATAGTTCATATCGATGCCACTACAAGCCGATGTAGTCACGTTAGGTGATGACGCAAGTACTGTAATCTAAGATCGTGTCACCTAGTGTGTTCACCACGAGCTCCAGACCCCAGATGTCTGTAGCAAATTTCGTCACTGCCAGAGGACGCCACCGTGACACCACCTGATGATGGAAGTACAGTTATCCATGATGACAGCAAACCGTGTGTTCTCTACGAGGTCTATGACACTGTCGTCCGTTTCGTGACGTAAGCCAAGATGGTGAGAGAAAACGACTGAGCCTGCTGTGGGCTGCTGGGGGCAGTAAAGAAGGAGTGCACTCTATTTAGTTTGAAACATTTTATTTAGGGATCGAATATATTTATCACACTGACGTAAAGCACTCGCCATGTTATGCTTGGGGTCACAATACACAGTCTGCAGACACGCTAACAACTCCTAATTTTCCGAAATAATTTCAGTACAGGCTTGCAAACTGTTCCTAAATAATACAGTACATTGATGTGTGGACACGCTAAGTACTCGTAAGCTGTCCAAATAGCGCATATCACGGCCTGCAGAGCGCATATCACTGCCTACAGACCCGCTCCCGAAATAATGCAATCAACGTGTGCAGGCACAGTCCACCGCCCCCTGTCTATTATAATACACAGGAGGTAGCAATAAGTGACGCATTCCTCAGATGTCAAACCGGGCACAGCCCCTGCTCGGCTTCCATAAGCAGGAGGTGGAGGCACTCCCATTCATATGTAACACCTGAGAATTTCCTATCTAAATACGTGTTCACCTACACACATGTGCAGACGTAATCAGGCGGGAGTGCAACAGCTAGCTGCAGCCGAACGTCTTCCTCCCAGACATAACATGATAGCCTTTCTGCTCTCAACATACGCAAATGTTCTCAACGCTCCTATATCCCACCACAATCAATCGAGCATTATTTTCTTGGGCTTTCTGTCGTTATTTTGCAAATATTGCTAAACTGCACTGACAGTTCCCTCAATCTATACACCCCCAACCTGTTCTTTCTTTCTACAGAGGCTACACTCAGTGGTAAGAAACGATTTTATACTGGACACCATTTTGCACAGAAAACTAAACATTGCAAAGTTGTGTACAGGTCATCAAACACAGACCATACTCGCATGAATATTGAAGCCTCAAACCGATCTCCAACCAGGGAATATATCACCAAGTACCGTGAATTTTCGCCGTAATTCTCGATATCAGGAACACCGCACTAGCCTCCCGATTGCTTACGCAACATAATGCACTACATAAACACTGTAAATTATTTCTCCACAAACACCAAACTTTAGCGAGGTACGGCGTGCTGTAAACCATTGACTAACTAGAAACAAGTAGAGTAAACTGATATTCGCACTCTCGAATACCGAAGTCGGTCATCTAACAGATTCGAGATGATCAATATTGTTTACAAACCAACTAGGGTCTTTCCCACGTCTAGAGAACAGGCAAACATGTGTCCAACACACCACGATCGATATTCCCTAGACTAAATAAAGGCACCAAATGTGCACAAGCAGTTGACTGAACAATTTACACGGGAGGGAATAATGCTCCACCACAAACACACCATCTTCTCAAAGTTACACTTCATCACGAAAGCTGCCCAGAACATACTTAGTTCGCTAATCGGTCGTCTAGAAGATGATAAACTTAACTATGATACATTCCTACACTCCAACAGGCCTCTGTATTTGGAAGATTGCTACCATTAACAGGTGAACGCGAATCAATACCATCACAGACTTTCCATACACAAACACATTCTAGAAATCACCTCACATATATCTTCTATCATTATACTTAAAATTAAATCTTACAATCGAGGTCTCAACTGAACCATATTCGGCAATGAGCAAAGTATTCGAAATACACCCTGCTGTCAGCAGTGGCTCTGGAAATACCTGTACCTTCCTCACCACTAGACATACTCCTTCCTTCGCTATCACAGTACCCCAAGTCAAATCCATAACCTCCCTACAACAGCACAGAGACATTTTCTGTACACAAAAAGATATGCTTAATAAACCTGATGCTCAAATGCGAACATATCACACACCCAGCACTAATACTAAGTATAATATTACCTGCTCAATATCTGGATGCAAACGATACCAAATAATACTGACCGAAATCAACGATGCATGTGCATGTCTCTTACATTCTTCCTACCAGTCATACCACCGTGTCATAGAGGTAAACGAGCACATGTTAAAGAAAAAATCCCGATCCCAACAACTGTTGCATGTTACTCTCATAAGCGCTCTTCGTTCTACAGATGTACCCAAGTATTCATGTTAAAACCTATAACCGCTTTACGAATCGAGGTACGACATTACGTCTAAATGAGGTGATGTGTGTATTAAGAGCCAATGATGCAACCTCGCGATAAACTCAATGAACTTTGAACGTAGTATGCAAGTGCTATTTACGACTCCATCACACCGCACTCAACTACATAATCCATCAGTTTCTGCAACACATTCTGTCTTGAGACCATATCAGACGTTCTGCTATATATCCGCTGAGTTATAGGTGATGAGAGACAGTAGTAGTAGATGATGTGCTGATTGAGGTCCTAAGAAGAAAAATATACGCCAACTTCTCAGATCTCTAGCCTTACGCTATATATTTAGAAATTACGTCCATTGAAACACATACTTGCATAGTCTCACACCCACAAGTCAATTATATTTCACTCATTCTCATATCTCTAAATGAGTCCCTTTGCTCGAATCTGTATGCTACAGTAAAATTACAATCTCCTTTTAATCACATCCTCCAGTCCCACCCATTTCTTCAGCTTTCCTCAAGTGCTAGTTCCAATTTAAGTCAGAGAAAGACGTATCCAACACCTTCGGCAACCCGTGTACAAAGAGATCGAGCTGAGTTACTGCAACAGGACCGTGTTTTAAGCATTTGGTGGAAATGCGCCAAATTGATGCGTATCCAAACTAGATACAAGTACTACAGATCCCCAACATGCTATCTTCATTATTCTGTACCCACCCCAAAATAGAAAAATTACGAACTATAAAAACTCATACGAATTAGAAGTCATGTAGACGTCAATGCGTTCACAATGACACATAGCTGCGGTCGGCCTCCAGCGTGAAGAAAGAGATTTCACAATACGTCCTCAGAATAGTGTAGCATGCTGCCATCGCAGCATTCCTAGTGGTATTGCCCCTTCTTCTCCAGCTCTCACTTTAAACTGCTACTACTACTTCTGCTGTGTCTATGCCACGATTCTATTAAATATACAGACGCCACACAGACCAATTTAAAGTTTCATCACCCATACTCTAAGCGAATTCTCGTATGAGACGCTCCCTCTGCTCCTGATTCAAACTGTTTCCTAACACACTTTCGTATACTGCCAAAGATTTCGTTGTTCATCAAAACTTCGAGATCAGTGTGACATTCTAAACTGACATTAAGACGCTCTGAGCCACGAACTCTCATAGGAAACAGAGCAAATGCTCTCCGAATGTGGAGGTGGCTGGATACAGTCGAGTGCAGTGCTATATTACACATCCCAATCAGTACATTTGGGATAGGTGTTGGCAGCTGTGCTAGATTTACAATCAATTTTAGAACATAGAACGAGATTTTATGTCATGATCGCATTGATAGAGCTGACCTAAAGGGGAAAGAATTTGCGAAAAATGATGAGGGAATAGGTACAAATTGTCCAAATATAGACCCAAATGCGGTAAAATTGAGAAAGTACTTTGCTATCTTCTGGTTCCCGCCGAACAATCTGTATATGGGACAAAGTAAGCGGCAACAGGAGGAATTCAGGAGAACGTAGATATCAAAACGAAGGAAATAAGGGAGGAAGTCAATTTTTTCCTTTTGAGGCAGTATTATACTGTATGTCTATTGAGGTACCAGTGATACACGTGAGTTGACTACTGTATTTGATGCTTTTTCGAATGACAGAGAAATATTCATTCCTAAACTTACTTCCATCTGCATTAAAGGATGTATCCGGGTATAGCACGCATGTGCGAGAGAGAGAACAGACGATCTTGTGTCATCACGCGACGTCACGGTAGCGCCCTCTGGTGGTCAAGATATGAACTAAGCTACTTGAGCTCTGGAGCTTGTGGTGGATACATTGGGTGCAGCCATCTCGAATAACTGTACTTGCGTCATGATCTGACATCGTGGTGGCGCTCTCTGGTGGCAGTAGAAGTCAGTAGAAGTCCAGACCGAGTGGAGAACACAGACTGGGCGCAATCAACTTGAATAATGGTAGTTGCATGATGATCTGACATAAGGGTGGCAGCCTCTGCTGACGAGAATATGAACTAAGCCAGTTGGAGTCAATACTCAGTGGCGAACACATTTGCATGATATTGTTTAAATAATAATAAACACAAGTCCGGTTTTCCCGCCATTATCGTGCTGGAATTTGAATTTGCCTCCATTTTCTAGGGGGTTGGGGTTAGGTTAGTGGGTGTAGCCAAATTGGTCTAGTTTCCCATCATTTTCGTGGTGTGACGCATTATCTTGCTGGAATTTGAATTTCCTGTTAATTTTTCTCTGGAGGGTCAGTATAGTGGAGTCAACTCAGTTGCCCTATCTTCCAGCCGAAATTCAAACTTCCCGCCAAAATCCGCCATTCTGGATGACGTCATGCGCTGTTGCCAAGTCTACATGCCTCCATCTTGGATGATGTCATCACCTCCATCTTGAATAAATTTGGCAACAATGGAATATGTGGCTGCACCTGTGTAGCCACTCTACTAACAAATTCTATTGATATTACTGACTGTAGAGGCCAGTCATGTGACAATGCAAGCATTATGTCAGGAACCTACACTGGTTTGCAGGCACACATTACAGAATGAAATCCGAAAGCGCATTATGTGCCTTGTGCAGCACATTCTTTGAATTTAATTATCACTAATTCTGCAAGCTGTTGTCAGGAAGCATGTTTATTTTTCAATGTGGTGCAAAGTGTCACCATTTCTGTCTCTAAGATGGTTGTAGGTTGTGTTCCACAACTGAACAGCATACAGACAGAAGTATGACACTATCTGCAGGACCTGACCATCATTTTGCAGGACAATGCGCAAGCATGTACAGTGCAAGCTGTTACTGATTTGTTTGACTGATGGGAGTGTTAAGTGCTGTACCACGTACTACACTCATAAGCTCAACTCGATTTCTAAACTGCAGGAAACACTTTATGGCATTCGCTTCAGAACCTCTACAAATTCGTCAGACAATAGACCGCATCGCTCGAACTGTCAACAAAACTGGCACAGCTAAGAGTATCCTAAAACTTCCACATCGCTGGCAACAGTTTATATACAATGACGATGACTCCTTTGAAGGTCAGTAAAACTTTGAAACACGTATCTATTTTGCATGAGCTGTAAATAAATAGTTGCCACTATTATACATGTAGTTCCAGCCCACGTATAAACCCTCATCATGGTGCACTCGCTGTAATACTGCCTTCATCAAGTTACCAACGTGCTTGATTGTGCGGTTATCAGCATTCCCAGTCTTACTTTGTTCACTTGTAGGGCATTTATTTGCATTACGAGATGAAACGTTCAGCCAGTGACAGCATCGGCAGCTGTAGGAGCAAACGCCTTCGCTAGGACAGTCGACCATGTGAGTTAACTGTTCTAATCATTCAATGTACCTATGCATGCAGTGTAATTTTAGTATCTATCACAGCACGTGTTTCATTCGTAGTCAGTAGAATCAAACCTCCATACGACTGAGCTTTTGAAAGACTCATTGTAATTTTAATGTGTGACGAATTGTTATTTTGTAGCTGGTATTGCAGCTCTTCTTTCTTTTTCTTGTCTTATAGCGTTCATCCCTGAGATGTTGGCAGCTGGAGGCTGAGAGGATATTGCAGCAACAGCCTACAGCAATGTTAACAGAGTCGGCGCAGCAAGAACGCTAAGTGCATTTGTTGTTGTTGTGGTCTTCAGTCCTGAGACTGGTTTGATGCTGCTCTCCATGCTACTCTATCCTGTGCAAGCTTCTTCATATCCCAGTACCTATTGCAACCTACATCCTTCTGAATCTGCATAGTGCATTCATCTCTTGGTCTCCCTCTACGATTTTTACCCTCCACACCACCCTCCAATACTAAACTGGTGACCCCTTGATGCCTCAGAACATGTCCTACCAACCAATCCCTTGTAGTCACGTTGTGCCACAAACTCCTCTTCTCCCCAATTCTATTCAATACCTCCTCATTAGTTATATGATTTACCCATCTAACCTTCAGCATTCTTCTGCAACACCACATTTCGAAAGCTTCTATTCTCTTCTTGTCCAAACTAATTATTGTCTATATTTCACTTCCATGCATGGCTACACTCCACACAAATTCTTCCAGAAACGACTTCAAGACGCTGAAATCTATACTCGACGTTAACAAATTTCTCTTCTTCAGAAACGCTTTCCTTGCCATTGCCAGCCGGCCGTGGTGGAAGTGCGTTTCTAGGTGCTGCAGTCTGGAACCGCGGCACTGCTACGGTCGCAGGTTCGAATCCTGCCTAGAGCATGGATGTGTGTGATGTCTTAAGGGTAGTTAGGTTTAAGTAGTTCTAAGTTCTAGGGGACTGATGACCTAAGTTGTTAAGCCCCATAGTGCTCAGAGCCATTTGAACCATTTTGCCATTGCTAGTCTACATTTTATATCCTCTCTACTTCGACCATTGACAGTTATTTTGATCCCCAAATAGCAAAACTTCTGTACTATTTTAAGTGTCTCAGTTTCTAATCTAATTCCTTCAGCATCACCCGCCTTAATTCGACTATGTTCGATTACCCTTATTTTGCATTTGTTGATGTTCATCATATATCCGTCTTTCAAGATAAAGTGCATTTATTTTTACTTTTAACATTATTCTGTTTGTTCACGTAATGTATTGTCGTTCTAATGATGGGGGCTGCGGAATGTATTCACATTTATTTTTCGTAACATGATGCATTCAGTTGTCTGAGACATAGATCTTTCTATGGATGAGGAGGGAGATATAGGGGTATGTGTTGAGGCCGATTTATATTTTGGTTAGTTAACGAAAACGATTTTCAGTACAAACACGAAATAATTACCTTCAGTATCTCATTGTTGAAGGCAGCGTCAGTGAGCATGATAATTACCCCCAAGGCGAGGGCGAAATATCAGAGTGGGTACATGAGATGGCGGCTGCTGCAGAGGAAACTGTGAGGGAGCGCCGTCTTGCCTTTTCCAGGGAGGATGGGTTGGGTGGGAGAGCTACTGGAAAACCTGACTGAACGGCACAATCTCTGGTACTGCGCGGCCCGGAATTTGAGGGTCAGGGATTTTCTCTGCCTCGTGATGAGTGGGTGTTGTGTGATGTCCTTAGGTTAGTTAGGTCTAAGTAGTTCTAGGTTCTAGGGGACTGATGATCATAGATGTAAGTCCCACAGCGCTCAGAGCCTCAAAGCGGAATTTGATTTGCACCAAATGTCATGGACGTCGAAGACCCCTAGAGGTCTCTGCACCATCGCGCCATATGCTGTAGCGGCGCGCGCCTCCTGGCCCGGTTTTAGTGTGAGGACGCCACAGTGGAAGACGTGGTTCCAGCAGCCAATAGCGGTGCCCCCGATGGAGTACTTAAGCGCCTGCCTCTCGCTCAGCCAGCGCCCCTCCCAAATTCTATAAGTCCCTCCAGATCCTTGAGGGTCATGCACTCCGCCTCGCCTTCCATATACGCCTCCCATCCCCCACGCTGACCCTCTATGACCGCATTCCTTTCCTCCATCTGCTCCTATTCGTCGAACATATCCACATCCTCTACACCTCCCGCAGCCTTGATCCCCCTCACCCCCTGGTTGCTCCTCTCCTCTCCCATCCCCGCCCCCTGCCACATCTTCACTGTTGTGTCCCCCTACTCTCCATCTCTACACCCTTCATCTCCTTTCCCAAGGTGGCTTCCATCAACTCCCCCTCCCGGGTGATGACCTCTCTCCCTCCATTTATCCCTCCTATCAACTCTGATCCTCACTCCCCCCTCCTTTCCTCTGTCCTTTTCCCAGGCTCCCTCTCCCCCCTTCCATTATCCTTTTCCCCCACCTCCCTCTCTCTACCCCCTTCTCCCCCCGAGTCCTTTTGCATTTCCCTCCTCTGCCTCTTCTCATTCCCTATCGTGTCTGCCCTGCCCCTCCCCCCTTTATGAGTCCTCTCCCTCCTTGGCTCCCTCCCTTCTCGTTTTTTCCTCTCCTCCCTCCTTGTATTTCCCCCTCCTCCAAGTGCCCCCCCCCCCCACCATCTGCCTTTGGCTCAGGAGTGTCATATTTGTGCCGCCATTTCCAAGCAGTGTTTTACAGTGAGTGTTTTTCCAGTGAGTGTTCCGTGTTGTGTCTTTTGGGAAGTGCAGCGAACAGCCATCATACTGTCGCTGGGTGTGATTTTTTTATGTCTTGCGAACAGAAACCAGACTGTCGCCATGTTTTTTTTTTTTTTTTAAATTGTGTGTCTACTATGTTACTTGTCTGATTCCTGTGTATGTTATCAACATTGCCAGCCCTTTTTCTTTCTATTTTAACTTTCCGCATTTTTCCTCCATTTTACACTTTAAGTCACCGTTTTATCGCCTGTTTTTCTTGTTTCTTTCTTCTTTGGGCTGTAGGGTGGATGAGGAAGAACATTTAAGCTAAGTTTTGTGAACTCCTCTTGGGTGTGCAGGTTGGTGTGAGGCTTTGCGTTGTCATGGAGAAATAGAAGTTCATTTGCATTTTTGTGGCGACGAACACGCTGAAATCGTTCCTTCAATTTCCTGAAGGTAGCTGTAACACACATCGATTAGAAGTAGTCCAATTGGCTCTGAGCACTATGGGCCTTAGCATCAGAGTCATAAGTACCCTAGAACTTAGAACTACTTAAACCTAACTAAACTAAGGACATCACACATCCACAGCCAAGGCAGGATTCGAACCTGTGACTGTAGCAATCAGGTGGTTCCAGACTGAAGCGCCTAGAACCACTCGACCACCACGGCCATTGATTAGAAGTAGGTTTATATTATGTAACTGTGTGTATGTAATTACAAAGTGTGTATTCTTTGTTGATTAAGGTCATTGATTTGTGACAGGAAATTTGAAGTATTGTAATGCATAAATAGAAAAAGATAAATGGTGCTTAAAATAATGACATTTATAATATGTGTATATTTAGAAGAAAAACATTGTGCATTGGAAGCTGGTTCGTGCTTAGGGCACTTTTATGGTAAAATGTAAAATATGTAGGGAAGTCCCTCAGCAACGGAAGTGACTTGGCGCGATGTAAAAGGTGGTTTTGGCAGTCGAACTGGGCGGCTACTGAGTGTGAACGATACACAGTCAGTGGCCAGCTGTTGCACAGTACACATCGACCAAGGGAAGTAATTGAAAGCCGCTTCACAAGGAATTTTGCCTTAGATGTCGATTTGGCTATTGAATGGTACTCTCAGCGATAAGGAATGCCTCTAAGACATTAAAAATCCATCGCCAGGAAGATATTGTGTAGAGCATTCAAACATCAAGAGCCGTGAGTACAGCTTAGCCGCCAAGTCACTTGCCACCACTACTTCGCCACTGCTCCACCAACTTCATGCATACAGATATGTATCAGAGCAGGGACCAGTTAATTTGTGTGAGTGAATTTAATAATAATCCAAGTGCTATAAACCTGTGTTTAGAAACATAACTTTTATCCTGATCATGAACCTATGCAAGATCCCCTCCTAAGTTCTTATAAAACCGAGTATCCTGTTTCAAATGCACTATTATTGTTTATTTATGTTTGTCAGATGTGCAAGGATTATTAAAAGTGAAGCTAGTTAGAATTTTACTAAAATACCCTGGACTTATTGCAAAGTATAGTTTTGCAAAAATTCAGAGCCAGACTTTGTGAATGTTATTGTCTAAAATACCTGCTTCACAGGTAATGAAAAAGGCAAGTAAGTTATACTCATTTGAAACTTAATTTAGCTTTGATTACTATCATGAACGAATTTTTTAAGTTAATTGAGATCAGTGTTGAATAATTTGCCTTGAAAAGAGTAAAAACATAAACTATTCCAAGTGAAGCTATGAATTAAATTTAGTTGAATTGAATTTTGTTACTGAAATAATCATAGAGTTTGACTAGTGATACAATATCAGTTTATGGGTCCCCACCATATTCTTCTCATATTAGAAAGATAATTGGAATGTTATTGCTACTAAGGAAATCTGACACATTTCTATAAACAGCAGTATAAACAGTGTAATTGTGGTATTATTTATTTTTATTTGTGGTATTTATATATCAGTTAAGTCAAAAAACCCTCCTGGACAATTTTAGTTCTACACTTCTTACAGTATCATTTCGGTACAGATCCAAGTAACAATCTTGGGTGTAGCTCTTATTTGCGTGAGTTTTGCATAAATTTTGCTTTTTATGATTACTACTACATGCAGTGCTGGTGTCTGTTGCTACACACAGCTCAGACTGCCCTGTGTCCATTTGTATCCTGTGTATTATTCAAAGGGAAATATTAATTAAAGTAACTTCAATAACTAATATTTAATTTTCTTAGACACATATTTCCAAATTCATGTTGCCTAATTGGGCGGGCGACTATTCATATTTTTATTCATATATGAAATTTACTACTTTCATTAAATCCCAAAGTTAAATTCCTATTTAGTTTTTCTGTTAAATTCACCATATTCAAAATTGCTGTCCAATACCTTTATCCATTAGACATATACACAGGGTCAAAATGATAAATCCTCTCAGAGGGCAACATTAGTTTGTGTCATGGCAGGTTAGTGTTATATAACAAAGTACGCTTCCGAGTTGATCATTGCATGATGAGAGAGGACATCAAACAGAATCGCCCCTTCAGAGCATCAGAAGACTGTCGTCATGACTTTTCCGGCTGAGGTGCGGTCTTGAATTATTTCTTCAGAGGAAAGGTGGTGTGGCACGAAGCCCATGGATTGCCCATGGATCGCCTGTGATGATATTCAACAAAAAATTGTGTCGATTAGCGCCGTAATGCGCAAATAATTCCGCACAGATAGTCCTTCCTTGCTCTCCATGATCTTCTGTCAGACGATGAGCGCCCCAGTGGGCACACACCTTTGAGTACCCCAACTGGTGAACGAGTGTGTCAGCACTACCAACAAAGACATACAGTTAAGCAGCTAGATGTCTGTTTGTTATTGGTTGATCATCTCGATTGAGAGTGTCTGGACGTTCCACAACTGCAGCAGTCACAGCTGTGTGCAGCCAGCCGGCACACAGAAGGTCAGACAGGTCTGCGTGATCTTTTTGCAAATGATGACAGACACCTTGTCCAACGACTCGCCATGCTTTTGTTTACCGTTAGGTCTCCGTAGGTATTCTACAAGCGCCTATGAATATCTACGTTGCATTGGTTTTTGGCCTAAAAAAAACTCAATGGCAGTTTTTTCTTGGAACCCACCTCCACTACAGACGCCCGTTTGAAGGCTACAATGGCTCCACCATCTATTGGAACTTCGGGAAACTATAGGGGCTGAAGCGAGAATATCCCACGACGGCCCACAGAAAATTCAACATTTTTTCGGCCGAAATTGGGCAAGGAAACAAATGTGTTACTTATTGAATGCCTCTAATATAAACTATGGACAAGTTTTGTGGTATGGACATTAGCACTCTCCGTCATCAGGCCACAAGTGGCCCATCGGGACCATCCGACCGCCGTGTCATCCTCAGTTGAGGATGCCGATAGGAGGGGCGTGTGGTCAGCACATGGCTCTCGTGGTCGTTATGATGGTTTTCTTTGACTGGAGCCGCTACTATTCGGTCGAGTAGCTCCTCAATTGGCATCACGAGACTGAGTGCACCCACAAAAATGGCAACAGCGCATGGAGGCTGGATGGTCACCCATCCAAGTGCCGGCCACGCTCGACAGCGCTTAACTTCGGTGATCTCATGGGAACCGGTGTAGCCAGTGCGACAAGGCTGTTGCCATGGACATTAGTGTATGTGATAAATGTTACTACTCTTCACTTCACTCGTTACTCCCGCCATTACCACTCAAGGCTTAGGTTTACTCTTCATAATCCACTGACCGCTTCATGCAACATTTTCTATGCAGTCCTGCTGAGTATCCAGATAAAGATAGTTCATAAATCATAGCATGACACTTATTTGTCCATTCAGCAGCAGTGTTAACTACTCTCATAAGAATAGGTGTGCAGCGATCTGACAGGCCCTCTACAACACTACAAAACTATGTACACTCTTTCTTATGTGCTTTTGTACCTAACCTTAAAATGTATCACTTATCTTCTTTATCCTGGTTATAAAACCGCGAAAAATGATCATTGCAATACATATCATCAAGGTGTCTCTACCAGACGAAATTAAATGTGCTAAGTACATGTATTACAGCAGTACACATTTTACATAATGGGACATCATACCCAGGAGTTCGTTTAATGTACCATATAATCACTTAATTTAGCTATAGTAAACTGTCTCCTTTTACTGCTATGCAAGCTTCTTGGATAAATGGAACATTTTCTCTAATATGAATCTCAGATTTTGTTAAATTCATTCAGGCACACTTGTAACAAACACCGAGGTGACAACTCATGGGACAGCGAAATGCCAATAAGTAGTGGTATAAATCCCATTTCAGCTCATTTTGTTAATGCAGTTTGCCTAACTCATGGGCAAGCATACAATTAGGGGCAAACTTTACTGATTTACACCCCACTCCCCTAACCTATTGTTCTGTTAATTGATTTGTGACCTCCTGGAGGTTGATTTATGACCCTGCTGGGGATAATTTGTCCTTCTGAGAAACCCCCACACTCCATTTCCCCCACCTCTCTGGGAAAACCTCTCACCAATAGAAGCACACCTCTCATACCAAATTAATTGACTAATTATTTAAATCGATCAATTAATTACATCTTCCTTTCTGGGAAAACCGCCAGCACTCTCCCTTCCCTACCCAGTCTGGAAACTGGCGGTAAAAGTACTCAGTCTATGCTGGAGAGGAAGGAGCTCATGACAGGAAATTCATGTACATAGCAAAGGATATACTGTTTATTTATAAAATTCAATTTGCAGGGGTTGGATCTCTCTTGCTCATCATTCTCTGTTTTTTCTTCTTTTTTTGGAAGATGCAGGTCTTGTAAAATATTTCGAAAAGAAGTAATTAAATCCATCGCGTTTTTTATCATGCAATCGATATCAACATAATTCACTGCACACAGTTGCACAGTTAAAAATCTTTTGCACCAACTGCATGGACAGTCGTGTCAGCTGGGACATTGCGCACATTCACATCAACCACTTTGCCAGGCTGCACCATGCCCATTTGTGCCCCACGACCCCTGTTGGCTGCCACACCGCCATCTGGCTCACACAGCATGCTGACCAGAAGTTTCTCTAATCCCTGAACAAAACATCAGGTCGCAGCAAACTCCTTGATATTGATACCTGAGAAATTCATCTCAAAACACATGCTCTCTCTCTTGCTCTCTCTCTCTCTCTCTCTCTCTCTCTCTCTCTCTCTCTCTCTCTCTCTCTCTCTCTCTCTCTCTATCAGGTGGCTACTTCCTATCCAATAAGTCTCTGTCATGTGCCAACTAACCACTCCTTTGTCCTGAACAAAGTAGTGGATATCTGGTAAATCCCCAGCTGTGGATGTCTTGGAAATATTCCTCCATCTATCAGATTTATTGACTAATTAATAGATTAAATAGATATTCTTTGTGTGTGGTCAGTGTTTCCTTGCATCGTCTTGGTATATACTAGGACTGGAATATGTGGCGGGATTCACTCCCACAACTGGCCAATTTCCAAACCCTTCCAGACTTTTTTTTCCTTGTCTCTTATTGGTGAATACTGACACAGTTAGGTCATCTGATAGGAAGTTCATTACGTTGGAGATAGCTAAAAATTTAAAATTTCAGCTCAGTTGCATGCTGTACCTTTAGAAAATCTGCAGAGGGGTTGGACTGATGTGTTTTCTCGCAATACTACTGTCAGAAACAATAATTTGATCAATCAGGAATTTAATGTAGCGAGTGGGCTTTTAAAGCACTATGTATTCCCTAAGTTGGTTCTCTCAGTTACAACAGGACGAAGAAGAAGGAGGAAAGGTCTATCATGTGATAGGATCGTAGTGGGAAAAGGGGGATGCCACCCCACATTGCATTGTTGCCAAATTTATTCACGAAGGCGGATCCTGCATTGTGGCCAAAGATGTGACAACGTCCCAATGACGTAATGGAGGGAAGTTCAAATTTTGGTTCAAAAATAGGTCAGTTGCACTACCTTCACTAACATAACCCCCTCAGCTCCCCCCTCTCCTCCCCTCCTACCACCTCTCCCCTCCCCATCTGGAAATTGGTAGGAAAAGGGATCATTCTATGCTGAGCTATCAAATAAGACAGACGAAAGTCTCTATTTCGTGTGCATTGCCCCCTCCCCCATCTGGAACTTGGCAGGAAAAGGACTCAGTCTGTACTGGGCTGCTGTATGGGACAGGCGTAAGTCTTTATTTTGTATGCATTGCATATTTAAATGGCTGTAGCTCTATCCAGCATGTTCACCATGACGTCTGGAGTTCAAGTCACCTATTTCACAGTGAGACCACCAGAGGGCACTGTCGCCCCTCTCCCCCATGACATAACCGAAGATGGCGGTCTATGGAAAAATGGCGGGAAAAGGACTCAGTTTGTGTCTAACTGCTGGACTGGGAGGATGGACTTAATAGTGTAGCATGTCTGTGCTGGAGAAGAAGGAGTATATTAGCATCTGAGGACTGTGTTGGTAGCATTGATATTTGGTGAAGATGATTATGGGCTAAGTTACGCTTCGCAACTCATACAATGGCAATGCAGTGGGATGGCATGGACATGCATTTCAGTACTCATGCAGACAGATGCTTGTGCTGGAACTGCCTACCTTTTTTTCAAACTGCCTAACTCCCCACATCAACTTCGCCCTGTTCCACATGAGGTGTTCAATTTTGGGAATGGAGATAGACTGGCCTAGTTCACAACACCGCCACCAGAGTGTGCTGTAGCCCCCCACCAACCCCCTCCCAAAACATAGTCCAAGATGGTGGTCCAGAAAAAAGGGGGGAACCAACAGGAACCTTTAATCCGGTCACATGTTCAGCCAGTAGGATGGTGAGTATCTGGTGATGTCATTAGAAGGGGTTTAGGGCAGGTTCGGTAGCTCTGTGACCACAGTCTCACTCAGTCAGCCAGCAGCAGCAGGAAAAGAAGAAGAAGAAGAAGAAGAAGAACCATGAAGCTTCAACAGCAGTTGCAATCCAGCACAGCCCTGAAGAACAGGTAAAAATGGAAAAGTAAGTATCCCATATCACATCTTCGTCTGTAGTTAGTATTTTTTTTTATTATTGACTGTTTTGGTATCTTGGTCTATGTGTAATGCTTCCTCCTCCTTGTTCAGCGGTAGCCCTCGACAGTCCAAGCCTGCAGGGGCGAGTGCCAAAGATGTCGACCTCTGCCACATCCAGTCCTGCATCAACCTCAGCTGTCACCTTGTTGAGACAAGCAGCAGCAACAACCTCCAGCATGTCCGAATTGTAGCGACCTCATGGGATCCTGTAGTGCACATAGCCCACTTCCTGGAGCAGGATACAAAGCTGTTATTGTCTGTCCCACTCATCGATTTGTGTGATGAGGACACGTGGTCTGCTCCCAACACATTGAATGCTGCCGGTGGTCCTAAACAACAGCAAAATGGAGGACACTACTGGACATCAACATACGATGCATCCCAGCAGAATATCCCCGTGCTAGTGCACGCACAGAGTGTAGATGCTGTGGATAAGACTGTATCAAGTGTAACCATCCTTTTCAGTTCTAATTACAGTTTAACTCCCAATGGAAAGAAACATGTAATTGTGGGTATAGAAGCACATGATGACTGGGGCTTGCAAATGAGAATGGAAATTGAAAGTGCATAGGAGGGTGTTTTTAGTGTCTATTTCTGTGTTAGACTGGGACGAAATATGTCATGCAGAATACTACATCAATCAGCAGACGTCTACAGAGTATTATCCAACTCATATACCAACACCCCCTCCCCAGACATTAGCCTATCTATTACAACAGTGTATGATGACTCTCCACTATGTGTGAAATCAGGTCACAAGTGTGTTAATGTATGGCACACCTAAGTTATGAACTTATATGATCTGGATACTGCGCTATGCCTTGCATTGGAGAGACTTGGTCGTTGGTTGCCAAGCATAGATTCCGCATAGAGTGATGATGTAAACTTTCTAAGTTTGCATAGTGTACATGTTGATCATCTGGAGGATTTCCTCTGTTTGCACATGAACGCAAAACGAAAAGAGAAACAGGTTAACTGTGCATGTGAAAAACCAGAGTATTGTGAGGCACACATTAGCTTGAAGGAGATACACACGGAATTTAGTGCATATCAAAAAGCTTTGTTTGGGATATACTGTACCGGTGTGAAGAAGAAGATAACGAAAGAGTCTGATGATTTTTTAAATGCTGCATCTGATGTACAATATTTAAATAAATAATGTATGGATGTATAATTTCAAACAGTGTTTGTGTTTTATTTCACACCTCTCTCATTATAGTTCGAGTATTACACTTACTAATATCATTATTTTCAATGCTGCACCTATAATGATGCAGCAACAGACAACTGCGCCAAACATCTCCTCACCAGTCATCGACAAAATGAATGATGAAGTTACTCTTTATGGATAAAATGTATAGCTGATTTCTATGTGTAGCTGTTACAGTTCAGTTAGTTAAGTGATGGGGCTTTAGTGGCTACACATATTATTAACGTCCTTACAAGTGTCTCTTTCTATATATGCCAACTACTTCGCAGTACCTGATGTAGTCGGTATCATGGTGAAACATCCTCATCACAAGGACTTTGCTGTCGGTGACTGGTTCTGTGAAGATGCAAAAGAAGAGCTGAAGAAGAAGAAGAATGGAATATTCCCTCCTGATAATATACGAGCAATTATTGTAGGTCAGTCCAATAGTGGTAAGATCATTGTCCTCATGACATGGAGTCCGGTTTGAACATGTTTCTGTATTCTCAAAAACACTGTTTCAGACCAAGTTTCAGCTATTACAGGAGATATTGTGTGTTGTAAAAGGTGTTACATACACGACATTAAGTGAAAGCAGTGATATCCCCCCCTCCCCACGTGAAAAAACAAAACCAAAAACTGTCTTCACATTTGATGATGTTGCTGTGAAAAACCAAGACCAAATTAGAAAATATTTCTGTTTCGCTCGTCACATGGATGCTGATGAATTTCATGTAAGCCAAACATATTCCAGCATCCCAAAACAGTTGGTTAGGGATAATGCAAACCTCATTAAAGCTTTCAAATTAGACAATCTGAATTTAAAACACATTTACCGTGCACATGTAGGAACTGATATGTCGTTCAATGATTTTGTAAAGATATTTGCTGATTGCTGGAATCATTCGCAGTACGGGTTTCTCGTTATTGATAAAACAAGAGCAGTGAATGATGATAGGTACAGGCGAAACTTTCAAGAGTTTCTGTGCATTCAGCCCGGTAAGCCAGTTGTGTACATCAGCATATGCTGCACCATGCACAAATTCGCGTGCATGTCTAGCTCTCAATCCGAAAGAATGTGTACACGCTTGGCCCCATGCAGGGCCCACCTCAAATCAATATCTAAATTTTGCCTAAAGGTCTCAACTTTATCCTGTGCTATCGACAACTTGCATTTAAACATGCACTTAAAAATTATTAAAGTCATCTAAAATAGTTACTCCCTTTCACATGGATGCGAAAATTCAGGCTATTGTGCATAAAGATGGAGGTATGCACAGGGAACTAGAGACGTATTACCGGACTCTTCTGAGAAGATCAATGCATTAAATGTGTTAGTTAATGGAGTTGGTAAGAAAGGAACCGAAATAACTGAAAAGATCGAGGCTATTGAGTGGAGAATAGATGGTGCGGTCCTTGTTGTTGAGAAGGAGGAGCTGGCACATAATAAGAGGAAGAAGAGCGGATATATAAAACCTCGCGTTGCAGAGACGTCTGATTAGAGTCCAACGAGATGTCAAGGAAGCAGAAAGTCATTCAAGCCCAGAAAGCCATGCGAGAGAAATTACAGTTGCTAAGGTTAGGCCACATGGATCGACAGCAAACACTAAGAGAGACCATTAAGCTGGTTACTGAATCTCTCAGGCAGCTCTCAGCAAAAACAAAACCGCAAGATAACGATGGTGTTGCCATTAAAAAATTCATTATCCGTCATATCCCTGGCCAGATAGGACATTCAGCATCAGCAGGGGAAGACCGTACATGATGGGCATGACACAATACAGACTGGTGATAAGCGATTTGAGAGAACACCTGGGTTTATGAATCTTATTTTCCTAAGACTTATCAAAAAACCTATAAATTGTTCAATTAATGATAAGGAAACGTACCATGAAATACTGCATTTGACTAATGTACAAAAGATCGCAAAATGCCTGAGCAACAAGCAATATAAAACCATTACAAACCAATACTTGGCGGTGAAAACAAAAACAACAGCAGCAGCACCGATGGTATTGACATTGACCATAAAGCAGTGAACAATCGAATCCCACAGTATACACAGTATACAGGATGGTCCATTGATCGTGACCGGGCCAAATGTCTCACGAAATAAGCGTCAAACGAAAAATCGACAAAGAACGAAACTCGTCTAGCTTGAAGGGGGAACCAGATGGCGCTATGGTTGGCCCGCTAGATGGTGCTGCCCTAGGTGAAACAGATATCAACTGCATTTTTTAAATAGGAACACCCATTTTTATAACATATTCGTGTAGCACGTAAAGAAATATGAATGTTTTAGTTGAACCACTTTTTTTGCTTTGTAATAGATGGTGCTGTAATAGCCACAAACATATGGCTCACAATTTTAGACGAACATTTGGTAACAGGTAGGTTTTTTAAATCAAAGTACAGAACGTAAGTACGTTTCCGTCTGGCCAGGCTGGGATCAACAAAGCTGGGTTTCGAATCAGCATTCGCTGTGTTAGCTTCTGTCTCCTGCCTCGGTGCCGGCTGCCGCCTCTGGGTGAGGCGAGCGTCGAGCCGATGCCCTGCTAGTGACTGACCCGCAGGGCCCCTGCCGGCGCCCTAAAGTCACCTCAGCTGCGTGAATGGGGGGGCGGGGACAGTAACGCAGCATAACATCTACATAAGATTATCGAATCTGACACAACACTGTCGAGGTATGCTGACCATACAAGCCCTGGCACTACTTCGGTAGTAGCTATCCGGGATCCACGAAAAATAGGGGCCCCTGAAACGAAGTTGTGACATCACACTAGTGTCGCCTTGTCCACAATACTTCTCAAGCGCTTGGCCCCATGTAGGGCCCACCTCAAATCAATATCTAAATTTTGCCTAAAGGTCTCAACTTTTTCCTGTGCTATCGACAACTTGCATTTAAACATGCACTTAAAAATTATTAAAGTCATCTAAAATAGTTACTCACTCCCTGCCGGAGATGGCTGTTGGCATTTGTAAGACCTGTAATGTCATGTGCTGTGATGTATGTGCAAGGCCTCTTTCTCATGGGATCATAGCTATCACAGTCTACTTGACACTAATTCTCACCACCATGGGTTGCGAAATCGCTCTGACCACACCCATGGTACATGGATGCCGTGGGTTGACGCTGTACCTCGCCAACGGGTGAGAATGTGTACCAGTGACTGCTGCAGCTTGCTGGAATAATGACGAATTTAGATTCACGCCATCTGCCTTGCTGTGGCCACGGGCTCCTGTAGGCCTGGACAAACCCATCGAAGCCAGGATGTCCAGCTGGGAGAGCCACCACCATCTCGACTAGGAGAATGGGTCTTCCACCCCTCCCTAGTGGCCGTGGCACCACTGTTTCTCTGCAGCTACTACAAGCTGGGAATCTTTATCCTCTCTTATTCCTATTGCCTATCCCATATTCTCTTGTTACGATGTGCACATGACTGAGAGGGCACCACCCAGCACTCATAGTAACGTGTACATCGTGATACAGTGTCCACACAATAGTTAGTATTTACCTGGGAGTAGGTACAAAAGGCGAGTTCTGACTCACTAGTTCATTTTCTGGCTCGTCCTCTGGGTTTAGCCAAAAAGTGAGCCAGTTATCCAAACCCCGCCTTTTCTAGTCACCCACATTTTCAGGTTTAACTCACTCTAAAATAATTATTTCATACAAAAGGTGAATGTAATAAACAAATTTAATATATTTTTTATAAAAGGTGAACATAAAAAATTTAATATCATTTTTTATAAAAGGTGAATTTGAGAAAACAAATAAGATATTGGAAAATTATTGACTTTCTGTTTTAAAAACCATAAGATTTTTATGAATAGCAGTTTGTAAATGTTTTTTGAGATAAGATTTATTTACAGATCTACTGCATTCACAAGTAACTTCGTCTAACTGATATTCTGTGCAACTTCCTTTACGCATTCTACAGTATCCAATTTTACTGTAGTTGTTTTTATAAAGTTCATTAATACTCTTTTTCTATGGACACTCACTACATTGATTTAGCTGTTTGGTTTTGTGCGTTTAAAGAATGTGATATATAATAGAAAAAAATTTCAGAGTGAATTCCAGATCATGAAATTTATTTTTTTTTAATTTTCTTCATTCCTTTACATCTGAATTTCGATAAAATAATTTTGAACTCTTTATTAAGTTACATCTAAGTTTTTCCCCATATCTAGTATTTAAATATTCACACCCGGTAACAATATAGAAAATGTTTACCTCTAGCTCTCTTTTGAGGCACTTACATTGTTGGGCTTCTGGATTAGAGTATCCATTTATATAGAAAAAATTTCATTTAGATATTATAATTTGTAATGGTCATGTAGTAGTGTATCTATGTTATTTTCCATAATATATCTTTTATCATAATGTGGGCTCAATGCTTTCTCGTTTTTTTCAACTGTGTACATTTCATGTCTTTCTCATTGAATCGTTTTTATATTTCTGTAATGTTCTCTTTCTTTAATCAAACAATCAACAGCATATCTCTTTACTCATTTAGACTTTTTCTCTATTTTATGAAAGGTGATTTTTGTCTTATTAATATGAATGGCAACAAGATTTTCATTAAATATAATTCTTCCTTCAAAGTTTGGCTTTTCTCCATCTGATACTTATTTTATATCCACTTGATTTCTTATAATTTCCATTACCAGACAAAATTATTCATCAATTTCTAGAAATCCTTTTCAAAATCCTTCTTCATTTGCATCCTCATTTGTGTATTCAAGTCTATATATTTCTACAACCAATCAGATTATTTAAATTTTAAAACTCTGTGAATTTTTGTTATCTTCATTCCTGGAGACAGGTATTGTTTAAGATTTCTGTAGTGAACTACATAATTTTTATTCTTTTGCACAGTAGTACCTGGTACAACTTTATTTGCAGCATCGAATTGTAAATCCTTATGTAAATCATGCAGTTCTTTTGGATATTCAAGATCTACTTCGAAAATGTATCATACAATCTGATGTTTCACTTATTTTTGTACAATTGCAGTTCATCCTCAGGTCTTCAGACCAGTCAAATTTATTTGGTTCATCCCACTCAGTTCCAGTCTAAATATGCAAAATAATTCGAAATATTTTTTGCCTAATAGTTTTTTTATATTTATGTTTTACAACATTGAGATTTACCATTTCGTATTCCTTTTTCAACAATGAGAATCACATTGTAATCATGTAATAATTCTAGTGGTTGTCCAGTGATATTCAACATTGCAACCCAAGATAAGCTGGGTGCAGCAAAATACCACAATGTATCTAAATCTTATGCTTTAATACAAGTTTTTAAAAAATATTCAGTAACATCAGCTGACTCAGTTATAAGGTACAGATCATGATATTCACCAAGACTTTAAATATTAAATTATTTCCAAACCAGTTTTGCATGTTTATAGTCTTCATCACTTATTTCACAGTCATTCAATTTATTGTAAAATTCTACTTTTGCTGGTAATTGTGTCCATTCAAATTTCTTCCATAAATTCATGTAATCATATGGATATACACCTTTTCTGACCACTAAATAGAAAAATTCTGCTTTGAACTTCATAAACATTTTTCATTTGATCTCTCTTCAGATTTGATGAAAGTTTGTCAAGTGAAGAAACCATAAATTTAAATGTAACAATAAATCTCATTTTCAAACTTTCTGTCTTTTTACAAAAACTAATATATCTATCTTCATTGTAGTGTATTAAATCAATCTCGTTCTTATCATACCCATGTTCTTTCACAAACACATGAGAATCATATTCAGATGAATTATGTAAATAAATCTGTACAAAATTTGGATGTTTGACCTGAAAACTACATTTATTACATAATGGATTTTTGTATTTTCCAGTCAGATGATCATAATGTCGACCTTTTTTATTATTTCTTGTATGATGACATCCACACAATGTAAAAACTTTAGATTTGTGATGTCTTGATTGTTATCCAGTTGTTAATGGACTCATTTCTTCAATTTCAGAATAAATGTTTCCAATTTCTTCACCGTCTTTTTTTATACATTCAATAACTTACTTATGGCAATTTGGACCTCTATAAACAACAGGTTGTTTCTAATGGCCATTTACATACTCGATATAATAACCCATCTAGTTCAGGTTTTTTTATATTTCATTGTATATGAATTATCTGGATTCTGTTGACACTTTTCAATCTTCAACAGTAAACTTTCAAAATCAGCATATATAACTAATGTAAATTTTTTTGTAAGTTGATTATTTTTTTAATTTAACATATGAACCATTCTCTTAAATTTCTACTTTTAATGGTTTGTTAATTAAACAGCTTAATGTGTGATTATCTAATTTACTTTACTATCGAAATGAAGTAAACTGAAATCACAAATAAATTTTGCTTCTTTTTCTTTAGTAATTTGACTGGAAACAATCTGAGATCAATGTTTTAGGTAACAATAGTCATCTTTAAAATAAAGAAGATTTACATGGTTCTCTCTCTTACTTTTCAGAATTTTTAATGGATACGCTTAATATTTTTCATCAAATGAATAAAAATTAATAGATACACTAATTCTACTCTCAATTTTTGGAATATGATTAACCACTACAGGACTTCAAAATTATCTAGTTATGATCAGGATCAAGACAAACATTTTTATATTTTATTACTCTGTCTAAATTTTTATCTACAGGATTCAATGCAGATTTTATAACTCATACGTACATTTTTGATCATTATTTTTCACATTAATAGATGCTTTTATTTTTCATTTCATCTATTATTCAGTGTAAGTTGATCCTCTCAATGGAAAATAACTGTTCATTCCTAATTGCAAAATAATAATGCCATTTAATGTGCATCCTGATCCATGAGCTTGAAAATCACCCATTCTTGATCAAATATTTTGTCTACCAATTTTAAATTTTTTAATTATCTCTCTTTCATTTGTGATCCTATAGGTCTCTGCCTGGAATTGTAATTCTGCAATCTTTCTGTCAGTCTGAATTTGGTACTCACAACAAGCTTTAAACTCATTTTCAATCTATGATGTATTTTTAGATTGTTTTTTACAATTTTCATAATTTTTGGTTTTACTGCATTCAAAAAATGGTTAGATTATATTGAGTTTATATTATTTTCAAAATTAATAGTTTGTAATCTGTTATTAAATACAGTATCAACTACATAATCTGTAACTGTATTTCTGTCGGTCGGTATAAAATGGAAATATTTCTTTCAATGGTTATTCCTCCTTAATTTTTTCTTTTGCAAACACATTGGTACAAAATGGAAATATTTCATTCAATAGTTCTTTCTTTGTTTTTTGGAAAACATCGTCATCATCACTTTCAGTTTTATGATAGGGTAACTGTTGCCAAAGATTGTCCCTAAGGACAGAACCATGTCTTCTAAAAAATCTAATTGGATGAGCTTTATTTGATTTACTATATCCCCTCAAGTTATTTCTGCCGCAATAATCATGAAGTTGAGCAACTGTGAATCTCTCCATTTAGTCTCTCTATTTAAAGAAATAAAATGCATTATTTTTTCAAATCTGATCAGTGAGAGATTCCTTATTTAATAGATATTTAATAAATTAGTATAGGATGCTTTTAATTTTTTGTTCTTCATGTATTAATAAGAACACTTCTTACATTTATTATTATGTTTATTTTTATGTCAAAGATTTATGTAAAGACAACTTAAATGTTTATTCTCTTGCATACATTTTTGATGAATGAATTGCTTCTTCATTATTATTCGTCGATAATAATATTTTCGAATGTTCTTCACTTGGAATTCGCCATAAATGTTCTTTGAAATAATATTTAGTAGGACTTTTTCCACAAACACAAGGAATTAGATTTTTATCGTAATTTTTTACATGATATTTAATTACACATGGTCTACACATCGTTCTGTGACCATATTTTGTGTATTTCTGTAAACTATCAATTGACTTCTCAATATTAAAATATTTGCAAAGTTTGGATTTCACAGATGACTGCTCTAGTTGTTGATGAACATTTTCTTTTCGAACCTACTCCATTTATATAGAAAAAATGTATTAATTTTATGAAAAATAAAATTTTCTAATTTCTCTAATGTGACTTTCAATACACTTATTACCTGAGGAACTAATTCTCTACAATCAGTACCAAATAAAGACAAATCACTTGCGCCAGCTCTAACAACTTTTTTGTGAATTTTTTATGTTCTTAGAAAGTATAATTAATGAAAAATATAACAATCCATCAATGTAACAAAATGCAGAAATGCTCTTTTATAACTCCTCGTAATATGTGTGTAAAATTACATTAAACTAATTCCTCATAGAAAAGTTCATTAAAGAATAAAAAAGTTCTACCTAACTAAATGTTAACTACACCATTTAATAGAAAGATTTTAAGTAGACCTGTACTAGATATTGATTTTGGCTACCCCAGAATTAATTGTAATGTGTGTCAATTCTCTCTCTCTATATATATATATCGTATTGTCAATAAATAACTCAACTTTTCCACTAGGTCTTTGATATATTCCATTTATTTTTTGGAAATTTTGAGATAATAATATTAACCAACTGGTTATCAATAGTGGCTTATTATCACCTAGCGAAACCAAATTCTTATGAAAAATATATAAAACTCAATTTTCAAAACTAAGTGATCGAACTTTTTCATTTGACATAATGCCCCAATTCGTTCATTTGGCATATAAGTTTTTTGTTGATGGTGGCTTAACTGCTACAGTTGTTCGCGTTATTATTTTTTACCATTTAAACTTTGAATAGCATCAATTGCACCTTGAAATAATTGTAAATGTGAACCACCCTAGTATGGACACATTGTTGATTCATTAACATCTGAATGATATAAAACTAATGAGTGACTAATGTCATGAACTAAAACTACAAATAAATTTGTCAGATGTTTTGGTGTATTTTTATCAGATTCTAAGTACTGTAACTCATCATCATCAATAAGTGTTCCTATTGGATGATTATTCTTATTTGGAAAAAATGCATGCAATTGTGACCACATGCTTCATTGTTATGTAATCATCTTTTATTTGAAATTAAAATATTGGGGTTAATGTTATTAAGATGAAATCAAATATCTGCATGATTTTGCCTTAAATGAAATGCTTTTTCTGTTATCTCAAATCATGTCTTATTAGCTCCTTTATAGACACTTTTGTATTTTCTTTATTCCATTGATACATACTAACTCTATAACTACCAAATGAATCTCTTACACCATACTTTGGCTTAGTCATAAATTTTAAGATTTCTTCACTTCATTCGACAGTTTCAAGATTGAATGGGTATTGAAATAACATTGAAGCTTCTGTGAATACATCACTCAATTGAGTAAGATTTGTAACATTATGAATATTTAAGTAATCAAAATCATACAAAAATTTTAGAGCTACATTATTTTCAGATGATGATGATATTATAGACAACAGTAATAGAAATATCTTCATTTATATACGCTTAAAATACAACATCATCACCGTAAGTATCATCAACAAATACTAAATCAGTCAGTTTAAGTTGTAAGCATCTGTTCAATATTTATTTTAATAGTACTTCTGCACATTAGACACTTACTATTTTCTTTTATACATTCATCACTGTATTCTTTACGAAGAAAATGATTAAGACTAGTTTTTACAAATTGATGATTTTCATTACTTAAGCACGTAGCGCATACTGAATTTTCAGATTGTTCAGTCAGTATTTCATAAGTTCTAAACATTTTTAATAACGATTCAAATATTTTTTGATGTTTTAAAATTATTCCTCGATCAACTCTATCTTTAAATTCTATTAGAAAATCTTCAGACAATGTTTTTTCAGCTGATATAGCATGCCAAATTAATTTATCTTAAAATTCAAATTCTCTCATAAAATCTTCTGATAATTCTTGTTAATTTGATATACCATCCCAAGATAATTTATCTCGAAATTCTCTAATAAAATCTTTTTGTAATATTTGTTTACCTGATATATGAGTTCAGTACAATTCTCTAATAAAATATTGAGATAATACTTGTTTACATGCTACAGCATTCCAATAAATTTTATGTTTAAGTTCTATTGTTTTTCTGACAACTTGATATATAACTCCAGTCTACTTGATATTGAAATTCAGTTACAAAATCTTATAATAATTTTTATTTGCTCAAAATATATGTCCTGACAAAATTATCTCGAAATTCTCTTATCAATTTTCAGATAAGTTAGTAAACCTCAATATATATCAGTTCACAAAATAGATTTTCTTTTTTAAAATAATCAACCACTAATTCTCTGTATGTTTAATTTGTCACATATAGTTCATATAATTGTTGAAAACTTATTTTTTTACAAATAAGATTTATCATTTGGCAAAGTTGTTGTTGTTTCTCTTTTAATTCATTCACTTCATTGTTATTATTATTGATCATATTTTCATTATTATTTTTGTCATTGGCTTAAAGGTGATTTAGGCTCGGCATTTATTAGAAATAATTTTTAATAGATCTGTAAAAAAAATTTAAATTCAATTGTAGACCTCATCATCGACAAGGTTACATATAACAATTAATACGTTTTTTGATCATTGATAAAGAGAATAACTCAAGCACCAGCTAAAGTAGTCTTAGACTGCATCATGATTTAAAGCTGAAGATTTTGCTGAAATATTAGCATATAAAATAAAAAACCTAAAAATTGGAAAAAATTTAGTTCACGACAGTTGTAAATTATCTGAATATTTCAACCATGTCTCCCAGATATGGTTAAAGGGTAATGAAGAATTTCAATATTTACTAACGAATCTGGATTATATTCTTTGATTTTAAAATAAAAAAATAAGCTAAACAATTTAAAAGACAGGGTGCTTATGAAGTTTTACGATTGAGTACCAAGTATGGTGAATACAAATTACATGAAAACACTGACCAAATCATCAGAGTAAATGTAGAATTGGACATTAAATTAAAATTTGAAGAAATTTTTAGACAGAGTGATTTGCTGGCAACAATATTAATCAACAAATCAGTGATAGCTAAAGCAGTCTTTGACTGTGACTGGCCTGTATTCTCTAACTATGAAATCTAGACAAAAAAGATACAAAAATATAGACGGAATAAAGCGTTGGTCTGTCACTGACGGTTCATAATGCAAAGAAGTCAAGATCGAATCATTGGAAAACCATAATTTTTTTTGAAAAAAAAATAAAAATCTTATAAAAATTATTCGTTAATAAATGGAGCCATCTACTTTAGCTGTTGTTAGTTGAAGATCATGTATGTCGAATATTTTCCAATGTGATAATTCATAAAGAGACTAACCCATTAGAGAAAAATGTTGTAAAACTTTAGAAAATTTAAGAGATTTATATTCTCTGATTATAAAATCAAAAATGAAAGAAGCTGAAAAAATTCAAAATTGGATTTGTGATGAAGTTCTTCCTTTAGTCAGAAAATATGGTGAGTACAAACTACAATCAATTGTTGAACATTTACCAGAGCAAATTGAAGATTCACAAATTGATAAACAAATGC
Source organism: Schistocerca gregaria (assembly GCF_023897955.1). NCBI lineage: Eukaryota > Metazoa > Arthropoda > Insecta > Orthoptera > Acrididae > Schistocerca > Schistocerca gregaria. The sequence continues at coordinate 521,368,834 of NC_064925.1, read as the reverse complement.
CTACGTGTTTTCTGAGGAAAAAAAGAGAAAACATTTAAAACTTAAAACAACAATTACAGGAATACAAATATATGCAGTCCTCCTAGCAGCATATATTAATTTGAGGCGTATGTTTGTTTTTTAAAGTTGTTTGATGATGAGTGTGAATATGATTACTATGTTTTAGAAAGTAAAGAAGAAATTTAGAAAGACTGTTGTCTGGAATTATCAACTGACATCCAAATTGTGAAGAACTGTTGAGACTTGAATATGATCCTAACCAATTTATACCAAAGAATGAAAGAAACTTTGAGAATTGTCTGTCATCTGAACTATTTTAATACTGATTAATTATATAATTATTATTCATCAGACTGAATTAATATCGACCTATGTCAAACTTACAAAATTATATTCTCTTTATTTACCCAACTGTTAAGTGAATTATCAAATCCTAGCCATTTAACATATACTTTATCTCCTTTCTTTCTCAAAATTTTTTCAACTACATAAACATAAGGATATTTTGTTTTTTGGAGTTCTTTTTCATAACGATTTCCATGAATATCATTTAATTTATATGTTGTTGGTTTGGAATGAATAACATCTAGAATTTCAAAAATTTCTGTTAACCAATGAGCTGTATATCCTGTCTTGAATAATCCTTTTAATCAGCTGGTTCTAACTTTATCTCCTTTCTTAAATTTCGTCTTGTGATTAGTTTAAATGGTGCAATTATTATAAGTCTTTTCTTTAACTTCTACTGGAACACTTTCATTGCTGAATATTTGGTGTTCTTGTATTCACCAACTAGTTTTGAGACTAGATCAGTCCATTTCTAATTTCCTTGAAGAGAAAAATTTTTCATCATATTATCTTTAAGTGTTGTATTGAATTTTTCAAAAACAGATACTTTTAATTCTGTAAAAGTTGAATAATGATTGATGTTGTATTAATTTAGTTCCCCATGAAACTGTTTATTGTAGAATTCTTTACCATTATCTGTCTGTAAATTTCTTGTAGTTCTTACATTGAATATTTTTTCAAAAGCCTCAGTTACATTCTTACGTGTTTCATCTTTAACTGGAATAGCCCAAGTACATTTTGCAAAAGAAATCAACAACATGTAATAAATATCTATACCATTTATTAATTTCAGATATTCCTTTCACATTTACCTGAGTCCATTTCAGCTGGATCAGCTGGCCATGAATCATCAATACTGAATTAAACAACATTTCTTATTTTAAAATTTTTCCTCATTGCTTTATGTAATTCATTAATAATTTCCTCGCTTATATTTACATCATAAACGGCTGTTAAAGCAGTCTTAGAACAATTTTTACTACAAAAATATTTTTAAAAAACTTACCCTTTTAGTTTTACATACTGTGGTCAGAGTTCGATCCTCTGTCATTCATTTTTAGTGGTGGGTCTGTTAGGATTATGAGTCTCAGTAAATATTTTACACTTCTAACAATGTATGTGATTGTGATTATCCATTTATACAGATTAAAAATTTAATAATATAATTTATTATGCTTCCATTCTGTCTTCATCATTATATTCTAAAAGTAATTCACCAAACATGATTGCTTCACCTGAAACAAGTACAGTTTTAACAGATTCATTTAGAGCTATAAATATTTTATGTTTAATTCTCATTTCAAGTTATGGATTATTGAATTGTGCTGGATATAAAATATGCAGTTTATCAGCACTGAATCTTTTTATCTCTATTTTTAAATCAGTAGATGACAGGTCATGATTTACATTGGCTCCAAATAAAGTAATTCTCTTGATTTTTACATCGTACCCAAATGCTTATTTCCATATTTCTGTACTAGTATTAAAATTAAATTTCAGTTCGTCTGTTACACATTCTTTTCTGAAGATCACTTATTTGACTTAGATAGTGTTAAATCTGCCTTCGAAAATAGTGTGTAAAAGCTTTTTCTACTTCCATTTTTGTAAAGAAATTTTTATAGTCTTATATCAATAAACACTTTTGGATTAAATCGCCGTGGTCGATCTGTAGACCTTCTTCTCCCCGACGTTTCCTTCTCAACTATGGAGACGTCTTCTGAGGTGAGCTGACGACTCACCTCGGAAGATGTTCTCCGTAGTTCGGAACGTAACGTCAGGGGGAAGACGTTCGACAGATCGACCACGGCAATTTAGCCCGGAAGTGTTTATTGATGAAGACGCCAGCTGTGAAAGCCTACATGGGATGATATAGTGTTATAGCTATCCTGTTGAATCTGATTAACTTTTTCATTAAGTTGTGCAGCAATGGCATAATTATTGAACTGTGTTAAAATAAATATCTATTCAAGTTTTGTAATATATTCTTTTGCTAAGTATTGTTTACTAATATCATAACCATTTACTGGATCTTTTATGTCTATGATTCTTCTACCTTTGACAGTAATGTATCCCGTAGCTACTTTAAAAATGGTGCGAAGTTCTTTATGAAACTGTTTGATTAAACTTTCTATTTTTTGATCAATTTCTCTTTTGATTTCTTTATGATTTTCGTTATTCATATTACTATTACTGTCTTTTTTAGTCTTATTTCCATAAATGTCCTTTTATAACTCAAAAATCATTAAATTCAAAGTTTTCACAGAATACTTTTAAAGCAACAAACATAATTGACCACACATCAGTTTAACAGGATTTTGTATTCTCTCAGTATTGTAGTACAGATCATTTTTTCCAAAATATTTAACTAGATGTTTTGCTACATTACCACCAAATGAATCAAAAACGATTTTTTTTCGTGGACACAGTCCAATTATTTTTAGAATAACATATCCAATGAGTACCAGAATGATCAGATGTATTTAAATTTATTATTCCATATTCATTATTGTTTGGTTCATTAAGCAATTCATCAGTTGTAAAAAGGCACAAAAGTGTTTGATCTTTAATTGTCTAACTAATTTTTTATATCGAAATTTGATAATTGATTATTATATTTATTAATCATTTCTTTGCAATTTTTTTACTCGTTTTCCTTTCTTTTCCATTGCTTCATTGTGCATTTTTTGTTCTTGTAATTCTGCATCAGCTTCTTTCTTGTTTATTACTGCATTTACAATTGTTGCATATCCACCAACGAGTGAACCAATAATTGCTAGATATGGTAATGCAGCCAAAAGTAATGACAAAAATCCACCTTCATGTTTTGTTAATCCACCTCCTTCTTTCGTCTTTGTTAGATATTCAATAACATTTTTCACAACAGGAATACCTAGTGTAATGAGTAAATTACCACCAGTTTCTTCTCTTTCTTTCTCGTTTGTGCATCAGATAAAAAATGATTTAATACTATTTTATTTATCATTATTCAGCTTAAATTTAATTTTTTTTGGTTCAGTTTTGCCACTATGTAGCAAAGTATAATCGATTGAAATGTTATTCATTTATATAGATTAAAAAAAATTATTAATATTTTTCGTAATTCCCAACCATTTTCGTCAAGCTGCAGACTTAAGCTTGTTTCACCTGGTGCAACATCAAGTCCTATTTCTAATTTTCGTTTTCCATAAATTATACTTCTATCTGCCTTTGCAGCTAATTTTTCACCTAAAGGAGCATCACTTGCATGCATTTTTTGCAGCAACTAATTGAAGTTCTGTATCACCTTAATGGTTTTTTCTAAATATTTATTATAACGATAGGCAATGTCATGTTGTTTGCAAAACTTCATCTAATGTATTAATTCCTTGATCTCCTCTACGTAATATTTCTTCTAATTTCGTCCCTGGACCAAAACATTTATAGTCTGGAAAATGAATTTCGAAAGGTAATTTCTTAATTAATTATTTACTAATCTTTTTCCATGTTTTACACTTTTCCAAAACATATGAAGAAGATTATTCAAAAATTTAGCTAAATATGGAATTCATTTTGGATTGTTGATTAAAAATATCCAAATTTCTTCGCTAACATCTGTGTTATTTGAATAATGGTAAATTTTATTTCCAGCTAATTATCGTTAATATGCCAACTTAATCTCTAACATCTTTCATCCAAACATATTCAAATGATTTTTCTGTATGTTTCTTTACTAGCCCTTTACATTTTATCTGGGGTGAACTTATTTCTGAATAATTTGAAGAATCTATAGTTGATCTTCTTAAGTTTGGGAAATACTCATCAACAATTTTTTTTATCAGATAGTAATATTTATTACATTTATTTGATTTTATTTTACTTGAGTTGCTTTCAGAATACAGTGCTGCTGAATTGAATAGTATTGGCATAATTTGATAGATCTACAACATCAAACTTTTCACCCATGTCTTGGATATTAATCTGTTTATCAGTTAAAAGACTCATTAATCCATCTGTTCCTTCATATGTCTTTTCACCAATTTTTAACTTGTTGTCGTTGTTGTGGTCTTCAGTCCTGAGACTGGTTTGATGCAGATCTCCATGCTACTCTATCCTGTGCAAGCTTCTTCATCTCCCAGTACCTACTGCAACCTACATCCTTCTGAATCTGCTTAGTGTATGCATCTCTTGGTCTCCATCTACGATTTTTACCCTCCACGCTGCCCTCCTATACTAAATTGGTGATCCCTTGATGCCTCAGAACATGTCCTGCCAACCGATCCCTTCTTCTGGTGAGGTTGTGCCACAAACTTCTCTGCTCCCCAATCCTATTCAACACTTCCTCATCAGTTATATGATCTACCCAACTAATCTTCAGCATTCCTCTGTAGCACCATATTTCGAAAGCTTCTATTCTCTTCTTGTCCAAACTATTTATCGTCCATGTTTCACTTCCATACATGGCTACACTCCATACAAATACTTTCACAAATGACTCCCTGACACTTAAATCTATACTCGATGTTAACAAATTTCTCTTCTTCACAAACGCTTACCTTGCCATTGCCAGTCTACATTTTATATCCTCTCTACTTCAGCCATCATCAGTTACTTTGCTCCCCAAATAGAAAAACTGCCATTTGGTTTCTGTACAAATTGTAAATAGCCTTTCACTACCTGTATTTTACCCCTGCCACCGTCAGAATTTGAAAGAGAGTATTCCAGTCAACATTGTCAAAAGCTTCTCTAAGTCTACAAATGCTAGAAACGTAGGTTTGCCCTTCCTTAATCTAGCTTCTAAGGTAAGTCGTAGGGTCAGTACTGCCTCACGTGTTCCAACCTTTCTACAGTATCCAAACTGATCTTCCCCGAGGTCAGCTTCTACTAGTTTTTCCATTCGTTTGTAAAGAAATCGAGTTAGTATTTTGCAGCTGTAACTTATTAAACTGATAGTTCGGTAATTTTCACATCTGTCAACACCTGCATTCTTTGGGATTGGAAAAATTATATTCTTCTTGAAGTCTGAGGGTATTTCGCCTGTCTCATACATCTTGCTCACCACATGGTAGAGTTTTGTCAGGACTGGCTCTCCGATGGCTGTCAGTAGTTCCAATGGAATGTTGTCAACCCTGGGGGCCTTGTTTGACTCAAGTCTTTCAGTGCTCTGTCAAACTCTTCACGCAGTATCGTATCTCCCACTTCATCTTCATCTACATCCTCTTCCATACAAGTGGTTCTCTTATCTCCAAAGGTCTCTTTAATTTTCCTGTAGGCAGTATCTATCTTACCCCTAGTGAGATAAGCCTCTACATCCTTACATTTGTCCTCTAGCCATCCCTGCTTAGCCATTTTGCACTTCCTGTCGATCTCATTTTTGAGACGTCTGTATTCCTTTTTGCCTGCTTCATTTACTGCATTTTTATATTTTCTCCTTTCATCAATTAAATTCAATATTTCTTCTGTTACCCAAGGATTTCTACTAGCCCTCGTCTTTTTACCTACTTTATCCTCTGCTGCCTTCACTACTTCATCCCTCAAAGCTACCCATTCTTCTTCTACTGTATTTCTTTCCCCCATTCCTGTCAATTGTTCCCTTATGCTCTCCCTGAAACTCTGTACAACCGCTGGTTCTTTTAGTTCATCCAAGTCCCATCTCCTTAAATTCCCACCTTTTTGCAGTTTCTTCAGTTTTAATCTACGGGTCATAACCAATAGATTGTGGTCAGAGTCCACATCTGCCTCTGGAAATGACTTACAATTTAAAACCTGGTTCCTAAATCTCTGTCTTACCATTATATAATCTATCTGAAACCTGTTAGTATCTCCAGGCTTCTTCCATGTATACAGCCTTCTTTTATGATTCTTGAACCAAGTGTTAGCTATGATTCAGTTGTGCTCTGTGGAAAATTCTACCAGGCGGCTTCCTCTTCCATTTCTTTGCCCCAGTCCATATTCACCTACTACGTTTCCTTCTCTCCCTTTTCCTACTACCGAATTCCAGTCACCCATGACTATTAAATTTTCGTCGCCCTTCACTGTCTGAATAATTTCTTTTATTTCATCATACATTTCTTCAATTTCTTCGTCATCTGCAGAGCTAGTTGGCACATAACCCTTTACTACTGTAGTAGGTGTGGGCTTTGTATCTATCTTGGCCACAATAATGCGTACACTATGCTGTTTGTAGTAGGTTACCCGCATTCCTATTTTCCTATTCATTATTAAACCTACTCCTGCATTACCCCTATTTGATTTTGTGTTTATAATCCTGTAGTCACCTGACCAGAAGTCTTGTTCCTCCTGCCACCGAACTTCACTAATTCCCACTATATCTGAGTTTAACCTATCCATTTCCCTTTTTAAATTTTCTAACCTACCTGCCCGATTAAGGGATCTGACATTCCACGCTCCTATCTGTAGAACGCTTTCTTTCTCCTGATAACGGCATCCTCTTGAGTAGTCCCCTCCCGGAGATCCGAATGGGGGACTATTTTACCTCTGGAATATTTTACCCAAGAGGACGCCATCATCATTTAATCATATAGTAAAGCTGCATGCTCTCGGGAAAAATTACAGCTGTAGTTTCCCCTTGGTTTCAGCCGTTCGCAGTACCAGCACAGCAAGGCCGTTTTGGTTATTGTTACAAGGCCAGATCAGTCAATCATCCAGATTGTTGCCCCTGCAACTACTGAAAAGGCTGCTGCCCCTCTTCAGGAACCACAAGTTTGTCTGGCCTCTCAACAGATACCTGTCCATTGTGGTTGCACCTACGGTATGGCTATCTGTATCGCTTAGGCACGCAAGCCTCCTCACCAAAGGCAAGGTCCATTGTTCATGGGGGGACGATTTTTAACTTATCTCTATTCAGTTCAACTGGTAATTTACCAGTATGTTTAAATATACCAACAGTCCTTAATCCAAAATCAGTATGTTGACTATGATTAATATACTTTAAGATTCTTTCACTAACATTTACCTTTTTAGCTTCATCCTGATGACTGCTGGACAGCATCATCTTTTTTTACCAGCAGCTTGAGATTGTCTATCTTCATCATTATTCCTCAAAACGTTTTCAATTTTGATTCACTTAATGTGTAGTCATATTTACCAGGAATGACATCCGACAAATCATGTTATGGTTTAATTGGTGATAAATTTCCTAAATCTTCTATATGATTATGATATGGAATCATCTTTTTTCAACTTTTCCATTTTATTCAATAGATTTCAAAACATTATCACCTAAACCTTCAAGTCCTTGTTTTACTGTTCAGTAGCATCAATAACTGGCTTAACGTTTTTGCACACCTCTGTAGTGCAGTGGTATCGTTTCCTCATGCCACACAAGGGGCCCTGGGTTTTATTTACAACAGGGGACTGGGTGTTGTGTGCCTTTCATCATAATTTTTATGATCATTGACAGGCAAGTCACTGAACTGGTGTCAACTAAAAAGACTTTCAATATGGTGGCTGAACCTTGAAGGGGATATCCTAGCCAGTAAATGTCATACAATCATTCATTATTTCTTTTTTATATTTTTCATACTCTGTTGTTGGTTGTTTTTCCCAAAGCTTGAATTGTTTCCAGTTCTTCAGCTTTTTTTCTATTTCGCTTAGCTTTTTTGACAACCTCCAGATTGTATTTCACAAACGTTTATTAAGGAAGAAAAAACATTAATTGAACATTTAGCATTTTTGTTGAACATTTTATGTTTATGTTGAATGTTTATGCTTAATGTTTACATTTATGTTTGATATTTACATTTATGTTTAATGTTTACATTTATGTTTAATGTTTGTGTTTTTATTAAATGTTGTATTTTATTTCTGACCTTACTTTCATTTGGTTTTCTCGTCATCGTATTCAAGTCTGAACATTTCTTCACAATTTAGATGTCTGTCGGTAATTCCATACAACAGTCTTTGTAAATTTCTTCTTTCCATTCTGAAATGTAGTAATCATATTCACACTCACCACTGTAAAAAAATCCAAACCCTTTATTCCAACATTTACTACGCATTTATCAAAGATCCTCAAACTTTAAATCGCCTTCACCAAATTCATGAAAAATATGATTTAAATTTGTATCATCTAGTCGAAAAATATTTTAAAAACTGGCATTATATCTGACTAATTGTTTCAGTGTTTTGAGTAAGTTTGAGCTAAATAAAAACAGTCTGTTCCTTTATGTCTTCCTCTAGTAAAATATTCTCTGACTATATCCTGATTTTCGAGAATGAAGTCATCAAACACCACTAAAGAATTTTTTTTGCTTTCATCTAATGGAATAATTTCATCATTATTTTCAATAAAAGTAGCAATTTGGTCCTTATGTTTATCATCAGTTTTTTCACACCTCTCTATAAATTCTTGATATTTTGGTTGATCTAAGCTTGCAGAATAGACATACAAATGATTAATTTTGTTCCAATTCAACCATCCTGGCACTAGAATACAAACACCAATTATTACTGTGGTTTTTCACAACCACTTGATCCTATGATTGCACATCGAATAGTATTTGGTAAAAGTTTGCCCTGTTTATTTCTTGTTTTTTTTCTGGAATTCTTATTTTTGGTACCAAATCTGTCATTTATTTAAATAAATTTTTATTAATATAAATGACTCGTCTATTTCAATGTAGTGGTAGTTTGTCTGTCCTGAAAAAAAGATTAACTGTTCCCTTAAGAGACAGGTATACTTTTGTTTCCCTTGTTGGTTTTTATTCCACTTTCTTAACTCCAAATATTAACTCAAGAAATAATAAACTATATGGTGATGGAGAAACAATAGAAATTACAACTCATCAATATAGTTTGAAAAACTTGGCAAAATTTATTCATTTGGAAAAGTCTGATATTCACATTAAAGCAGATGAAATTTTAAACAAGTTATTATTGAGAGTGATGTAAAATTAGATACAGATAAAAAATATAGTATTGGAAGTGTGCTTGGATTTAATAACCAAATTGGTGAAGTTAATGAAAGTACTGTTGTTAACAATGGTCCTAAAATTATTCCATTTGAATCAATAAATATATATTTTAATTTTGCTGATGGGATATTTGTAAAGCATACTGATCATATTGATCGAGAAACTAATATTATTGCCTCTATGCAGAATTTGGTGGACCAAAAATTCATGAAGCATATTATCCTGTAAATATTCCTGTTTTTGATTCAGTTCAAAATTTAGAAACAACCTCAAGGTAGTGTTATAGGTCTTTTGCTGTTCCTTATCTGCATAAACGATTTAGGAGGCAATCTGAACATTGTCTTAGGTTATTTGCAGGTGATGCCGTTGTTTATTGACTAATAAAGTCATCAGAAGATTAAAACGAAAAGTGTGAGGTCATTCACATGAGTGCTAAAAGGAATTCGTTAAACTTCGGTTACACGATAAATCGGTCTAACATAAAGGCTCTAAATTCAACTACATACCAAGGAATTACAATTACAAACAATTTAAATTGGAAGGAAGACATAGAAAAGGTTGTGGGGAAGGCTAAATAAAGACTGCGTTTTATTGGCATGACGCTTAGAAAATGTAACAGATCTACTAGGGAGGCTGCCTACATTGAGCTTGTCTGTCCTAGTTTGGAATAGTGCTGCATGGTGTGGGATCCTTAGCAGATATGACTGATAGAGTACATCGAAAAAGTTCAAAGAAGGGCAGTACGTTTTGTATTATCACAAAATGTGGGAGAGAGAGTCACTGAAATAATACAGTAATTGGGCTGGACATCATTAAAAGAAAGGCATCTTTCGTTGCAACAGAATCTTCTCACTAAATTCCAGCCACCAATCTTCTACTCCAAATGCAAAAATATTTTGTTGACACCGACTTACATAGGGAGAAACGATCACCATGATAAAATAACAGAAATCAGAGCTTATACAAAAAGATATAGGTGTTCGTTCCTTCTGCGTGCTACACGGGATTGGAATAATAGATAATTGTGAAGGTGGTTCAATGAATCCTCTGCCAGGCACTAAAATGTGAATTGCAAAGTATCCATGCACATGTAGATGTAGAACTGATGAAAATGACAATTTGATTGACTTCAATGGTGCTTATGTAACAGTTGTTTTAGAAATGTCTTAGTAAAATACTTTGCTTAATAAATCGTGAATAAAATCGAGAGTTATCATTCCCTGTGAATGATAAAAGTAAAAATAATTTAAATGTACCCAAGAAATTAAATAAATATTGATGATGGATGGTTTCATCCCCCCCCCCCCCATGAACCATGGACCATGTCGTTGGTGGGGAGGCTTGCGTGCCTCAGTGATACAGATAGCCGTACCGTAGGTGCAACCACAACGGAGAGGTATCTGTTGAGAGGCCAGACAAACGTGTGGTTCCTGAAGAGGGGCAGCAGCCTTTTCAGTAGTTGCAAGGGCAACAGTCTGGATGATTGACTGATCTGGCCTTGTAACAATAACCAAAACGGCCTTGCTGTGCTGGTACTGCGAACAGCTGAAAGCAAGGGGAAACTACAGCTGTAATTTTTCCTGGGAGCATGCAGCTTTACTATATGATTAAATGATGATGGCGTCCTCTTGGGTAAAATATTCCAGAGGTAAAATAGTCCCCCATTCGGATCTCCAGGAGGGGACTACTCAAGAGGATGCCATTATCAGGAGAAAGAAAGCTGGCATTCTATGGATAGGAGTGTGGAATGTCAGATCCATTAATCGGGCAGGTAGGTTAGAAAATTTAAAAAGGGAAATGGATAGGTTAAACTCAGATATAGTGGGAATTAGTGAAGTTCGGTGGCAGGAGGAACAAGACTTCTGGTCAGGTGACTACAGGATTATAAACACAAAATCAAATAGGGGTAATGCAGGAGTAGGTTTAATAATGAATAGGAAAATAGGAATGCGGGTAACCTACTACAAACAGCATAGTGTACGCATTATTGTGGCCAAGATAGATACAAAGCCCACACCTACTACAGTAGTAAAGGGTTATGTGCCAACTAGCTCTGCAGATGACGAAGAAATTGAAGAAATGTATGATGAAATAAAAGAAATTATTCAGACAGTGAAGGGCGACGAAAATTTAATAGTCATGGGTGACTGGAATTCGGTAGTAGGAAAAGGGAGAGAAGGAAACGTAGTAGGTGAATATGGACTGGGGCAAAGAAATGGAAGAGGAAGCCGCCTGGTAGAATTTTCCACAGAGCACAACTGAATCATAGCTAACACTTGGTTCAAGAATCATAAAAGAAGGCTGTATACATGGAAGAAGCCTGGAGATACTAACAGGTTTCAGATAGATTATATAATGGTAAGACAGAGATTTAGGAACCAGGTTTTAAATTGTAAGTCATTTCCAGAGGCAGATGTGGACTCTGACCACAATCTATTGGTTATGACCCGTAGATTAAAACTGAAGAAACTGCAAAAAGGTGGGAATTTAAGGAGATGGGACTTGGATGAACTAAAAGAACCAGCGGTTGTACAGAGTTTCAGGGAGAGCATAAGGGAACAATTGACAGGAATGGGGGAAAGAAATACAGTAGAAGAAGAATGGGTAGCTTTGAGGGATGAAGTAGTGAAGGCAGCAGAGGATAAAGTAGGTAAAAAGACGAGGGCTAGTAGAAATCCTTGGGTAACAGAAGAAATATTGAATTTAATTGATGAAAGGAGAAAATATAAAAATGCAGTAAATGAAGCAGGCAAAAAGGAATACAGACGTCTCAAAAATGAGATCGACAGGAAGTGCAAAATGGCTAAGCAGGGATGGCTAGAGGACAAATGTAAGGATGTAGAGGCTTATCTCACTAGGGGTAAGATAGATACTGCCTACAGGAAAATTAAAGAGACCTTTGGAGATTAGAGAACCACTTGTATGAACATCAAGAGCTCTGATGTAAACCCAGTTCTAAGCAAAGAAGGGAAAGCAGAAAGGTGGGAGGAGTATATAGAGGGTCTATATAAGGGCGATGTACTTCTGGACAATATTATGGAAATAGAAGAGGATGTAGATGAAGGTGAAGTGGGAGATACGATACTGCGTGAAGAGTTTGAGAGAGCACTGAAAGACCTGAGTCAAACAAGGCCCCCGGAGTAGACAACATTCCATTGGAACTACTGACGGCCATCGGAGAGCCAGTCCTGACAAAACTGTACCATCTGGTGAGCAAGATGTATGAAACAGGCAAAATACCCTCAGACCTAAAGAAGGATATAATAATTCCAATCCTGAAGAAAGCAGGTGTTGACAGATGTGAAAATTACCGAACAATCAGTTTAATAAGCCACAGCTGCAAAATACTAACTCGATTTCTTTACAGACGAATGGAAAAACTAGTGGAAGCCGACCTCGGGAAGATCAGTTTGGATTCCGTAGAAATACTGGAACATGTGAGGCAATACTGACCTTACGACTTATCTTAGAAGAAAGATTAAGGAAAAGCAAACCTGTGTTTCCAGCATTTGTTGACTTAGAGAAAGCTTTTGACAATGTTGACTAGAATACTCTCTTTCAAATTCTGACGGTGGCAGGGGTAAAATACCGGGAGGGTAAGGCTATTTACAATTTGTTCAGAAACCAGATGGCAGTTATAAGAGTCGAGGGGCACGAAAGGGAAGCAGTGGTTGGGAAGGGAGTGAGACAGGATTGTAGCCTAACCCCGATGTTATTAAATCTGTATATTGAGCAAGCAGTAAAGAAAACATAAGAAAAATTCGGAGTAGGTATTAAAATCCATGGAGAAGAAATAAAAACCTTGAGGTTCGCCGATGACATTGTAATTCTGTCAGAGACAGCAAAGGACTTGGAAGAGCAGTTGAACGGAATGGATAGTGTCTTGAAAGGAGGATATAAGATGAACATCAACAAAAGCAAAACAAGAATAATGGAATGTAGTCGAATTAAGTCGGATGATGCTAAGGGAATTAGATTAGGAAATGAGACTCTTAAAGTAGTAAACTATTTGATTTTCTAACCATAAGGAAAGGAAATAATATTTTATCATCAGTTTTAATATGGATTTGACTTCATCTCTTGCTGATAAAATAGGTATGGAAGGACATATGCTTAATAATGCAGAAATAAAGAGCAAGAAAAATGAAGTGCTTTATCCGTTAGGAATGCTAGGTGTATATTTTAAAGATGGTAAGGAAACAAATTTTTTTAAAGGGATTAGACTTTTTGCTTCATAAATTAGAAGGTTCAAAGCCCCTTTTAAGCCAGTAAAAACAAAAATGCATGTCTACAGTGGTGTTATCCCTTACATAGCTTTCCAAAGCGTGCTTAATGAAAGCAGAGCCACAAAATTTGTCTCCCAACGTGAGGCTAACAAAAATACCACTACATGCTTAACGTTTTGCCCCTGTTATTCCAATATCTGTGGTTTTCCCTGGTTGATGGTGATAGTGTAGTTCACGTATTCTGTTGAGGAGACATTGAAATTTGGACATTAATATTTCTTTGCATGTGGCAGAGCGGTTCTAGGCGCTTCAGTCCGGAACCGTGCCGCTGCTACGGTCGCAGGTTCGAATCCTACCTCGGGGATGGATGTGTGTGATGCCCTTAGATTAGTTAGGTTTAAGTAATTCTAAGTCTAGGGGACTGATGACCTCATTTCTTAAGTCCCATAGTGCTTATAGCCATTTGAACCCTTTTGAACTTTATTGCAAAGCTGACCAATAATTCGATTGTGGTGTGCATACACAAACTCTGAGGCATTATCATCGCGAGTAGTAGTGAGCGAACAGCTCCGAACGAGTCGGAAGTGATCAGATGTAAAATGTGGTGGAGAGAAGCCGCGCTGCATTAGAGGCCGTACCCTGCCGTGATCGTGCTAGTAACGCCCGAGGAGACTTTGGTATTAATTGAGGATTTTTGATAATTTGTCTTGTTGATGCACTTTTTTATTGCTTGCTGGCGCACTGGAGGGATTTTGTCAGATTTGTGTATAGATACATTGAGAGTAATATTTGTATCTTTGTTGTGGCCAAAGACGTGTTTATTGAGTATAGACATTGTGGAATTATTAAGGTCTGTGTGAAGTCTGTCAGCCTTTAAGTAATCTATTTCTCGAATATAGTAAATTAAAGTTTTTATTGATTTCCTTCATTTTTTACATTGTTTAGGTTAGTTGATCAAACCCCCCTCCTGATCATTCAATTTCACTAAAAAATTAATAGCAGTAGTCGTTGCAATTATTATGGCTACGCATTGCACCCTACATGGATCGCAGTATTGCTTTTGAAATATTTGTAGCATTTTGCAGATCACGCAGTTGCAGTAGTAAGACGAGATAAGTTGTCCGTTGGGTACAGGAGCATTGTAGAACAATTGTTAGGAGTTGTCAAAGATTATTTTAAAACTCTGAGTCGGATACTTGAGAATTGATTTGATTTCTTTTATATATATATATATATATATATATATATATATATATATATATATATATATATATATATATATAGGAAGAGTAATGTCAGAGATGTAACGTCACACATTTCAGCACGTCTCTCAACAGAACAAACAATAATTACGAATTCACTTCAACCTTCTGTTAATTATCCCTCACCCTTCGCAAGACATCCACGGAAAGAGCAGCTCTATCGGTTAAGTGTGCGCAATTCGTTATCGAAAGTAATTTGTTCGTAGGATTCCACCCCCTTTAGCTGGCGATCAGCGCGTCTAACTGCAATGTAGTGTTCACGAGTTCGATTCCCTGCCGAGCCGGAGATTTCTCCGCTCGGAGACTGGGTGTTGTGTTGTCCTTATTATCATTTCATCATCATCGACACGCCAGTCACACCGTGCGGCGTGAACTGATAAGACTTAATTCGGTGGCCGAGCTTCTCCAAGTGGGGACTGCCGACAATCAGTGTTATACGATCACTTCATTTCGTTTCTTTGTTTGTAGGTTCACAGTCGTGGCGCCACATTGTTTGTGTAGTGGTAGTTCGAGAATTTGTCCTTTAGGTGAGCTAAATGTTATTTCATGCTTGTTACGTTATGGTATTAAGAGTGAAACAGGCAACACTACCAAGGTTGAGAACAACATAATTGTCATCACGTAATGGTATGTAAACATTGACTACCAGAAGTTTCAGCATATATTTTACTGCATTTTACATTGACCTGCCGTTTTGTCTGATTAATCTGAAGAGACAACAAAAGGAGTCGACCACATTCGCCGCTTTGTGCAGCGAAATAACACATGATAGCTGGTGTAGAAACAAAATAAATTACAGAGTTGCAACAGGAAGAAAAGCATTTCTGGAAAAGAGAAATTTGTTAACATCAAATATAAATTTAAATATCAGGGAAGTATTTGTGTGGAGTGTGGAATATAAACAGTTCAGACAGTAAGAAAATACAAGAGTTGGAAATGTGATGCTACAAAAGAATTATGAACATTACATGGATAGATCGGCTAACTAATGAATGGGTACTGAATCGATTTAGGAAGAAGAGATCTTTATGGTGCAATTGTATCAATCAGTTAATAGGACACATCCTGAGGCATCAAGGAATTCTCAATTTGCTAAAGGAAGGAAGTGCGGGGGATAAAAATTGTAGACGGAGGGAAAGGCTTGATCACCAGTAAGGAGTTTCAAACCTAAATAGGTTACAGGGTGGTTATTCAGACATGAAGAGGCTCGTACAGTAAAAAGAGAGTTGTATCAAACCAACTTTTAGCTTGAAGAACACTACTACAACAAGAACATTGTCTAGTTCAAATAAATGTGAAGTTTGTACGCTGTACCCAAAGGTTCTTCTGTTTACATCCGTATTTTAAAAAAAACGCTTACTCTTCAGCTGAACCTAGATGATCAGCCAAGATGTAGAGAGTTACAAATCTTAAGTATCTAAATGGTGACGCTAGTTATAAAAAAGCAACTTGCTGCTTCTATGAATTAACCTGGTGGAGTGGCTACAGGAAGAGTCAGATGTTGACATGAAAATGATTTTTAAAAAGCAGAAGTGTAAGGAATGAAACTGTGACATCAGATTTGGGATTAATTTTTATTATTCTTGAAAAAAAGCACTAAAATCACCTATTTTTCATGCATTCAAAGAGGGCTTCCTCTCGTCACAAATTGCAGATGTTCTGGACAACACTTATAACAAAAGTATTTACTCAGCAATATAAATATCTAATTACCAGTGGTTTGGTGCATCTGTTAAAATGAATATCTTTAAATGACTCCATGTCTCTTCCATAAATAACATTTAATAAAGCGAACTTATTTTCAACAGGCCAATAATCATGAAATATGATGTCTTACTGTTTAACACATGGAACAATTAATCTCATTTTAACGTTCCGTTTATACAAATTAGAACATACACTTCACAAGCAAATAATGTGATGATTCTCGTTCACCATCCATATATTGCTACATCTTTTATTCCATGTTTTTCCATCACCGCTTCACGCAGCTGCAGAGTCTGGATTTTTCCTGAAGGATTTCTCGGTAGTTCATCCACTATTTCTATTATGGATGGTATCTTGAAGTCTGAAATCTGAAAGTTACAAGGCGCATGTGAATGGATATTTACCGGTACATCCACTTGTTACTTGGAGATGAATCTCAAATCAGCAACTACTTACTTTACCACTCGCAAACTCTCGTACTGCATCAGATGTCAAAGTGGAGCCCCTCTTCAGCCGGATGCAAGCGCATATCTGTTGTCCCCATCTCTCATGTGGAACTCCAAAGACCTGTAAAGGAGCAGATATTGCAAACCGTTTACAGCAACTGTCCGTAACAATGTTCGAAATAACAGAGATTTGCAAGAGGGTATCTGTGCACGAATTTTCGGTTAGTTTAAAAGTAATTTCTTGTTTGCTAATATACATTTACATCTACATCAATACGACTAATCTGCAATTCACATTTAAGTACTTGGCAGAGGATTCATCGAAAGAAACACATTCAAACTATTTCATTATACACTACTGGCCATTAAAATTGCTACACCACCAAGATGACGTGCTGCAGACGCGAAATTTAACCGACAGGAGGAAGATGCTGTGATATGCAAATGATTAGCTTTTCAGAGCATTCATACAGGGCTACAACGTGCTGACACGAGCAAAGTTTCAAATCGATTTCTCATACACAAACAGCAGTTGACCGGCGTTGCCTGGTGAAACGTTGTTGTGACGCCTTGTGTAAGGAGGAGAAATGCGTACCATCACGTTTTCGACTTTGATAAAGGTCGGATTGTAGCTTATCGCAATTGCGGTTTATCGTATCGCGACACTGCTGCTCGCGTTAGTCGAGATCCAATGACTGTTAGCAAAATATGGAATCGGTGGGTTCAGGAGGCTTATACGGAACGCCGTGCTGTATCCCAACCGCCTCGTATCACTAGCAGTCGAGATGAGAGGCATCTTATCAGTATGGCTGTAACGAATCGTGCAGCCACATCTCGATCACTGAGTCAACAGATGGGGACGTTTGCAACACAACAACCATCTGCACGAAAAGTTCGACGACGTTTGCAGCAGCATGGACTAGCAGCTCGGAGACCATGGCTACGGTTACCCTTGACGCTGCATCACAGGCAGGGGTGTCTGCGATGGTGTACTCAACGGCGAACCTGGGTGCACGAATGGCAAAACGTCATTTTTTCGGATAAATCCAGGTTCTGTTTACAGCATCACGATGGCCGCATCCGTGTTTGGCGACATCGCGCTGAACGCGCATTGGAAGCGTGTATTCGTCATCGCCATACTGACGTATCACCCGGCGTGATGGTATGGGGTGCCATTGTTATACGTCTCGGTCACCTCTTGTTCTCATTGACGGCACTTTGAACAGTGGACGTTACATTTCAGATGTGTAACGACCCGTGGCTCTACCGTCCATTCGATCCCTGAGAAACCCTACATTTCAACAGGATAATGCACGACCGCATGTTGCAGGTCGTGTACGAGCCTTTCTGGATACAGAAAATGTTCGACTGCTGCCCTGGCCAGCACATTCTCCAGATCTTTCACCAATTGGAAACGTCCGGTCAATGGTGGCCGAGCAACTGGCTCGTCGCAATACGTCAGTCACTACTCGTGATGAACTGTGGTATCGTGTTGAAGCTGCATGGGCAGCTGTACCTGTACACATAATCCAAGCTCTGTTTGATTCAATGCCCAGGCGTATCAAGTCCGTTATTACGGCCAGAGGTGGTTGTTCTGGGTACTAAGTTCTCAGGATCTATGCACCCAAATTGCGTTAAAATGTAATCACGTCTGTTCTAGTATAATATATTTGTCCAATGAATACCCGTTTATCATCTGCATTTAGTAATTTTAATGGCCAGTAGTGTAGTTCCACTCTAAAACAATACGTTGGAAAACAAATACGTAAACCTTCCAGTGCGAACTCTGATTTATGTAATTTCATTCCATTGGTCATTTCTCCCCGTGCAGGTGGAAGTCAACATAACGTTATCTCACTCGCAGGACAACTTTGGTTCAAAAATGGTTCAAATGTCTCTGAGCACTATGGGATTCAACTGCTGTGGCCATTAGTCCCCTAGAACTTAGAACTACTTAAACCTAACTAACCTAAGGACATCACACACATCCATGCCCGAGGCAGGATTCGAACCTGCGACCGTAGCAATCGCACGATTCCGGACTGCGCGTCTAGAACCGCGAGACCACCGAGGCCGGCGACAACTTTGGAAATTGAAATTTAGTGATAGTGAAATTATACCGCCACAACGAAAAACTGATTTGTTTTAGTGATTGGGACTCCAACTAGCGTATCATATCCGCGACTCATTCTCCCACCAAACAGTCTAAGAAAACTTCTAAGACTGCCTCCTACTGAGGTGGCACACTTCACGGGACAGCGACATGCACATATACACCTGGCGGTAGTATTGCGTACAAAAGATATAGAAGGACAGTGCATTGGCGGAACTGTCATTTGTACTCATGCGATTCACGTGAAAAGGTTTCCTACGTGGTTATGGCCGCACGAAGGAATTTACAGACTTCGAATGCGGACTGCTAGTTAGGGCTACACGCATTTGACACTCACCTCTCAACACGGAAGAGGCAGTGGCCGACGGCCTTCACTTAACGACGGAGTGCAGCGATGTTTGCGGAGAATTGTCATTGCTGAGAGACAAGTAACAGTGCATGACATACCCACGGAAATCAATGTGGGACGTACGACGAACGCATCCGTTATAACAGTGCTGCGAAATCTAGCGTTAATGGGATATGGCAGCAGAAGCAGACGCGAGTGCCTTGGCTACCATCACGACATCGCATGTAGCGCATCTCCTGCCCTCGTGACCGTATCGCTTGCATCCTATACTACTGGAAATCCGTGCCCTAGTGATGGGTCCCCCTTTCACATGGTAAGAGCTGGTGGTAGTGTTTGAGTGTGGCGCAGATCTGACGAAACCATAGACCCAAGTTGTCCTTCATGGTTTGGGCTGTGTTTACATGGGATGGACTGGGTCCTCTGGTCCAACTGAACCGATCATTGACTGTAAATGGTTGTGTTCGGCTACTTGGAGACTATCTGCAGTCATTCATTGATTTTATGTTCCCAAACAACGATGGAACTTTTCACTGATGCCTATGCGCTATGTCTCTGGGCCAAAATCTTTAGCGATTGGTATGAATAACATTCTGGACACCACGAGCTAATGATTTCACCACCCAAGTCGCCTGACATGAGCCCCATCGGACATTTATGGGATGTAATAGAGTGTTCGATTTCCGTGCAAGATAGTGGTTCGGAAACGCTTTCGCAATTGTGGAGGTTTTAGAGGCAGCATGGCTCATTATTTGTGAAGGGGACTTCCAACGACTCGTTGATTCCATGTCACCATGTCACGTCGAGTTACTGCACTACGCCGGGGGAAGGATGTCCGGCACGATATTAGGAGGTATTCCATGACTTTCGTTACTTCAGTGCAAATCGTTTATATACATTAGGAACAGCAGACAGCCCAAGACACGTCCTTGGGGAGCATCGGATAACACTTCTGTTTACTCCATGACAATCCGTTATGTAAAAGACAGAAAATTTGCTGACGATGAGTGTTAAGGGACGCATTACTGTTTGCGTTAGACTTGCAACTGGCAACTCCCATGTCACTTGGAATTAACAAAGAGGAATACCGGTAAAACGTCTGAATTTGTCGGTTTTTCATCGTTTCAGCGTGAAACGTTCCTTTACTCTCGTCCTCAGAGCTTCCCTGGTGTCAGGCCGACCCCCCCCCCCCCCCTCCCACCCGGCATATATTACGCGATGCATTGCTCTGCAGATGAAACTGTTATTTCTTGAGTCAGATTAATTCTCGCTAGTGCTATACTCATAAAATTACTTTGAGGAGGTGGTGATTTATAGCTTTACATTACTTACAACAATTACTTTACATTTAAATAAAAGAGATATGCAGAATGTTCGTAAGTGAGTATACAAGAGATCGTAATTTTTGAATAGATGTACACTCTTGGAAATTCAAATAAGAACACCGTGAATTCATTGTCCCAGGAAGGGGAAACTTTATTGACACATTCCTGGGGTCAGATACATCACACGATCACACTGACAGAACCACAGGCACATAGACACAGGCAACAGAGCATGCACAATGTCGGCACTAGTACAGTGTATATCCACCTTTCGCAGCAATGCAGGCTGCTATTCTCCCATGGAGACGATCGTAGAGATGCTGGATGTAGTCCTGTGGAACGGCTTGCCATGCCATTTCCACCTGGCGCCTCAGTTGGACCAGCGTTCGTGCTGGACGTGCAGACCGCGTGAGACGACGCTTCATCCAGTCCCAAACATGCTCAATGGGGGACAGATCCGGAGATCTTGCTGGCCAGGGTAGTTGACTTACACCTTCTAGAGCTCGTTGGGTGGCACGGGATACATGCGGACGTGCATTGTCCTGTTGGAACAGCAAGTTCCCTTGCCGGTCTAGGAATGGTAGAACGATGGGTTCGATGACGGTTTGGATGTACCGTGCACTATTCAGTGTCCCCTAGACGATCAGCAGAGGTGTACGGCCAGTGTAAGAGATCGCTCCCCACACCATGATGCCGGGTGTTGGCCCTGTGTGCCTCGGTCGTATGCATTCCTGATTGTGGCGCTCACCTGCACGGCGCCAAACACGCATTCGACCATCATTGGAACCAAGGCAGAAGCGACTCTCATCGCTGAAGACGACACGTCTCCATTCGTCCCTCCATTCACGCCTGTCGCGACACCACTGGAGGCAGGCTGCACGATGTTGGGACGTGAGCGGAAGACGGCCTAACGGTGTGCGGGACCGTAGCCCAGCTTCATGGAGACGGTTGCGAATGGTCCTCGCCGATACCCCAGGAGCAACAGTGTCCCTAATTTGCTGGGAAGTGGCGGTGCGGTCCCCTATGGCACTGCGTAGGATCCTACGGTCTTGGCGTGCATCCGTGCGTCGCTGCGGTCCGGTCCCAGGTCGACGGGCACGTGCACCTTCCGCCGACCACTGGCGACAACATCGATGTACTGTGGAGACCTCACGCCCCACGTGTCGAGCAATTCGGCAGTACGTCCACCCGGCCTCCCGCATGCCCACTATACGCCCTCGCTCAAAGTCCGTCAGCTGCACATACGGTTCACGTCCACGCTGTCGCGGCATGCTACCAGTGTTAAAGACTGCGATAGAGCTCCGTACGCCACGGCAAACTGGCTGACACTGACGGCGGCGGTGCACAAATGCTGCGCAGCTAGCGCCATTCGACGGCCAGCACCGCGGTTCCTGGCGTGTCCGCTGTGCCGTGCGTGTGATCATTGCTTGTACAGCCCTATCGCAGTGTCCGGAGCAAGTATGGTGGGTCTGACACACCGGTGTCAATGTGTTCTTTTTTCCATTTCCAGGAGTGTATATTAAATGTTCTTGATCAGATGTTGTAGTTTTTGTAATGGACTTGTCAACCTGCAACCAGGGTAATATGTAGCTCGATGTCTGGAGGTGCCACATAATTACCGGCCAATTTCACTGACATCGATTTGTTGTAGAATCATGGACCATATATTGTGTTCAGACATAATGACCTTTCTACACTCTGAGAAGCTCATCTGCATGGTTTTAGGAAACAGCGGTCATGGCGAGACACAGCTGGCCCTCTTTGTGCGTGATATACAACAGGCTCTAGATACCGGCTCCCAGGTTGATGGCATATTTCTCGACTTTCGAAAGGCGTTAGATTCAGTTCCGCAATGCCGCTTGCTACAAAAGGTGATCGCTTATGGTCTGTCCGATGACATACGCGGTTGGATAGAAAGTTTTCTAACAGACAGGGAACAGTATGTCGTCCTCAACGGAGTGACTGCAACAGAAACAAGGGTAATTTCAGGTGTGCCAGCGTAATAGGTCCTCTGCTTTTTACTATTTACATAAACGATCTGGTTGATGGTATTGACAACGGTCTTAGACTGTTTGCCGATTATGCTGTAGTCTACAGGAAAATAGTATCACGCGAAATTTTTGAACAAATCAATGAGGATTTGCAAAATATAAATGCGTGGTGTAATGACTGGCAGTTATCTCTCAATATTAGTAAGTGTAATCTACTGCGTATAACAAAGCGAAAATCCCCATTAATGTATGAGTACAAAATAAATGATCAGTCTTTGGAAGCAGTAACATCAGTCAAGCATCTGGGTGTGACTGTGCGAAATGATCTCAAATGATATGATCAGATTAGACAAGTAACGGGTAAGGCGAACTCTACATTGCGGTTTATTCGTGGAATCCTGAAGCGATGCAGTCCTTCAACAAAGGAAATAGCTTACAATACGTTAGTTCGTCCAGTCTTAGAGTATTGTTCGTCTGTTGGGTCTGATTCAAGAGATTGAGAAGGTCCAAAGAAGAGAGGCAAGATTCGAGACTGGTGCATTTAGCCATCGCAAGTGCGTTACAAATCTCATAGAAAGTTTAAAGTGGGACACACTTCCAGATAGACGACGCGCTAAACAGAAGGGGCTGCTCTCTAAAATCCGAAATCTAATCTTCACTGAGGATGTAGAGCATATATTATTACCATCAAGTTTCAAATCGCGTAATGATCATCATTCAAAGATAAGGGAAATAAGTGCTCGTACTGAGGAGTTCAAACAGTCGTTTTTCTCTCGCGCGATCCGCGAGTGAAACAGAGAGGGAGAGAGGGGGTGGGGGAAATATGATTTTGGCGCGAATTGTGCCCTCCGCCACACACCGCTTGGTGGCTAGTGGAGTATATATGTAGATGTAGATATGTAGAAGGAGCTCTAGCAGGCAGTTCTGCAGTATTTTTCTCTCTATGACAACAATTACTTTACTTTCAAATAACATAAATATGCAATATATTCATAGCGGGTATGAAAGAGGTTGTAATTTTTGTTATGATGTATATTATCGGAAAAAATTTAGTACACCTTTTCAGAGGTTTCCAATTTACTCAAGATTTATAGTTGCACCAGTGCATAATGGAGTACATGAAATTATGCCATTTAGAGGAAAATAGCACAAGCGGTTTTGAAGTACCAGATATCGACCCATGCAGAAACACCGTTATTGGTACGTGATGTAGCCTCCATAGGCGGCAATACATGTGCTGATTCTGGCAGCCAGTTGGTCGTACATATGGCGAATCCTGTCGTGGGATACGTTATGCGACGTCTGCTCGACCTGTTCACTTAGTTCTGTAAGATTTGCTGGATGACGAATCGCAAGAGTCACTTCTCATCCTAGCATATCCCACATGTGCTCGATTGGTGACGAGTCCGGAGATCGTGCTGGTCAGGGTGTTGCAGAGCACGTTGAGTTTCACGGGCAGTGTATGGGCGAGCAGTATCTCGTTGGAACAACACACTAGCTTCATGTCGCAAGAACGGCAAAAGAACGGATCCATCAACATTCTTCACATACCGAGCGCTGGTTAGTGCCCCCTCAAAAACACCAAAGGTGAACGAGGCTTGTAGCTTATCGCACCTGAGACCGTAAGGCCTCGGTCCGGGCCAGTGTGTCTCGGACGAATGCACTCTACGGTACAGCGCTCACTAGGTCTACATCATAAGTACAAACGAGGATCACTTGCCGCAGGCAGAATCAATGTTCATCGCTGTAGACCACGGCCCGCCAGTCCAGATTCCAAGTGATCCTCTGACGGCACCGGCCGAGCCGTGCACATCGGTGTAGTTGTAAGAGAAGAATGTGGAATACAGGTAGGCGTACCCGCAGTCCCATTGCGAACAACTAATTCACAACAGTTCGTGTTGAGACGCCTGGGCTCATAAGCTCTGTTATCTGTACGATCTGCCACTGCTGCCCTTACAATAAGACGACTGTGTCTGCGCTGCGTGGACGTCCAGAATCTGGTCTACAGGTGTGAGAATGTTCACGTGACCACTGATACCAGCATCGTTGTACAACTGACGCAGCACGACCAGCTTCTATGGCAGAATGAGATTTTCACTCTGCAGCGGAGTGTGCGCTGATATGAAACTTCCTGGAAGATTAAAACTGTGTGCCAGACCGAGACTCGAACTCGGGACCTTTGCCTTTCGCGGGCAAGTGCTCTGCTTCTGCAAAGTTTGGAAGGTAGGAGACGAGGTGCTGGCAGAAATGAAGCTTTGAGGACGGCGCGTGAGTCGTGCTTGGGTAGCTCAGTTGGTAGAGCACTTGCCCGCGAAAGGCAAAGGTCCCGAGTTCGAGACTCGGTCTGGCAGACAGTTTTAATCTGTCAGGAATTTTCAGCTTCTATGGCAGTTCTCCGAAAGGACCATCCCGCTGCTCGGAAGGCCACACTTCGACCCTTTCAGACTCTCTCAGTTGGCTGCAGGAAGCACGAATGTGTCTCCGTGGCGTGGCTGCCTGCTTCCTTCACACGTCTGCACCACACGGAGTCTTCTGGCTGTGAGCATTCCCTATGAAAGGGTAAACACAGATAGCGCTCCGGCAGCTGTGCCACTACGTTATCTGTAGGCGGGCGACACTGAAACCGCTATCGGTATATCTACTGTCCTCCAGGCGGTATGTATGGATATCAGATCAAAATCGACGTCCTGTTTCCAGTTGTACTAATTTTTTTCCGGTAGTGTATATTGCATTTCGTTGACATATTATTGCAGATAGTTATGATAAGTGAACTTTTACAGTAATAATGAAACTCCTGATGGTAGTATGTAGCTTCAATACGGTACAGTCAAATCCATATTGTTAGTTTTGTACATTTGTGTATAGGAGATGATGAATATTTTTAGAACAAAAGAAAAGGATTGTTAGAATTTATACGCTTGCACCGGAGGTATTGAAGAAACACTCTTTAACATTTTTATAAGTTTAAAACTTTGTAATAGTTGGTTTGCAGTTCCTAATCTTCAGACAATTAAGGTATTTATCAATGATGTTACGCTAGTACGACGCCCATGAATAAACATTGTCTTCAGTTCTCACATAAAGCTGTGAGGACGGGGCGTGAGTCATGTTTGGGTAGCTCAGACGGTTTAGCTGGCACGGTAGCTCAGCGTGTTCGGTCAGAGGGTTACGTGCCCTCTGTAATAAAAAAACTGAGTCAATCGATCAACAACGAACATAAATGGATGTCTTACGACGTCCGTCCCGAGCAAATGCACGAACACATGCGAACAAAATGAGATTAAAAAAAAAAAAGATGGTAGAGCACTTGGCCGCGAAAGGCAAAGGTCCCGAGTTCGAGTCTCGGTCCGGCACACAGTTTTAATCTGCTGGGAAGTTTCAATGATATACCTTCCTGTTGATATAATAATGCGTCCATTGTTTTACTTAGTCCTTCACGTTCGTATAATAATGTCTTCACTGTTTTAGTTAATCCTATTAATTGGGTGATCGAGACAATGGTAGGAAGGTTACCACACGTCAAGTTGATACATGAAATAGAATACAGTATACATTTGTCCTGTGCAGTGTCTTTGGTTAAGATCTTGTCATCCTTGCCATTGTTTTTTATGACTGAAGATCACAGGTAACTTTAGTCTTGCCCTGTGCTTCGGCACAGTATTTACTGTGGGCTGTATGTACTCCGGCAACGGCCTTGCCGCAGTGGATCCCCTGCAATCACCGAAGTTAAGCGCTGTCGGAACCAGGATGGGTGACCATCCAGGCCGCCATGCGCTGTTGCCATTTTTCGGGCTGCACTTAGCCTCGTGATGCCAATTGAGGAGCTACTCGATCGAACAGTAGCCGCTTCGGTCAAGAATACAATCATAACGACCGGGAGAGCGGTGTGCTGACCCCACACTACTACTATTCGCATCGTCCACTGAGGATGACACGGCGGTCGGATGGTCGCAGTAGGCCACTCGTGGACTGAAGACGGAGTGAGTGTGTGTACTCCAGTATTATACACTGACGGAAAAAACTGCAACACCAAATAATAATTTATGTAGAGTAATAAAATTTCGGGAGTGCATTTGTCTAGATAATATATTTAAGTGATTAACATTGTAAGATCACAGATTAAAGTAAGCGCGACGTAACCCTTTGCAAATGTGAAATGCTGGTACATTAATAACCGGTGTACCAGCCAGACTGTTGAATTCAAACATGTAAATGTGCATGCATTGTGTTGTACATGTGCTGGATGTCAGTTTGTGGGAGATAATGTCTCCTGTGTGTACGAGTGGAGACAGATCTGGTGATCCAACAGGCCAAGACAACACGGCGACAGCCTGAAGAGCATGTTGGTTTCAACAGTGATATGTGGCGAGCTTTAGACTGTTGGAAAACATGGTCTAGATTGCTGTTCACGAATGACATCACATGTTGGACGACCAGGCTGGCATACAAATTTGCAGTCAGGGTGCGCTGGATAGCCACGAGAGTGCTCTTGCTGTCATACAAAATCGCACCCCAGACCATAACTGCAGATATACAGGGTGGTCCACTGATAGGGGCCAGGCCAAGTATCTCACGAAATAAGCATCAAACGAAATAACTACAAAGAACGAAACTCGTGTAGCTTGAAGGGGGAAATCAGATGGCGCTATGGTTGGCCCGCTAGATGGCGCTGCCTAAGTCAAACGGATAGCAACTGCGTTTTCTAAAAATAGGAACCCCCATTTTTATTACATATTCGTGTAGTACGTGAAGAAATATGATTTTTTTAGTTGGACCACTTTTTTGCTTTGTGATAGATGGCGCTGTAATAGTCACAAACGTATAAGTACGTGGAATCACGTAACTTTCCGCCAGTGCGGACGGTATTTGCTTCGTGATACAGTACCCGTGTTAAAATGGACCGTTAACCAATTGCAGAAAAGGTCGATATCGTGTTGATGTATGGCTATTGTGATCAAAATGCCCAACGGGCGTGTGCTATGTATGCTGCTCGTTATCCTGGACGACATTATCCAAGTGTTCGGACCGTTCGCCGGATAGTTACGTTATTTAAGGAAACAGGAAGAGTTCAGCCACATGTGAAACGTCAACCACGACCTGCAACAAATGATGATGCCCAAGTAGGTGTTTTAGTGCGGCTAATCCGCACATCAGTAGCAGACAAACTGTGCGAGAATCGGGAATCTCAAAAACGTCGGTTTTGAGAATGCTATATCAACATCGATTGCACCCGTACCAAATTTCTATGCACCAGGAATTGCATGGTGACGACTTTGAACGTCGTGTACAGTTCTGCCACTTGGCACAAGAGAAATTACGGGACGATGACAGATTTTTTGCACGCGTTCTATTTAGCGAACAAGCGTTATTTACCAACAGCTGTAACGTAAACCGGCATAATATGCACTATTGGGTAACGGAAAATCCACGATGGCTGCGACAAGTGGAGCATCAGCGACATTGGCGGGTTAATGCATGGTGCGGCATTATGGGAGCAAGGATAATTGGCCCCAATTTTATCGATGGCAATCTAAATGGTGCAATGTATTCTGATTTCCTGCGTAATTTTCTACCGATGTTACTACAAGATGTTTCATTGCATGACAGAATGGCGATGTACTTCCAACATGATGGATGTCCCGCACATAGCTCGCGTGTAGTTGAAGCGGTACTGAAAAGCATATTTCATTACTGTTGGATTGGTCGTCGAAGCATCATACGACGGCCCGCACGTTCACCAGATCTGACGTCCCCTGAGTTTTTTCTGTGGGGAAAGTTGAAGGATATTTGCTATCGTAATCCACCGACTACCCCTGACAACATGCGTCAGCTCATTGTCAATGCACGTGCGAACATTACGGAAGGCGAACTACTCGCTTTTGAGAGGAATTTCGTTACACGTATTGCCAGATGCAGTGAGGTTGACGGACATAATTTTGAGCATTTATTGCATTAATGTGGTATTTACAGGTAATAACGCTGTAACAGCATGTCTTCTCAGAAATAATAAGTTCACAAAGGTTCATGTATCACATGTGAACAACCGAAATAAAATGTTCAAACGTACCTACGTTCTGTATTTTAATTTAAAAAACCTACCTGTTCCCAACTGTTCGTCTAAAATTGTGAGCCATATGTTTGTGGCTATTACAGCGCCATCCATCACAAAACGAAAAAAGTGGTCCAACTAAAACATTCATATTTCTTAACGTACTACACGAATATGTAATAAAAAATGAGGGTTCCTATTAAAAAAAACCGCAGTTGATATCCTTTTGCCCTATGGCAGCGCCATGTAGCGGGGCAACCATAGCGCCATCTGTTTTCCCCCTTCAAGCTAGAGGAGTTTCGTGCTTTGTAGTTTTTTCGTTTGACGCTTATTTCGTGAGATATTTGGTCCGGTCACGATCAATGGACCATCCTGTAGATCCAGTGTGTATCACGCAGACAGGTTGGTTGCAGGCCCCCAACTGGACTCCTTCTAATCAACACATGGCCGTCACTGCCACCGAGACAGAACCAGCTGTCGTCAGAAAACAGAACTCATCTCCAACCTGCCCTGCCCTGCAATGAGCTCTCGCTTGACACAACTGAAGTCGCAAATGGTGATGTCCTTAAAGTAACCGATTTGTAACAGTTCTCTGTGGTGCTAACTGCTGCTCAGATGGCTGGTACAGAGGCAGCGCAATGCGCCAGAGCTATAGGCCGAACACGATGGTCTTCCCTCTCCGTTGAGCCAATTGGCCGTTCGGAGCCCAGTATTCTTGCGACAGCACATTCCGGCGACCACCGCTCCCAACAATCAAGCACAGTGGCTACATTCCTGCTTGGTCATTCTGTAGTATCGCAAAAGCTTTTCGTAGTCCTAATACACGACCTCGTTCAAATTCGGTGAGGTGTTGATTGTGACAGCTTTGTCCCCGTAAAGGCTAACATCAACTCACCTCGTCCAATCTCTTAAGGCAATTAACGCTCACGACCGTTACAGCGCGTATTTAAAACAAACCTGATCTATTTATTTAATTTTTTTTATTTAAATGTGTGTGAAATCTTATGGGACTTAACTGCTAAGGTCGTCAGTCCCCAAGCTTACACACTACTTAACCTAACTTATCCTAAGGAGAAACACACACACCCATGCCCGAGGGAGGTCTCGAACCTCCGCGGGATCAACCGCACAGTCGGTGACTGCAAACCCTAGACTGCTAGGCTAATCCTGCACGGCAAACCTGATCTGCATCCTCATAGTGATATTGCTGGGGTCGCTCTTATGCGTCTGGCCGAAATTTGAATATACATCATCTTTCACATGTAGAAACACGTCTGCCAATTTTCGTTTATATCGCACAACTCCGTCTTGGTGCTGTAATTTTTTTTTTCCGTCAGCGTAGTTTATGGCAGGATGCTTATTGACTGGATATGCAGCTGATTAATGACGTCATATTATAAATATACTACAGCTCAAGAATTGTGGGTATTTCAGTGTGCCTGCTTTGATAATTACAAACTGTGGCTATTTTTTTTTTTGTTTTATTTAGTGATATGTAGACACATGAGGATCATCTGTTTCTTACCGAAACTGTTTAGCGAAGCGACAATACAGCAGTGTGTAAACCACGATTTTCCAAAATTAATTAATGACCAAAAGCCAAATTCCTAGCCGATGTTGTTGGCAAGTGTCGAGTGACACATTCTCCTTACTGCTGAGACTTGAAAGAATAGGAATAGTATCGGCCAAACATTTTAAAACATAGTCATTTATTTGCTTGAGAATATATATACCTACAAGCATATCGAACAATATTTAGAAGGCAGCTTATAGCATCTTTTTTTTTACCTCATTCTTTAATGCTGCCACCCTCTCTTGCTTTGTCTGGTAATCTACGTAATCTCATGTCAGAAATCCGATGTTTTGTAGTTAGCGTTTCTGACTCTGGATCACGAGGCCCTATGTTCGAATCCTGGTCGGGTCGCCTGTAATCTCATGTCAGAAATCCGATGTCTTGTAGTTAGTGTTTCTGACTGGATCACGAGGCCCTATGTTCGAATCCTGGTCGGGTCGCCTGTTTTCCCCGCCTGGAAGTGGTTGTGAGTGCTTTTATCATCATCATCATCGAGCGCGCGTTGCCGAAGTGACGTAAAATAAAAAGACTTGCATCAAGCGGTCGAACTCCGTAGAAGGTGATCCCGGTCCCCCCCCCCCCCCTTTTCCCAGTGAAATACGCTTCTGTGCGCAGACACCCATTTGTAATCACGTAATTGTAAAGGCCGTTTTCTCATCTCCACGTGCACAATGAAATTGTGATTTTCAGTGGTACAAATTTCTTATTCAACAGAATGTTTGATTATGTTATGTTGGCATAAAGGGAAGTAATAGCTAATTATTGTTATTCAATAACAATAGTCACACAGATGCACCTAAGGATGCCATAATAACTGAATGAGATGTCGAAGGCCTGTAATTTGATATAATACGGATAGTTTTCCATTTTGAATGGCACTGTTGTCCATTTATTTGAATTCAATTTAGCATATCTGTGAATCTTTAGTTTAGACGCTGAAGTAAAGCAAAGTACGAATACCTGTTGTTCAGGTTCTTTATTTATTATATTCAGACCACAAA
Source organism: Schistocerca gregaria (assembly GCF_023897955.1). Taxonomy (NCBI): domain Eukaryota; kingdom Metazoa; phylum Arthropoda; class Insecta; order Orthoptera; family Acrididae; genus Schistocerca; species Schistocerca gregaria. Next base: position 521,337,538 of record NC_064925.1, on the reverse strand, counting down.
GACAAAGACACAAACAAAAACGTCACCTGCGTCTCCAGTATGTCCGGATGTGTCTCAAGTAATTCCTGGATCTCTTTCGGGAAAATGTTTTCGCCGTCTCGGATAATGCGATCTCTTAGGTGTCCAACGAGTTTTCCGTAGCCATCTTCCCTCATGATGAACAGGTCCCTGCGTAAAACAGAATATCTCTTTATTCGTATGCAAACAGTATGGAATGCATTCATTAATCCATTTCTTCAGAGTGCTGCACAAATCCTTTCATAAAAAAGAAACTTCAGGGGTGTGGAAAGAGTCTAAGTACACACAAAAAAGTGAAACTACTTTGGAAGCTGCATTATCAAACTATAAACAATTACTATTAAAGTTTAATTTCACGTAGTTCAATTACCATGCAGTCCACTACCATATCTTCAAGTAAGGCAAACAACTACTGTTTATCCTATTGGTACCTTACACAGATGTTTATCGTTTAACAATAGTTATCTGTATGAAGTAAAAATTAAGCTCTGTTTAAAATGAATATTGTTACTTATCGTTCTTCTAATAGAAACCAAGACTATCAGATAATTTGCAGAAGGGTTGGCTGCTGTGGTATGTTTTTAATTATCTTTTGAATTTATGGTAATATTGAGTTTCAACCTTTGTGTTAGATGAGAGATAGCTCTGTCAATCTTAGACCAAGAGGTACAATTTCAATGTATTCTTTTGATTTCGTATTGATCAACTGGTATCACGCAACAATTTCAGTTCCTCTGACTTTCACATTGTTTTCTTTTTTTCTGGTACTTCTTCATCTATCTAAAATGGAGGCAAATACATTGACATCTAATCGTGAAGCTTGTTTGAACATCATGTTTCATACTTCAAATATTTCTCACTAATTTGTCTCTAAGACCATTTTGCTATTCTGAGGTAATGAAGCTAAAGTATATAAAATATTTATTCAGCAAAGGCGAACTCGGAAGGGTCTCTTCCAGACTTGTGCTTTCCTATATGTTTGGTTTTCTCTTCATAATAGCTAGAATGAGCGAAGGATTATCTGATCATTTGTTTGTTAAGCGATCAGATGATGGTTTTAATTGCTCCTTGAGAACAGTTTTGACCATTCTTAACTTACTATGCAATTATTTTCTGGGGATGAAAAGCATTACATATGAACGTAATCTCCAAACTACAAAAAATGGCCATAAGACTAACTGCGAAAAACGGGAATTGGTGTCATCGTAAAGATCTGTTCAAAACACTGGGAATTTTAGCTAAACCATGTGAGTACATTTAGAAGTCAGTAACGTACATCAAAGATAACACTTTTAACTACTGTACAGACAGCTCCGTCTGTGACCATGGAACACGACCTGTGCAGCATTTACATTTAGCAAGTAACTGTACACACAAAATTCATAGAAGTATTTTATGTTAAGGAACAGAAAATGTACAATAAACTGCAGAAGGAATTTAAAAAGCTTACTAAAACAAACTTTTTTTTAAATGTCAGTTGAAAAGTACCTGTGAAGCTGTACATTCTAAACGGTGAAGGAATGTTGTAAGAGGTCCATGATTAAGGAATTTGTTGTTAGCGCACTCGAGCAGATGTAATTTCGATGGATTGCTCACGCGCTGCCTGCGATATGTATATGTAAGCTATAAGAGAATCTCAGACCAAAGAGCAGTGTTGTACGCAGTAGGAGCAGTTGTAGTAGTTGTTGCTAGGGAGCAGTCTGGTGTATCGTGTTGGCTGGGCCGGTCGTGGTGGAGCGATGGCGGAGCCTAAGCGTTATAGTATAAGGTAAATGCAGCGTCGCGTATATGTAGTATTGCTACATCAAGTCCCATGTAAATGTTTCTAAAAAGTCTCTTAATAATAATCTTTCTTATAAAAAGTAACTTTTGACAATCACTCATCTCAATTTAAAGAATTTACTAACTTCCCCAATCCATGGTCATCCCGATTATTGCAAAGAAAATCAGTTGTTCTTTTTATACATGACAAATCTATCGGCCAGCATTGCAATGGGCTGTGCCAGCAAAAAAAATTCTTATAGGAGCAGATATATAAGCGTTATCCGGCGACTTAATTGAGGTAAGAATTTTCATTTCTTTATTCAGAATGATCTTTCAGGGCCGTGGCGCAGCGCTGCTGACGTCCAAAATTTACCAGTTTAAATTCACAGTCAATTACTGAAAGGTTATAAGTGAGCCACATTTTTTTTGAGAGATTAGTCACATTTTATTTTTGATAGGTTACGCAATTTAATTGAGAGGTTAGTCACATTGTATTATTGGTAGGTTACGAAATTTTACTGTTGGGAGATTTTGGAGTGTATCTGTTGGAAGGTTACGCTGACTGTGAATGAAATAAATAATTATATTGTTTTTACTGTTGGGAGGTTACGGAATATTTTATTTTGTGAGGAGGTTACAGTAAATGTAAATATTATTCATATTATTTATTTTGTGGGGAGGTTACAGTTTTCGACAACCGGTCAGTATCATATTTTTGTGAATGTATGAGAAGTAGTCAGTTATATATCTGCTCTTATCTACCTAATATTAAAAGTACTTAACATCTGGCGCAACGCATGTACTAACTTGTCACACTTTCTTTCACAGATCATCGGCAATTTATTGCTCTTTATTGTTGTATTGGTTCCATTTTGCTCTGTCTGTTTCATTTTGTGCTTAACTTTAAGTTGAGAAAATGCCGCGAAAAACTGTTAACAGTACATCGCGATCCGTAATGAGTGAAAAAGCCGAGTTGTATAATTTGACTGATAATACTAGCGACTCTCAGTGTCTTAATGATAATCCTCCAGTTTCAGACAATCAGTGCGTACCAACCACCAGAAATGATTCTAATCTAAATGATGAGCAAACAAATTCAATTGTGTCAACTGTAAATTTAACGACAATTGATGACGCGGCACTTTCCGTTACAATGAACGCTGTCCAGTTTGACACGCCTGATTTGCAAAATTTACGTAGCGAACAGATAATTGTTTCTAACGAAGGTGAACAATATACACAAAACACGTCAGATTTATTTGATTCCGCTGTAGTGGCCAACAGTGCACATCCGATTAGCGAACCTTTTCGTGAATCAGACAATGACCAAATGGTTATTTAAAACGTGTCACATGCAGCTACACTATCACACATCATAGGAAATAGAGTCGCTACTTTTGGCATGGATCAAGTTAATGAAAATCTCAAACAACAAATTAATGAATCGAACAAACAACTTAATGAAAAACTAGACAACAATTCCAAAGAGTCGAATGAAAAACAAGACAACAATTATAAACAACTTAATGAAAAACTAGACAACAATTCCAAACAAGTTAGTGAACAGATTACAGCCGTTGACGTGCAATGTCATGATACTAAAGAACAATTACGTGAGGAAATTAAGGCTTGTGCTAGGAACAGTAGTGAAGAAATTAGATCTGTGGTACAAGAATTAAGTAATACACATGCAGCCACAACTAAATTACTTAGAGATGAAATTAGTGCAGTCGCTAAACAATGTTCTGAAAACGCAACACAGTTACGCGACGAGTTTAAATTAATGTCATTAGAACCTTCACGCTCATTGTATGCGAAAGTAGACACGAAATTTGACCAACAGAACAGCCAAATTGACGAACGTTTTAATCACCATCTACAAAACAGTGACACGCGTTACCGTAAATTTATACAGGAACAGAATAAAGTAAAGAAACAAGTCATGGAAACAATTACGGCACAGAGACAGGAAGATAAGCGTAAATTGTTTACGAAAGCAAAAACATATGTAGACAACAACATTGCTGCAGTATCAGACGAAATCAATACTATTAAACAGTTGAACACTGAATTGTATGATGATCTCCGATCTTAAAACACACACACACACACACACACACACACACACACACATTAGACTTTCAGACAATGACCAACAGACTTGAAAAGTGGAACTAATACAGGATCCCGATGCCATCAAAGCAGACGTTAAGAAATTGAACAAAACCACACGTAAAATACAAAAACAAAAACAAATTAATGCTTGTGACACTAAAAACGACGATCACGTAAAAGCACTGACTGAAAAATTTGATGAATTGGCCAGTCGTATTGACGTTATCGAAAATAACAATGACACTAAATCAGACGATACATCACCAATTTCATTCAATCAAACACCCAAATTCCAAAATTTACAGCAGACAATCAGTGAGATGAGTTCGTCCAATAATATATTGCGTAGAAAAGTGTCGTCTTTACAGCAAGAAGTGACGGAGATAAAAAATGTCTCAGCCTGTAACACGACACAGCATATGCCACTCCGAACATTTCTCACACTCACACAGCCAGTATAATTTAGGTAATTTACAGAGAGTACGTGACTTAGATTCCGAACAGTCACAGACAAACAGATTATCATACAATCCTGAACCCGCTCAGACATACAGAGACGATAATTTTGATTATAAGCAATTTTTATCCGTGAGAAAATTAAAGTTATTTAATAATGACAGAATACAGGTTCACCCTTTGGACTGGATACAACAATTTGCTTTTGAATTTTCACCGGCATTGCCTGTAATGCAGAAACTAAAATTTATTTGCAGCGCGTGAGAGACCTCAGGGGATTCATTACACTTCAATGAATATGTGCCGTAGCGTGCACAGGGCCCCGAGCCGTAGTAGTGCTATTTCATCTTTAGTTTTCTGCACTACTGCCTTCCCTTTTACTATCCTTTATATCTATCAAAACAACTCTTCAACTTTCGATCTATCTAGGATTAAGAATGAGTAAAGAAAACCTGATACGACAAGTTTATCTAAAAGTGACAGTTTTCATTAGACGCTTCAGAAATGAGAGCATAATTTGAATAACAGACAAAATTTTAATCAACAGTATCGTCAAAATTATCAGCAACAGGAAACACATTTGGCAACAATAGAGGATTTTCCCCGCAACAGCATCAAAGCCAGCCTGTTAGCATACCTAACCAACAATGTCGTTTGCAAGGTCAACCAAGCTTTAATGTTTCGCCGCCTACACGTATAGCGTCGGCCACACCAAATAGTAATGCACAGCAACAAGGAAATCACTACGTACAGAAGACACATCATTTCAATTCCTATCGCAACGCGCCGTATAGCAATGTCTATCATGATAGACGTAAAAGTAATGAGCACAATTTTCAGCGTAACAGTCGTTCTTACCAGCAGCAGAATCATCCGCAATAACAGATTATCATGAATGAACCAGACAGTCGGTATCATCCCGAACCTAATACGTCAGGAAGAAATAACATAACAGTACAGCATCCTCCCGCAAATAACAGCACGTCAGAAAGAATTTAACTAGATACAGTACAGATTGAATCTTCCAGCTTTTCACGACATCCGAGACACTCTTTTGCATGAGAAACCAGTTATTCAAAAAACCATTTCCCACCCTGTCATTGAAGTAAAGATTGGATCATCCACATTTTCAGCAGTAATCGATTCTGGATCACCTATGTCAGTTATAAATGAAGAAACGTTTAACGAATGTAACAAAGAGAATATTTATCCTACGTTACCATTAGGCAAAACTAAAGTAGAAGGTGAAGTAACTGGTAAAGGAGTAGATGTAACATCACAGACACACTTATCGTTTTGTATTGCAGGTCATACGTTCCACTCAAATTTTTGGATTGTTCCCTTATTGACAACACGTTATTTTAGGTACGAATTTTTTGGTACAACACGATGCAATTATTGACTTTCAAAATTCCTATTTAATGTTAAAGGATCAAAATGTACAACTGGCATTACAATTTCAGCACTCTTTATCTGTAGAAGAACAAACAATTAATCGGACAGAGGTCATTTCTGCATCACGTAACATAAACTGTCATTCCACACTGTTCACACATACGTATGTTCACAACTACAATACACCAGACGAAGCCAACTATGACGTTATGCAAATGATTTCTGATAAAGTTAAACAGCATGACACATTTAACATAAAGTTAAACAGAACAGTGCAAATACAGACGACGAACGTACACAGCTACGCAAAATTCTTTTACAGCAAGCTCCAGTTTTTAACAACATCCCTAGTACTATATCCGGTTTTATATATGAATTTCAAGTTAAACAGCATGACACATTTAAAGTCAAATATTATTCTATTCCGAATATCCGAACACAAAATATTGTAGCAGACGCACTATGCCGTTCTCTCAGCAACAATCAGCAAGACATCGCAACCAACTTCTGCCAAGCAAATTTTAGCGTCATGTATATTTAACAAGTTGCATTTGAAAATTTTATTTCGGCATCATTACGAGACACAGCACAAGAGCAGAGCAAAGACAACATGTGGAAAGAAATTAAACACCTTTGGGAAGATAGGAATAATGTTACCATCAGAAACCATTACACTGTGCGCAATAACATTCTGTTTCGCTGCTCTCACCCTGACCGCAACAATTGGTTACTATGCATTCCTGACGAACTGGTTAACAAATTAATTTGGTATACTCATTTAAGTTACGCACATTATGGATCCAGAAAATGTTTACTTATACTCAGACACAACTGTTATTTTGCGAACATGGAGAAACGTATTCGACGAGCTTTAGCGTCATGTAAAATCTGCCAGAAAGCTAAATCAGACACGACTTCAGATATTCCTCCGCTACATCCCATTGTACCCGTTAAATTGAGACATGGGCGCTTTAGATCATTTTTGGTCCGATTCCCAGATCTAATAGAGGTTGTTACATCTTTGTCGCTGTTGAACTCACTTCGAAATTTGTTGCCTTCACTCCGTTACGCAAAGCTACTGCTAAAACTATTTCGAATGCATTTGTAAAAGATTTTTTATTTCATATAGGGCATGTATTGAAAGTAATTTACGACAATGGACCACAATTTTGGTCTGCGATATGGACCCGTATGTTACGAGCTACAAACATTTCTCCGATCTATATATCCAAGTATTACGCTTCTGCGAACCCTTGGTAAACTATGTAGAATATACTGCCGTAAAAAACATATTGATTGGGATTCACACATACTCTCATTCCAGGATGTAATTAACTCCTACCAAATGAATCTACTATGCTATCTCCGACTATTATATTGAAAAATGTTGAACCACCTAACAAAATTAAAGAATTAGTATCTTTTCCTACATCTCGTCGACTACGTCACCATGAAATAATTGACATTGCGCTCAGCAACAATGTTTGCATAACACAGAGTGGGGATATTGTAAAACAACTCTGAAACAAGTAAATAATAATGAAGTATCGGTCATTTTATAAAACTTTCACACTAAAATATTTCCTTTCTACTGGAAACCTCCCAACAAAGCTCTTCTTTCTGAGCTCAGCTTCTCACCTATTACATAAGGGTCTTGACTCAATTTTTGGGTAAGCAAACGGAAAGGTGAAGGTCATCGTTCTGGTACTGATGTCGACTTTTAGTGTGTGCAGAGAATAGTGTTGAGAAACGAATGAGCAGCGTCGTAGTGCTAGCTAACTGCACTATGAAATATTGTGTGTATATTGCGTGTAGTGTGTGTGAGACAACTGATCTTGTGAAATGAATGAATAGTGTGGTTCTAGTTTTCTACATTAGGAAATAAATTCTTTGGAAGAGGTTTCGACAAAAGAGTATTGTACACTAGAGAGAAATCAATTGAGATTGCTCTGTTTCAAAGAGACTGACTTCGTATTTGGTGGGGAGGGGGGAGGGGGGTTTGGAGGGTGTAATCTACATCCAGCCATTTCGATTTACGTTTTCAGTAGTTTCCCTAAATTACTTCACGCAAATGCCGGGTGGTACGAACAATAAGACCACGCATATTCTTGCCCCCACCCTTGTCAAACTAGACCCGTCAATCCCTAAATGTATAAACATCTGAATTACGTTTTTTTCCCTAAACTGCAAAACCGCGAAATGTCCAGTACTCTGGCAAAAATGGTCCTTGGATGAATAAAACTACTGCTATGATGACCGGCGTTGTCGTGTGGTATTCAACAGGTTCATAAAACGTTTGATCCCGATTTCTCGAAAACACTTAAGAAGCACAATTTACCAGAGCACTATTTTCCTCCCTTTCTGCCAATCAATTATCGATGGCAAACAGTATATTTACAGCTAATCGATTGTTTATAGGCTATTTTCCGGCTGTTTGTTCAACACAACACAAATTTTTGGCAATAGAAGTTGATTCTCATGTAACATAACATACACCACCTGCTACAAGATAAATTGCTTGAAATTATCTCTCTCTGTTCATATTAATTTCTTTACTAATGTTTGCTTTATCAGCTTCCTTCGTGTGATTAAAGTTTCCACATGTAGTTTCCCTTTTAGAAATTATCCCCAGCGCTATCGAAATTCGCTGGAAATCAGAATCACTCATATTCACAGTGATGTAACACGTTTTGTGATGGGTAGCTCCAAGATCTAAATACACAGGACCCGATGTGAGAGCACTGCTCAACTTACTTTACGACAATTTCTATAAAACAAGAGCTCTGAAGCAACTGATAGTCGAGAATCCATGTACGACGTCAATACACCACGATAGAGTACTTTTTCAACGAAAATATGATACTTGATGATTCTGACATCAATATAAATGTATCGAAAATTTGCGAAATACTTTGTTTTGGTAAAATTCGAGTCCAGAGTTGTAACTAGAATGGTGGATTTGAGAATCTGCTGATTGGAATTCGAGAAATAACGGACACATGTAGATATGAACGCGAATGTTGTGACCGTGAGTCGTGTTGTCGCGATTCCACTGCAAGCTAGCCTGGCCTCTAGCCATGCCGATTGCACAGGTCAGCCTAACTTCCAGGTGGAGCGAGTAAGTTAGCAATTCGAATGGCGTCGTACAAAGGTCGCCAGCATAATGGGAACTGTGTTGCATGTCAGCAGGCACGTGGAACAAAAAGCGAACAGTTTCATATCACTGCACTAACCAGGATATAAAACAGGTTCTGTGGCGTATGGGGCCGTTGAAGCTCTGGTTCACCACAGCTCACATGCTGTGAAGCACAGACCAGTCCGCCGCTCGCTCCCGATGAGTTCAACACAGAATCAGCAGCCCACTGATAACGCAAGATATCACCATAGAGCAGTGCCTACACTGGGAAGAAAATACAGGATGGGTCAAAATGAATTTCACAGATTTTGGAAATATATAGAAATTTATTGAGATAACTTTCAGAATCAATAGATGTGTTATTTCTTAGCTAACAAACTTAAGTTTTATTCGCCTAATGCATCAGTATCCCATTCTGCCACCAGGAGCTCCAGAGCAGTGCACAGTTAAAGTGGGTACGGATTGGTGCGGATTGTGCTCGCTCTCCGGACTTGACAACTTGGAATTTTTTTCTCTGGGGTTTAATTAAAGATCGTGTGTATTTTCTCGCTTACCAAACAAAAACAACCAAAAAAACCGAACCTAAACTGCAATTTCACGAGTAATGTCGAATTTTCTGCAACGAGTGTGGGAAGAAATTGATAACCTATGGGATGTTTACTGCATCGCAGATGATAGTCACATGGGACAAAAATGACACTCCACAATTTTTTGGGAAACTTGACGTTGTTTGCTACACCACATCTACCTATTCTTAAAGTTATCTCAATAAATTTCTATATCATTCCAAAATTGTGAAGTCCGTTTTGACTCAGCAATAGAGTTCACCGATTTGGGCTTAGTCCCTAAATGGATCTGCTGAAGGCTGGGACTGTTTATAGAATGATCACAGCAGAGTGGAATATTTATGTTATGGAATATATCAGTGGGGCACAGATATTTTTTTGTTATTTCTTTAGCTGTACTTGTTGTGTCTGGGAGCTGGACACTGTTTGTTGGTGCTAGGGCCTGTTCAGACAGGCATATCAGCGGCGTCTCATGCGCTGTTGACAACGTATAGTAGTCACAGTAACCACATTGACTAGTGCCAATGTGAAGTTATGACAATGAAATATGAGCAAAACTCGTGACCTTTTTGATGTGTTCTTCCCATATAAGTCGTCTCCAGGACACGGTACATCGCAAGCTGTGGTCTCAGTGCAGAAAGTCATCTTGCAGGTAACACAGCAGCACAAGTACGTAACATGCCGCCGTTTCAAAGTGCTTGTCGATGGTGGAGATGCGGTGCTTACCCTGTGCGGAGCCAGCGCTCGCGGTAGTAGAGTCTGCGCGTGCTCTCCTCATCCGACCAGTATCGCGCTACGGTGACGTAGCCACGCACACACAGCTCGCCCACCGTCCCCATGGGAACAACTTTGCGCTGCTCGTCCACCACCTTCACCTGGAACTGACAGCCTAAAGACACAAACTGTCTCCCAGCAGAGTCTGTAAAGAAACTCGTTCTCTACTTAAAAAAAAACCTTTTTAAATAATAAAACATAACCGATACAAGGAATCTGTTAGTCATGAACGAGAAAAAATTGGTAATTCAGTACAATTATTATATAGATACGATAAATCACTTTAACGTGGGCCAAATGACCAATTAAAGTCAATATAATTCCAGTAAACCTGCAAAAGTAAAACAAGTTATTGTAGGGGCCTACATAGACATCGCGCATCTGCTAGATGCCCACGGAATACGTAATTTTGTTTTGAAGCTGACAGCCAATGGGAAAATAGGTGCAGTTTTCAAGCAGTAATGGCGGACAGCATCAGCTGGTAATATACGTAATTTTATGGTAGCTAATTTTACTACACAAAAAATAAAATATGTACTCCCTCCAAAAGAAGTTACAAACAATCATTAAAATAAAATTATAATGAGCAGCAAAATGTCTGAGAAGAATTTTGAAAGAAAAATATTAACTGAACTTTATTTTGGCGGGTTTTCAACACTGTCAACAAGACGAAATAATGGATAGAATATTTATTGGGACTAAACAAAGTTGAGATATTGTGACAGTATTTTTAAAATAGTTCATTTAACTGCAATTGTCTTTAATTTGGAAATGAGGGCGTAATAATTTTCTTTTAATGTCTTAACTGTTGCTGTAGGCAGTGCAATGACGTCAGCGGTGGTCCGCGCGGACGATGTGTGAAGTAAATCCTGGTTCGTGGCGTGAAGATAATGATGGATCCTCCTGTTTCATTAATATTCCAGTTACGGCGGTGGTCAACGTCTCCGTTGTTGTCGAATCAGCTGGCAGCACTGGCGGGATGATAATAGTTCCAGTGTGTGCGTTGTCGTTACGCGCGCGACGTTTTATTATTAAAACTTTATTAATCACGCGGTGCGGGTAGGTCGGAGTTATGCAACGTCTTTAGCATTTAATTATTTACCCGGTTAATGCCAATACTTCGTACAGTTCTTTCACCGCGTTGCCACAGGAAAACAGTCACATGTGTTTTTCGCTATAACAGTCCGTTAAACATCAGTTCAATAACGTCGTCGTCTTTAAGACAGTTTGGACGATATAATAAATGTTTCTTGATCAAATCACAGCACTGTTCTTTTACTTAACATTTTGGTTTTTGGTCTTTAAGACAGTTTGGACGATATAATAAATGTTTCTTGATCAAATCACAGCACTATTCTTTTACTTAACATTTTGGTTTGGTCCACTTTCACGCAATTCTAACAGTTAGTGTCTCCACACGACAATGGTGTCTGGTTCATGGCTAATTGTCACAAGTTCACACAGTTTGTAAAATCGTCACCGCAAACACTAGATATACTTTTCAGGTTTTACTGTTCACTTAATAATGCACGATCTCCTGTTAACACAGCGGACGCACTGTAATTAATTGTTCTTCCGCGTATCACCGTCTTTCACGCCGAACTACTTACGTTTTCCCACCCGCGAACCGGCCGCGTGTCACAACAATTCGCACGCATTCTATCGATAGTCGTTCGCTCTCTCTCTCTGAAACAGTACTTCTCCAAGCCTAACCAAAGATTTACAAAGCATATAGAACCATACTTCCCCCCAAGAACCATGGACCTTGCCGTTGGTGGGGAGGCTTGCGTGCCTAAGCGATACAGATAGCCGTACCGTAGGTGCAACCACAACGGAGGGGTATCTGTTGAGAGGCCAGACATACGTGTGGTTCCTGAAGAGGGGCAGCGCAGCCTTTTCAGTAGTTGCAGGGGCAACAGTCTGGATGACTGACTGATCTGGCCTTGTAACATTAACCAAAACGGCCTTGCTATGCTGGTACTGCGAACGGCTGAAAGCAAGGGGAAACTACAGCCGTAATTTTTCCCGAGGGCATGCAGCTTTACTGTATGATTAAATGATGATGGCGTCCTCTAGGGTAAAATATTCCGGAGGTAAAAAAGTCCCCCATTAGGATCTCCGGGCGGGGACTACTCAAGAGAACGTAGTTATCAGGAAAAAGAAAACTGGCGTTCTACGGATCGGAGCGTGGAATGTCAGATCCCTTAATCGAGCAGGTAGGCTAGAAAATTTAAAAAGGGAAATGGATAGGTTATAGTTAGATATAGTGGGAATTAGTGAAGTTCGGTGACAGGAGGAACAAGACTTCTGGTCAGGTGACTACAGCGTTATAAACACAAAATCAAATAGGGGTAATGTAGGAAAACGTTTAATAATGAATAGGAAAATTGGAATGCGGGTAACCTACTACAAACAGCATAGTGAACGCATTATTGTGGCCAAGATAGATACGAAGCCCACACCTACTACAGTAGTACAAGTTTATATGCCAACTAGCTGTGCAAATGATGAAGAAATTGATGAAATGTATGATGAGATAAAAGAAATTATTCAGGTAGTGAAGGGAGACGCAAATTTAATAGTCATGGGTGACTTGAATTTGTCAGTAGGAAAAGGGAGAGAAGGAAGCATTGGTGAATATGGATTGGGGGGGCAGAAATGAAAGAGGAAGCCGCCTGGTAGAATTTTGCACAGAGCATAACTTAATCATAGCTAATACTTGGTTCAAGAATCATAAAAGAAGGTCGTATACATGGAAGAATCCTGGAGATACTAAAAGGTATCAGATAGATTACATAATGGTAAGACAGAGATTTAGGAATCAAGTTTTAAATTGTAAGACATTTCCAGGGGCAGATGAGGACTCTGACCACAATCTATTGTTTATGAACTGTAGATTAAAACTGAAGAAACTACAAAAAGGTGCTAAATTAAGGAGATGGGACCAGGATAGACTGAAAGAACCAGAGGTTGTAGAGTGTTTCAGGGAGAGCATAAGGGAACAATTGACAGGAATGGGGGAAAGAAATACAGTAGAAGATGAATGGGTAGCTTTGAGGGATGAAGTAGTGAAGGCAGCAGACGACAAAGTAGGTAAAAAGACGAGGGCTAATAGAAATCCTTGGGTAACAGAAGAAATATTGAATTTAATTGATAAAAGGAGAAAATATAAAAACGCAGTAACGAAGCAGGCAAAAAGGAATACAAACGTCTCAAAAATGAGATCGACAGGAAGTGCAAAATGGCTAAGCAGGAATGGCTAGAGGACAAATGTGAGGGAGTAGACAACATTCCATTAGAACTACTGACGGCCTTGGGAGAGCCAGTCCTGACAAAACTCTACCATCTGGTGAGTAAGATGTATGAGACTGGCGAAATACCCTCAGACTTCAGGAAGAATATAATAATTCCAATCCCAAAGACAGCAGGTGTTGACAGATGTGAAAATTACCGAACTATCAGTTTAATAAGTCACAGCTGCAAAATACTAACGCGAATTCTTTACAGACGAATGGAAAAACTGGTAGAAGCGGACTTCGGGGAAGATCAGTTTGGATTCCGTAGAAATGTTGGAACACGTGAGGCAATACTAACCTTACGACTTATCTTAGAAGAAAGATTAAGAAAAGGCAAACCTACGTTTCTAGCATTTGTAGACTTAGAGAAAGCTTTTGACAATGTTAACTGGAATACTCTCTTTCAAATTCTAAAGGTGTCAGGGGTAAAATACAGGGAGGGTAAGGCTATTTACAATTTGTACAGAAAGCAGATGGCAGTTATAAGAGTCGAGGGGCATGAAAGGGAAGCAGTGGTTGGGAAGGGAGTGAGACAGGGTTGTAGCCTCTTCCCGATGTTATTCAATCTGTATATTGAACAAGCAGTAAAGGAAACAAAAGAAAAATTCGGTGTAGGTATTAAAATTCATGGAGAAGAAATAAAAACTTTGAGGTTCGCCGATGACATTGTAATTCTGTCAGAGACAGCAAAGGACTTGGAAGAGCAGTTGAACGGAATGGACAGTGTCTTGAAAGGAGGATATAAGATGAATATCAACAAAAACAAAACGAGGATAATGGAATGCAGTCAAATTAAATTGGGTGATGCTGAGGGTGGGAGAGCCAGTCCTGACAAAACTCTACCATCTGGTGAGTAAGATGTATGAGACTGGCGAAATACCCTCAGACTTCAGGAAGAATATAATAATTCCAATCCCAAAGACAGCAGGTGTTGACAGATGTGAAAATTACCGAACTATCAGTTTAATAAGTCACAGCTGCAAAATACTAACGCGAATTCTTTACAGACGAATGGAAAAACTGGTAGAAGCGGACTTCGGGGAAGATCAGTTTGGATTCCGTAGAAATGTTGGAACACGTGAGGCAATACTAACCTTACGACTTATCTTAGAAGAAAGATTAAGAAAAGGCAAACCTACGTTTCTAGCATTTGTAGACTTAGAGAAAGCTTTTGACAATGTTAACTGGAATACTCTCTTTCAAATTCTAAAGGTGTCAGGGGTAAAATACAGGGAGGGTAAGGCTATTTACAATTTGTACAGAAAGCAGATGGCAGTTATAAGAGTCGAGGGGCATGAAAGGGAAGCAGTGGTTGGGAAGGGAGTGAGACAGGGTTGTAGCCTCTTCCCGATGTTATTCAATCTGTATATTGAACAAGCAGTAAAGGAAACAAAAGAAAAATTCGGTGTAGGTATTAAAATTCATGGAGAAGAAATAAAAACTTTGAGGTTCGCCGATGACATTGTAATTCTGTCAGAGACAGCAAAGGACTTGGAAGAGCAGTTGAACGGAATGGACAGTGTCTTGAAAGGAGGATATAAGATGAATATCAACAAAAACAAAACGAGGATAATGGAATGCAGTCAAATTAAATTGGGTGATGCTGAGGGTGGGAGAGCCAGTCCTGACAAAACTCTACCATCTGGTGAGTAAGATGTATGAGACTGGCGAAATACCCTCAGACTTCAGGAAGAATATAATAATTCCAATCCCAAAGACAGCAGGTGTTGACAGATGTGAAAATTACCGAACTATCAGTTTAATAAGTCACAGCTGCAAAATACTAACGCGAATTCTTTACAGACGAATGGAAAAACTGGTAGAAGCGGACTTCGGGGAAGATCAGTTTGGATTCCGTAGAAATGTTGGAACACGTGAGGCAATACTAACCTTACGACTTATCTTAGAAGAAAGATTAAGAAAAGGCAAACCTACGTTTCTAGCATTTGTAGACTTAGAGAAAGCTTTTGACAATGTTAACTGGAATACTCTCTTTCAAATTCTAAAGGTGGCAGGGGTAAAATACAGGGAGGGTAAGGCTATTTACAATTTGTACAGAAAGCAGATGGCAGTTATAAGAGTCGAGGGGCATGAAAGGGAAGCAGTGGTTGGGAAGGGAGTGAGACAGGGTTGTAGCCTCTCCCCGATGTTATTCAATCTGTATATTGAACAAGCAGTAAAGGAAACAAAAGAAAAATTCGGTGTAGGTATTAAAATTCATGGAGAAGAAATAAAAACTTTGAGGTTCGCCGATGACATTGTAATTCTGTCAGAGACAGCAAAGGACTTGGAAGAGCAGTTGAACGGAATGGACAGTGTCTTGAAAGGAGGATATAAGATGAATATCAACAAAAACAAAACGAGGATAATGGAATGCAGTCAAATTAAATTGGGTGATGCTGAGGGAATTAGATTAGGAAATGAGACACTCAAAGTAGTAAAGGAGTTTTGCTATTTAGGGAGTAAAATAACTGATTATACTCGAAGTAGAGAGGATATAAAATGTAGACTGGCAATGGCAAGGAAATCGTTTCTGAAGAAGAGAAATTTATTAACATCGAGTATAGATTTAAGTGTCAGGAAGTCGTTTCTGAAAGTATTTGTATGGAGTGTAGCCATGTATGGAAGTGAAACATGGACGATAACTAGTTTGGACAAGAAGAGAATAGAAGCTTTCGAAATGTGGTGCTACAGAAGAATGCTGAAGATTAGATGGGTAGATCACATAACTAATGAGGAGGTATTGAATAAGATTGGAGAGAAGAGGAGTTTGTGGCACAACTTGACCAGAAGAAGGGACCGGTTGGTAGGACAGGTTTTGAGGCATCAAGTGATCACAAATTTAGCATTGGAGGGCAGTGTGGAGGGTAAAAATCGTAGAGGGAGACCAAGAGATGAGTACACTGAGCAGATTCAGAAGAATGTAGGTTGCAGTAAGTACTGGGAGATGAAGAAGCTTGCACAGGATAGAGTAGCATGGAGAGCTGCATCAAACCAGTCTCAGGACTGAAGACCACAACAACAACATAGAACCAGAACATTCATATTCGTACAATATAAAACAGTAGCAAAATGAATGAAGAAACAATGTGACGTATTAACAAATAAAGAACAGTTGAAATAAATGATGCATAAGTACTATGACAAGGTAATGAACAAGAGAAAAATAGTATCGACTTTTGGGGAAAGCAATGTCTTTACAAGTCCAAGAGTGTTGCTTCATCTTATGTACGAGGTCCGATTGATCGCGAAATGGAAACCACAGGAAAAATCCGATGAAACTTTGCACCAATGTGTTAGACAGTGTTTATAGTATGCCCGTCCATCGCTTCACGTCGATCTCTTCAGTTCTGAGCACGTAAAGACGCCTAAAAAATATTGTCTTCTGCCAAGTATGAGAGATTTCGCCTGATTTCATGCAGCCCACACAACTTAACTGTCAATGCATGTTCTTCTTTATGAAAATTCTCGGACTCACACTGCAGGGGCAATGACAGGAATCGTTAGCGCTAGAATTTCACCCGGAACAAGTCCCGCCCGCTCATCCCTCCGGAACAAGCCCCGCCCATTCACCCCCGGTTTTCCCGGTCTTTGTTCGGCGCCTGGGCATCGTTTCAGTTGACCCACGTGGTTTACCGTGTTCGGATGCACTTGGAGTTGTTACATTAATGTCTTGCTAGGTCTTAAATGTTACCAGATAGTTAAAAGACACGTTACCAAAAACGTGCACAATTGGCGTCAGCTGTGCCAGGTACTTCGACAGCAAACATAAAAGAAAACAATTTAGCACTGAATTCTTTAAATGCGAGAACTCAGACAGTATGTGTGAAACAAGCACTAGTGTTCACTATACTTCCAAAGGGCATCAAAATTACTTTGTTCATGCTAGATCGATCCAAGGTGTTTTAGCATGTTATTCAGTGAATAGTTTTGCTGACAAGTTTTAGGGGTGGAAGAAGAACTAGCACAGCTTGAAGAATGTTTTACATCCGTGAAACACTGGAGCATTTATTCCCTCCATACGTGCTCTGTGACAAACATACACATCATCATTATTATTTTTAAAAAATGGTTGAAATTATATTTAAGAAATTAATAAATCTTTTGGTTAAAAACAGACAGGACAAAGAATAACGACAGATTATTTTCCTGAGACTTTTGCAACAGCATATAGGACACTAATCACACAGAAACAGTCACAATTCTTTATAACATCGTTTATAACACGCAGGTATGGTATTGGAAGAGTTTACAAGTTAAAAAATTCACCCATTACCCATGCAAATACTAACGAAATAAGTCATATAAGCAAACATCTTATTGCTTTCATTAGGCATTTCTACTTTACGGCATTCTTATATTCTTTAATTTTCGTGAGCTACTATGAGCACCTACATAAACTAAACGTCTTTGACTTATTTCTATATAACGTTGATTTTAGGCAACGGAGTTATTCGACTGCATCCGTGGATTTACTCCCGACATGACAGATTCAAAACCATTGTTTTCGCATTGTATGTTTGCTCTGCTGTTTTCCTCAAATAAACGTATTATAATAAGTGAATTAGTTAATGAAAACTTGTCCTTATTGCCCTTAAATAACATCACGTTATTTTTGTTTCCTCTTGCTGGCGATGCTTTCAATTCTCTGTCAATATTTTCATTTCTTTAATAATGCACGTTCATATTATATTACAATCCAGCAAAACTTAAATTTCTTATCGTCTTCCAGTTTGGGGAGCTGGCAGCTGTTTAGGGGAGGGCCTTACACTGTGGATAGGCATGGAGGGGTGTGAATGGGCGGGACTTGTTCTGGGTGAAATCCTAGCGCTAAGGGCACGTGGCAATGACGATGCTCCTTCAGTGGGAAGTGTTTGATCGTCTAACAGGCAGCCCGGACTTGCCGCCCTCTGATTCTCATTTCAGCTCACACGAATCGCTGGCTATGAAGACAGAATTTTAGCACAGGAGAGAACCTGCAGATCAGGGTATAGAACTAGCAGGAAGTACTGGCGGCTGCCTTCTATGACGAGGTTAGTACAGCGCCACGACGACTGTGTAGTGAAGTAGCAGGAAGGTGTAGCTAACTGCTGCAAGTAAAACACTTTTGATTTTCACAGTGATTTAAATTTCGCGATCAATCGGACTTGACATTCCGAATAGCCTTCGTATGATACACGGAGGCGTGGATCCAGGGTTCGGTTTGGGAAAAGGGGGCGGGAGGGGTGGTCAGAGTTTTCGACTGTCTCCTCCACATCAGCGCTACTGACAGCCATGTAAAACTACAAGGTAAGTAACCTGCAAGTATTTACATTAATTACAATTCTTCTTGTTCGTACACTCTTATATCAAGACATTTCCTGTATCCTTGTAAAAATGGTTTACGGTGGATCAAAACAAAAACAACAACAACAACTACTACTACTACAACCACAGTTATTGTTATTGAAATAAATGGTTGTAGCACCGTTATAAGTTGCACTGAGAAGTATCTTTTTTTATTTCTTGATGGTGATTAATGTCGGACACCTGTGTGTATTTTCAAACCATCCATATCGTGTGACAAAACAAGAGATAGCCTATGTACCAAAACTGCCCCTGCAGTGATGCTCAAAGCAGCACTGTGGTCGACGACTCAACGACAGTAAATAGACCACATAGAATAGACGTTAGAGTTGCCTTTTGAGGTCTATCCACTGTTGTTGAGTCGGCCACAGCGCCGCTTTGAGCATCACTGCATGGGCAGTTTTGGTACATAGGCTATCACTTGTATTGTCACACGATATGGATGGTTTGAAAATAGACACAGGTATCCGACATTAATCACCGTCAAGAAATAAAAAAAGATACTTCTCAATGCAACTTATAACGGTGCTACAACCATTTATTTTAGTTATAAAACGAAGTACGGACCAATTTTTCATCTACAGCAAGCTCCAAGTTCGTATTACTATTATTATTATTACGTATTCATTATAAATTATCGTGCTGTGATTTGCGTTCGTCAAAGTCGTTGACTGTTAAGGCAACGGCACTTTCACTGGTGGTACAGGCATGAAATTCCCAAATTATTATCACCGTCATTATTTCTGGTGCCTTACTAGAAGGTAGGGGATAAAGCAAACTATAATGATGTACAGAGAGACTAAAATTAATCAAGGCTAATGTAGCTTATAACAGAACAAATCACACTACTGTATTCACCCACAGGGGAAGTGTGAATTCATTCATTCATTCATGCATCGTATTCCATATATCCCATCAAGAAGTAAAACATGCAGGGATGTGGAAGGAGTCGAGGTACACATTAACGAAAGATAAGCATTTCATAAAAACTTAATGTGTACAGTGTACAAACAATGAACTACTACTACTACTACTACTACTACTACTACTATTGCTACTACTATTACTAGATGGATTATTGCTAACTGAGCTTATGGCATCTGAATTTAACATTGTAAGCTAGAAGATAAGCTGCTACTCTGAAAAATGCTCCTGCCTCCTCAACTAAACTAAATAAATGCTGTTTATCTCCTAGAGACGAGAATCAATACTTATCCTGCGAGTTTTCTTACAAGATAGATTAAGGAAAGGCAAACCTATATTTATAGCATTTGTAGACTTACATAAAGTTTTTGAAAATGTCGAAATTCTGAAGCTAGCACAGGTAAAATACAGGGAGCAAAATGCTATTTGCAGCTTGTAAAAAGACACCAGATAAAAGTCACAACAGTCGTGGGGCATGAAAGAGAAGCAGTGATTGAGAAGGGAGTGAGACAGGGTTATAGTCTATCCCTGATGTTATTCGATTTGTACACTGAGCTAGCAGTAAAGTAAACCAAAGAAAAATTTAGAGTAGGAATTAAAGTCCGGGAGGGGGGGGGGGGGGGAAATAAAAACTTTGAGGTTTGAGATGACATGCTAATTCTATCGGAGACAGTAAAGGACTTGAAGTGCAGTTGAACGGAATGGACAGCATCTTGGAAGAAGGATATAAGATGAACATCAACTAAAGCAAATCAAGGGTAGTGGAATGTAGTCGAATTAAATCAGGTCATGCTGAGGTAATTAGATTAGGAAACGTGGCACTTACAATAGATTATGAGTTTTGCTGTTTGGGAAGTAAAACAACTGATGATGTCCAAAGTAGAAAGAATCTAAAAGGTCACTGTCAAGAAAGGCGTTTCCGAATAAGAGAAATTTGTTAACGTCGAATATAGATTTAAGTGTTAGGAAGTCTTTCCTGAAAGTGTTTGTCTGGCATGTAGCCATGGATGGAAGTGAAACATGAACGATAAAAAGTTGAAACAAGAAGAGACTAGAAGCTTTTGATACGTGGTGCTACAGAAGATTAGGTTGGTAGATCGCGCAACTAATGAGGAGGTACTGAATAGAACTGGGGAGAAAAGAAATTTGTGGCACAGCCTGTCTAGAAGAAGGGAACGATTGATAGGACAGGTTCTGAGACGTCAAGGGATCACCAGTTTAGTGTCGAAGAGAAGTGTGTGTGTGTGGGGGGGGGGGGGGGGGGGGAGGGGGGAGAGGGATAAAAATTTTAGAGGGAGACAAAGGGATGAATACAGTAAGCAGACGCAGAAGGATGTAAGTTATTCAGAGATCAAGAGGCTCGCACAGGTGAGAGTAGCATGGAGAGTTGCATCAAACTAGTCTTCAGACTGAAGGCGACAGCAACGCCAATGAGCTTAACAGCGATTTGACTGGGCAGGTATTTCTGAAATAAAATAGTTACTAACATCTGTAAATAAAGAGATCTGTTTACATGACTGTGACTTGATTGTAGAACCTTGTTTTACAGCAATGAACTGGGATATCACCAGTACTGTAATGTTCTTTCAAGGGATTCCATGACAGCCATTTGGCATCCTTGTGTACGCGTCCATTTTTCTGTACTACTATCATGTCTTATTCATGAAGTGTCAATGCCTATCTTACCAACCGTCCTGATGGATCCTTTAGGCATATCAGCCAGTGTAAAATTGTAGCCATCTACAACAGTGAATGGTATACCATATAAATATGTCACCACTTACAGATTGCTCAAATAGCTGTAAGGCATTCTTTCTCATTTATACTGTCTTTTCAGGCTCGGAGAGTATTCTGGAGATGTAAGTAATCATCCTCTGAGCGCCTTGCACGGGATGCACGAGTACTGCACCTATTTCATAACCACTAGCATCTGTGTAAGAGTTCATCTCTGCATTCCCATCCAAAGTCACCAGGGATGGAGAGGACGTGTGTTTTTACTGCTTCTCGCACCGCAAAAATTTTATGTCTCCCCTTGGAACAGTTCCTGCAGCATCCATGCCTTGCAACTGAAATTTCTTCTGAAAGTCTGTAATAGGAGGATTTAGGTGAATTTTTATGACCTGGACACGCTTCAGAACTGTTGTCGTGCGGATTACAAGCACTTAAAATGACTTTGTAAAAACAATAATGTCCTCTAGACAGCAAAGACAGGTAACAATGGCAACTATTCGTCAATGTCAGTACTCGGTGAAGCCAGGACATATCGTTAGCCGGAAAGTAGATATCTCTGGTGTGTAATCGGCAATTGTAGTACAGTATGGATCGCAATTGAGGGTAATGAGCCGACCTCCCTGGACTGTTTCAGCTGCCCGTATGCACACATTCTTAGGGGTGCGAGCCGGCCGTTGTGGCCGAGCGGTTCTAGGCGCTTAAGTCCGGAACCGCGCTGCTGCTACGGTCGCAGGTTCGAATCCTGCTTCGGGCATTGATGTGTGTGATGTCTTTAGGTTAGTTAGGTTTAAGTAGTTCTAAGTCTAGGGGACTGATGACCTCCGATGTTAAGTCCCATAGTCCTCAGAGCCTTAGGGGTGCGACTGTTCATGGTAGTTGGTGACAAAGAGCTGTACTTGTGTATTTGTGATGATTATGATCGTCACTGGCATATAGATTTCATTTGTGAGGCTGAGCATTTTTTGTCACTCGACTAGAGCTTCACAGTTTAACTGAACATCCTGACTGTTGACTAGAGCTCCTCTCATTCATGATGGTGGGATAAATGTGTCGCAAATGATAGGCAGTTACCCAGAATAATCTTTATTGCATTAAGTTGTTAGAGCAGTTTCGTCAGTGGAGCTCCATCTCCCAAAGTCTATGACCACTAGAGACACCTGAAAAGAAGTGCCATCCAAGGATAATATTATAGCTCAATTCTAGTATAACAACGAATCTGAATGGTCGTGTGCAGACATTGTTCATTGTTGTTGTTGTTGTTGTTGTGGTCTTCAGTCCTGAGACTGGTTTGATGCAGCTCTCCATGCTACTCTATCCTGTGCAAGCTTCTTCATCTCCCAGTACCTACTGCAACCTACATCCTTCTGAATCTGCTTAGTGTATTCATCTCTTGGTCTCCCTCTACGATTTTTACCCTCCACGCTGCCCTCCAGTACTAAATTGGTGATCCCTTGATGCCTCAGAACATGTCCTACCAACCGATCCCTTCTTCTGGTCAAGTTGTGGCACAAACTTCTCTTCTCCCCAATCCTATTGTTAATTATTCTTCCAAAAGAGTTGCTATTGACTGGTGTATTCTTCATGTGCAGCATTCAGCACAGTGACCATCGAATTTCGCATTTTTTGGCCACGATAAGCATCCAACTGCACAAAAAAATCATACTTCTGAACTGACATGTTAGTGTCCAACAAACTTCGATAATGGCATCAGTATAATTTCCCAACATCTCCGAAACTACTCTTGGAGGTTTGTCATCTGTGGCTGCCTTGTCTTCACAAATGAGTACCTTGTCATATCCCGATTTCTGTAGCCGGGCGAGCGGCGTAATGGTCATCGAAAACTCTACTTCTTTCCTTACAGCAGCGTAGGACCTGCCTAAGACGTTCACATTTGAAATATACCGACATGTTGTTCTTCACTCCCCAAATGCTCGTTTACCTACGCAGCGATCGAATTGTTGAGACAGCCGGCTTTATTTCTGTTGACAAGAACTTTAGATGTCGTCTAATGGTTGCGAAATTCTCAGTGTTGATTTGCCTTGTAGAGATGCGTACCACTGATTAACGGACCACTTTTTGAATTGGCGATGCTACTTACTCCTTGCTAGGTTTACCATTCAGTAGGCCTATTTCCAGCTGTCTGGCTGTGACAATAATATACGAGACAAGACTTCATACACTACTGGCCATTAAAATTGCTACACCACGAACATGGCGTGCTACAGACGCGAAATTTAACCGACAGGAAGAAGATGCTGTGATGTACAAACGATTAGCTTTTGAGAGCATTCACACAAGGTTGGCGCCGGTGGCGACACCTACAGCGTGCTGACATGAGGAATGTTTCGAACCAATTTCTCATACACAAACAGCAGTTTTCCGACGTTGCCTGGTGAAACGTTGTTGTGATGCCTCGTGTAAGGAGGAGAAATGCCTACCGTCACGTTTCCGACTTTGATAAAGGTCGGATTGTGGCCCATCCCGATCGCGGTTTATCGTATCGCGACATTGCTGCTCGCGTTGGTCGAGATCCAATGACTGCTAGCAGAATACGGAATCGGTGGGTTCAGGAGGGTAATAGGGAATGCCGTGCTGGATCCCAACGGCCTCGTACAACTAGCACTCCAGATGACAGGCATCTTATCCGCATGGCTGTAACGGATCGTGCAGCCACGTCTCGGCACCTGAGTCAACAAATGGGACGTTTGCAAGACAACAACCATCTGCACGAACAGTTCGACGACGTTTATAGCAGAATGGACTATCAGCTCGTAGACCATGGCTGCAGTTACCCTTGACGCTGCATCACAGACAGAAGCGCCTGCGATGGTGTACTCAACGACGAACCTGGGTGCACGAATGACAAAACGTCATTTTTTCGGATGAATCCAGGGTTTTGTTTACAGCATCATGATGGTCGCATCCGTGTTTGGCGACATCGCGGTGAACGCACCTTGGTAGCGTGTATTCGTCGTCGCCATACTGGCGTATCACCCGGTGTGATGGTTGGGGTGCCATTGGTTACAAGTCTCAGTCACCTATTGTTCGCATTAACGGCTCTTTGAACAGTGGACGTTACATTTCAGATGTGTTACGACTCGTGGCTCTACCCTTCATTCGATCCCTGCGAAACCCTACATTTCAGCAGGATAAATCCACGACCGCATGTTGCAGGTCCTGTACGGGCCTTTCTGGATACAGAAAATGTTCGACTGCTGCCCTGGCCAGCACATTCTCCAGATCTCTCACCAATTGAAAACGTATGATCAATGATGACCGAGAAACTGGCTCGTCACAATACGTCAGTCACTACTCTTGATGAACTGTAGTATCGTGTTGTAGCTGCAAGGGCAGCTGTACCTGTTCACGCCATCCAAGCACTGTTTGACTCAATGCCCAGGCGTATCAAGGCCGTTATTATGGCCAGAGGTGGTTGTTCTGGGTACTTATTTAGAATGATCTTTGCACCCAAACTGCGTAAAACTGTAATCACATGTCAGTTCTAGTATAATATATTTGTCCAATGAATACCCGTTTGTCATCTACATTTCTTCTTGGTGTAGCAATTTTAATGGCCAGTAGTGTAAATCGATGCACTCGTCGTGCGGGCAAGACAGCATCGGCGCCGGAAATGGGTGACGCTTCCAGTAGCGTACTTTAGGGAAAAACTCAATGCACTGCGGCAAATAGGCGCGTGGCAGAGAACACTCTTGTCCTCGGTGTAACGCGACATTTATTGTTTAGGACAGTTGAAAGGGTCCTGTAGTCCCCTTTCATTATCATTTTATTTACTTTCCAGTGATACAAAACTCTCTGGCAGGCGTGAGTGAATGAATTTGGTGTGTTTCATGTTGCTATACGGTGGTTTAATCTGCTGTAGAGAATCAGCGGTAGTCGTACAGAATGGCCAATCCTTGGGCAAAGAGGTTTGCTCTCCTTGCGTGAAAGTTACCGGTGTTAGGTTAGGTTGGTGGCGGAAGCCTCATCTCTGGGTTTTCCTGGCCACGGGGTCGCGTGGGAGGCGTTGGAGTGTGTGAGACGGTCTGTCTGCTTCCAGCGAGCCGAGGGTCTGCAGCCGAGCTCTGTTCGGAGGGTGAGTTGGGTTAACGGCGTGGCGAGTTGTCTCGTAGCGAGAGGGGAGCTTTTAGTTTTTGGTCTCGCATCTCGTCTTATAAAGGTTGTTTAATGCAAGGCTTCCGCAGGCTTTGTTTGATTCCTAATGCAGACTTTGATCCATTAGAAGAACGTAACACAAAGGTGTTGCATATATAAGAAGTGCGCCCTCGGTTCAGTGTGAATGTTTGTCTTCCTGCAACTGCGTCTGTATACGTTCTAATCTTTCCTGAACCTTAATAATTTTGCCTCTTCCTGAATTTTCTTTGTCTCATTTACTTATGTCCACTGGAAGCCATCCACGTGGTTCAATATTAGAGTTTGTTGGCCCACTGCCATCAGCCTTTGTCCATTCAAATGTGCCTTCTGAAAAATGTGAATTGTTCGGGGCTGCGTGGTTTAACGTGATTAACCACTTGGGCATACGAGTGTGTTGTAAAACGTGTACCGTTTCACAAGAAATTGTACTTAGTTACCAGACAACAGCAGTTGTGTAGATGCATGACACCAGTGTTTTAAGGAATAAATAATTTTGCCACCAATCTTATCCTGTGTACCGATGTTACGTCTCTATTACCTATGCCATTTATCTTGTAGTTTCCTAGTTAGCCCATCCATAGCGTTTCCATGCGCACAGGTTCAATAATTAGTGTTCCCTTTTTACTTAAAAAATATTCTTTAAAATAGATGTTTTTTCAGAAGTGTTGCTGCAAACTGCTCTTACGCACAGTGTTCACTCATTATTTACTTTATGTTAATATTTGATTCACGTGAAAAGTGCCTGGACCAAACTAGTAATTACATCCCATTCTTTACGAGTGATGGTACAATGAATGTTCTCTTATGAATCTCTTATCTTATGATTAAATTAATTAATTTTCCGATCAGCCGAACCCTTTATTTTTCGTGTGGCTGGAGTTGGTGGCGACCCAATCTCTTACGTTGATTTCAATGTCAGATAGCATTTTCTTATTGAAAGTGAGCTTCACGCAACTTGCACATAACGCCAATTTTTTCCGCAACTTACACATAGTGACCATGACGCAAGCTAACTTGCACAGTTTATTCAATCACAAACAGGCGACCGCGGACACACAGGCGGTGGCTAGGTTCCACAGATGCTCTCTCTGGACTTCCACCGGCCGTCAAGGTGATTGCGTGACCAGGGAGACCTGTCCGTTGGACAGCACAATGGCTGCTCGTTTCTCGTGGTCGCTTTTCGCGTCCAGTGCAGTATTAGAAAAGCACTCCGTCTTCAGGCCACGAGTGGCCTACCGGGACCATCCGACCGCCGTGTCATCCTCAGTGGAGGATGCGGATAGGAGGGGCGTGTAGTCAGCACACCGCGCTCCCGGTCGTAAGATGGTATTCTTGACCGAAGCCGCTACTATTCGGTCGAGTAGCTCCTCAATTGGCATCACGAGGCTGAGTGCACTCCGAAAAATGCC
The DNA here is from genome assembly GCF_023897955.1 of Schistocerca gregaria. Lineage (NCBI taxonomy): Eukaryota > Metazoa > Arthropoda > Insecta > Orthoptera > Acrididae > Schistocerca > Schistocerca gregaria. The sequence goes on along the minus strand of NC_064925.1, from coordinate 521,310,456 downwards.
AACAGCGCTTGGCGGCCGGATGGTCACCCATCCAAGCGCCGGCCACGCCCAACAGCGCTTAACTTCGGTGATCTCACGGGAACCGGCGTATCCACTGCGGCAAAGCCGTTGCCGCAATATTGGAGCTTACACCAAAATTAATAAATGCTGAATCACATGTGTCACTAAAGAGCCAGTAGGCTCACTTGAAGCGGAAAAGATGAACGATTCGGCGTGCTAAGACGCGCCTTCGACATTCGCATTAGTTTATAAGTCATTGTAAGTTTAATGTCATAAATAATTCATGAACTGTAAAAGTGAATATCTCGGTAACATATAATCCGATTGCAACAAGCGAGGTGTCTACAGGTACATCTCGTAGAACTTTATTCATACAGTGTTAGTAGATTTACTGAAATTATTCGCATATTTAAATAAGATAGCGAAAAGTGGATTTCGCACAATTAAAGACAACTTTTCTACTAAATAAATAGAGAAACATTAAAAATAGCTGGAATACCGTAACGTTAGATATATAGGAAATTATTTAACGTGTAATTTTAAATTGCTTCAAACGGCTCAGATGGCTTTAAGCACTATGGGACTTAACATCTGCCGGCCGAAGTGGCCGAGCGGTTCTAGGTGCTACAGTCTGGAACCGCGGGACCGCTACGGTCGCAGGTTCGAATGCTGCCTCGGGCATGGATGTGTGTGATGTGCTTAGGTTAGTTAGGTTTAAGTAGTTCTAAGTTCTAGGGGACTGATGACCTTAGAAGTTAAGTCCCATAGTGCTCAGAGCCATTTGAACCATTTGAACTTAACATCTGAGGTCATCAGGCCCCTAGACTTAGAACTACTTAAACCTACCTAACCTAAGGACATCACACACATCCATGCCCGAGGCAGGAGTGGAACCGGTGACCATAGCAGCAGCGCGGTTCCGGAATGAAGCGCCTAGAACCGCTCTGTCACAAGGCCGGCTTTAAACTGTTTGTTAATATCTACACTTGTACATCCGGAAACAGAGGAAAATCATAGAAATTATTGTTTATAAATGAACTACGGTAGATAAAAGAAAACTGATAACAGCAATATATTTCTCGGAAAAGTTTCCCTGTAATTTGATGTATGATATGGTATAAAAGGTCTAAATTAAGAATGTCAGCAGTTTTCACGTTTAGTAGTTTAACTGCTGTGGTGCTTGACCGAGGTTTACTGGGCGAACAGCGGCAATTTGGAGAGGAGTCTACGTACGGACGCCGTTGGAGGCGGTCAGACTATGTTAACAGGAAGTTTTATATGAGGAGCAGTGAAATAGTCACTAGTTCGCGTGCGTGAATTATTCAGAGTTCCTACTTTCGAACACAGATATTTTGGGGCATCTGATGAACTTCTTGCCGGCCGCGGTGATCTCGCGGTTCTAGGCGCGCAGTCCGGAACCGTGCGACTGCTACGGTCGCAGGTTCGAATCCTGCCTCGGGCATGGATGTGCGTGATGTCCTTAGGTTAGTTAGGTTTAAGTAGTTCTAAGTTCTAGGGGACTAATGACCACAGCAGTTGAGTCCCATAGTGCTCAGAGCCATTTGAACCATTTGATGAACTTCTTACTTCCCGGATTGTGTGTGATACAAGCCGCACTTATAAGCTCTGAGTGTGTAACCACTGTGGAATTAATAGTTTGAGATGCTGTTGAACTTCAACGGTTTTCTAAAGATAACCCACGCAATTAATCGTGGCTTATTCAACCGCCTCCAAGATCTTAAGTAACTCGGCGAGGGTCTGAAATTAATTTATTGTGAACTGCAAATTTCGATTTTTTCTGTGTTCTTATTGGAAGAGAACTCAGATTTGTGAAACTTCCAAAACTGCATGAGTGCGTGCGGGGTTTTTGCATAGCAGATCCTACCTGCATTTATATTAAATATTTTTGTGGAACATTGGGTACATTACCCTACTAATGTGAGTTGGCGCCCCATACACGAAACGTAGCCAAACTTGTAAGTCCAACCACACTTACGTGGGCCCATTAAAGTGTTTTTGCTGTGTATGTGCGGAAAAATCTTTTCGTACAGTAGCACGCGAGGGCTACCAGCTGATATAGAACTTTCGAACAGTTTAGAACTTTGATTTTCAGCGAGTTGATGGAGAGAGACTGTATTCTGTTCCATTACGTTTCGGGTGTGCATCCGCAAGGATTCTCCTTCTTGTAATGTTTCGGCTGTGTTACGTTCAGCCATCTTCAGAGTGAGCCGCAAGACTGCCGCTCCAGTGCTCGCTTCGTCCCTCTATACCAGGGGTCTCCAACCTACGGCCCGCGGGCCGAAACCGGCCCGCGAGAGCCGGCAAACGGGCCCGCGTTAGCTGGCCGGACATCCCCGGTATCCGGCCCGCCAAATATCTGAGGTGGTTCCTATATTGCCAACAATTGAGTCTCGAGGCCTATCGCGACCAATACACCGCGACAATGGCTCTGCTACTCGCTACAAGACTGCATAACCGAACTTATTGTTGCACCGCTTGAAATAACAATGCATTGACATTACCTCTGTTACGTCTTGCAGTAATAGTGTTGATAACAATGATTTTGAGATTTCGTTAACTTTGCAAGGGGCTTTCGTGAAGAATGTGCAGTGACATACTTTTTGTCGGAGAAATTCGCCAGAATAAAATAAGCCTGAATTTCTGTCAGGTACGTCCACCAATCAAAATTATGTAATTAAATAAAAATCGTAATTCATTTCAGTGCTGGCTATTCCCACAACCTTCGATTTTTGCGATTTCATCTTTCCTGTAGCCTTACATTACGGTGATCATGGAGTGCTAGAGTGCTTTAATCCCACTAGGTAGATCTTGGCCCTTATGACTTCGTGGAGGAGTCAATGTGTCCCGCCGACTATAAAGTTTGGAGACCCCTGCTCTATACTCGTGTACCGCGCAACTGCGCATGCAGCCACAGACGCAAATGCGCCAGAGGCAGTGGTCGGCGGCAGAGACGTGCACAATGCGCGAGTTACATCTATGCTCCGCTTTCGATCTGTGTCGACATGTCGATATATCGTTGTGAGCTACATTGTGACGACGTCTTTGTGAGTTTATTACACCAAATGCCGGATTCCAAGGTTTATCAAGGTTGAAACCACTATCTCTATGAAATTCGACGTCAAGATAATCTCAATTGCCTCCTTCACTATCGAGTCCCAAAAAGATGATGTAGTTGCCAGAATTTCGATGTTGTCATACAACATACACTCCTGGAAATGGAAAAAAGAACACATTGACACCGGTGTGTCAGACCCACCATACTTGCTCCGGACACTGCGAGAGGGCTGTACAAGCAATGATCACACGCACGGCACAGCGGACACACCAGGAACCGCGGTGTTGGCCGTCGAATGGCGCTAGCTGCGCAGCATTTGTGCACCGCCGCCGTCAGTGTCAGCCAGTTTGCCGTGGCATACGGAGCTCCATCGCAGTCTTTAACACTGGTAGCATGCCGCGACAACGTGGACGTGAACCGTATGTGCAGTTGACGGACTTTGAGCGAGGGCATATAGTGGGCATGCTGGAGGCCGGGTGGACGTACCGCCGAATTGCTCAACACATGGGGCGTGAGGTCTCCACAGTACATCGATGTTGTCGCCAGTGGTCGGCGGAAGGTGCACGTGCCCGTCGACCTGGGACCGGACCGCAGCGACGCACGGATGCACGCCAAGACCGTAGGAGCGTACGCAGTGCCATAGGGGACCGCACCGCCACTTCCCAGCAAATTAGGGACACTGTTACTCCTGGGGTATCGGCGAAGACCATTCGCAACCGTCTCCATGAAGCTGGGCTACGGTCCGGCACACCGTTAGGCCGTCTTCCACTCACGCCCCAACATCGTGCAGCCCGCCTCCAGTGGTGTCGCGACAGGCGTGAATGGAGGGACGAATGGAGACGTGTCGTCTTCAGCCATGAGAGTCGCTTCTGCCTTGGTGCCAATGATGGTCGTATGCGTGTTTGGCGCTGTGCAGGTGAGCGCCACAATCAGGACTGCATACGACCGAGGCACACAGGGCCAACACCCGGCATCATGGTGTGGGGAGCGATCTCCTACACCGGCCGTACACCTCTGGTGATCGTCGAGGGGACACTGAATAGTGCACGGTACATCCCAACCGTCATCGAACCCATCGTTCTACCATTCCTAGACCGGCAAGGGAACTTGCTGTTCCAACAGGACAATGCACGTCCGCATGTATCCCGTGCCACCCAACGTGCTCTAGAAGGTGTAAGTCAACTACACTGGCCTGCAAGATCTCCGGATCTGTCCCCCATTGAGCATGTTTGGGACTGGATGAAGCGTCGTCTCACGCGGTCAGCACGTCCAGCACGAACGCTGGTCCAACTGAGGCGCCAGGTGGAAATGGCATGGCAAGCCGTTCCACAAGACTACATCCAGCATCTCTACGATCGTCTCCATGGGAGAACAGCAGCCTGCATTGCTGCGAAAGGTGGATATACACTGTACTAGTGCCGACATTGTGCATGCTCTGTTGCCTGTGTCTATGTGCCTGTGGTTCTGTCAGTGTGATCATGTGATGCATCTGACCCCAGGAATGTGTCAATAAAGTTTCCCCTACCTGGGACAATGAATTCACGGTGTTCTTATTTCAATTTCCAGGAGTGTACTTTGACCAGTGTCAGTACAGTGCACTGCCACTCGCGACTTGTTAGGTTGTAAAAGTCGTGTATACCTCCGGTGTTCTGTACATTTTTCTTGGACAGTACGAGTTGTTTGTACAATGTAAGAAAGGCCACATTCTCATTAGAAGAAGAAGGAGAATTCTTGCGGCTGCACACCCGAAACTTAATGGAGCAGTCTTTGCGCCGCCAAAACCTGAAGATTCACAGACTGTATTTTATTTCGTCATCCACAGCACATCCAGACTACCACACAACCCGTAGGGTCGTATCGGACGCATACAGTTCGCGTTGCGGCTTTGCACTGGGCGACGCATCCACTGCTACAGCCCGAGATTGTCTGCTAGAGCAGTCGGGTGGGGGCGCGAACTCGTAGTAGTGCGTCGACACGTAAACACACCATACTTGACGTGCGGAAACTGCGTTTTGCTGTACTGAATATGCTGAAATAAGATTGTTTAAGGATTAAATTTTGACGAGCACGTTCCACAGGCAAGAGGATGGCGGATAACAGTTCGGTAGCGGTCGCCTAAGGCGTTCGGGGTGTCACACTCGCCACTTCCGTCTTTATGTTCGCCACTCGCTGGACGCTCTTCCCGACACAAAAGAAGAAGGCGGCGCTGCGTTGCTCACCTCACCTCGACGTGCTGCGACACGGCTCCCACGGTGTTCAACATCTGATCCTCCGTGTCGGTTGGCTGAGACTGGAAGACCACGGGGCTCGTCTCCGTCAGGCCGTACAGAGACTGCAGGCACAAGACAACACGCCAGGTCCGTATTAATGGGTGACTTTTGGAATGCACACAGAAAAAGATACACGAGAATACCAGGCACCTTCGGAAATTGAATTTCGATAATATTAAACAAAATTATGAAATAGGAGAGAGCGTTGTACCTGGAGGATAGTGCATCTAGGAACACGTTGTAAGGTGGTCATGTCGTTTGGATTTTTGTATGTTGTCGTTGTGCACGTCAGAGAGAGAACAAGTTACGTTACTGTTAAACAATCTTTGGTTTGTAGTGGCACAGTCTCTGCCTCTGTAAAGTGTGATGTATTCTTAGTTAAAGTGTGGTAGCTGATGGACGTTTTCTGTAGTGCTGTGTTGACTTGTGATTGTATCCGTTAGGTGAAGAAAGATTTATTGTAAAGGACAGCAAGGATGAGTATGATGTATACAGGGTGTTACAAAAAGGTACGGCCAAACTTTCAGGAAACATTCCTCACACACAAAGAAAGAAAATATGTTATGTGGACATGTGTCCAGAAACGCTTACTTTACATGTTATAGCTCATTTCATTACTTCTCTTCACCTCACATTAATCATGGAATGGAAACACACAGCAGCAGAACGTACCAGCGTGACTTCAAACACTTTGTCACAGGAAATGTTCAAAATGCCCTCCTTTAGCGAGGACACATGCATCCACCCTCCGTCGCATGGAATCCCTGATGCGCTGATGCAGCCCTGGAGAATGGCGTATTGTATCACAGCCTTCACAATACGAGCACGAACAGTCTCTACATTTGGTACCGCGGTTGCGTACACAAGAGCTTTCAAATGCCCCCATAAATGAAATTCAAGAGGGTTGAGGTCAGGAGAGCTTGGACGCCATGGAATTGGCCCGCCTCTACCAATCCATCGATCACCGAATCTGTTGTTGAGAAGCGTACGAACACTTCGACTGATATGTGCACGAGCTTCATCGCGCATGAACCACATGTTGTGTCGTACTTGTAAAGGCACATGTTCTAGCAGCACAGGTAGAGTATCCCGTATGAAATCATGATAACGTGCTCCACTGAGCGTAGGTGGAAGAACGTGGGGCCCAATCAAGACATCACCTACAATGCCTACACAAACGTTCACAGAAAATCTGTGTTGGTGATGTGATTGCACAATTGCGTGCGGATTCTCGTCAGCCCACACATCTTGATTGTGAAAATTTACAATTTGATCACGTTGGAATGAAGCCTCATCCGCAAAGAGAACATTTGCACTGAAATGAGGATTGACACATTGTTGGATGAACCATTCACAGAATTGTACCCGTGGAGGCCAATCAGCTGCCGATAGTGCCTGAACACGCTGTACATGATACGGAAACAACTGGTTCTCCCGTAGCACTCTCCATACAGTGATGTAGTCAACGTTACCTTGTACAGCAGCAACTTCTCTGACGCTGACATTAGGGGTATCGTCAACTGCACGAAGACTTACCTCGTCCATTGCAGGTGTCCTCGTCGTTCTAGGTCTTCCCCAGTCGCGAGTCATAGGCTGGAATGTTACGTGCTCCCTAAGACGCCGATCAAATGCTTCGAACGTCTTCCTGTCGCGACACCTGCGTTCTGGAAATCTGTCTCGATACAAACGAACCGCGCCACGGCTATTGCCCCGTGCTAATCCATACATCAAATGGGCGTCTGCCAACTCCGCATGTGTAAACATTGCACTGACTGCAAAACCACGTTCGTGATGAACACTAACCTGTTATTGCTACGTACTGATGTGGTTGATGCTAGTACTGTAGAGCAATGAGTCGCATGTCAACACAAGCACCGAAGTCAACATCACCTTCCTTCAATTGGGCCAACTGGCGGTGAATCGAGGAAGTACAGTACATAGTGACGAAACTAAAATGAGCTCTAACATGGAAATTAAGCGTTTCCGGACATATGTCCACATAACATCTTTTCTTTATTAATGTGTGAGGAATGTTTCCTGAAAGTTTGGCCGTACCTTTTTGTAACACCCTGTATAGTGGAAGGCGAAAAGAATATAAATTTTGTATAATACTACTTTTTTTTTAAGAGAAGAACTTTGAAGTAACATTGCAGCTCTGCACGCCTAATTTGTAGAAATGGTTATTGGGAGCTAGCTAAATTCGTTCACTTGCTCAGAGCTGAGAGAAAGACCACCCCACTTCCCACTTTCCTCGTTAATGCATTAATATATTAACTGATTAAGCTGTTTGGTTTTTATATAAATTTTTTAAATATTTTTTGCTTTTAAATCATTGTTCACTGTGTTAAGCTTTGTACTGTTCAGTCCAAGGTCATGTTTGAAGATCACGAGAAATTTTACTCTGTATTTTTGAATACATACTTCATTCTAAAATCGTTGACTTGGATTATCATTTCATAGGAATAATTACTCTCCCCGTCGCATTGTTTACCATTACGCATTACCTCATGTGGTATGCAATAGTTGTAAATTTTATTTAGAAACAGAAATGTAGCTTAGTCGCTGCCTGCTTGCTGTTTGCTGATGTGCTTTCGAGAAATCTGCAACAATGATGTCAAGATGCGAGGCAAGTGGAAACTTTGATTAGGACCAGATAATTGTCGTACTTCAGTTGCTCATTTAATATAAAGACATGTTGTATTCAGGCCAATTACAGTTCAATTAAAATTAGGTTCCGTTTAATCAAAGGTTAGCATGCGAGTTTAAGCTAGATAACAGTTCGTGGATACATAGTTTTCGTAATACGCAGACTTTTATAGAGTGGGAGGTAACGTTGGGCTAAATTTCATACAGACGCAAATGTGATGGGGAGGTTGCAACGTGTTTCCTGCTCCATGTTTCAATCCAGTAACTGATTTTAAAATCACAGGAAGGAATGTGAACTGGAAACAATCATAAGCAATGTCCAGCATTTTCTGCTGTTTTTACTGTGTGACATCAGGTTGTGTTTTGCGCAGCGTTTGTAAATATTAAAAGTTCTACATATTTAATTACTCTATAGTAAATTAAGGATATTTCGAAGATATCGTTAAGGTGAGTAATATTCAGCACATATTTAAAAACTTGCTGTTTAGATTGTGGACAGTTAAGCCACCCTACATCGGTGGTGCACCATCTTGTACCTCGAAATGGAAGAACGTCTCCTACCATGGAACACGAGATATTTACAAACGATCTGAGTTACTTTATTGCCTTAACAATTTTCCCTGCCTTGAAATTCGAAATCTGAGTTGTTGCTAGCCACTTCCATTTCGAATTGTCTTTAACTTCTAACTGGTTTTCGTAATACTTCATCTCAATTTGATGTAACTTTCTGATTTTGCATACGTAGAAAGTAATGTAACACACAGACCATTAAATACAGTGTTGACAAAATTTTCTTTAGTGCAACATTTTTAAATGTGAATAGAATATTTATTCCTAAGTAAATGACCAAATTGCTCAAAAGTTTTCGAACGCCCTGAAAGTAAGACAAAAGTAGCTAGTTGTCAGATTCAAATACGAATTAGCTATATTGTTTTCCCAGCGATATGCTTACTACAACGTTTAAGAGTAGTGTTCCATGTTTTTAAAAATGAAATCGTTCACAATACAACTTTCCGTTGATATGCTTCTTGGGTTCCAAGTATTGCATGCCCCTTCATAGGGCCGTCCGGGGTGGACGAGCGATTCTAGGCGCTACAGTCTGGAACCGTGCGAGCGCTACGGTCGCAGGTTCGAATCCTGCCTCGGGCATGGATGTGTGTGATGTCCTTAGGTTAGTTAGGTTTAAGTAGTTCTAAGTTCTAGGGGACTGATGACCTCAGAAGTTAATTCCCACAGTGTTCAGAGCCATTTGGACCAGTTTTGAACCCTTCATAGGACGTAAACAAATCAGTAAACACGTTTACGGGTAAGAAAGGGGCATTTTGTTAGGGGTAGGCCAAAAGTCACATCAAAAAGATATGACAAATATATGGTAGTCACAAGTAAACGTGATAGATTCAAAACAGCGCCAGTTTTAGCAGTAGAACTAAACCGTAATGGGGAAAAGCCATTGAGTGTAAGTGACGGTGAACAGACGTCAACAGGCAATGAACTATAACGGGCAAGTGGCGGCTGAGAAACCATTATTGACAGATATTAGTAGACAGAAGAGGCTACATTGGGGAAGAAAACATGAAAGTTGGGCAGTAAATTAGTGGAAAAAGGTACTTTTCACGGACGACCCCAAATTTGAGGTCTTTCGAACAAAGCAACGCAAGTTTGTTCGCCGGCTGCCAGGTGAATGAATGTTACACTAATTTGTATCTCCAACATCAAAGCATGGAAAGGGTTCCCTCATGGCCTGGGGATTTTTGGAGGCGGTATGACTGGTGATCTTGTACAAATAAACAGAACAATGAAGAAAGAAGATTACCATTGCATACTACAGTATCATGCAAAGCCATGTGGAAGATGTTTGATTCGTAAGGGATTCGTCCTACAGCGTGATAACGACCCTAAATACCCTTCAAAACTGTGTAAAGCGTATTTGGCAAATGTAGAAAAAAGTAGGAACTGAAAAATATAAATATGATCTGGCCGTCCCAATCCCCTGACTGTATTTCTGTTGAACTGCTTTGGGACCACTTGGATGGAGCAGTAAAATCAAGGCCTATTACCAACGTTTATCACGTCTGTACCAGACTACAAGAGGAATGGCGGCGTATCACCGAGGAAACCCTGATGAAGCTGACAGCAAGAATGTCCTGTGTATGCAAAATGGTGATTGAAGGCAAATGAGACTGCTTTGAGGAGAGTAAAGTTTGACTGCTTGTATTTAGTATCAAAATGGTTCAAATGGCTCTGAGCACTATGGGACTTAACTTCTAAGGTCATCAGTCCCCTAGAACTACTTAAACCTAACTAACCTAAGGACATCACACACATCCATGCCCGAGGCAGGATTCGAACCTGCGACCTTAGCAGGCGCGCGGTTCCAGACTGTAGCGCCTAGAACCGCTCGGCCACTCCGGCCGCCATTTAGTTTCAATAAAAGATTAATCCACATATGACTTATGAGTATTTCTAACATTTCTGGTTCCAGTTTGCAGTTTTCCTCAAAATGACTTTTGAGCGATAGTGTAGGAACAGCTTTTCACATCTGGAGCAACCTTACTTTACTAAAGTATTTTTGTAATTTCAGAAATGGGCTGCAGCCGACCTGTAGTGAATGCTACCGTTTCAGAGTGGAGTAAGGAAATACACGGTGATTGAAATTAAAGTTGCAGTTTCAAAACGTTAAAAAAAATGAACCACGCTCAGAAATGATGTCAAATTTGAACAGAATACTATCGAAACGTTGTGGAAATAAAAAAAGTTTAACGAAAATTTTCCCACTAGATGGCATTGTAAGCGACAGAATATGCAAAATACAAGGCGTGGGGTACATGGCTGTTCCTGAATTTGTGTCTGAGATGCTCGGGATGACTGTCTCAATGCAGGATCACGCGCTCCTGTTAAAGGTATTTTACAAGAACGGTGACTGTGCGCCAGAAGCTCTGTGGAAGTTCCGGCTAATCAACTCTATGAAAAAAGGCGTTGGCCCGATGTCTTCCAAGGCTCTGGAGAAAATGATTACGAAATTCGGCAAGACAGGTTCTTTTGAAGTGCAATGTGGTTTTCAAAAATGCCTGTGAACACAGCGCATAAAATTCTACGAATGATCCTTAATTGCCATCCACACAAAATTACCCACGTTCAGGAGTTGCTTCATGCTGACCTGGCTATGGGAGAAAAATTTGCTCTAGAATTTCTTGCCCGCTTGGAAGTGGACAATGAGCTACTGTGAAGCCATATGTGAACACATGAAGCCCATTTCCATTCCCAAGGACAAGCCAATTCGCAAAATTGCAGCAGAATGTGGGCAACGGAAAATCTACACGCATATCAACCGGTACCATTTCATTATGCAAAGATGACTGTGTAATGCGGGCTGACAGCATCGTGTACTGTAGGGCCATATTTTTCATAAAGATCGTTGCTGCGGGTCCTGTTACCTGTACCGTCAGTGGTGACCACAATGAGAGTCTTTTGAAGACCAACGTCATTCTAATCTTTCAACAAGTTGAATGTGTAAGAAGGTTTATTTTTATGTAAGATGGCGTTCCTTCACGCATTGCACAGCCAGTGCTTTTTATGCAGTTTTTGATCTCAGGACAATTATAAACTGATGTCATTGTTGCTTTTTATTCAGTTTTTTGCGTCAAGATAATTAGAAATCGACTTTCCCCATCCGATGTGGTAAGATATACATTGTCGTGGTGAATGGGTTTACCTAACTAGCCGTGCTGTAACTATTGTTCAAATCGTTAAAATGGTTCTGAGCACTATGGGACTTAACATCTGAGGTTATCAGTCCCCTGGAATTGGAACTACTTAAACCTAACTAACCTAAGGGCATCACACACATTCATGCCCGAGGCAGGATTCGAACCTGTGACTGTAGCGGTCGCGCGGTCCCAGACTGAAGCGCCTAGAACCGCTCGGCCACAACGGCCGGCCGTAACTATTGAATGCCAGACTTGCGCGGGCATGCACATTGCACAGTACGGTTGGTTTAATGTGCAACTCACACCACAGCCAACGGTTTGGGATTCATCTGTCATTTGTAGCCAAACCACTTTCGTTACGCAATGAGAAAATTTCCGTTAATTTTTTGTTTGTTTTCCGTAATGTTTTCCCCCTTTCTTCAACAATATACAGTTCAAACTTGACGTTCTTAGGAGCGGTTCTTTTTTTACAGCGTTTTAAAACTGGAGCTTTAATTATAATCGCCCAGCACATCAAACTTCTATTATATGGCTGGCCAAGAGGTAAAATTCTTTAAAGTAGTCCAAGACACAACACCCTGTCCTAATAAAGAAAATTTGAGAAAAACAGTCGAATGTTTTGTGAAACGATTTGTCTAAAAGGAAGAAATAAAACGAATTTGAGAAACATTTGACCCGCCTTTGAATGATGATCGAAATCATGTACATCAAAGGACGTGCTGATTGAGGAGTTACAGTTCAATGTTTAACTTATATTCCCAAAACGTTAAAGAGTCCTGCAGGATACCCATCTTGTGGATTATGCAGACAGTGCTGCCTGCTGTGGTGCGGCCTCGAGATAATATTGCTGTACATGATTTTTGAGCATTATTCAAATGCGTGGAAAATGTTTCTCTAACCTGATTCCTTAAGTGTTTCAGTAATTTCAGTAATAAAACATAAAATTGGAATTTGTTTTATTGCTCTCAAAAACAATATATGTGTTAAGGCGTGTTAAATTTTTCACATTAATGAAACGCATTGTTCCGTTTATTTCTATAGAATCTGAATGGCACTTCATAACGTTGTCATCAAGGTCAACAGTATTCTAAAGGACTGGTTCTTTAGTAAGCATGGTATGTTTTTATGCACTACCACCTTTTGAATAAGTATCTTTTAAATATTAGTAATTATTCACATCAACTGAAAATTATTTTTTATTTATTTGAATAATCTGAGATACACTTAGTGATGTGTTGTTGACAACAGTGTAGATACTAGAAACTAAGTATTTGTTAAGCTTCATACGTTTTTTCACTATTTTACGGTTCAGTACTTCTAAGTAATGTGTATTTTAAAGAATTTTAGTTTCGCATCAACTGAAGGGAAATTTTCTTTTTATTTTCATAGACATAAAGATGATTGTCAATCAACCGAGATGGGTTATCAACAAATTTAAATTTTATGTTTTATTGCAATCAACACTACTAAAAATATTTTTAGGTGACAAGCTAAAGCATTAGTTGTTTTCAGAACTGCACGCCTACTTTACTGTATTGAGTTTTATACATTAATTCCACAGATAAATATGTAAAACTCAATACGGCAAAGGTAATATGCATTATTTAAAACTATTAAAAAATATTGAACAAATCGCTGTTTCTCAGTCACCAGACGGTGTCAGGTTTACAAAATAATCTATTTTATTAATTTTAGGCATTTTCACAAAATATTTGCTCATTTTTACTTCAGAGTCTTATTTTCAAGTTTTGTTCAGAAAACATGAAATGCCACACCTATGTGACTTTTTATGCGCAAAATAACTAGGCCTTGCAGAGATGAACTTTTTGGTACTTTATTTGCATAGCTAGCAGAAGCTGTTCGTGAAATATTGAACTCTTGAAGTTTCTCTTAACTTAGTAGCAACTGAATCTTACTTTTGCAAAACTAGAACTCACGCTAGCAATTTTGATAAACTATTTGAGCATTTCTCACACTTGGTTTGGCTATAAAAATTCGGGCAAAAATCCATTGCGCAATCACTGAAACGTTTGCCTCAGAAAGGAATCAAATTATTAAACACACATATGCGTATGTCGCGCTCTCCTCTCCCCCCTTCCCTCCCCCCCCCCCCCCCCCCCCCAGACAGAAGTCAAAAGACTTTGGGCAAGCAGTGTTTCTGTGTCAGGAACAGATAAACGTCTTTGCCAAAAACACTTCAGCTCATGAGTCCCCACAGTCTCAATCTTTAACTTTCCTATTCTTGATTTCGGAAAATTGTGAAAAATGATATTTATTTTGTAGCAGTTACTGGGATATGCCGACGACATTGAAGCCATAGAAAAATGCAACATTACACGCTACTGTTGATTACTCCCTGATGAGACCAACCAACAGCGATGTCTCTGGTATAACTACCTGTGGGCACGCTCGCTATCGTTGAATACAGTTAGTGGCTGGACCGTTGGTATAGGAGCTGGTTGTGGGCTGTTGCATTGTGTCCTATAAAAGTTCAGTAATAATAATCCAGCCTACAGAACAGCCGATGAACAATTTTAAAAGACAAAAATGGAACATCAGATACACTCCTGGAAATTGAAATAAGAACACCGTGAATTCATTGTCCCAGGAAGGGGAAACTTTATTGACACATTCCTGGGGTCAGATACATCACATGATCACACTGACAGAACCACAGGCACATAGACACAGGCAACAGATCATGCACAATGTCGGCACTAGTACAGTGTATAACCACCTTTCGCAGCAATGCAGGCTGCTATTCTCCCATGGAGACGTGGCTTGCCATGCCATTTCCACCTGGCGCCTCAGTTGGACCAGCGTTCGTGCAGGACGTGCTGACCGCGTGAGACGACGCTTCATCCAGTCCCAAACATGCTCAATGGGGGACAGATCCGGAGATCTTGCTGGCCAGGTTAGTTGACTTACACCTTCTAGAGCACGTTGGGTGGCACGGGATACATGCGGACGTGCATTGTCCTGTTGGAACAGCAAGTTCCCTTGCCGGTCTAGGAATGGTAGAACGATGGGTTCGATGACGGTTTGGATGTACCGTGCACTATTCAGTGTCCCCTAGACGATCACCACAGGTGTACGGCCAGTGTAGGAGATCGCTCCCCACACCATGACGCCGGGTGTTGGCCCTGTGTGCCTCGGTCGTATGAAGTCCTGATTGTGTCGCTCACCTGCACGGCGCCAAACACGCATACGACCATCATTGGCACCAAGGCAGAAGACACTCTCATCGCTGAAGACGACACGTCTCCATTCGTCCCTCCATTCACGCCTGTCGCGACACCACTGGAGGCGGGCTGCACGATGTTGGGGCGTGAGCGGAAGACGGCCTAACGGTGTGCGGGACCGTAGCCCAGCTTCATGGAGACGGTTGCGAATGGTCCTCGCCGATACCCCAGGAGTAACAGTGCGCCTAATTTGCTGGGAAGTGGCGGTGTGGTTCTCTCAGGCACTGCGTAGGATCCTACGGTCTTGGCGTGCATCCGTGCGTCGGTGCGGTCCGGTCCCAGGTCGACGGGCACGTGCACCTTCCGCCGACCACTGGCGACAACATCGATGTACTGTGGAGACCTCACGCCCCACGTGTTGAGCAATTCGGCGGTACGTCCACCTGGCCTCCTGCATGCCCACTATACGCCCTCGCTCAAAGTCCGTCAACTGCACATACGGTTCACGTCCACGTTGTCGCGGCATGCTACCAGTGTTAAAGACTGCGATGGAGCTCCGTATGCCACGGCAAACTGGCTGACACTGACGGCGGCGGTGCACAAATGCTGCGCAGCTAGCGCCATTCGACGGCCAACACCTCGGTTCCTGGTGTGTCCGCTGTGCCGTGCGTGTGATCATTGCTTGTACAGCCCTCTCGCAGTGTCTGGAGCAAGTATGGTGTGTCTGACACATCGGTGTCAATGTGTTCTTTTTTCCATTTCCAGGAGTGTAGGATGTTGTGAATGGACCGCGTGGACAATTAGGTATCCTGACACAGGTTTCCATTCACCTTTAGTTTTATTACAATCGGAAAACACGTTCCCCAATTGGTTGTGAAACGGAAACTAATATTCAAATAATTGAACATTATTTTATCACAGCAGTGCAATCAGACGGTAAGTTCCTGCACAGGTAATGTTCTACATGATTAGTGGCATGGGCCCGTACTCTGAACTCGCTAGTGTCGCTTAGTTCCCACATTTGAGTAAGTCACACAGTCAACTGGGTAACAGAATTTCATACAAAGATCAACACAATTATTGCTGACTTTCAGCGAAGAAAATGTCTGCACAAATGCAGTCTGTCATAGTCGAAAATGAATAAGTTCAAACTTCCTCTTAGCCCCTCGGTTCTTACCGCAACGAAGGAAACCAACTAGAGACCATTAGCCCTGGTCTGCTCTCTTCATCCTATGCTTGGTCATGTACACTCCAATCATGTTAGCTCTTAACTTCTACACCACCATTCGAAATTATTTACAAGTTTTTGAATATACTTCACACTAAAACAAATAAGACGTAATTTTAGATTACATATGCGTTCCAATATCATACAGATTAAGTTCGTATACAGCTGAAATTAAGTTTTTTGGAAAAGCATTTTAAACTATGAATCGGACCTGGTGGGACTCAGTCAAGTTCACAATTTAATTTGCATGCCTTGCGTTACTGCTTTATGCAAATGACACAACAGTGCTAGAATTTGTAATACATAAATAAAGAACAATAATATTAATTATTAATGCAGAGCCCTAATTTGCTGTGTAATTGTGAATTTCTGGTTTAGCACACAACTATTACAGTGTGATGTTTCTTTGTTTATAATTAATTCCTCAGCCGACCGCTGTGGACGAGCGGTTCTAGGCGCTTCAGTCCGGAACGGCGCTGCTGCCACGGTCGCAGGTTCGAATCCTGTCTTGGGCATGGATGTGTCTGATGTCGTTAGATTTAAATAGTTCTAAGTCTAGGGGATTGATGACCTTAGATGTTAAGTCCCATAGGTTTAGAGCCATTTGAGCCAGTTAATTCCTCTTTTGGCGTAACTGAGCCGTACGCCCTGGCTTCGCGGCCAGAGCAGTGCCTCTCTGGCTATCGATGTTCGTCCGTGGTATAGCCTTCCGATCAGGGACGTCGGTATGAGGGTCTTTGACTGGAAGACTATTTAAGAGTGCGTGGCGTATCGGTTGCCTTCGAGTCCTTCGAGTTTGTTTGAACAGTGGCGCTATGATTGTGCGGAGCCGACAGGGTCGCTGAGTACGAGTCCGATGAGAATACTGTACTCGAGTCTGAAAGACCAATTTGTACAGGTGTTCACAGAGGTGACCCTTTGTTGGTTTGGTGGCTATGAAACATGTGGTTGGTCTAAGCGATTTGTTATCAGCAATTTTCCCACAATTTACTGTACAAGCTCCTTTCGCCCTTTAAGAAATGTCTTAACTTAAGTTGGCTGTAATTTAGTACAGTGTTCATATTTAAAGAACTGGGGACTGATGACCATAGATGTTAAGTCCCATAGTGCTCAGAGCCATTTAAAGAACTATCACATGCTGTTGTTGTTCTACTGTACTTTATATATTTTGTGCTTTAAAGGAAGTTCCTTTTACTCAAACATTACGTAAAGATTTGCCAAAATCCTAAGAGAATTTGATCTAAAAATAAATAAGAAGAAAACAAAAGCTATGCTAGTAAGGGAGACATAAGAAAACGGTAAAGTTAATATTAAACTTGAAGATGATGTTCTAGAGCAGGTTGAGAACTTCTGTTATTTGTGGAGCACAATCACTGACGACAATAAATGTATCACAGATACAAAGAGAAGAATAGCCCTGGTAAAGCAAGTTTTCCAAAATAAAAAGAATTTACTAACAGACAATCATATAAGCCTAGAAAGCAGGAAAAAGTTTGCCAAAACTTTTGTCCGGAGTGTCTTAACACACGGATGTGAAACGTGGACTATGAGAAAGGCAGAGAAAAAGAGACTGGAAGCAGTGGAAATGTGGATATGGAGAAGAATGACGAAAACAAGCTGTGTAGATAGAAAAAGTGATGAACAGGTTTTAAGAGAAGTGAATGAGAACAGAACGCTGCTAAATTATATAGGAAGAAGAAAATCAAAAATGATAGGGCACATAATGGGACACAACCAGGTCCTAAAGAATGTATTTGAAGAAAAAATTTTAGGGAAAAAATACGTTGCCAAGAGCAATGTATTTTAATAACATCAATGAAGATATGGGGATAAAATCGTATGAAGAATTGAAGAGGATGACAATGGAGAGAAGGACGTCGCTAAATCGACAAAGCATAGCCTTTAGTTTATGATGATGATAAGTAAAGATTATCTGGGTGCGTGATCACTGAATTGTTTATAATTCTAGTACGATTAAGTGCGCTGACCCTGTTTCTTTTCATAACTCAGGAGGTGTTTCTGTACTAGCTGCTGACTTACTAAGGGCGTGTGGAATGCGAGTGATTGGCTTAACCCTATATGGGCTGCTGTTGATCCAGAGTTGTTTCATAAAAGCAGGTGCTCTTGTTTGCTTTTGTCAAATAGTTACTTCTTACTCGAAGTGTCAGCAAGTAATTCAAATCGTTGGTCTGCTAAGATGGTACGAGAGAAGAGCAATCATCTATTGGCTTAATTTGCAGCTGGCTAAATTAGGAGGTTAAAATTGAATTTATTTGTGGCATTCAATGCCAAGGGATAATTCTAATACTTTTAACTGCTTTTGATTGCAAATTTTCTGTGTGTATGTGCGTGGGGTTACGTTTATTTGTTGCCGTTATTAAACATCTTAATTGAGCGCTATGACTTCTTGTCTATACCTGGTGTTAACAGGTTTACGTCACTGGTATCATAAGTTATTCTAACCACAAGGATCAAGACATGGACTATTAAGTGAAAGGCACAAGTGTATTGAAGGACATAATATTTGTAAAAGTAATACCAATATTGTGGCACATTAACCACCCCCCCCCCCCCCCCTCCATCCCACAAGTTAAGTACTGTTGTTTGACTCTTGGTTGGCAATGGATTTGCAAGGATTGTATTTGTTGAAACTCCCTGGCAAATTAAATCTGTGTGCTGGACCGAGATTCGAATTCGGGACCTTTGCCTTTCGCAGTTCTGCAGCATCGCAGGAGAGCTTCTGTGACGTTTGGAAGGTAGGAGACGAGGTACTGGCGGAAGTAGAGCTGTGAGGACGGCGCGTGAGTCGTGCTTGGGTAGCTCAGACGGTATATCACTTGCCCGCGAATGGCAAACGTCCCGAGTTCGAGTCTTGATCCAGCACACCGTTTTAATCTGCCAGGAAGTGTCATATCAGCGCACACTCCGCTGCAGAGTGAAAATTTCATTCTGGATTGTATTTGTTGTTTAGTGGATTGTCTTGAGTGATTTCTCGAGTCAGCAATTATGAATTTATGAGTTGTAATTATTTGTTTTATGGAGAAAAGGCATACTTGAAGATTCTTGGAATTCTTTGTACATATCGTTAATTGTCAATATTCTTTTACTGTCAGGAATAAGAGTTATAAAGTTAATAATGTTCTTTAATGCTGATTATCAGAGTTTCTTTAAAGTTTTCTGAACCGAATATCTGTGATCAAGTGTTTAAAGTTACGAAGAGACTAACAATAGATCTGTTTTTAAGGTATTTTTTGTATAGTGGCTTGGCACCTTACCAGGCCCCTCCTGCCCGTATGATTTCAGTAACAGTATGTTATATGGACTCTTTCCATAGCTGTCTTCACTGTTATTTTTATGGCATCTCATTTGTTTGTGAAAAGACTGTATTCGTGAATTCTAGATTCATTGTAGTACGCAGTGGTAATAATTTTGTTGGAATTTTTTGTTTCTTTTGTGGTACATATATATTAAAAAGTTGCAGAACAAGAAGAAGAGTATTTACAGGAAAAGTATGTTGTTGCACAATAATGCAATGACTGTGCAACTGCGTATGACCACATAATTGGAAATTTACTAAGTTCACTATTTTGGCCAAGTGCGATCAAATAAGACGCTACCAGCAACTTGTTGCGATCGTAAGTCTGAAGAAGTGCCTTATAACAAAGACCAACAAAAGTAATCATTTTCAAGTGTAATGAAGAGTAATAATATTGTGCTATGATGAAAAGTTTATATTAAATCAGTGTTAACATCAAAGTGCATTACCAGTGAATTTTATCGGTAGTTAACCTGTTTCCTCTGCCACATGATACATGGCTTTTGTATGAGTCTTGGTTTCAACAAAATTACGACGGAAGCATGGTCAGTGTTATTGAGGTTGACAATTTCTGTTTAAATATTTACACCAAGTTATAACTGTGGAATTCAACGAGCAGTTTGGAGCAGAAGACAACAAAAGGTACTGTAATTGCAAGTTTCAAGATACTAGGCTGTGGGTGCAAAACTATCGAGAAGTGTAACAACTAGAGACCTTAAAGTGATTAAAAATGTAGTATTAAAGATAACTGCTTTGATTAAAGAAAAGAAAGATCACCACAGGATAGTAGACGTGTCAGTAATTAGTGAAAAGATATCTGTAGATTTGTATGTGTAATTTTCAGCTACTATTTACTGTAATAGTGTATGTGAAATGTAACCAATATAACATGTGGCGTATTAAGAGAAGCTAGGGCCCTTGCTGAAGAAAGTTCGAGTCTGTGAACTAGACCGCTGGGTAAGGAAAGATTAATTAAAGTAGCGTACTGCAAATGGAGTCAGCCCCATAGTTTACAATGTGAAGTGTTGCAGGTTATTCCCCACTTTTAAAAAATTACTAATATAAACATAGTGTAAAGGTTGTAAACTCCAGGCACCAAGATATGGGTCGTTGTGTGCAATCTGTCACGCCCGTGAGCAGTCGCGCCAAACGAAGTCCGATGATTTACCATGTTGGGTTATCACTAGAAATTTGAACAGTTCTCGGGTATCCGACAGGGTAGAATCGTAATTACTCCACAATATTTCGGCAGACGACAGGAACAACCTGAAGATGGCAGCGTGTACGTCTGTCGAAGTATTGTGGAGAAATTACGACGCTACCCTGTCGGATACCCGAGAATTGTTCAAATTGGAAATGCGACGGGAAAACTTCAGATCGCATATCACTAGTAATATTACCAATAATCATGATCCATTGTGCCTTTCAGAACGAGATCACCCAAGGAATGCCACGAAAGCATTCTCCACAAAACATAACACTCCGTCATCCAACCTGGAATCTTCGGACGATTTTTGCAGTGTGTTTGCTTTCAGTTGCTTCACGCCGTACATGCCGGTGGTCATCTGTCTGATGGAGCATAAAATGTGGTTCATCTGAAAAGACCACGTGTAACCAGTCACAGTACATCCAGTTGCAGAAATGGTATGCAAGTTCCAGCCTTCGTCGTGGAGGAACAGCAGTGGCATGGGTACATGAAGTAGGCACCAGCTGTAGAGGCCCAAACGCAGCAATTTTCTCTGAACCAGAGAAGACCAGCTGTCAGCACTCAATGGACACCCAATTGTGGTATTTGCGTGCAATTTCCAGCCATCGTCGCCAATGAACAGCAGTCACGATTGGTGCATGAACCAGGTGCCTGTTACAGAGACTCATACGCAGCTACGTTTGCTGAAAGGTTGTTGAGGAGATGCTGTCGGTACGAGCTTGGTTCATCTGGTTAGTCAGTTGTTCAATAGTTGCACGTCTATTCGCCCGTACACATCTCCTCAGCCATCATTCACCCCTGTCGTTTATGGCCCGTTGTGTATCACAGTTGCCTCGGCATTGGATTTGGATAGCGCCATTTTGCCATTCGTGGTATACATTAGCCACAGCGGCACGCAAACAATTTACAAACTTAAATGTTTCTGAAGGGCTTCCAGACCCCAACGCCAATGATCATGCCCTTTTCACGTCAGATACATCGCTCCGTTTCCACACTACGACAGCAGCTGCACTGTTTTTCGCGTCCCCACAACACGCTTTATATACATTCCACTGTTATTGCTGCCACTTGCCTTCTGCGAGTGGTTGCTGCATGTTGACGTCGAACATAGGCGGTGGTCACGTTAATGTGACTGGACCGTGTGGTAGTGACGCGAGTTGTGCAGCGTTCAGTCTTGGGGTAACGGCTACAATGCTTTGGTGGGTTGCTGCCAATAGCCAGCTGAAAACCGTCCGCCAGCATATACTTGTTATTTAGTATTTATCATTTATAGAAGGATCTGGAAATCTCTTTACGTCGAAATGTTGGAATATTTCACGTTTGTATGATAATAGCTACACTCTTCGTCCAGGACGCAGTTCCATTCTGTCTGTACTTTGGTGTCAGTAACAAACGTGCTTTCAGTGCTAGGCGTTGTACTTCACTGAAGATCTTGCCTTTGGATTTGGATTACTCTGTTGTTACGACGGGACAATATTAACGACATTGCACACAGTATTGATAGTAACTTGAGACTTTTGCACGTGTTTAGAATGACGTACTGCCTGAAAAAGCTGCAGAAATATCCACTGAGATTTTGATACCTTTTCAAACACTGATAACATGTTAACTGATTCTTTATAATTGTAAATGAAAAGCGCAAAAGTGTGGTACATTACACAACATTACACACATTATACAACATTCCCAATTTTGTACATTTTACCTGTAAGGGACAACTTGCTGTAAATATCCAGAAATGTAAAATCGCGTACTTCATAAAACGCCAAAACGTAGCATGCTACGATTACTATATGACTTGAGCTACAAATTATACTAATACCTGACTGCACCAATTTCTAGGGATATCGAATAGAATGATAACACTAGTTCAATCGTAGGTAGAAACGGTGGCAGATTTCGCTTCGTTTGTAGGATACTAAGAAAACTGTCATCTCTAAAAAGGAGACAGCGTACGAAACGTCTGTGCGACCCAACTTAGGGCGTTGCTCAAGTGTGTGGACCCATATCAGATCAAACTTATATGTGATTTTGAACGACATATACTAATAATGACACAACTAATGGTCACAGATTTCTTTTCTAGTGAGCGCGCAGCATGCATGTAGTCGAAAAACGACATATTTAGTTTCTGGTACAGTCTTATGCTCCACGTTCGAGAAAATCAATAAGAAGCACACCTTGCCTATCCCAAAACACTGTCCTCATCAACTTACCTGCTGACAAAGTTTGCAACATTTTCTTGGTTTTTTGGTTGTTGTTGTTGTTGTGGTCTTCAGTCCTGAGACTGGTTTGATGCAGCTCTCCATGCTACTCTATCCTGTGCAGGGTTCTTCATTTCCCAGTACCTACTGCAGCCTACATCCTTCTGAATCTGCTTCGTGTATTCATCTCTTGGTCTCCCTCTAAGACTTTTACCCTCCACGCTGCCCTCCAATACTAAATTGGTGATCCCTCGATGTCTCAGAACATGTCCTACCAACCGATCCCTTCTTCTAGTCAGGCTGTGCCACAAGCTCCTCTTCTCCCCAATTCTGTTCAATACCTCCTCATTAGTTATGTGATCTACCCATCTAATCTTCAGCATTCTTCTGTAGCACCACATTTTGAAAGCTACTATTCTCGTCTAAGCTATTTATCGTCCACGTTTCACTTCCATACATGGCTACACTCCATATAAATACTTTCAGAAACGAGTTCCTGACACTTAAATGTATACTCGATGTTAACAAATCTTTCTTCTTCAGAAACGCTTCTCTTGCCATTCCCAGTCTGCATTTTATATCCTCTCTACTTCGACCATCATCAGTTATTTTGCTCCCCAAATAGCAAAACTCCTTTTCTGCTTTAAGTGTCTCCCTTCCTAATCTAATTCCCTCAGTAGCACACGACTTAATTCGACTACATTCCATTATCCTCGTTTTGCTTTTGTTGATGTTCATCTTATACCCTCCTTTCAAGGCACTATCCATTCCGTTCAACTGCTCTTCCAAGTCCTTTGCTGTCTCTGACAGAATTACAATGTCATCGGTGAACCTCAAAGTTCTTATTTCTTCTCCTTGGATTTTAATACCTATTCCGAACTTTTCTTTTGTTTCCTTTACTGCTTGCTCAATATACAGATTGAATAACATCGGGCAGAGGCTACAACCCTGTCTCACTCCCTTCCCAACCACTGCTTCCCTTTCATGTCCCTCGACTCTTATAACTGCCATCTGGTTTCTGTACAAATTGTAAATAGCCTTTCGCTCTCTGCATTTTACCCCTGCCACCTTCAGATTTTGAAAGAGAGTATTCCAATCAACATTGTCAAAAGCTTTCTCTATGTCTACAAATGCTAGAAATGTAGGTTTGCCTTTCCTTAATCTTTCTTCTAAGATAAGTCGTAGGGTCAGTATTGCCTCACGTGTTGCAACATTTATACGGAATCCAAACTGATCTTCCCCGAGGTCGGCTTCTACTAGTTTTTCCATTCGTCTGTAAAGAATTCGAGTTAGTATTTTGCAGCTGTGACTTATTAAACTGATAGTTCGGTAATTTTCATATCTGTCAACACCTGCTTTCTTTGGGATTGGGATTATCATAATCTTCTTGAAATCTGAGGGTATTTCGCCTGTCTCATACATCTTGCTCACCAGATGGTAGAGTTTTGTCAGGACTGGTTGTCCCAAGGCTATCAATAGTTCTAATGGAATGTTGTCTACTGCGGGGGCCTTGTTTCGACTAAGGTCTTTCAGTGCTCTGTCAAACTCTTCACGCAATATCATATCTCCCATTTCATCTTCATCTACATCCTCTTCCATTTCCATAATATTGTCCTCAAGTACATCGCCCTTGTATAGACCCTTTATATACTCGTTCCACGTTTCTGCTTTCCCTTCTTTGCTTAGAACTGGGTTTGCATCAAAGCTCTTGATATTTATGCAAGTGGTTCTCCTTTCTCCAAAGGTCTCTTTAATTTTCCTGTATACAGTATCTGTCTTACCCCTAGTGAGATAAGCCTCTGCATCCTTACATTTGTCCTCTAGCCATCCCTGCTTAGCCATTCGGCACTTCCTGTCGATATCATTTTTGAGACGTTTGTATTCCTTTTTGCCTGCTTCATTTACTGCATTTTTATATTTTCTCCTTTCATCAAGTAAATTCAATATTTCTTCTGTTACCCAAGCCTAGCTTTTGAGTGACAATTTCAAACAACAAAGCCTGTGAAACTTGTGGAAAAAAAGCGAAACCTCCGTTATTGTGAAGCGACGGTTTTCACGAATCAGTTCATCAACTTTAGCGACAAGATCATCAGTCACAATGCTCGGGTGTCCACTCTTCTCTTCATCACGAACGTTGGGTCGGCCATTTTTAAACGGAATGCATCATTTCCAAAAGGAACATTCACTCATTAGGTTGTTCCCAAACACTTCGCACAATTCACGATTAAATTCTATAGGTTTTAGGTTTTTTGCCAACATCAACCGTGTCACACACCGCACCTCACAATTGGTGGCATTTTCGATTGCAGCGCACATTTCAGATTCGAATATCGAAAAAACCAGACGCGCAGAGGCGTTACCGCTGTTAGGGACTGATGCCGACTGAGCTGCGCAACACGCACATACCAAAATATACGCGATCGGCGCGCCTAGCGGCGTCAAGTGGTAACGTTCCTTACTTTCTGAATAGCCCTTGTACAAAGAGCTTGATCATAACATGAAGGCAACCGATATCTACACTCCAAGATGCAAGATGAACCACGTCAGACGTAAACATAATGTGCCTTACTTAGACGTACTAGCTAACACAGACATAAGAATGAGAGTAAAAAAGTTTGGCTACTACTAAAAAGTACAATTTAAGAGAGTGATAAAGGACTTATTGGTGGCCAGTTCCTTCCACTCCACTGGGGAATTTCTTAGTAGAAACAGTTGGTATATACCAGGCGATGAAAAAGTCAGTATAAATTTGAAAACTTAATAAACCACAAAATAATGTAGATAGAGAGGTAAAAATTGACAAACATGCTTGGAATGACATGGGGTTTTATTAGAACGAAAAAAAAGTTCACGCAATGTCCGATGGATGGCGCTGAACAGCAAAACGTCAGTGACTGCGAATGACAATCGTGTATAAAAGGAGCTGTAATGAGAGAGAGAATCAGATGCACCAGCAGTCGCAGCATGTTGACTTTGCCTGAAAAGGCGCTTTTAGTGTAGCTGTATTATCAGAATGGGGAATGTACGGGTTCAGCATTACGATCCTATCGCCATAGGATGGGGATTCGAACGGGTAAAGGTCCGTTGACAAACGCAGCTGTGGCGAGAATGAATTCGTAGTTTGAAGCCACGGGTTGTTTAGACGATAGACCCCGTAGTGGCCGACCGAGCACAAGGCGTAATGCTGCTGAGACAGTTCAGGAAGAAATGGAGACTGTAGCGGGCTCGTCTATGCACGGGGAAGTCAGCGCTCGTGCAGTCGCACGTTGCACCGGCATTCCATACGCTACTGTTTGGTTGGCACTTAGGCGTGCCCTCCGATGCTATCCGTACAAAATCCATCGGCATCATGAACTGTTACCTGATGATTTACTGAAATGGAGGGCATTTACGGTGTGGGCGTTTCAAAAGATGGGGGAAGATGACGATTGGATGCGTAACGTGTTGTGGACCGAGGAAGATCATTTCACGGTCCGAGGGTCTGTCAACGCCCACAATTGCAGAATTTGGGGTACCGAAAATCCTAGAACTGTCGTGGAAACTCCATTGCACAACGAAAAAGTCATGGTATGGGTTGGATTTACCAAATCTACCATTATCGGGCCGTTTTTCTTCGAGGAAATGCGTGATTCTGGTTTTGTAACTGCTACTGTGACGGGTGAGAGGTACGCCGATATGTTACAGAATCGCATCATCCCCAACCTGGCTGATAAACACCTGCTGGAACGTACGATGTTTATGCAGGATGGCGCCCCACCCAATATTGTTATACGCGTGTAAGATCTCTCGCGCGCGTCGTTTGGTGATGATCGTGTGCTCAGTCGCCACTTTCGTCATGCTTGGCCTCCCAGGTCCCCAGACCTCAGTCCGTGCGATTATTGTCTTTGGGGTTACCTGAAGTCGCAAGTGCATCGTGATCGACCGACATCTCTAGGGAAGCTGAAAGACAACATCCGACGCCAGTGTCTCACCATAACTCCGGACATGTTTTACAGCGCTGTTCACATTATTCCTCGGCTACAGCTATTGTTGAAGAATGATGGACATATTGAATATTTCCTGTAAAGAACATCATCTTTGCTTTGTCTTGCTTTGTTATGCTAATTATTGCTATTCTGATCAGATGAAGCACCATGTGTCGGACATTTTTTAAAGTTTTCATTTTTTTGTTTCTAATAAAACCCCATGTCATTCAAAGCATGTGTGTCAATTTGTACCTCTCTATCTACATTATTCCGTGATTTATTAAGTTTTCAGATTTATACTGACTTTTTGATCACCCAATAGACTATTAATACACTGACAGAAAAAAAATCACAAACCCAACAAGGAGTTGTGCGACATAAACGAAAGCTGGTAGGCGTCTTTCTATATCTGAAAGATGAAATCTGTTGAAATTTCGTGCCAGTCGCATAAAAGTGCCGCTAGTAGGTCCATTAGTTACCTTTGAGATTGGACTTGGTGAGTTGATGCCATTATCAGTACCTGACTGAGTTTGAATGGGGGTTGTGTAATAGGGCTACGCAAAGCTGTACGTTCCTTCTGCAGAAAGACTTGACAGGAATGGAGCCACAGTACAGGATTGCTGGCTGTGGTGGTCACAACACTCAGGATAGCCACGTGGCACTACCGAGAGGTAAAACCCATCATGCTCGGCGTGTGGCTCTGGAGCATCGTACTGCATCTGTAGCAGCAATATGAGCAGCAGTTGGCACCACAGTGACACAATGAACTGTTACAAATCGGTTACTAAAATGACAGCTCCGAACCAGACGCCCTGTAGCATGCATTTCACTGACCGCAAACCACCGCCATTTCTTACTTCAGCGGTGTCAAGCGAGAGCCCATTGGAGGACAAGGTGGATGTCTGTCGTCTTTTCTGATGAAACCTTGTTCTGTCACAGTGACTACCGTGCGCTGGTTAGAAGGAGACCAGTTTAGGGCCTGCAACCAACCGGTTTACATGCTAGACACCTACAACTCGAGTTATGGTCGGGGGTGCGATTTCGTATGACAGAAGCAGCACTCTCGTGGATGTCCTACGCCCCCTGACTGCGCATCTGTACGTCAGTGTGGTATTTCGACCTGCCGTGATGCCATTCACGAACAGCATTCCAGGGGGTGTTTCCCCAGCAGGATAACGCCCGCTGACATACCGCTGTTGTAACCTGACGTGGTCGAGAGTGTATCGAGATATTGCCTTGGCCTACTCGATCACCAGATGTATGTCCAGTCAAGCACACATAGGACGTCTTCAGATGACAACCCTATCGTCATCTACAACCAGCAGCATTGACCGTAACTGTATTGAAATGGCTCTGAGCACTATGGGACTTAACACCGGAAGTCATCAGTCCCCTAGAACTTAGAACTACTTAAACGTAACTAACCTAAGGACATCACACACATCCATGCCCGAGGCAGGATTCGAACCTGCGACCATAGCGGTCGCACAGTTCCAGACTGAAGCGCCTAGAGCTGCTTGCTCACACCGGCCAGCTCACTGTATTGACCGACCAAGTGCAATAAGTGTGAACTCCATCCCACAAACTGACATGTACCAGCATTTGACATTTACGATGGCCTACCTCGGCTTACATTAAAGTGTGGTCTTGCAATGTTAATTTCTTAAAGATGTTACTTAGACAAGTGTATTCACGAGGTTTCATCACTCCACATTAATTATTTTTTGTACTGATTTCCTCCCCTGTTATAAACGCGAGCGACCGACGAGCGGTGCATGGCGGAGAATGGAGACGCGAAGCCGCCAGGTGGGGAACCGCTGCAGGTATCGCTAACAACGGACAGGACAGACGAACAAGTAGCGGACGGCAGACACTACGACCGACCAGGACACAACATGAGGCAAGCAGGAACTGGGAATAAACACGGCCAGGCAATAACAACCTAGGAACACTCGAAACAACGACAGTACATACACGTAACTGGAAAGCTGTACAGCCGAAATGCACTAGTGAACTATGGCGAGTACTAGCCTGCCGGAGTAGATTTTTTTTCTTTATTGTGATTTCATTCCCCTGTCGCTCTTCAGCTGAGTGACATGACAGCTAATAAAAGGAGAAAATTAAACATATAAAGGCGATAAAAAGGGGGACATAAAAACAGATTAAGGGGAGACAATGGAGGTAAAATATACACTGACACGGAGACGTTCACGGGGGAAAAATTAAAAAAAGTCTACATAAAGTTAAAAAACACAGTTTGCGTTATGTAGAGCACAAAAAAGACACTGAAGTCACACGAGCAAGTTAAAAGGTGGCCACAGTATCAAAACACTGCAGAACAAAGACACTTTAAAACCACTTTAAGAAATGAAGCGCACATGATGAAGAACAAAAACTGCCAGGAGGGACCTGCCGAGGGAGAGGCCTGAGTAGATGGAAAAAGAGGGGAGAGCAAGGCGCAGCATGGGAGGAGGCGCGATGAAAAGAATAGGGGGGGGGGCAGGGGGTGCATCAAGAGGCAGGAGACCGGTGGGGTGGGAGATGAAGAGGGAAGACAAGGCAGGAGGGAGCGCAGAGACACTGATTGGGAGCACAATAGGGGTTGTAGGAGGGGGAAACCTGCTTAGGAGAAGGGAGGGGGGAAGAGAGGGAGCCCTGAGGAGGAGGGAGGAGAAAGGTGGGGTTAGAGTTGGTAGGAGGGGCAGACGTCAGGGTGAAGTTCATCATCTGGGAGAGGTAGGTGCTGGAAGTTGTGTTGGGAAAGGAAATGGAGGGTGTGGAGATGGAGAGAGGGCGGGACACAACGGTAAGGGCACAGCAATGGAGAGGGGAACACCAGGGGGTGGGGGAATCGAGTTAGCAGACAATATACAGGGTGTGGATGTGTTCAAGGAAAAGGAGAAAGTGGGGGTAGGGGATGAGGACATAGAGGATACCCATGGGGAATGGAAGGCGGATATTGAAGGCGAGGTGGATTGCGTTCTAGGATTTGGAGGGCGTTATAGAACCTGGGAGGAGCGGAAATCCTAGCAACGCTGGCATAACAAAGGATGTGGCCGGCGTAGCGCCGCGCGGCCGCCTAAATACATGACCACAGGAAACGTGATTCACTGCGAACTTCACGTGGTACAGAGAGTGACACACTCGCACGGCGACGCTCATAACGCAGGCGCAAGCCGGAGCACAGAGACCCCTAGTTGGTATCCAGGTCCACACTCTCTAGCACACAGTCAACTTCTGTGCCTTCCAACATCAGATCCGCCATCAGTGTAACATCAAATAAACTGAGTGTTACAAGAAATCTGACTTCTGCAGATCTTCAGTCTAGTAATGCAATCTGTGTATGCAAGTAATGTAATTTTTTTCTGTGTGGTAATGATTGGCTAGAATAGTCTTCGAACTACACTCCTGGAAATGGAAAAAAGAACACATTGACACCGGTGTGTCAGACCCACCATACTTGCTCCGGACACTGCGAGAGGGCTGTACAAGCAATGATCACACGCACGGCACACCAGGAACCGCAGTGTTGGCCGTCGAATGGCGCTAGCTGCGCAGCATTTGTGCACGGCCGCCGTCAGTGTCAGCCAGTTTGCCGTGGCATACGGAGCTCCATCGCAGTCTTTAACCCTGGTAGCATGCCGCGACAGCGTGGACGTGAACCGTATGTGCAGTTGACAGACTTTGAGCGAGGGCGTATAGTGGGCATGCGGGAGGCCGGGTGGACGTACCGCCGAATTGCTCAACACGTGGGGCGTGAGGTCTCCACAGTACATCGATGTTGTCGCCAGTGGTCGGCGGAAGGTGCACGTGCCTGTCGACCTGGGACCGGACCGCAGCGACGCACGGATGCACGCCAAGACCGTAGGATCCTACACAGTGCCGTAGGGGACCGCACCGCCACTTCCCTGCAAATTAGGGACACTGTTGCTCCTGGGGTATCGGCGAGGACCATTCGCAACCGTCTCCATGAAGCTAGGCTACGGTCCCGCACACCGTTAGGCCGTGTTCCGCTCACGCCCCAACATCGTGCAGCCCGCCTCCAGTGGTGTCGCGACAGGCGTGAATGGAGGGACGAATGGAGACGTGTCGTCTTCAGCGATGAGAGTCGCTTCTGCCTCGGTGCCAATGATGGTCGTATGCGTGTTTTGCGCCGTGCAGCTGAGCGCCACAATCAGGACTGCATACGACCGAGGCACACAGGGCCAACACCCGGCATCATGGTGTGGGGAGCGATCTCCTACACTGGCCGTACACGTCTGGTGATCGTCGAGGGGACACTGAATAGTGCACGGTACATCCAAACCGTCATCGAACCCATCGTTCTACCATTCCTAGACCGGTAAGGGAACTTGCTGTTCCAACAGGACAATGCACGTCCGCATGTATCCCGTGCCACCCAACGTGCTCTAGAAGGTGTAAGTCAACTACGCTGGCCAGCAAGATCTCCGGATCTGTCCCCCATTGAGCATGTTTGGGACTGGATGAAGCGTCGTCTCACGCGGTCTGCACATCCAGCACGAACGCTGGTCCAACTGAGGCGCCAGGTGGAAATGGCATGGCAAGCCGTTCCACAGGACTACATCCAGCATCTCTACGATCGTCTCCATGGGAGAATAGCAGCCGGCATTGCTGCGAAAGGTGGATATACACTGTACTAGTGCCGACATTGTGCATGCTCTGTTGCCTGTGTCCATGTGCCTGTGGTTCTGTCAGTGTGATCATGTGATGTATCTGACCCCAGGAATGTGTCAATAAAGTTTCCCCTTCCTGGGACAATGAATTAACGGTGTTCTTATTTCAATTTCCAGGAGTGTATATTATACATCTCAGTTTATGTACATTTGCCTGCAGAAAAATGATCATGTCGAAGCAAAAAATAGAAAAAAATAGAAAAGGCAAATATGTTCCTCCCTAAAAGACTCTGACAGAAACATGGGATACCAGCTGGCTCAATCCACATGTCATCTTCCTCACCAGAAGTTTTGGCATGCAAATATCTTTTCACTCTTTTAACACAGAGCATTCTAAATCGTTGTACCCAGTCTCTCTTTGTAGCTAAGTCTTCATACTTAGCATCTCCTTCTCATTGCCACTGTCTACATATCTATCTCCCTCACTGGCTCCTTTATCTCCTATTGACTCACAGTATATTCCACCACCTCCTCTTTCACTGACACTGCTTTTGTCTTTCTTTCCCATTGAAACTATTTCCACCATACATCAGCATGCCATGAATTCTGGGAGGGGAAGGGACTCAACTTGCCGCACGGGATTAGCCAAGAGGTCTAAGGTGCTGCAGTCATGGACTGTGCGGCTGGTCCCGGCGGAGGTTTGAGTCCTCCCTCTGGCATGGGTGTGTGTGTTTGTCCTTAGGATAATTTAGGTTAAGTAGTGTGTAAGCTTAGGGACTGATGACCTTATCAGTTAAGTTCCATAAGATTTCACACACATTTGAACATTTTTGGACTCAACTTATATTTACTTTTATATCCATGTGTTTAAAAATTAGGTCCAAAATGCGCCCTCCTCTATACCTCCTCCTTAAGAGTGAAAGTTCGTCGGTCTGCGAGGGTTCAGACCCCAAATCCTATGTATGGTCTCCACCCATCTCTATCTTTCATTTCCACAGTCTCCCTGTCTTCTTCTCCCACTGATTCAGTCTACATCCATTTCTCTTTCTCTTTTACTGCCACTGTCTCTCACTGAACATCAATATCTCCTCTCTCTTTGGCTCCTACTGCTACTGTCTTCATCCATCCGTCTTTCTCTTTCATTATCACTTTCTCACTCCTACCATCACTGTTTCCTTTCTCTTTCTCTCCTACTGGCGCTGTGCTCTCTCTCTTCCACATTCACTGTCTCTCTGCTACTTTCTTTCAGCACAAAAAACGAGAATCTGTTCGCATGCCAAAATTTTTGGTAAAAAAGACGGAATGAGGACTGAGTAGCCGGTTCCACACTTTTACACAGGAAAATATTCGTCTTTTTTGTGCTCTAACAGGAACATTAGCAGCTGGTTCCCTTCTTTTCCGTGTTAACAGCAGGGAGTGCTCCTTATTTAAACCGAATTCCATAGGTCAGTTAAGTCTTGACAGTTTATTTATATACTTCGACACATTTATATACTTTGATACACACAATCAACAAATAAGTAGTGGTATGCAGAAATATAAATCTAACTCAAAATTGTTTGATTTATATTTTTTTGGGTACATTTTTCATCAACCGCAGTTCATCGAGAACACCCGGCTTATGATTTATATCTTCAAAAAGTAAAAATGTTATAAGAAATATTTTACTGAATTTGCCAGTCTTTCCAGTTTCACATAATTTTTGCAGCTTTTTTGGTTACTTTCAGCGATGTTAAGACCCTTTTAAACCATTTTTTGTCACTGCAGACGTGAAGTGCCCATTACACAGAGACACCGCGTCATAAAGTTTTATTGGTGAAAAAAAATGTAGACTAAAAGCATAGTTTGGTGACCTCAGAACCCTCGAAATGACTCTAGAATCCTTGCCAACCCTTGACATGTGTTCACTGCGACAGTTAATGCTACATTTATGCCTCAGATCAGATAGTATGAGCGTATTTTACATGCCTAAATAAGGTAACTTTGAACTTCTGGATCCCGATAACGGTTAACCATATAGAGAAAAGTTTCATGGTTCCCTGAGAACATCCTGTTAAGAACGTATGGTAAAAATTTCAACGATTTGCCACGTGCAGAAACTACTCAAGAGACCATCGCTACAATTGGTGCTTTTGTTGTGTACCTTGAGCCATTTGCTATGCTTAGTTACTTAGGTAATTGCGGCCCAAGGTGCAAAAAGGGCTAAAATTGTTTTCTGCGTTTTTTTTGCGTAAGTATGGTAACATTGAACCCCTCGATCTCGGTAGCGGATAATAAAGTCGAAAAAAGTTTTTAAGTTCACCGAAAATTCATCTTAAGAACATATGGTAAAAATTTTGACGATCTGTCAGGAATAGAAATTATGGAAGTGACCATCCACTCAATGATACTCTTTGTAGCAAAAAAAAAAAAAAAAAATTCGGGGTTTTCTCAGGAACCGCCCATGAACAAAGGAAGCTCTTATAAGCCGCCTAAGATCCGTCCTTGACCACATCTAATGCAAAACAACTAAGCGATTTGCTCGATTTACCTGGGCTGGAGTACTGTGCAGTTTTTAAATTTTGTCCCTGTACTGTAGGATAGTTACAGTATTCCCGTTCTTCCGATAATTATACAAACAGTCGCTAGGCAAAGGGCTATGCAAAACACTTTACCCCTTAGCTCTGTGTCCATCAGAACCCGAGAGATGACCCCCCTGAAAAATAGCATATTCGCGTGCGGCTTTTTGGAACATATTGGTACTACGCATTGACAAGTCTGCAATGAAAATATGTTTCAGACTTTCCACTTACTGTACCTCCATGAGCATCATTTGGCTTAAGATGTGTGAAAGTAATCTCTTCTTTTTTAGGTACTTACTTTGTACTTTGTTTGCGTGACATGTTGAACATTTTGAGAACATTATCTTTGCTCAACGAAAAGTGCACTTATTTGTCTATCTGTCCAAGTATCTGTCTACTTACCTAACTATCTAGAGCACTTCCAGCCGTACGCGCTTCGAAGGTAAGTTTCTATACTAAAGACAATTCCTCACAAAGTGACTATCCAAGACGTGTTGTGATAGATTCCTGTTTCAGTTACATTCAGAAAATTTCTACGTAACTTCAAAAATAAGAGACGAAGTGTTTGGTTCACTCACGCCAACTTTCCGGACGCCGAACTTGCGCTTCAGCTCGAGGAACAGCGGATGGGAGATGGGTGAGCCGCTGCTGACCGCCGTCTCCAGGGTCTCGAACCGGCGATCCTCGAAGTCTCGCTCGGCGACCAGGTCAACGTACATGGTAGGTGTGCCATATACCACGGTGCACCTGACGAAAAAAATAGCGCTCATCGAAACCACACAATAGCTGTCCTCTTGCGAAGTACACTGCCTGAAAAAAAGACGCATCCAGATGGGAGAAGAAGCAAAATTAAAAATTAAAACTTAACACGTTGAGAGGAATGAGATGTTGCTTCAGCGATTACAAAATCGAGTCACATACATGAAGAACTTGGCAGTTCAGATAACTTATCAGCATGATATGAATCCATGGTTTCTGTTCTTTGGGATATGTCAGAAAGAACAGACGCCATGCATAATCCGCAGCTGTGGCACATTATATGTAAATTGAAGGTGGAGGGGGAAAGAGAGGAAAGAAATGCGATCACTGCTATCAGAGCTCTCGGAACATTACGCGGAATCATCAGCGCCGAATGAAAATGTATACCGCAACAGGGTTCGAAACCGGGTTAATCACTGCGTTAATCACTGCGCCAGTCGGGAGTCGGCCGGGGTGGCCGAGATGTTCTAGGCGCTACAGTCTGGGGCCGCGCGACCGCTGCGGTCGCAGGTTCGAATCCTGCCTCGGGTATGGATGTGTGTGATCTCCTTAGGTTAGTTAGGTTTAAGTAGTTCTAAGTTCTAGGGGAATGATGACCTCAGATGTTAAGTCCCATAGTGCTCAGAGCCATTTTTTTGAGCCAGCCGGGACACAACGTTATCGCAACTGCGCAGTGTGTCTCGGCACGCCTCAAGGCTGATCTACACTCCTGGAAATTGAAATAAGAACACCGTGAATTCATTGTCCCAGGAAGGGGAAACTTTATTGACACATTCCCGGGGTCAGAAACATCACATGATCACACTGACAGAACCACAGGCACATAGACACAGGCAACAGAGCATGCACAATGTCGGCACTAGTACAGTGTATATCCACCTTTCGCAGCAATGCAGGCTGCTATTCTCCCATGGAGACGATCGTAGAGATGCTGGATGTAGTCCTGTGGAACGGCTTGCCATGCCATTTCCACCTGGCGCCTCAGTTGGACCAGCGTTCGTGCTGGACGTGCAGACCGCGTGAGACGACGCTTCATCCAGTCCCAAACATGCTCAATGGGGGACAGATCCGTAGATCTTGCTGGCCAGGGTAGTTGACTTACACCTTCTAGAGTACGTTGGGTGGCACGGGATACATGCGGACGTGCATTGTCCTGTTGGAACAGCAAGTTCCCTTGCCGGTCTAGGAATGGTAGAACGATGGGTTCGATGACGGTTTGGATGTACCATGCACTATTCAGTGTCCCCTCGACGATCACCAGAGGTGTACGGCCAGTGTAGGAGATCGCTCGCCACACCATGATGCCGGGTGTTGGCCCTGTGTGCCTCGGTCGTATGCAGTCCTGATTGTGGCGCTCACCTGCACGGCGCCAAACACGCATACGACCATCATTGGCACCAAGGCAGAAGCGACTCTCATCGCTGAAGACGACACGTCTCCATTCGTCCCTCCATTCACGCCTGTCGCGACACCACTGGAGGTGGGCTGCACGATATTTGGGCGTGAGCGGAAGACGGCCTAACGGTGTGCGGGACCGTAGCCCAGCTTCATGGAGACGGTTACGAATGGTGTGTCCCTAATTTGCTGGGAAGTGGCGGTGCGGTCTCCTACGGCACTGCGTAGGATCCTACGGTCTTGGCGTGCATCCGTGCGTCGCTGCGGTCCGGTCCCAGGTCGACGGGCACGTGCACCTTCCGCCGACCACTGGCGACAACATCGATGTACTGTGGAGACCTCACGCCCCACGTGTTGAGCAATTCGGCGGTACGTCCACCCGGCCTCCCGCATGCCCACTATACGCCCTCGCTCAAAGTCCGTCAACTGCACATACGGTTCACGTCCACGCTGTCGCGGCATGCTACCAGTGTTAAAGACTGCGATGGAGCCCCGTATGCCACGGCAAACTGGCTGACACTGACGGCGGCGGTGCACAAATGTTGCACAGCTAGCGCCATTCGACGGCCAACACCTCGGCTCCTGGTGTGTCGGCTGTGCCGTGCGTGTGATCATTACTTGTACAGCCCTCTCGCACTGACCGGTGCAAGTATGGTGGGTCTGACACACCGGTGTCAATGTGTTCTTTTTTCCATTTCCAGGCGTGTATATTGCCATCGAGCGGCACATATCCATAGTCCCTGTCCATTTCCTCAAAGTTCGCTGATCTGACATTCTCACAGGAGATCGGACGTATTTGTCCATCCTCACTGAAGAAGGTGGATCCATTGCCCAGCTAGGTGTATCAGTTATATGAAGGCATGGCGTCTGTTCTATTGGACCTGTCCGAAAGGACAACGCAGAATCCGCAGCCGTGAGGCGTGCCGAGGTAGTCCGTGCAGTAGCTTGTCCCAGATGGAGCAGGGGTTAACGTACCTGCCTGGTAAGCAGGAGATCCTGGGTTCGAATCCCGGTCCTGTACACATTTTCACTAATCGTCGCTGGTTCCGCGTAATAAGCCGGTGATGCTGACAGCAACAATCCATTTCATTTCCTTTCTTTCCCACTCCACTTTCATTTTAAATATAAATTATCAGCATGAAGTTGTACCTCACCCTTCCCATACCACCACCACCACCACCACCTGTGGGCTGGAAGCGTCCACTGATACGACTGACAAATGTGCGTCCTCTATCGAGGCAAACTCGCCCTCAACTGTTGTAACTGGTCCTTCGTATCGTAGATACTGACACTGGGATGTAGTTGTCGTCTGGGATTGTCCACACACACGTGGACAGATCTAGGGAGGCTGCTGGTCGTGGGACTACGTCAGTTTCACGGAGAAAGATCATAGGGGTACTTGCCAAATCTGGACAAGCTTTGACCTTTGAAAAATTGTACCACGATACAGTCGCATGAGATGTAACACGGGGCCAAGTAGGATGGCTGTGACATACCAGGCATGACCTGAAGGCATATCCAATGTCTCTCCACACCATGATTCCAAGAGTAACATCGCTGTGCCTATACAAAACATTGGAAGAATGGTACCTCTCCCCATTAGCTGGAATTATCGCTGACTATAGCCATCTTGGATAGTGAAGAACAGCGACTCAACGCTGAAAATACGCTACTGGCCATTAAAATTGCTACACCACGAAGATGACGTGGTACAGACGCGAAATTTAACCGACAGGAAGAAGATGCTGTTATGTGTAAATGACTAGCTTTTCAGAGCATTCATACAAGGTTGGCGGCTGTGGCGACACCTACAACGTGCTGCCATGAGGAAAGTTTCCAACTGACTTCTCAAACACAAACAGCAGTTGACCGACGTTGCCTGGTGAAACGTTGTTGTGATGCCTCGCGTAAGGAGGAGAAATGCGTACCATCACGTTTCCGACTTTGATAAAGGTCGGATTGTGGCCCATCGCGATTGCGGTTTATCGTATCGCGACATTGCTGCTCGCGTTGGTAGAGATCCAATGACTGCTAGCAGAATATGGAATCGGTGGGTTCAGGAGGGTAATACGGAACGCCGTGCTGGATCCCAACGGCCTCGTATCACTAGCAGTCGAGATGACAGGCATCTTACCCGCATGGCTGTAATGGATCGTGCAGCCAAGTCTCGGTCCCTGAGACAATAGATGGGGACGTTAGCAAGACAACAACCGTCTGCACGAACAGTTCGAAGACGTTTGAAGCAGCATGGACAATCAGCTCGGAGACCATGGCCGCAGTTACCATTGACGGTGCATCACAGACAGGAGCGCCTGCGATGGTGTACTCAACGGCGAACCTGGGTGCACGAATAGCAAAACGTCATTTTTTGGGATGAATCCAGACTCTGTTTACAGCACCATGATGGTCGCATCCGTGTTTGGCGACATCGCGGTGAACGCACATTGGAACGTGTATTCGTCAACGCCATACTGGCGTATCACCCGGCGTGATGGTATGGGGTACCATTGGTTACACGTCTTGGTCACCTCTTGCTCACATTAACGGAGCTTTGAACAGTGGACGTTACACATCAGACGTGTTACGACCCGTGGCTCTACCCTTCATTCGATCCCTGCGAAACCCTACATTTCAGCAGGATAATGCACGACCGCATGTTGCAGGTCCTGTACGGCTCTTTCTGGATACAGAAAATGTTCGACTGCTGCCCTGGCCAACACATTCTCCAGATCTCTCACCAACTGAAAACGTCTGGTCAATGGTGGCCGAGCAACTAGCTCGTCACAATACGCCAGTCACTAGTCTTGATGAACCGTGGTATTGTGTTGAAGCTGCATGGGCAGCTGTACCTATACACGCCATCCAAGCTCTGTTTGACTCAATGCCCAGGCGTATCAAGGTCGTTATTACGGCCAGAGGTGGTTGTTCTGGGTACTGATTTTCAGGATCTATGGACCCAAATTGTAATCACATGTCAGTTCCAGTATAATATATTTGTCCAATGAATACCCGTTTATAATCTGCATTTCTTCTTGGTGTAGCAATTTTAATGGCCAGTAGTGTAGGTTGGTTGGTTGATTTGGGGGAGGGGACCAAACAGCGAGATCAATGGTCCCATCGGAATGGGAAGGATGGGGAAAAAAGTGAGCCATGCCCTTTTGAAGGAACCATCCGAGCACTTGTCTGAAGCAATTTAGGGGAACCAGGAAACCCTAAATCAGGACGGTTGTACGTGGGTTTCAAACGTAGACCTCCCGAATGCGACTCCAGTGTGCTAACCACTGCGCTACCACGCATGGTACCTGAAAATAATGAGACCCCAATCGTTAGCACTCGAAACTTCCCAGTCACGGTGCCATTCGAAATGCAGCCTACATCTGGAATGGAAATTGACTAAACTAGTTGCTGGTAGTCTCTGACCAACAGTGTGGGATAACACGGGATGTTACAGGGAGACCAATAGTTGTTCCCAGATGGCAGCACAGACGTGATGGTGCTATGAAGAGCTTGGTGCACAGTACAGCATTGCTTCATTCCAGGGGCCAGACCTGGTCGACGCGAACCTTGATGACGACTATGCCAGCCCTCATGTTCCCATGCAGTCCAACATCGGGCCGCTGTCACATCCAGCTGCCCCAAAAATCTGATTATTGCTGGGTTAGTACAATCATCCAGACATAACCTCACAATGAGGCCCATTTCACACCCTGTCAGGTGCTGTTAAAGCTGTCTCACATGGGTATGCGACGTCTCCATGTCTGCATCTACATCTACATTTATACTCCGCAAGCCACCCAACGGTGTGTGGTGGAGGGCACTTACGTGCCACTGTCATTACCTCCTTTTCCTGTTCCACTCGCGTGTGGTTCGCGGGAAGAACGACTGCCGGAAAGCCTCCGTGCGCGCTCGAATCTCTCTGATTTTACATTCGTGATCTCCTCGGGAGGTATAAGTAGGGGGAAGCCAATATATTCGATACTACATCCACAAACGCACCCTCTTGAAACCTGGACAGCAAGCTACACCGCGATGCAGAGCGCCTCTCTTGCAGAGTCTGCCACTTGAGTTTTTCATAAACATCTCCGTAACACTACCACGCTTACCAAATAACCCCGTGACCAAACGCGCCGCTCTTCTTTGGATCTTGTCTATCTCCTCTGTCAACCCGACCTGGTACAGATCCCACACTGATGAGCAATGTCCTTAACTGTGATACTCAACGCCTGACGCTGTTCACACCCTTTGACTACACCCTCCCGTTCCTGGTAACAACAGTAAACACGAACAGCATTATTGCTCTCTAGTGACCGTTCCACCTGTCACAGAGTATTGTAACTCTAATCTTTTAAATGCCTGTGTTAAGGGACCGTTCTTTGGACATGACCTGCATCATATGAAAAATTACCATTTTCAGATTAGAGACCCATCCTCGACCTGCATAACTAATTGATCTTAAATGTATGGGTAATCGTTACATGCAGTATTACAATCAGAATTTAAAAGAGCTTTGGAAGACGTAAGATCAAATAAGACAGAAGGGGTAGATGACGTTCCATCAAAACTTCTAAAATCATTGGGGGAAGTGACAATAAAATGACTATTCACCTTGGTGTGTAGAATCCATGAGTCTGGCGGTATACCATCTGACTATAGGAAAAATATCATTCACACAATTCCGGAGAATGCAAGAGCTGACAAGTGCGAGAATTATCGCACAACCACCTTAACAGCTCATGCATCCAAGTTCCCGACAAGAATAATATACAGAAGAAGGGGGAAAAAACTATGATGTTTAAAATGACGATCAGTCTGGCTTTAGAAAAGGTAAAGACACCGGAGAGGCAATTCCGACATTGCGATTGATAATGGAAGCAGGATTAAAGAAAATCAGACACGTTTATAGGATTTGTTGATCTGGAAAAAGAGCTCGACAATGGTAAGTGGTGCAAGTTGTCCGAAATCCTGGGGAAAATAGGGGTAAACTATGGGGAGAGACGGGTAATGCACAATACGTAGAAGAACCGAGGGAATAATAAGAATGGACGATTAAGAACGAAGTGCTCGGATTAAAAAGGGTGTAAGACAGGGATGTAGTCTTTTGCACCTACTGTTCAATATATACATCGAAGAAGCAATGATGGAAATAAAAGAAAGGTTCAAGAGTGAGATTCAAATTCAAGGTGAAAGGATATCAATGATACGATTCGCTGATGACACTGGTATCCTGAGTGAAAGTGAAGAAGAATTACATGATCTGCTGAACGGAATGAACAGTCTAATGAGTGTAGAATATGGACTGAGAATAAATCGAAGAAAGAAGAAGGCAATGAGAAGCAGCATAAAAGAGAACAGTGAGAAACTTAACATCAGGATTGATGGTCACGAAGTAGAGGAAGTTAAGGAATTCTACTGTCTAGGCAGCAAAACAACCAATGAAGTACGGAGCAATGGGAAACACGGAAAACACTGACAATATGATGCGACATCTGTTAAGACATCAGGTAATAGCTGTAGAGGGCAAAAACTGTAGCGGAAGACAGAGATTGGAATGCATGCAGCAAATAGTTGAGGACAGATTGCAAGTGCTACTCTGAGATGGAATGGGAGAGGATTCAGTGGCGGGCAGCATGAAACCAGTCAGAGGTCTGATGGCGTTAAACAAAGTATAAAAATGGGTCTGCGTGCTACTGGAGAATAGGAAAGTGCTTTGGAAGCAAACTGGTCGACCGGTCAGTGACCTGAATGCTGCGATGGCCAAAAGCTATGTTGTGCTTCTTCGGAGAAGGGTCACACGAAGTCAAGGGCTGACAGAGCCATCTGTGGCGCCCGGCGGTGCTTCTGGAAGGATTCCTTAACAGAAAGAACTTCCTGGACGACTGCCTGCGAAAACGCTTTATGAGATACAGTGAGGAACCTTAGGGGGAGGCGCTACTGCTTGCTGAATGTAGAAACGACCTTTGGGATATTACCAGGCAGATGAGAAGAAGTCCCGAGTCTCTGAATCCGTGGGATGCCGCTGCATATGCAGCTCTTACATAAAAAAGTTTTTAAGAATGTAATAAGAACGTACTTTGGTCAACATGTAGAGTGGCTGCGAGGGCGGCAATGTCGAAAGGAACAACTTGTACCATAGAAAGACAGATCCCTTATCATTTAGCTACAAAATAGCAGGGCAGAAACTGGAAGCAGTTAATTCCACAAATTAGCTGGAAATACGCATTAGGAGTGATTTAAAATGGAATGATCATATAAAGTTGATCGTCGGTAAAGCAGATGCCAGACTGAGATTCATTGGCAGAATCCTAAGGAAATGCATTCCGAAAACAAAGGAAGTAGGTTACAGTACGCTTGTTCGCCCACTGCTTGAATACTGCTCAGCAGTGTGGGATCCGTACCAGATAGGGTTGATAGAAGAGATAGAAAAGATCCAATGGAGAGCAGCGCGCTTCGTTACAGGCTCATTTAGTAATCGCGAAAGCGTCACGTAGATGATAGATAAACTCCAGTGTAAGACTCTGCAGGAGAGACGCTGAGTAGCTCGGTACGGGCTTTTGTTGAAGTTTTGAGAACATACCTTCATCGAAGAGTCAAGCAGAATATTACTCCCTCCTACATATATCTCGCGAAGAGGCCATGAGGATAAAATCAGAGAGATTAGAGCCCACACAGAAGCATACCGACAATCCTACTTTCCACGAACAATACGAGACTGGAATAGAAGGGAGAAGCTATAGAGGTACTCAAGGTACCCTCCTCCACACACCGTGAGGTGGCTTGCGGAGTATGGATGTAGATGTAGATGTAGATGAACCTCCCTCACTGGCTCAAGAAAGAGACAGAGTGAGGGACGATTTTATCCGCGGAAGCCATTAGGAAAAATTTCACTGATTAATCAAACTCAACATAGTCCACAAGAACATTGGACCTGTCCTCTCAGGGACGCATTTTCAGTGGTCGGAACTTGCAAGAACTAGAATCCAAACAACCAAGGCTAGCCTGTAACGAAAAACACAGTAAAGCGAGGTTTCCTCGACGGATGCCATGTCACTGTAAGAGACTTCATCAGAGAGTTCAGTAAGACACATCGTCAGTGTCTTCTTCCGAAATTCCTCGCCTCCTGATTGTTTTGCAGCACTGCTCCACAGCTCTTCAACTCATGACGCCAATTTAGAATGTAGGTCGCCGGCGCTACCGCAGACTGAGACCATAGAATTCTGCCACCAACAGCTGCAATATGGTCAGACTGAGCCGCTTCTGTGTGGGAGTTAGAGAGAGTCATATCGATTTACAGCTTTAATATCTTCACTCTAACGACTTCACTTGCAAGACATCAAACATTTGCTTTCACATTCCACAGCAGGTGTGAGGTAGTAGCTTCCATAATTCTATGTGTTGCCGTCCGCAGTTATCCTTTACTAGTTCATTTCACGACGATCACTCTGTACGTACACAATTCATTATCAGTTTTTCGCTGCCCCCCATGTCAGATTAACAGATTTGTTTAGCCCACAGCTTGCCTTATCGAGATGCTGCCACAGGATACCTTTATGAAAAGTTATTGAGTATTACATATCCTTGCCCTAATTATGGAGTATTAAAAGTTTATTGAGAATTAAGCACACTTGTCCTAATTACTGTGAAACAAAAGCTTTTACAGAAAAAGAAACATTCTTTATAGCAAAAAATTACTAAGACAAAAATGTATATGCACTTGACGATGGTGTTATGCGTACAAAGTTACATTGACATTCGACCATGTCTTATGAGTACTTCACATTTTTGACAGGCAGTGTGACTTGAGTACAATGCTCATCTGATGTACTTATGGAGAAATTGAAACTGGTGTTTCATAGTGCTGGTAGGCAAAATAAGTTTTGCTCCCACTGTTATGTAAAAGTAGTGTAATCTACTTCAAACTCCAACGAGAAGCAGCTATTTTTAGCGATCTAGCACTCGTGGAAGGAAACGATACCGTGGAAACATAGCCTAGCAACAGCGCGACCTCATGCTTGTCATCAGAAATTTCCCCACATCCAAAACATAATTAATTTTAAAACATATTACACGGCCCATATTGTAAAGTTGAATTTTTGATGCAAGTCATTTTCACATTTCTCTAATCAATAATAGGCTTAATGTTGAGGCGTAGCGCCGTATACCACCGATCCTGCCTTGGAGGCGGTTAAGTGGGAGATGTGTCTCAGAGCTGGATAGTGACAGATGGTGACGCGAAACGGGACGCGCACATAGTTTATGTATCAGCCGATAGAGGACACTGTTGGATAGGGGGACTGTGATTTTAGTTTCGATTGTGCCCACTAGAGTGCACTAAAGTAATAGAATGTTTTCCATAAACTGTTCTAGTACTTTCATAAAGTATTATTATGTCTTTTTGTGTATGTAAAATGTTGTAATTGTGTTTTAGCAGCATGAATGATGCGTGAGTGTGGTTTAAGGTTAATATGAAGATAATTGTTTAACGAGTTATGTAGTACAATTTAGTGCGGGGACGTTTCGAAAAACTAT
This sequence comes from Schistocerca gregaria, assembly GCF_023897955.1. Classification (NCBI taxonomy): domain Eukaryota; kingdom Metazoa; phylum Arthropoda; class Insecta; order Orthoptera; family Acrididae; genus Schistocerca; species Schistocerca gregaria. The sequence continues at coordinate 521,265,780 of NC_064925.1, read as the reverse complement.
GGATATGGACAAAGGGGATTTTTGTAGAATAGATTTGTAAAGTAAGTTTATGGTAAAGGGAAAGTTAATTCGTGTAAATAACAATAGTAAATAACTTTTTCCATAAGCAAAACTTCAGCATATTAGATAGTAACGTCGGTAAAATGTGCAGTCGTTAGGTTTATTATTTTGCGATTGATTATTGATGTAAAGCGCGGACTGACGAGGGAGAAAGTTGTTTTACTATTGGCTGTTGAGTAAACTGACCAATGGTAAAGTAATATTCTTCGCGCGTCTTTCTCTGCTGGTAGAGAAGATTTAGAGTATTCAAGAGTGGGAGCGTAGCCATGAAATAGTTCGTATGTGTGTAGTAGTAGTTCCGATGGAAACGATAAGTTGCCCGATCTAGCAGTGTTTCATACATCAAAAGTGTTGGAAAGTGACGGCATAATTATTCCGATGTGTATGTAGAAATTTCGGAATTTTTAAGTGAATTTTGTGAGGAGAAAAGACATATATTCCGCGTGGCGTATTGAGCAGGTCGATGGTTAAAAACTGTGACTGCATTTGGTACCGACAGTTTAAATATTTGGCGAGCATTATCAATCAAAAAACAATCAATATTTTTGTAGCTATTACGTTTTCGGGAAATGTAACACCATAAACTTGCTAACGTGAGTGAAAGGGATTGTGAGTGACTGTGTTAAGACGAGCACGGGCTTGGCAGTGATACTTGTTCACGTAAGTTTCGGAATATGTTAACTGAGGACAAAATTTCCAACCTTTCATTTGTGTCAAAACTTTCTCCCTAAACGTAGATTAGTGACTTAAATTGGAGCCTGGTTCACGTCGAAGTACAGTAGATTTCAATCGGCTTTCCTACTGACGATCTGCTGAGACAATGTTCAGAGGTAGGTGCAGATTCGTCGTAAAGGGAAGGAAAGAACCGCGCCACCGCTATGTTAAGTTAGGATGAAAACCTTCGCTCTGTAAAGCACTTTCAGGGAAAATGGATTTTGTATTTTCTTACTTGAATGTCATATTATTTGTGTATTGTCTGCGAGTCCAGTCGCTGGCGAGAAATGCATAAAGCTGTGTTTTCCCAATCACTCATACAGGAAATGTGGGTGATGCGGGATTAGCAGTGGAGGAATGTGGGGCGTTCCAGATATGTTCACTGAGGTGCCTGGGGTTCCGTCGGCAAGCTAGAGGAGCGTGAGGAAGCACTTGGCCCAACCTTCTCTGACGTCACGGCAGTAGATACCTGAGCTCGGCTGCACATTGTGTACCCATGGTGCAGACAGCCTTCGGTGTCTGTCCAGCAAGGTCTGGCGGTGTTCTGCCCACTGGACCACTGGACCCAGTGAACGCAAACATCACAGGCAGTGTGTAAGCCATACACAGCGATACAGCGGTCCGTCACGCATATACTGGGTCCTCACATGTTATCTCTGATGCAATAGTACTATGGAGCCATTTCTGAACAGGACAGTGCTCGTCCACGGATGACACACGTCTCTATGAACTGACTGCATGAAGTTGAGGTACTCCTAGGTATGTCCCCTATAGAAAATATGTGGAACCAGCTCGGACATCACTTCAGTCCCAGTGCTTGTATCCACAATGTCAAGAACCAGTTGTGGACCAGCTCCCCTCAGGACAGGCTACAAACGGCTTTTGTGATATCCTTCCCACCCAAATCAGTTTATGCATTCAGGCAAGAGACGGTGCAACATCGTAGTTATCATGCCGCAAAGTTCTTTGTAAACTTGATGCGATTTGGTAATCACTTAAATAACATCACACATCCTCTCTAATCGTGAAGTTTCTTATCGTTTCCTCCTCCACTTCTAGGTGTTTCACTTTTTTTGCCAGACAGTGTAGTTTACTCAACGATCAGACAATGTTTGTAAAAATAAAGTTTTGACAAAATGTCAGTTTGGTTTCCAGAAGGGTTTTTCAACGGAAAATGCTATATATACTTTCACTAATGAAATATTAAGTGCTCTGAGTAACCGGAAGTCAGCGATGGAATTTTTTGTGATCTATCAAAAGCTTGTGTAAATCATGGAATACTTCTAGATAAGCTCAAGTACTGTGGTATGAATGGGACAGTGCTCAAATGGTTTAAATCATACCTAACTGGAAGATTGCAGAAAATTGAAATAAGCAGTTCACATAATATGCAAAAAACTGGTGATTTATCAAACTGGGGAACAATCAAGAATGGGGTACCACAAGGTTTGGTCTTGGGTCCTCTGCTGTTCTTAATATATATTAATGACTTACCATTCTATATTCACGAGGATGCAAAGCTGGTACTTTTTGCCGATGATACAAGTATAGCTATCACACCCAACAGACAAGAATTAACTGATGTAATTGTATATGATGTTTTTCAGAAAATCGTTAAATGGTTCTCTGCAAATGGTTTCTCATTAAACTTTGACAAAACACAGAATATACAGTTCCACACAGTAAATGGAATGATACCACTAATAAATATAGACTTCGATCAGAAATCGGTAGCTAAGGTAGAATATTCAAATTTTCTAGGTGTATGCATTCATGAGGTGTTGAACTGGAAAAACACACTGAGGATCTGCTGAAACGTTTGAGTTCAGCTACTTATGCGAATAGGGTCAGTGCAAATGTTGGCGATATACATCTCAGTAAATTAGCTTACCACGCCTATTTTCATTCTCTACTTTCGCACGTCATCATATTCTGGGGTAACTCATCATTGAGTAAAATAGTGTTCATTGCACAAAAGCGTGTAATCAGAATAACTGCTGGAGCTCATCCAAGATCATCCTGCAGACACATATTTAAAGAGCTGGAGATCTTCACTATAGCCTCACAATATATATATTCACTTATGAAATTTGGTTTTAACAACCCAAACGAATTCAAAAGTAATAGCAGTGTACAACACTACAACATTACAACACTAGGAGAAAGGATGATCTTAACTAGTCAAAGTTAAATCTAACTTCGGCTCAGAAGGGGGTAAATTATGCTGCCACAAAAGACTTTGGACACTTACCTAATACCATCAAAAGTCTGACAGATAGCCACATAGCATTTAAAAGGAAATTGAAAGAATTTCTTAATGGTAACTCCTTCTACTCATCAGATGAATTTTTGGATATAGTAAATGGGAAATTTCCCCGACCCCCACAAAAAATATTAAAAATATTAAGTGACATGCAATATTTTGTGTAATGTAATATCTTGTATAGACACCTTTTACTAACCTGCACGTTCCACATCATTAAGAAGTGTCGTATTCATGATCTATGGAACAAGTACTAATCTAATGTAATCTAATCTAATATAATGGTAGGCGTCTACAAAGCATTGTACTGTAGCTCTCAATAATAAATCTGTTTCCTTTGACCGGTTTCAGCTCGGTTAGGGATCAGTCAATACTTAATGGTTACAGGATAATATTCGTACTTCGGTCCCCACTGTGCAGTAGAGACTAGATTAGATTAGATTAGATTAATACTTGTTCCATAGATCATGAATACGACACTTCGTAACGATGTGGAATGTGTGAGGTTAATAAAAGATGTCTGTACAAGATATTACATTACACAAAATATTGCATGACACTAATGTTTAAGTTTTTTTCCCTTAATTTATATCTAATAATTCAGCCAATGAGTAGGAGTTGTCATCTAGAAATTCTTTAATTTATTTTTAAATGTTAGTTGGCTATCTGTCAGGCTTTTGATGCTGTTTGGTAGGTGACCAAAGACTTTTGTGGCAGCATAATTTACCCCTTTCTGTGCCAAAGTCAGATTTAACCCTGCATAGTGAAGATCATCCTTTCTCCTGGTGTTATAGCTATGCACACTGCTATTACTTTTGAACTGGGTTGGATTATTAACAAGAAATTTCATAAGTGAATATATATATATATATACTGTGAGGTTACTGTGAGGATCCCTAGATCCTTTAATAGATGTCTGCAGGATGACCGTGGGTAGGCTCCAGAAATTATTCTGATAACACGTTTTTGAGCAATGAATACTTTTCTACTCAACGATGGATTACCCCAGAATATGATGCCATACGAAAGCAGTGAATTTACTGAGATTCTTATCACCAAAATTTACAGTAACCCTAATAGCATACGTAGCTGAACTCAGACGTTCCAGCAGACTATCAATGTGTTGCTTCCAGTTTAACCTCTCATCAATGAACACACCTAAAATTTTTGAAAATTCTACCATAGCTACAGACTTCTGTTCAAAGTCTATATTTATTACTGGAGTTGTGCCATTTACTGTACGGAACTGTATATACTGTGTTTATCAAAATTTAAAGAGAGTCCGTTTGCTGAGAACCACTGAATAATTTTGTGAAAAACATCATTTACAATTACACCAATTTGTTTTTGGTTTTTGGATGTTATTACTATACTTGTATCATCAGCAAAAAGAGCTAACCTCTAAAGTCATGTAGTTTGCTCAACAAGAAAATTGGAATATATTGATAATACACACAATACAACAGCATAATTTCCATGTTGAGGCATACTTTTCTTTCTCGATAGCGTCTAGGGAAGCTTTAGTGTTGAAATACAGCGATGGCAGGACGACAGTGGCGCCATGGTGCAGGGCTGCCAACACTCCACTGCAGAAGCCGTAGCAGTGGAACAGTGGCACTTGCAAGCAGATACGGTGGTGCTGCAACATGATAAAGCCGTTTCCTTAGATGCCTTACCTCCGCGTTCAGTACCTTACATCCATCTAATTACGTTTCAACAAAGGCGGATGAGTAAATAAATACCTTTTCGTCGAACTGCATGCGTTTTCCAACGAAGTAAGAATTGTTGATTATATTGTGGTGAGTCAAGATGGCTGCCTTTGGTTTCGCCGTCGTTCCCTGTAAATATAATTTCCTGTTGAATGAATTTGAAGGGCATCTCACAAATAAGAAATACACTACTGACCATTAAAATTGCTACACCAAGAACAAATGCAGATGATAAAAAGGTATTCATTGGACAAATATATCATACTAGAACTGACATGTGATTGCATTTCCACGCAATTTGGGCTCATAGATCCTGAGAAATCAGTACCCAGAACAACCACGTCTGGCCGTAATAACGGCCTTGATACGCCTGAACATTGGTTCAAACAGAGATTGGATGCAGTGTACAGGTACAGCTGCCCCTGCAGATTCAACACGATACCATAGTTCAGCAAGAGTAGTGACTGGCGTATTGTGATGAGCCAGATGCTCGGCCACCATTGGCCAGACGTTTTCAGTTGGTGAGAGATCTGGAGAATGTGCTGGCCAGGGCAGCAGTCGAACATTTTCTGCATCCAGAAAGGCCCATACAGGACCTGCAAACATGCGGTCGTGCATTATCCTGCTGAAATGTAGGGTTTCGCAGGGATCGAATGAAGGGTAGAGCCACGGGTCGTAACACATCTGAAATGTAACGTCCACTGTCCAAAGTGCCGTCAATGCGAACAAGAGGTAACCGACACGTGTAACCAATGGCACCCCGTACCATCACCCCAGGTGATACGCCAGTATGGCCATGACGAATACACGCTTCCATTGTGCGTTCACCGTGATGTCGCCAAACACGGATGCCACCATCATGATGCTCTAAACAGAACCTGGATTCATCCGAAAAAAATGACGTTTTGGCATTGGTGCACCCAGGTTCATCGTTCAGTACACCATCGCAGGCGCTCCTGTCTGTGATGCAGCGTCAAGGGTAACCACAGCTGTGGTCTCCGAGCTGATAGTCCATGCTGCTTCAAACGTCATCGAACTGTTCGTGCAGATGGTTGTTATCTTGCATACGTCCCCCCCCCCCCCCCTCCCCCCAATCTGTTGACTCAGGGATCGTGACGTGGCTGCACGATCCGTTACAGCCATGCGGATAAAATGCCTGTCATCTCGACTGCTAGTGATACGAGGCCGTTGGGATCCAGCACGGCGTTCCGTATTACCCTCCTGAACCCACCGATTCCATATTCTGCTTACAGTCATTGGATCTCGACCAATGCGAGCAGCAATGTCGCGATACGATAAACCGCAATCGCGATAGGCTACAATCCGACCTTTATCAATATCGGAAACGTGACGGTACGCATTTCTCCTCCTTACACGAGGCATCACAACAACGTTTCACCAGGCAACGCCGGTCAACCGCTGTTTATGTATGAGAAATCGGGTGGAAACTTTCCTCATGTCAGCACGTTGTAGGTGTCGCCACCGGCGCCAAACTTGTGTGAATGCTCTGAAAAGCTAATCATTTACATATCACAGCATCTTCTTCCTGTCGGTTGTATTTGGCCTTAATTGCATATACGTTCTTCTTCACCGATAGATGTCAACAGGTGTTTGTCCTTCGGCAGCTAACAGAAGAAGTAAGAGTAGTTTCGTACTGTTTAGAGGCATTTTGTAAGACGTCGTCATAGTTCACGTTTCCGCATTTACATCACGGACGTTGGAAAGACATGAATGCCACACTAATCCCATGTCCACATGTCGTTGCTTACATACCCGCATCCGTGTCGCTCTACATTGCATATATGCTATAGCAAAGCCGTTTAACGGAATCGTTTTGATCGTCGCTTATACTTACGGAGAAAAAAAAGCATGTCTACGTTGAAAAGTCGAAAAAATGCTGGCTTGTAATCACAATTTTCTATTTTATTCATAGAATCTTTGTTGTAACTCACAGAGTCAAGAGGTCAACACAAAGTGCAGAAGAAACACACTGTAAAGTTAACTTATCAGCGGTATTTCATAGTGCAATCAGCGCAGAGGTTATAATGCTAATGTTTTCATGAACCTTCTGAACGCTGTAAAGCTGCAACTTACGGGACAAAAATTATCTTTATTAGCGATAATCATCTTGTTGGTGTGGTACATTTCGTTTCGTAAATGATTTGTTGTCTTTACTCGCTGCAGTCCGGAACCGCGGGACTGCTACGGTCGCAGGTTCGAATCCTGCCTGGGGCATGGATGTGTGTGATGTCCTTAGGTTAGTTAGGTTTAAGTAGTTCTAAGTTCTAGGGGACTGATGACCTAAGATGTTAAGTCCCATAGTGCTCAGAGCCATTTGAACCATTTTGTTGTCTTTACTTGATTTTTCTATTTGAAAATCTCTTTCCTTGTTTACAAAGGTAATTAACACGTTCATCTTAAGTAACACATTTTGTGACGTATTACTTGAATAACACCGAGTAGGAGTTTGGCAAAAAATATAATGCAAGAAAATAATAATGAAATAAATCCACCATTTCTTTCTGGAAAACTTTACACCAAAGCTCTGCATTGGATAATGTTAACACAGTATACTGTTTCTGAGCTCAACGTCTCACTCATCATGGAGGAAAACTGACTCAGTTTTTCAGGCAAGCAAATGGGAAGTTGCATTACGTGAAATGGGAACCAAACATCATCGTCATAGTCTTGATGTTAGCTAATTGAATGTGTAGTGTGTGCCGTGTTCAGTGTTGAGAAACGAACGAACACTACTGCACTAGCTTTCAACAGTATGGCGTTCTTTGGAAGTACGTGTGAACTTTGTAGTACTGTACACCATGGATACACCGAATGAGATTGTGATGTTGTAACGACATTGACCTTGCATTCAGGAAGATGAAGGCCATTACCTGCATCCGGCTATTATGATATAGGTCTCGTCTGGTTTCCTTAAATAACTACAGGCAATTGCTGGGATTATTTCTACTATAAGACCGAATACCTATCCGATCCTTGTCAGACTAGACCTTTAAGCATGTAAAGCCTGCCCGTTATGAATTACGTTTTTTGTTCCTAAGCTATAAATCGCGACGTATTCAATACCCCGTAAAAGTGATTCTCCGATGAATGAAACTACTACTACTACTACAACTACTACTACTATTACTATTTATAAATCCAGGCAGTTTTTGCATTTTCGTCAGATGAGGCATGTTTTGTGCGTCACCACAACTGAACTGTCTGGCACAGTTCTCGCAATCCCAGGTGGCCTAAATGAAAGGCAACCCACCTCCGTTCGAGTACGAGATAAATACAGAGGGGTACAAAAAAAAATGTATCCACTGTTTAAAAGTCCATAACTGGCAAACTAACTGACGGAGTTGTCTCATCTTTGCTAGTGTAATAGTTTGTAGTTCCGGCAATCGCCACACAAGCGTTTTATTGCACTGCTTTGTTTCGCCAGATGACAGTCGCCAGATAGTCAGTGTTTTGTTCTTAGTTGCACCTAGTTACTCGAGTAAACATGGCTGGCACAAGGCTTACATTCGATGAAAGGAAGTCAGTTTTGAAGTGGTATTTTAAGTACGAAAACATTAACGAGGTTCAACGCCAATGGCGAAATTAGTATCAAACAGAGCCACCGAAACGTTTAACGATTCGTTGCATTCAAGACAAATTTGAAGTCGAGGGCTGTGTTAAAGATGTACACAAACAACGATCTGGACGACCTGTAACAGTAACAAGTCCAGCTGACTCCCGTCGTGTGTTATAACAATTCACTCGCTCACCATAGAAGTCTGGGGGACAGTGTGCCCGTGAAAATGAAGTGAGTCGGTCAAGTGTTCGGCGAATTTTGAAGACAGCAATGTGGAAGTGCTACATCCCACGAGTGTTACACGCAATGAACGAGGACGACCCAGATCATAGAATGGAGTACTGCTAGTGGTTTACTAACTCGGTGCGCAACGATGAAGAGTTTGCAGAGATGATTGTATGGTCTGATGACGCACAGTTCAAACTCAATGGTACTGTAAATCACCACAATTGCATCTACTGGGCCGCAGAAAATCCGAACGCCCATGTAGAAAAAGCCGTGAATTTTCCAGGAGTGAATGTGTGGTGTGGGTTGTCTTGCCGGGGCTTGATTGTGTCATTCTTCATTGACGGCACAGTTATCGGTGAGGTGTACCTTCAGAAGCTTCAGACATCCATTTTACCTGCCATCCAAGATTTATATGGACACCTAAGAGTTTACTTTCAATAAGATGTTGCCCCAGCCGACTAACAAAAGGGCGTATCTCGACGAAAATCTACCAGGAAGATGGATAGGCCGTAGAGGTGCTGTGGCGTATCCACCACGTTCCCCAGACCTAACTCCTCTGGACTTTTACCTGTGGGGAACACTAAAGGACGTCGTTTATAGACAAAGGTTCAAATGGTTCAAATGGCTCTGAGCACTATGGGACTTAACATCTATGGTCATCAGTCCCCTAGAACTTAGAACTACTTAAACCTAACTAACCTAAGGACATCACACAACACCCAGCCATCACGAGGTAGAGAAAATCCCTGACCCCTTCGGGAATCGAACCCGGGAACCCGGGCGTGGGAAGCGAGAACACTACCGCACGACCATGAGATGCGGGCTATCGACAAAGGCCACGAACATTGGATGACCTTCGGGAATCCATCGTACATTCATGTGCAAATATCCTACTGAACACGTCGCAGTCTATAGTTCGTGCTCCAGCTCTGCGGCATCATTTGTGTATGGATGTTAATGGTGACCATTTGGAACACCTACAGTGATATCCTTAAGTTGGACTTTAAGCTACACTTTCACCAAAAATGAGACAACTCCGTCAATTAGGTTGCAAGTTATGGACTTTTGAACAGTCGATACATTTTTTTGGACCCCTCTGTATTAATTGTTCGACGGGATTAAGGCTATTTTCAGCTCCAGTATCAGACCGTGAACTCCCAAATTGCAGGGGTATCCGATTTATTAGGACACTGGGGAAAGGCGGTGGGGATTGCCACGTTATTGATGAAAATATATAGAAAATAAAATACAAAAATGTGTTCTGAAATTAGAATTGAATAGAGCACTGTTGAACTGAAAGCAGCTTTCGCTGTCATTTTCGGAATCACAAAAATGTCGTACAGAAAGAGTACTGAATTAGGTTATACACTCACATAACTGAGATCACGTCAGAGAGAGAGAGTGCTGCACTATGAGAATCGGATTAACGCCACTAAGTGGTGGAGCGGGCGCGAAATTTCGAAGAGTATTACCCATGGCTGGCGCTACAGCTCTGCTGTTGTTTCGCGAAATACTCACGATCGACAGGCGACCGAAATGGCGATAGGAATGGAGCGACATTACTAAACTCTTCATGAAATGCAGCTGCAAGTATGGAAAACCAACAGTTATGCAATGGAATGACGACAGTGACAATTTTGAGCCGGATTGTGATTCGAACACGGAATTCCCACGTATCGCGAGCGGTCGTCTTAACATTAGGCTATTCGAGCACGATTCAAGGCCAAACCCAAACTCCTACCCAGGTGTCTATAACTTGCACTTGTACATTCATTGTGTTTTTCTATACACGGCAACAATTTTAATTGAACGTCGCTTGCCAGGCATCAGCAGATAGACACGATATTGCAGTACCTGTTGTTCTGAAGTACGATGCAATATTCCTTTGGGAATGCCTCCATGCATGCATCGTATCACTAAACTTGCCCAGACGAGCAGCTAAACTCTACTGCAGCGCGGCCGTGAGCGCCTATAGGGAGTCACGGTAGCGGACGTCTATGACTCAGCAGCCCCAGAAAGTTCGCACAGAATGGGGCTGAAGTGAGGGCAGGCGGTCCTTGTAGAGACCGACCGGAGCCACATACCAGTGTACCTAAGGCCTCAAAGAAACAACGCCGGTGACAACCTACTGGGCAGCCGAACGCCTAGAACTGAACTGCTGGGCCATAGAAACTGACCACTTCCTTTTTTATCTCAGACATACCCTGGTCTGGCGCAATCTCAGTCGATGGAAATGTAGGATCTTATGGATTTGTGCGCTTCTCAAAATCAAGAAGATTCTCCGTTCAAACTTGAATCTTTTTAAGGGTTAGCGCCATCTTGAACGAACTATCAACTTTTTGTTAGACATTTCAAGTCGGGAGACGGGCGATCTGTTATGTTAAAATGCGTCGATAAAAATCCTTGGCCAAGATCGCTGAAGTTCCTTTATTATTATTTTTATTTACACGTCAAGTTTCGTAGGACCAAATTGAGGAGCAAATCTCCAAGGACATGGAACGTGTCAGTACATGAAATTACAACATAAAAGTAATAACAGATAAAAATAAATGTTCATGAACCTGAAAAAAGTCAGGCCATAAGTTTAAGTAAACGCTATCAGCAATACAATAAGAATCAGCTTAATTTTTCAAGGTACTCCTCGACAGAATAGAACGAGTCACCCATGAGGAAACTCTTCAGTTTAGATTTGAAAGCGCGTGGATTACTGTAAGATTTTTGAATTCGAGTGGCAGCTTATTGAAAATGGCTGCAACTGTATACTGCACACCTTTTTGCACAAGAGTGAAGGAAGTCCGATCCAAATGCAGGTTTGATTTCTGATGAGTATTAACAGAATGAAAGCTGCTTATTCTTGTGAATAAATTAATATTGGTAACAAGAAACGACAATAAGGAATATACATATTGAGAGGCCACTGTCAAAATACGCAGACTCGTGAACAGAGGTCGGGAAGAGGTTCGTGAACTTACGTCACTTATTACCCGAACCGCCCGTTTCTGAGCCATAAATATCCTTGTAGAATGGGAAGAGTTACCCCAAATTGTAATACCAAACGACATGAGCGAATGAAAATAAGCAAAGTAGACTAATTTTCGTGTCGAAGTATCACTCAGTTTTGATGCCGTTCGAATAGTAAAAATGGCAGTATTAAGTCTTTGAACAAGATCCTGAACGTGGGCTTTCCACGACAGCTTACTATCTATCTGAACACCTAGAAAATTGATTAGTAGTTTCAGCTCACTGACGATCCATCTTAAGATCAATAATAATTATTACTTAATTCAGCGCTTATCAGCCACCAGTCATTACGGGTCTTCATAATAGGCTGAGTTGAATAGCTCCTGTTGTCACGCAGATACTTGCACAGTTTTTTTACAATCTTCCTTAGTCAAACTTGAGCTGAAATTAGAAATCAATAAAGGAACTTAAGCGATATTCACTCAGGATTTTTAGTTACGTATTTTAAATTATCAACTGCTCTCAAAATCTGTTAACAGGTTTCGATTCCTCTGTGTATCTGGAATTACTATTATTCATCATAAATGAAACAATATGGTTCCGGAGACCTTTTCAAGACTCAAACATCTACGATGCATATATGCAGACTGAAGCAATGAATGAAAATTTGTACCGAAACCGGGATTGAAATCTACATCTACATCTACATCCACACTCCGCAGGCCACCTGACGGTGTGTGGCGGAGGGTACCCTGAGTACCTCTATCGGTTCTCCCTTCTATTCCAGTCTCGTATTGTACGTGGAAAGAAGGATTGTCGGTATGCTTCTGTGTGGGCTCTAATCTCTCTGATTTTATCCTCATGGTCTCTTCGCGAGATATACGTAGGAGGGAGCAATATATTGCTTGACTCTTCGGTGAAGGTATGTTCTCGAAACTTTAACAAAAGCCCGTACCGAGCTACTGAGCGTCTCTCCTGCAGAGTCTTCCACTGGAGTTTATCTATCATCTCCGTAACGCTTTCGCAATTACTAAATGATCCTGTAACGAAGCGCGCTGCTCTCCGTTGGATCTTCTCTATCTCTTCTATCAACCCTACCTGGTGCGGATCCCACACTGCTGAGCAGTATTCAAGCAGTGCTGTAACCTACTTCCTTTGTTGTCGGATTGCATTTCCTTAGGATTCTTCCAATGAATCTCGGGCTGGCATCTGCTTTACCGACGATCAACTTTATATGATCATTCCATTTTAAATCACTCCTAATGAGTACTCCCAGATAATTTATGGAATTAACTGCTTCCAGTTGCTGACCTGCTATTTTGTAGCTAAATGATAAGGGACCTATCTTTCTATGTATTCGCATCACTTTACACTTGTCTACATTGAGATTCAATTGCCATTCCGTGCACCATGCGTCAATTCGCTGCAGATCCTCCTGCATTTCAGTACAATTTTCCATTGTTGCAACCTCTCGATACACCGCAGCATCATCTGCAAAAAGCCTCAGTGAACTTCCGATGTCATCCACCAGGTCATTTATGTATATTGTGAATAGCAACGGTCCTATGACACTCCCCTGCGGCACACCTGAAATCACTCTTACTTCGGAAGACTTCTCTCCATTGAGAATGACATGCTGCGTTCTGTTATCTAGGAACTCCTCAATCCAATCACACAATTGATCTGATAGTCCGTATGCTCTTACTTTGTTCATTAAACGACTGTGGGGAACTGTGTCAAACGCCTTGCGGAAGTCAAGAAACACGGCATCTACCTGTGAACCCGTGTCTAAGGCAGTCTGAGTCTCGTGGACGAATAGCGCGAGCTGGGTTTCACACGACCGTCTTTTTCGAAACCCATGCTGATTCCTACAGAGTAGATTTCTAGTCTCCAGAAAAGACATTATACTCGAAGATAATACGTGTTCCAAAATTCTACAACTGATCGACGTTAGAGATATAGGTCTATAGTTCTGCACATCTGTTCGACGTCCCTTCTTGAAAACGGGGATGACCTGTGCCCTTTTCCAATCCTTTGGAACGCTTCGCTCTTCTAGAGACCTACGGTACACCGCTGCAAGAAGGGGGGCAAGTTCCTTCGCGTACTCTGTGTAAAATCGAACTGGTATTCCATCAGGACCAGCGGCCTTTTTCTCTTTTGAGCGATTTTAATTGTTTCTCTATCCCTCTGTCGTCTACTTCGATATCTACCATTTTGTCAACTGTGCGACAATCTAGAGAAGGAAGCACAGTGCAGTCTTCCTCTGTGAAACAGCTTTGGAAGAAGACATTTAGTAATTCGGCCTTTAGTCTGTCATCCTCTGTTTCAGTACCATTTTGGTCACAGAGTGTCTGGACATTTTGTTTTGATCCACCTACCGCTTTGACATAGGACCAAAATTTCTTAGGATTTTCTGACAAGTCAGTACATAGAACTTTACTTTCGAATTCATTGAAAGCCTCTCGCATAGCCCTCCTCACACTGCATTTCGCTTCGCGTAGTTTTTGTTTGTCTGCAAGGCTTTGGCTATGTTTATGTTTGCTGTGAAGTTCCCTTTGCTTCCGCAGCAGTTTTATAACTCGGTTGTTGTACCACGGTGGCTCTTTCCCATCTCTTACGATCTTGCTTGGCACATACTCATCTAACGCATATTGTACCATGGTTTTGAACTTGGTCCACTGATCGTCAACACTGTCTGTACTTGAGACAAAACTTTGTGTTGAGCCACCAAGTACTCTGAAATCTGCTTTTTGTCATTTTTGCTAAACAGAAAAATCTTCCTACCTTTTTTAATATTTCTATTTACGGCTGAAATCATCGATGCAGTAACCGCTTTATGATCGCTGATTCCCTGTTCTGCATTAACTGATTCAAATAGTTCGGGTCTGTCTGTCACCAGAAGGTCTAATATGTTATCGCCACGAGTCGGTTTTCTGTTTAACTGCTCAAGGTAGTTTTCAGATAAAGCACTTAAAAATATTTCACTGGATTCTTTGTCCCTGCCACCCGTTATGGACGTTTGAGTCTCCCAGTCTATATCCGGCAAATTAAAATCTCCACCCAGAACTATAACATGGTGGGGAAATCTACTCGAAATATTTTCCAAATTATTCTTCAGCTGCTGAGCCACAACAGCTGCTGAGCCCGGGGGCCTATAGAGACATCCAATTACCATGTCTGAGCCTTCTTTAACCGTGACCTTCACCCAAATCATTTCACAATTCGAATCTCCGTCAATTTCCTTCGATACTATTGCACTTCTTATCGCTATAAACACGCCTCCCCCTTCACTGTCCAGCCTATCTCTGCGGTATACATTCCAATCCGAGTTTAGGATTTCATTACTGTTTACGTCTGGTTTCAGCCAACTTTCTGTTCCTAGTACTATATGGGCGTTGTGACCGTTTATTAATGAGAGCAGTTCTGGGACCTTTCTATAGACGCTCCTGCAGTTTACTATAAGCTCATTAATATTGTTATTCCTTGTTGCATTTTGCCTACTCCTGCCTTGCCGCGTCTCAGGAGGCGTCTTGTCGGGCCTAGGGAGGGAATTCTCTAAGCTAAAAAAACCCATGTGCACTCCACACGTACTCCGCTACCCTCGTAGCCGCTTCCGGCTGTAGTGCACGCCTGACCTATTCAGGGGGCCCCTACATTTCTCCACCGATAGCGGAGGTCGAGAAATTTGCACCCCAGCTCTCCGCAGAATCGTCTGAGCCTCTGGTTTAAGCCTTCCACTCGGCTCCAAACCAGAGGACCGCGATCGGTTCTGGGAACGATACTACAAATAGTTAGCTCTGATTCCACCCCGCGAGCGAGGCTTTCCGCCTTCACCAACTCCGCCAACCGCCTGTACGAACTGAGGATGACCTCTGAACCCAGACGGCAGGAGTCATTGGTGCCGACATGAGCAACAATTTGCAGTCGGGTGCACCCAGTGCTCTCTATCGCCGCCGGTAGGGCCTCCTCCACATCTCGGAAGAGACCCCCCGGCAAGCAGACAGAGTGAACACTGGCCTTCTTCCCCGACCTTTCCGCTATTTCCCTAAGGGGCTCCATCACCCGCCTAACATTGGAGCTCCCAATAACTAATAAACCCCTCCCCCCATGTGCCTGCTCGGACCTTGCTGAAGGAGCAGCCACATGTCCACTCAGAGGCAGAGAAGGGCGATGCCACACGGCCAGCCTCCACATTGACCCTCCGCCTCGTGCGCCGCGAACGCCGCTGAACCCGCCACTCCCCTTGGGGAGAGGGTGGCCCAACCGCGCCCGGTACCCGCGAAGATGTCTCGACAGCAGGGACAGTGGGTGAAGCATGTAACACCTGGGGTGTACCTTGCGACGCACCAGACTCCCCACTGCCGCTACACTCCGAGGCAGCAGCCTGAAGACGGCTGACCGCGGTCATCAACACGCTCTGCTGTTCGCAAAGAGTGGCCAGCTCCTCCTGCGTCCGTACACAGCAGCCACACATCTGGGCCTTCTGCTCGCTAGGGAGATGTGCTAACCACTACGGCATCCTGGGACAGAGGCTTTGCACAACTGCACGGACTTTCCTAATATGCCTGCCGCATCAGTCCAAATTCCTATCCAGGCCTCAGCCTACCTTGTATTCCCTTTAAACTCGAACACCATTGAGGGGGCTATCCAAACGTATTGGAATGGCCCCTCTGCACTGAATGAAATGAGGGATCCTGCCTGAAACACTGGTATAGGTGTTTTAATAAAAAATTAAACTGTAAGATTCCAGTGACATTTTCAAGTCTTAAACACTTGTATAAGTGCAGACTGAAGCAAAGAATAGATATTTGTTCCGACTCCGGGTTTCGAACCAAGGCCTCCTTGGAAATTTGGAAATTTGTGAAGTTCCTACGGGAACAAACTGCTAAGGTCATCGAGCCCTAGGCTTACTCACTACTTAATCTAACTTAAACTAACTTACAAGACACACACCCATACCCGAGGGGAGGACTCGAGCTTCCGAGGGGTGAAGGGGAAAGGAGCCATGTGAACCGTGTCAAGGCGCCGTAGACTACGTGGCTACCCTGCGCAGCCCGAAAACTCTCCTGCTCACTACACAAATGCGCTAACCACTACGCCACCCTGCCACAGTGGCTTTGCACAACTGCACGGATTATGCTAGCATACATTCCTCCTCAGTCCAACTTTTCATTCATGCCTCAACCGACTTGGTATCCCCCCCTCACTCCCCCCTCAATATAGCTGGAGAGCCTCTGCATTGCTGTTAGGGTTTAGGGGGGTTTCTTTCACCTCAGAGGGTCACACAATGAAAGGGTTACGGTACTATGTGAATGCCATCAAAGGGGCGTCGACCAAAACGTAACAACACCGCAATCAGCATCAACTAGCCATCATTAAGCATGAAATAAATGTGTCGAGGTTTGGTATAGTATGTTCCTTATATCATAATAGCGATCACTCACTATGGTCTGGGAAGACTCAGCTCTACCTCGGTGAAAATCTGGGAACATGCTGACCGTTTACACGACCGTCAAATTGATCAATAAATAAATGCATCCAGTGCCTAAACATGTGTTCCTGTTCCAGCAGTCCTCCCCAAGCAGGGTGGTGGAGTGCTGAAGGCACTAGACTCATATTCAGGGAAACTGGGATTCAAATCCACTTACAGCCATCCAGATTTTGGTTTTCCGTGTTTTTCTTGTATCAAATGGAATAATTTCGAGATTTCCTTCTCTGTCCATGTCTTTTCCGGGTTTGCACTTCGTCCCTAATCATCTCCTCAGAAGGACTCAAAATGTAAGATTTCCTCCTTTGCTGATTGTCCCTGTCGTTCTCATAGTGTGAATAAGTAGAGAGTTCGTTAACAACCGTATGGATACAATTTTACTAAAAGCATTCTGCCAGGCAGCCAGCAACTAAAATTTAAGGTTATACTTCTTTTGAGGCTCATGATTACGGCTCAACTTTCCGACAATGAGGTCATTACGGAGAGATGTAGAGCTATCTTGGAGCAGAGAGGAAAATTGAAGGAGTTTGGCCCTGTCCTAGTGTTTGTCTTGGGCGATTTAAGAAATTTAAGGAAAACCTGAAACAATATGAATGGACGGGGATTTGAACTATCGTTCTTCGAAAGCGAGTGAACCTGTTATAACTGCAACATCTCGCTCTGTACTATTCAAAGAAGTGGCACAGTAGAGAAAGTAGAACGAATTCCAGGAACTGAAATAGTTGTTTTATAATGCTTCCTAAGTTACTTTTTTAATACGTTTTTATTAGCTTGCTTCCTTTTCTGTCTGTCTGTCTGGCCAGTAAAAATTTTGCAGTTGATTTTAAACTACTTCCCGATGAGCAAGAGACGTGAAACTTTAAATATAGCTCAGAATGGATAACTTCACGTTATTAACTCGCTTTGTTGCCTGTCTGTTCGGTAGGGCTTGGAGTCAGGGTAGAAAAGATAGGTAATGCCTGACATCTCGGCTGCCCTGCAGGACTGGCATGTTGTGTGGGTAGTGTTTGAATGTGTTCCAGGTACACTCCTGGAAATGGAAAAAAGAACACATTGACTCCGGTGTGTCAGACCCACCATACTTGCTGCAGACACTGCGAGAGGGCTGTACAAGCAATGATCACACGCACAGCACAGCGGACACACCAGGAACCGTGGTGTTGGCCGTCGAATGGCGCTAGCTGCGCAGCATTTGTGCACCGCCGCCGTCAGTGTCAGCCAGTTTGCCGTGGCATACGGAGCTCCATCGCAGTCTTTAACACTGGTAGCATGCCGCGACAGCGTGGACGTGAACCGTTTGTGCAGTTGACGGACTTTGAGCGAGGGCGTATAGTGGGCATGCGGGAGGCCGGGTGGACGTACCGCCGAATTGCTCAACATGTGGGGCGTGAGGTCTCCACAGTACATCGATGTTGTCGCCAGTGGTCGGCGGAAGGTGCACGTGCCCGTCGACCTGGGACCGGATGCAGAGACACACGGATGCACACCAAGACCGTAGGATCCTACGCAGTGCCGTAGGGGACCGCACCGCCACTTCTCAGCAAATAGGGACACTGTTGCTCCTGGGGTATCGGCCAGGACCATTCGCAACCGTCTCCATGAAGCTGGGCTACGGTCCCGCACACCGTTAGGCCGTCTTCCGCTCACGCCCCAACATCGTGCAGCCCGCCTCCAGTGGTGTCGTGACAGGCGTGAATGGAGGGACGAATGGAGATGTGTCGTCTTCAGCGATGAGAGTCGCTTCTGCCTTGGTGCCAATGATGGTCGTATGCGTGTTTGGCGCCGTGCAGGTGAGCGCCACAATCAGGACTGCATACGACCGAGGCACACAGGGCCAACACCCGGCATCATGGTGTCTGGAGCGATCTCCTACACTGACTGTACACCTCTAGTGATCGTCGAGGGGACACTGAATAGTGCACGGTACATCCAAACCGTCATCGAACCCATCGTTCTACCATTCCTAGACCGGCAAGGGAACTTGCTGTTCCAACAGGACAATGCACGTCCGCATGTATCCCGTGCCACCCAACGTGCTCTAGAAGGTGTAAGTCAACTACCCTGGCCAGCAAGATCTCCGGATCTGTCCCCCATTGAGCATGTTTGGGACTGGATGAAGTGTCGTCTCACGCGGTCTGCACATCCAGCACGAACGCTGGTCCAACTGAGGCGCCAGGTGGAAATGGCATGGCAAGCCGTTCCACAGGACTACATCCAGCATCTCTACGATCGTCTCCATAGGAGAATAGCAGCCTGCATTGCTGCGAAAGGTGGATATACACTGTACTAGTGCCGACATTGTGCATGCTCTGTTGCCTGTGTCTATGTGCCTGTGGTTCTGTCAGTGTGATCATGTGATGTATCTGACCCCAGGAATGTGTCAATAAAGTTTCCCCTTCCTGGGACAATGAATTCACGGTGTTCTTATTTCAATTTCCAGGAGTGTATTATGTGATTGTATGGGCATGGCTGAGCAGATAGATGGGAAAGATGAAATTAACAGAGAGACACAGAGGAATAAAAGAAGATGTGTGCAATACAGGTGACATCTGTATACATAGGCAAAGCAGTGGGTAAAAAGAATATATATATATATATATATATATATATATATATATATATATATATATATATATATATATATATATATAATGGGTGTTTGGGCCTTAAAGAACGCATTTGGACTAATCTTCATGGCCAGTTCCTTTTGCTGCCTTCCTTTCTGCCCAAACTTCCCTCATTCGCTCGCTCTGTTTCTGTTTCCGGTCCTCTGTCCATGCTTCTCGTCGGCTTTGTGTCTTCGGCTTCATCTTGATTGCTTTTTTGGTTGTCCATATTTCTTTTATCTTCTGGCTGTGATCTTGCTTGCGTTCTTCGGTCCATTTTATGCCTGTTCGTTTGTCACATTGTATCTCATGTAGTTTACTTTTCTTAATGATGTTTCTGAATTTTATTCTGTTATTTATTGTGTCTGCTGATATGTTTAGTTGGTTCAGGTCATTTTCTACCTCTGCCACCCATTTGTTGTTTCTAGTGGTTACCCAGTCAAAGATCTGTTTGGCCAGCCTGTATGATGGAATTCTGTATAGGTGTCCATAGAATTTTAGTCTGCGTTTTCTAATCTTTTCTGTGATTGTCTCCGTATGTTTGTACAGGTCCTCTGTAGGTTTCTTGATCCATATTCCATTGTTGTTAGTTGCGCCAAATATTTTCCTAAGTATTTTCCGTTCTACTTTTTCTAATTGTCTGATACGTGTATGCCCTAGGATTAGTGTGGTCTCTGCTGCATACAGTGCCTCGGGGAGCACCACCGTGTCGTAATGGCGTAATTTGGCTTTTTGTGAGATAGTCTTCTGGTTGTAATGATTTCACGCTACTTTGTATGCCTTGTCCAGTTTATTCATTCTTTCTTCGTTTGAGTCTCTGTTATGTCCACTCATTTGTAGTGTTTCACCGAGGTATTTGAAGTTTGCCGTTTTGTAAATCGTGCCATACTTTGTGTTCAGAAATGAGAGTTTCTTTGTGCTCATAAACTGTGTCTTTTCTTAAGAGATCTGTAGTCCAGTTTTGGAAGCGATTTCGTGCAGTTTTTCAACAGCGTCTTTTGTTTCATTTATACCTTTCGTGACAATCGCCAAATCGTCTGCAACAGACAGGCAATTAATCTTTAGGTTTCCTAAGGTTATCCCCCGTTGTGATGTTTCCCATTCTTTTATGACCTTATCCAACACCAGATTGAAAAGGACAGGTGAGAAGCCATCGCCTTGTCGGACACCTGCGCGAATTTCAAAGGGCTCTGATAGTTCCCCACAGAACTTTACTTTGGAGGTCGTGTTGGTTAAAGTTTGCTCTATGATAGCCCGTGTTTTGTTGTCTACTTTGTATTCTGCTACAATTTTGAAGCCGACAAAGGTAATGATCAGGGTCTGTTTGTGTTGTAGAATCACTTTCAGGTTCCAAATTTTTTCCGCACAAGTCCGCCCTTTACGGAAGCCTGCTTGATATTCCCCAATCAAGTGGTCGGTCTGGCATTGTAGTCTGTTCAGTAAAGCTTTAGAGAGGGTCTTGTATGTGACCGGTAGTAGGGATATTCCTCTGTAGTTGTTCGGGTCAGTCTTGTCACCTTTTTTGTGTAGTGGGTGTATCAGGGCAGTTTTCCAGTCGTCAGGAATTTTCATTGTCTTCCAGATGTCTTCCAAGATCCTGTGGGTGTCTTTGGTGAGTTCTGGGTCTTGTAACTTCCAGATTTCCGCGATGATGCCATCTTCTGGTGGTTCAAAAATGGCTCTGAGCACTATGGGACTTAACATCTGTGGTCATCAGTCCCCTAGAACTTAGAACTACTTAAACCTAACTAACCTAAGGACATTACACACATCCATGCCCGAGGCAGGATTCGAACATGCGACCGCAGCGGTCGCGCGGTTCCGGACTGAGCGCCTGAACCGCTAGACCACCGCGGCCGGCCTTCTCCTGGTGCTCTACGATTCTTGAGTGACTTGATTATTTCTTTAATTTCTTCTAGAGTTGGAGGTTCACTATCTGGATTGTACGTGCTCGTTTCTGTCATCATTTCTTCCATAGGGGGGGGGGGGGGGGGGGTCAGTGTCGAGCAGTTTTTCAAAGTACTTTGCCAGAATGTCACAATTGTTTTTGGTATTGGTTTCTAGGGTTCCATCAGGTCTACTGAAGCACAAGTTTGGTGGTTGATATCCAGTCATATTTTCTCTGAGCGTTCTGTAGAAGTTTCTTGTATTGTTCTTCATGAAGTTCGATTCGATCTCCGTCAGTCGCCGTTTATCATACTGTCGTTTTTCACTGCGAATGATTTTGCTTCATTGCTTCTGTGTTTTCAAGAAGTTCATCCAATTCTCTTGGGATTTATGGCTACTAAATGTTTTCCCTGCACTGATTCGTTGGTCAATAGCTTGGTCACATGTGTGGTTCCACCAACGGTGTTTCCTTGTGCGTGGTGCTTGTGCTAGTTTCATGGCCTCTCGGATTCTACGTGAAAGTTGCGTCCAGTCTGTCGTTTTCTCCATTTTAATTTTGTGTAATATTTGTGTCTGGTTTAAAGTAACGTATTCTGGATCTGGTCTAACAATTTTGTTCTTCTGGAGCTTTTTCTTGGGCAAAAGACGAATTCTGATCTGTAGTAGGTGGTGGTCTGTGTCAAAGTAGCCTTTACGGGTGTCTATGTTCAAAATTTCTTTTTGTGAGTCTTTCTGGACTATTACATGGTCGATTTGTAGTTCTTGCTTTCCGCTGGGGAATTTCCATGTGGTAAGTTTTCGTGTTGGTTTCTTGATTTTTGTTGACATAATGGCGAGGTCGTGGCTTTTGCAAAAGTCTATCAGATGTTTTCCGTTTTTGTTGGTGTCCTTGTGTGGAGTATGTTTTCCTGTGATATGTCTGTATATCTTTTCTTTTCCGAGTTTAGCGTTGAAGTCTCCCAGTATTATTTTGACTCTATGTGCAGGAATTTTTCTGATCGTTTCTTCCATTGTCGTCCAGAAGCCATCAATTTCGTCCGGGTTTTTCCTGTTGTAGTCATTAGGCGGTGCATGTGCGTTGATTATTGTGTAGGATTTATTGGCTGATTTCACTGTGATGGTGCTGATTCTTTCGTTTGGTGACGAAAAGTCGATTATGCTGTCCGTGATGGACCTGTGTACTGCAAATCCTGTGCCAAAAAGCCTTAGGTTTTTCAGTTGTCTCGATGTTTTTCCTTTGTATATTCTGAAATTCTCTGTGTTGAAATGGTCTTCGACTGTGAATCGTGTTTCTTGCAGTGCACATATTTTGATTTGAAATTTTTCGAGAGTGTCTGTCAGTTGTTTCATCTTTCCTGTCTTCATCAGTGTGTTCACGTTGAGTGTGCCGATGTAGTGTTTGCGTTTGGTCTTGAGGGAGTTTTAGAAGCTCCGATTCTTCTCATGATGTCCGTGAGCTCCCGGAATCCGATGCTCACGACGATCCCAGTCTATTGACTGGGGCCCGGGGTAATGAGATTTTTCCCGTTGTACTATTATGATGTTTATTAGTTGGATGTATGGAATGCTGCGACTACAACCTGACTTTCCAGATCAGGAGGTTGGTTGAGGCCGCCACTGACAAGTGAAGTAGACGCCCTTTGTAGCCGCCCACTGTGGGAACAGACGCTACTAGTAGTTTTGGTCCGCCCCGAGTATTTCATCTCCTCGGTACCACCTGCATCTAGGAGGCATTCCCCTATCCGCCACCTGGGTAGGCGCTCGGTTGCGGGTCTACTAACCGCCATATATATATATATATATATATATATATATATATATATATATATATATATATATATATATATAATTTCTAAATAAAAACATTATCTCAGCAAATTGTTTAAAATCCATTGAGAAACCTCACACATACAAGACTTGAAAACAGAAAATAATTACTGAAAAAATAAATTTTAACTAAACACATTTTTCAATCAGGCTGAAAGGTATAAAATAATTTCTCTACTCCCCATACAGATTTCAACTCTACACAGATAGTCCTAAATATCTGTGCTTGTGAATTTTTAACAACTATGACAATACTTGTAAGATTAATAACGAAAAATGTGGGGAGCATGCAATAGATAATAGTTAGCAGGTGAACTGTTTACGTATCAATTATGTATTGCATGCGCCCTGTGTTTTTCGTCATAAATCTTACTGGAAGTATGAATTCAAAAATGCCCCCACTCACAAGTTTTCGTGTTTTATTAAACACATGCTGCATTTCGGGCCCTATGCGTCCATCACCAGGTGTAAATCATCGTAATACATGATTTATTTTTGCTCGTGATGAAATGTATGTTCGCGTCAAGAAAAGGTTTGTTGTTAGGTTATGAATTTCGTAAGTCAAATGCGGAAAAATGTGTGAAACAGTGGAAAAATAAACAGCGTAAGTTTACGACACAATCGAAGAAAAGCATATTTAACTTTCTAACACCATCTTACATTGGTTTCTCTATCCTGTACGTGCATATCACTTCACTCGAGGGACATATTTGAAAACACATTTTTGTAAATACTGCACAGATTTTGTTCAACACAGTGTGATCAAAGATGAATTTGTTCGTAGTTCCAGACAAATAATATTTAAACAATTGACATACGCAGGGAATAACTTTAGAATAGGTCTTCGAAATAACTGAAATAAATGTTGCTTACGAAATCTTTAGGTTCATGTAACATTGATTAAAAATTTGGTAGATAAAAAATTTATTTTTATTTAAATAATTATTTTTAAATCTATTTTACCTGGGGAGATGAGGATCTCTTTGCCTTAGGAAACTGTCCAGTGTCAACATTTGCAAAAAGTTAGGTAGAGTATAGCTTAAGTACA
Source organism: Schistocerca gregaria (assembly GCF_023897955.1). Taxonomy (NCBI): domain Eukaryota; kingdom Metazoa; phylum Arthropoda; class Insecta; order Orthoptera; family Acrididae; genus Schistocerca; species Schistocerca gregaria. The sequence goes on along the minus strand of NC_064925.1, from coordinate 521,241,412 downwards.
AGTAGTATCGTTGGAAAACGACAGTTAAGAACGTCCCTATGTCCTACGTATAATGGAACACGCTTTTGTGTTTCTAAACATTATATTATTACACCTCGGTCAAGTGAAGTGTGTGTGCAAGGATAACATCGAATGATTTTCCTGCCTGAGACGCATTACGCTAAGTGCAGCTCTGTTCCCCATTTTTTTTTTAGTATTTTATCTCTATAAATGAGAATACTCAGGGCTACAGGTTTTACCTAGAAAGCATAACATGGTTGTGTTCCTCCTATTGTCAAGCACAATCTTCCCTTCCCCTTGCGTTATTTCGCTTTCCTGCAGTGTTGGAAAGATGTGCTAAGGGCGACGCAGTAATATCGTTTCCATAGTTCACAAGTAGAGGGATCGGGAAAATGTAAAACACAATTTCTGGATCTTTTTTAGTTATATGTCATGCACTTGCGTCTATTGTTTTCCCTTTGCAACGACATCTCTGAAATGCTGTTGAAGTCTATGGCTTTCCCATCGTAGTAAATTTTGCTGCCTCTCGGACATTATTTCAGAAGACGTCACCGTAACTTCAACAATGGAACGATTTGTGGTGACCTCTCGGAGAGATAACTTGAATCCGAGGAAGATATTCAAGGCGTGCTCACTCACGACACATTTTCTATGGGTCAAAACGTTTTACCTTTTTTAGTCGTAGCACACGGAATATCGTCAGTGAAATCCCATTGGATTCTCGTAAATAAACTGATTTGTGAGTAATTAATTCTGGTGCCGCAGACATCGAATGACACCAGCGATTCATTACGGTGTTGTCCGCTCGCTGCCATGAAGTTTCGGAGGACAAAGGCATTGGTATCCTCGCGTAAAGAAAGCAGATCAAAGTCCAAGGCACTACGCTGCGTTTCGATGACAATGCCAACGTGTGGTGCCATTCGGTTTGAAATGCGGGTAGTGCAAAGTGAAGCAGAATCAGAAAGCCTAGCGAGGTGAGTTCTACAACAAGAATACCCACCAGGTTCCATATACGAAAGGATCTGGGCTGCAACAGTTGGGCCTTGTACAAATTACGACCGTTTGAACGCGTGATGTAGTATGCTAGTGTTCTGAAGTTAAGCATAACAAAGACATGAGAGTACATTTCCTGAACTGGACGTCGGAATTTTTACAGAATCAGATGAAACTTTGACACAGACGCCAGGAATACAAGAGTATAAAACTAAAATTTATAAAGAGTGCTGAAAGTAAAGAGAAAACACCTTTTGCACTAATGCAACAGTTTACGAGATATGGTTAGGCTTGCCATAGACGTCGAATGATCCGAAGGGGCGGACCGGTGTAGCCGAGCGGTTCTAGGCGCTACAGTCTGGAACCGCGTGACCGCTACGGCCGCAGGTTCGAACCCTGCCTCGGGCATGGATGTTTGTAATGTCCTTAGGTTAGTTAGGTTTAAGTACTTCTGAGTTCTAGGGGACTGATGACTTCAGCAGTTAAGTCCCATAGTGCTCAGTGCCATTTGAACCTTTTTTTTCGTCCGAAGGGAGTGGGTGCAGGCTTTTAATTACAGAATTACAGTCTACACTATTTACGAGTAGAAATGAATGGACGTCCGGGAGATTGATAGACGTGGCTGGTCGGGTGTAATTTCCCATTTCATTCCTCAGCCCAACATAGACGTGCTCTATAGGGGGCATATCCGGACAGCCAACCAGTACGGTGGCTGTTTTTATTTGTCATAAATACATTCATTACCATGGCTACGGGCGTTATCGTCCACGAAGAGAACGTCTGCAGCAATGCACATGTGCTTAGAGTGTCTTCCCTCAGAAAGTCTGGAGGTTCAAAATATTCCACTTACCACCAGCACCATGCCCTTCCACATCAGGACTACATTACCAACGAACTGGCCTCGTTCCATATACGCAATCTGATCAGAAGGGCTCTTTCCCTATCGCTTGTCAACAGCCACGAAACAATAAGAACTAACAGGACGCCTGTGACCGCTCTCGTTTGTCGGCAAGACAGAGCGCACCCATGCAAATTAAGAAGTTCCGTTGAGAGCCGCATGTGTTCATAAGCCTGATGAATCTGCAGGGCACTGAAGTACGAGGGGAGTTTGGAAACTCCGTGCAAAAATAAAAACTACTTACGTGTTTGGGGTAAACCGTTTTTATTTTTCGACATAGTCTCCTTTTAGACTTATACACTTCGTCCAACGCTGTTCTAATTTGTTGATCCCTTCGGAATAATAGGAATCGTCCATGTCTGCAAAATATCTATTAGTTGTTGCAGTCACCTCCTCGTTTGAATAAAATCTTTGTCCCACCAACCATTTCTTCAAATTGGGGAACAAATAGTAGTCCTAGGGAGCAAAGTCTGGAGAACAGTGGGGATGTGAAACGAGTTGGAATCCTATTTCCATTAATTTTGCGGCCACAACTGCTGAGGTGTGTGCTGGTGCATTGCCGTGATGGAAAGGGACTTTTTTTGCTGTCCAATCACAGGCGTTTTCCTTGCAGCTTGGTTTTCAAACGGTCCAATAACGATGAATAATATGCACCTGTAATAGTTTTACCCTTTTCCAGATAGTCGATAAGGATTAGCCCTTGCGAAAGTCCGTCCCCGGTAGTTGAGGTGTCAGTGCGATAGAATGTCAATCCTAAGAGCCCGGGTTCAATTCCCGGCTGGGTCGGAGATATTCTCTGCTCAGGGATTAGGTGTTGTGTTGTCCTAATCATCATCATTTCATCCATATCGTCGCGCAAGTCGCCGATGTGGCGTCAAATCGAAAGACTTGCACCTGGCGAACGGTCTACCCGACGGGAGGACCTAGTCACATAACATCAATCAATCCCTTGCGAATCCCAAAAAACAGTCGCCATAACCTTTCTGGCTGAAGAAATGGTCTTCACCTTTTTCGGTACAGATTCTCCCTTGGTAACCCATTGTTTAGATTGTTGTTTGGTCTCAGGAGTATAGTAATGTATCCATGTTTCATCCACAGCGATGAAACGATGCTTAAAGTCCTTCTTCCTGAACAGCTGCAGACCAGCCTTGCAACAGTTCACACGATTGCACTTATAGTAAATCGTGAGCAATCGCGGAACCCATCGTGCGGATAGCTTTCTCATGTCCAAATGTTTATGCAAAATATTAGGTACCCGTTAATTCGAGATGCCCACAGCACTAGCAATCTCACGCACCTAAACTCTTCTGTCATCCATCACCATATTGTGGATTTTATCAATGATTTCTGGAGTCGTAACCTCCACAGGGCGTCCAGAACGTTCAGCATCACTTGTGCCCATATGGCCACTCCGAAAATTTTGAGACCACTTATAAACTGTTCTAATCGAAGATGTAGAGTCACTGTAATGTTTATCAAGCTTCTTTTTAGTCTCCTGAGGCGTTTTGCCTTTCATAAAGTAATGTTTAATCACCATACGAAATTCTTTTTTGTCCATTTCTTGACTATTCCTCGACTTCCTTGATTCACGCGAATACCAAACACAAAGAAATAGACCAATACGGCTGAAACTTGGTGTGCGTTCTCTCCAAAGATGCTGCTAACTAAACATGACGTCGATACGCGCCGGTAGTGCCATCTCTCGGACTTTGAAACGCCCCTCATATGTGGCTCCGCTATTCCGTGCTTCCTCGGCAGGAGAACGTTTCGTATTCTGCAGCAGCCGCCCATCCCTTATTTTTTTGGTTTATCCAATGAGCGATAACAATCTGTGTGCCAACCGTCAGACAACTATTGAAAACACAGTGGTTGCCATTCGAGAATTTTAGCCGTTTCTCCCCTGTGATTTGTACTGGATAGACAAAATCTCCGTTTGTCAGGCAGGTAATTGTGATACTCTCTTCCCTCGAGGACGTGGCGAGAGTGTGGACAGTGTCATAGTACCGACGGCGGAGAGCGGCGCGTGGGACCGAGAGGTCCGTTCGGCTGTTTGAGTAAGTGTCACGGTGTCGCAGCAGCTGAGTCCTTTTACCTCTGATTAACCCGCAACTTGCTTGTCCTTGTGTTGCATTTGTATTAATTTAGAGTGGGATTTAGTACTGTATTCAACAGTTTCCTTTCAATGCATTTGTGAACTGCTCAGACCTGCTGGAACACCAACTGCAGTTCCACTAGCAGTCTTCCTTGTTATTAGTTTCAAATGTTCACAAATAACTGGACTATTATCTACAAGAATTTGTTTGTTATTCAAATAATCGCGATCAATTGTCACCTTTGATAAATCGAACTTCTCTGTGAAGAGTCTTTGTTGTAATTACACACTTCAAAACAAATTTTGCATCACCCCAGTTCCCAGAACTTGAAGATAGACGTTGACTGTGGATATTGTATCACAGACACAGTCTCAGAGGCATCACTAAACCCGTCCAAAGATGTAAACAACCATGCATGAGCAGCGCCCATTAGACGGAGGGGGTCCGACAGCCGATCAGTTCCAGCCATTCCACGAGGAAGGAGGTACACGGCTCGTCTTCTCTGTAGTTCAACCATGCCTAGACGGTCAATACCGCTGTTCGATCCCGTCCCCATTGTTACATTGTGCAAGGAAGGGCTCTCAACAAGGAAGGTGTCAAGGCGTCTCGGAGTGAACCAAAGCGATGTTGTTCAGACATGGAGGAGATAGGTCGGCCGGAGTGTCCGAGCGGTTCTATGCCCTTCACCCTGGAACCGCGCGACCGCTATGGTCGCAGGTTCGAATCCTGCCTCGGGCATGAATGTGTGTGATGTTCTTAAGTTAGTTAGGTTTAAGTAGTTCTAAGTTCTAGGGGACTGATGACCTCAGAAATTAAGTCCCTTAGTGCTCAGAGCCATTTGAACCATTTTGGAGGAGATACAGAGAGACAGGAACTATCGATGACATGCCTCGCCCAGGCCGCGAAAGAGCTACTACTGCAGTGGATGACCGCTACCTACGGATTATGGCTCGGAGAAACCCTGACAGCAACGCCACCATGTTGAATAATGCTTTTTGTGCAGCCACAGAGCGTTGTGTTACGACTCAAAACGTGCGCAACAGGCTGCATGATGCGCAACTTCACTCCCGACGTCCATGGCGAAGTCCAACTTTTGCAACCACGACATCATGCAGCGCGGTACAGATGGGCCCAACAACATGCCGAATGGACCACTCAGGTTTGGCATCACGTTCTCTTCGGCGATGAGTGTCGCATATCCCTTCAACCAGACAATCGTCGGAGACGTGTATGGAAGCAGCCCGGCCAGGTTGAACGCCTAAGACACACTGTCCAGCGAGTGGAAATTTCTTGCTGTTTTGGGGTGGCATTAGTGGGGCCGTCGAGGTGGTCATCGAAGGCGCCGCAACGGCTGTACGATACGTGAACGCCATTCTCCGACCGATAGTGCAACCGTATCGGCAGCATATTGGCGAGGCATTTGTCTTCGTGGGCGACAATTCGCACCCCTATCGTGCACATCTTGTGAATGACTTCGTTCAGGATAACATAATCGATCGAATAGAGTGGCCAGCATGTGCTCCAGACATAAACCCTATCGAACATGCCTGTGATAGATTGAAAAGGGCTGTTTATGGACGACGTGACCCACCACCCACCCTGAGAGACCTACGCCCAATAGCCGTTGAGGAGTCGGACAATCTGGCCTTGATGAACTTGTGGACAGTATGCCATGACGAATACAGGCATGCATCAATGCAAGAGGACACGCTACTAGATATCAGAGGTACCGGTGTGTACAGCAATCTGGACCACCACCTCTGAAAGTATCGCTGCATGATGGTACAACATGCAATGTGTGGTTTCTATGAGCAATAAAAAGGGCGGAAATGATGTTTATGTCGATCTCTATTCCAATTTTCTGTACATGTTCCGGAACTCTCGGCACCGATGTGACGCAAAACTATTTTGATGTGTGTAGTTTAATGGTGTAGCACAACCAAGTTTATCATCCTTTAAGCATTTCGTCGTTACGACCGCTGCGGATCTCCAGAAGGCCTCATTGCAAAATAAAATCACTATAAAAAGACCACCTCAAGGACATAAAGTAACGTTTCAATAAACCAAAAACAGGCAAACCCTGTTTACTGACGGACAGGGTCCGTCGTGCATGAAATCAGCTGGAGAACTCACTCATGAGTTCCAAAGTGCTGCCAACTGCGTGCTGCCAACTGCCCAGCTATCGCAATGACTGTAGGTAGGGCGCTAAAAACATTGGGGTACAGTGATCCGAATAGCTACTCATAAGTCAGACATTTCTGTAGCCAAGGCTAAGCTAGGCTTGAGGTGACGTACAGAGCGGCGCCACGTGACACTGGATGACTGGAAGTCAGCGGTTTGGAGTGGTGAACCACGCTACAGCATGTGGAGATCCGATGTAGTGCCAACAGGAGGTTGTGTTACAGTATGAGGGTGATTTTTCTGTGATTAGAGTTTGGTCTCTTTTTTGAGCTTAAAAAATTGCAAAATTCAGAAGGATGTGAGCATATTATATAGCGCTGTGTTCTTTGTCCAGCAGAGGAACTCTTCAGAGACGATGATGGTGTCAGCAAGACAATGCAACCTGTTATAAAGCAGTATTTCTGAGGCAATGATTTGTGATCAATAACGTTCCTGAAATAGACTGGCCTGTCCAGAGACCCGATCTGGACACAAGTGAACATCTCTGGCATGACTTGGAAAGTCGACTTTGCTCCAGATCCCAGTGTCCAACATCACTATCTTCAGTGGTTTCGGCTCTTGAGAAAGAATGAACTCCCATTCCTCTGCAAATATTCAGACACCTAACTGAAAGCGTACCTAGTAGAGTTCAAGTCGTCATAATGGTGGAAGATGGACACACTCGATATTAATGTCCATAAGTGTCCAAATGTTTTTGATCACGGTGTACACAATAAAATGTAACGTCCCACTGACACACCCTATGGGTACTCCCAAAATCACTTTTACATCTGTTTATTTTATCCCAGAACTACGTGTACTGTTTACTAGGAGGAGCCGAACCCAGTCACCGCTCTTTAGTTGAGACAGCATGACAAGATCTCTGCAGCCTGCAGCAGTGTTGCCAGATTTCAACAGCGCAGCACTAACGGCTGCAAGCGAAAACAATAGCTGTCTACGGAGTTATAATAAAGTTATGACATTGCCGTAGAGACGTTTACCAAATCGCTCATTATTGTCTGACGTAGCCGCGCCCAGGCCGCTGTTGCCGTCAGGGATCAGCTTAAACGCCAACTTAACTGCAGCTCGGCATTCCATAAGCTCGAATACAGGGAGTGTCGACACATTCAACACAGCAGGCTGCAGTGGCCTGTCATGCTCTTTTTCTTTCCGCCCAAGAGGACCACGACGGAAGAGGAGCTGTAACTACGTGCAATTCCAGTAAGTCAAATATGCTGCCATATTTGGGTAGCACGTAAGCATCCAGGTGAAATAAGCCGTCACTGATCAAATAGCGGAAGCTATATCCCGTAAAGAGCTGCAGTACTATCTAATATGACCTGAACGGCGTAAAGGTGTAGTTCACTTTGTCGAAGTGGTAAATGGGCCACAGGAAACTGGAGAGACAGGCAACACCAATGACATGGCTGTGAAAGAAATATCCACAGGGTAGTAACAGCTTCAGTGACGTCGTTCGTCAGAATTGCCAGTGGTGTCGCCAAACCAACAAATCTCACCACCGCTGCCTTTGTCACGGTAATTGCAAACAATGGAGACTTTTGTTTTTTGGTGCACATCGAGTACTGAACTCAGGCCGCTCAAGTGAGAGCCTCCTACTTTCTGGAGTCGACAGATTTCCAGAGTGGTGGACATTCGGTCTTCACAGCTTGGGAAATTTCACATTACAGTTAGCTGGAGCATAATGGGAATTCAAACTTTGTTCAGTCAATGCTAAAATGAACTCCACTGCAAGAAGCACCTCTACACAGCACGTGAATGTCTGTGCACTGTAACACGTGCTGCCTTTATCATGCGACATGCTTCCTTAAGTAGGTAGTTGACAGTAGACTAATATTACGCTAGCCCGTTTATGTAGATGTAAGGTGCTTGTGAGACTTGTGCATTCCAAGACCACCCAACACCAGGTCGCCAAAATTCTGGAGCAGCTTATTCGATTGACTAGTAAGACATGATGTGCACTCCGAGACCACATGACTCCCAAATAAGGCTTCAACCAATCCAGTTCCCGGTACCTGCCACATCTAACCAAGCGCAATATTTGTAATACAGGAGATAGGTATAATATAGAAACACCAAGAATCCAACACTTTAAGAAAACTGTTGACATTCAAAACAGTTTGCAGTCGTCTCGTATGTGCCATTCTTCCTGCAAAACAGTGGCAAGTTCAGATAACTATCATGGAGGTGGACAGCGGTCACGCATCCTCATCTACAAAGTAGACCACAAAAGCTCAATAATATTGAGATCTGGTGACTGCGGTGACCAAGGGAGATGCTACAACTCGTCCTGGTGTACACGAAACCAGTCCTGGACGATGCGAGCTATGTGAACAGTGGCGCTGTCGTCTTGGAACGCAGCCTCACCAATGGGGTACATTGAACCATAGGATAGCACTGATCAAAATGGTCACATAATCCTTAGTAGTAATGAGACCTTGTGCAGTACACATGTGGTCAATGAAATCTCACGATATGGCTGCCAAAAGAATTGTAATATACTGATTATTCCTTGCTGCTGTAGTGTCATCTTGAAGCTGTGAAAAGGAGGACAGGCGCTCAAGGCGCGGAAGCAGAGACGCTGCTGAGGGCAGACGAAACTAGCAGAGACAGCGTTACATGAAGTAAACTGTAATGGGAGAGCCTTGCGAAAATGCAGACGCCCCCAGATGCGGTTCCAGGGGGTTAGTTACTCTTCAAGGAATTAACATTTAACTTCATATGTCGTGTAGACGCTGTAGTAGGTTGTCACCGTAGAACTTTGTAACCAACACGCACGTACTAGTGTATAAAGCCAGCTAGATACCAGCCCTGAGAACAGCAGCATCAGTAGCCTTACAAGGGTTAGAAAGAGAGCGAAAACGTCAAAAACTGTTGACGTGGCACTCCCTACTCCGTGGAGCCTGAACGGATGGGTTAAATGACGTACAATAATAAGTTGCAAGCCTTATTTGGCAGAGAAGTTACGTTTAGCTTTCAGCTGAACAATGTTGATACCAAATACGGACTTAGTGCAACTGCATTAACATCCCCGCCTTAGGAGCAGTATAGGGGACCTAACTAAACCGTGATTGGCAGGCACGTGCAACAGACCTACGGGACTGGTTGGGTGGCTTTAAGTGGGAAAAACAGTGCCCCCACGCGACTCTTTAAAACCCCTAGATTCCGCGTTTTGGCAGAGTTCTCAATCAGACGATCTGGGAGCCGAGTCCGCGTCCGTCGACTCCAGCCTCGGTCCAGCTCCACGTAAGTCTGCTCTCTCTCTCTCACTTGGAGTGCCTCAGTGAACAGTGTCACATTCAGTATCTTTTGTTTTGCAACCAAGTCGTTGCCTTGAGATGCTGCTAGTGTTTGCTACTGTGGTTAGCGTCTACTCCTGGGACTTTTGCACAGGCTTCTGTTATAACAGTGTTATTATGCTTTTTCTAACCCTAGAACTAGCCTCCAGTGTATTAGTTAGTCCTGTCTGGAATAAACAACTATTTCAAACCCTTTTTGTCCAAGAGTCTCCACAACGAGTTCCCTACCGAGTCTCACCACCTGCATTTCTAGTAAATGCCTGTACCAGAGCTGGCTCAGCTAGAAGAAAACAATCAAATGCCTTCACTGTGAATTGTCCTTCTGCGTTCTGCTCTGTACCGCTCGGGAGCGCAGACTCACCAGTAACCCATTTTTTTCCCTCTCCCACCAATGTCAGCATATGACAAGACTCATCTGACCAAATTACTTTTTTCCACTGCTCCAGAGTCTAGGTTTTATGGCTTCTGCACCATGTTTTCCTGTTACAGACATTTGCATCAGTGATGGGTGTATTTGGAATAACAGCTCGCCCTGCATTCTCTACTTATGGAGCTCCCTTCGTGTCGTTTTGGTGCTGACAGGGTTCTCGAGTGCAACAATCAGTTCTGGAGTGACTTTCGCAACTGCCGTCTTCTTACTTTTGGCCACAATCCTCTCCAATGACATTCCTTCACGAACACTCAACACACACTTTCGTCCACGCTGTGATTTAGCGGCTGACGCTTTTTCTGCTTTCCCTGTACGCGGTATAAGTCTTAGACATGGTGCCTCTCGAAACATCAAACACAACCTTGTAATACGGTAGCTCCCACCGTAAGAGCACCGACAATTTGGCCTTGTTCGAAGTCATTTATCTCCGACACAATGCAGTCACAGCTACACAACACACTGATTTGAGCACGACTGGCAAAACATCCTGAGGACATCCCGCAGGTGCCGTTTGTGGTGAAACACAACAGCGCAACCTGCAGACTTGGGCAGCATCTGCATTTATGAACAAGCATGCATTTCACGCCGTGATCCCTTGTCTTCGTCCAGCTCCTGCGATTTTGCTCTTGACGCGATGGTAAAATTTAGCAATTCAGCGTGAAGATCTACAAAACTTCCTTTCATGAGATGACTGCGAAAGCTATCGCTTGATACGAGTATGTCAACCACGTGTAGATAACAACTTATCTGCGCTAAGAGTAAATGGCCGTCTGGGAAACGTTACTGACGTCAGCTTCCGCAATCAGTGTTATGCCACACTGTGCGTGTTCCACGTGCCGAGTGATATCTGTTTACTTACGGAGGTGAAGAGGATGTTGCAGCCGTCGTCTGGCTGTATGGAGAGCTGCTGGTTGGTGATCACGCCCAGGGAGCCCCTCGTCGCGGAGTCCATCAGCTCTCTCAGTTGGAAGGCTCCTCTGCAACGTTACAAAATCGTACCTAATGAAGCAGACACTAATAATACCCTCGTTTTATGCTATCACCAGGTTTGTAGCACCTTTTTCAGTATTAAAGTGCCTACCGACAACTTCATAAAATCACATTTTGAACCAAACAGAACTCTATATGGAGGAAAGTAACTAAATTAATTGTTATAATTCTTTCCTTATTTTATTCAGAATACTTCTTTACACCCACCACGTTGCAAAACTGCACTGACGACAAAAAACAACAACACAAAAAAATTAATGTAGAGTGATGAAATTTTGGGAATACGTTTGTCTAGGTAACATATTTAGCCGATTAACATTGCAAGATCACAGTTTGATGTAAGAGCCAATTAAACCACTGCAAATGTGAAATACTGGTACATTAATAACCGATGCAACCACCAGAGCGTTGAATGCAGGCATGCAACGTTGGAAAATACTCACTGGAATGCTGTTCATAGATGGCATCAAAGCAGGTTGAATTACCAGACTCATGTACAAGTTTGGATTCAGAGTGTAAGACGTGTATATTTCGTATATTTCTATTGCCTATTGTCAAACCACAATTTATGAAAGATGTTTATATTTTATTAATAGGATTAAGTAGGAATAATTAATATTTGTCATGTTGGAAATAATTGTGGTGGCAGGGAATGTCTGTCCCAAAGTATTGTTGGCAAGAGAGACAACACATTGATATAACTTTAAAAAGTGTGGGAGAGACGGCGTATGGATACTTTTTAAGAAAAGAGCGGGAAAGACCGCGCATTGATACATTTTGTAATGGTAGCAGGGATTGTCTGCACCAGAAAGCATTGTTCGCAGGAGAGACCGCACTTTAGCGTTCGTAGGAAGTCAGTAGTAAGCGAGATGTGAAGCGAGTCGGTAGCAGGTCTGAAGCGAGAGGTTGAGAGGAGCGGTGTGTCTGCCAGCCACCAGCTATGATTTACAAGAGATTATAAACGGATGTACGGAGACATCAACTAACTGTTATTATAAGAGGAACTAATATTATTGAATTATTTTCTTTGTGAAACTCAAGACTACTGAAGGTATGTTTGCGCAATGCTAGTTGTAAGATTATTGTAAAAAGTAAGTCCCATTTGAACGTTTGTAAAATCATTTCATTACCAACAGTAAAGATCTGAAGCGTTTGCAGAATATAATTAATTTTTGCCACCAATGTTCCATTACTGATTATAATCCATCCCAAAAACCATCAACGTAAAACCTTGCAAAAATTTTATTGTTGTCAAGAAAAAGTGTAACTATGAATTACGTAACTTCAGTCAAATTAATTAAAGAATAACGTCAGCTTTGCTATTAAAGAATAACGTCAGCTTTGGTAATAAATACAGCCACTTATTATGACAGCCCCACAAGCAGTTAATAGAGCATAGTAAACCAGAGTAACTGTATTCATGTCGCAGTTCGATGTAGCAGTCAGATGGCGATCCAGTAACAGTAAACAAGGTAAGGAACAGTTTTGGGTTATTGCAGATAACGACTGAGGTCCGCGACAACGACACATTCTATGTTTCGTCGAAATTATCAGAAAATGACTTTTAATAAGCAGCAATTAAATTTGTATGCGAAGATTGAGAAAGAGAATAAATTTCAAAGGGAAGATTTCATTCGTTATTATTAAGCAAGAGTTAGAAATCCTAAGGAAAGGTTTCATAGGTTATTGTAGAAGGTACGGTTGCGTAAAAAAAAAGAGATATAGAGGAGACGGGAAAGTTTCAAGCGTGCGTGGTATAACCATAAGAGTGCTCCTGCTATCATACAAAATCACACCGCAGGTCATAGCTCCAGGTGTGCGTCCAGTGTGTCTCGCACATAGACAGGTCTATTGCTGGCCCTCAACTGATGCCCTTGTAACCAGCACACGACCATCACTCGCACCGGATCACTACAATGAGCTCTCTTTTGCCACCAATGAAGTCGCAAATAGGGGTGGTTTGGGGGCAATGGAATGCATGCCAGAGAGCATCTGGCACGGAGCTGTCCTTGAAGCAACCGATTTGGAACAGTTAGTTGTGTCACTGCAGTGCCAGCTGCTCCTCAAATTGCTGCTGCAGATTGAGTACGATGTGCCAGAGCCGTATACCGAAGCCAATAGTCTTTCCTCTCCGTCCGGTCTGAGGCGCCTTGCCACGGATCGCGCGGTGCCCCCGTCGGAGGTTCGAGTCTTCCCTTGGGCATGGGTGTGTGTGTTGTCCTTAGTGTAAGGTAGTTTAAGTTAGATTAAGTAGTGTGTAAGCCTAGGAACCGATGATCTCAGCAGTTTGGTCCCCTAGATAAAAAAAAAATAAAAAAATTAAAAAGACTTCCCTCTCGGTAGTACCACGTGGCCGTCCGAAGCCAGGTCTTCTAGCAACCGTACACTCTCGTGACCACTACTGCCAGCAGTCATGTACAGTGGCTTAATTCCTGCCAAGTCTTTCTGCACTATCACACAAGAAACATCCTGCTTCTCGTATCCCTATTAACGACCTTATTCAAACTCAGTGCGGTGCCGAAAATGGTGTCTTTGTCGCCTTAATGGCGTTCTACACCAACATCAACTCACGACGTGCAATCTGAAAGGTAATTAACCCTCATGACAGCTAAGCTAGCATTTAAAGCAAGCCCGATTTGCATTCTCATAGCGGCGCTACGAGCGCCACTCTTACCTGACTGATACGAAATTGGACAAGACATCATTTTTCAGTTGTAGAAACACGCCTACCGACTTCAGTTTTTGTTGTTGTTGTTGTTGTTGTTGTTGTTTTTGGGGGGAGGAGACCAGACAGCGAAGTCATCGGTCTCATCGGATTAGGAAAGGACGGGAAAGGAAGTCGGCCGTGCCCTTTTCGAAGGAACCATCCCGGCATCTGCCTGGAGCGATTTAGGGAAATCACGGAAAACCTAAATCAGGATGGCCGGACACGGGATTGAACCGTCGTCCTCCCGAATGCGAGTCCAGTGTGCTAGCCACTGCGCCACCTCGCTCGGTCCAGTTTTTGTTGCCCAACTCCTTCTTGATGTTACGATTTTTTCCGTCAATCTCGTAACCCATACACCCTAAAGACTGAACGGAATGTATAGGTAAACTGATAATTAATTTTAAATTAACTGAGTCTACAACCGATTTTGTTCTTTATCTCATAGCCCTTCATGAAAAGAGTGTTAGGCTTCTGAATAGGAAACAAGTCTTAGAACAGAACTTTTCTTACTAAAGGCGATTTAATTTTAGGACTGAAAGAAAAATTTTACGCATTTCAAAGGAGTTATTACAAAAGCACATCCAACCTTTTTTTTATATCTGTCTTTGATCACAATAGAAATCCTTCGACGATGACTGGTTTCAGTCAGATCTGTTCTACACCATGTCCTAATGTGATAACGCCGTAATGGCCTCGTCAAAACGATGCCAATGACTTTGTAGGACTTTATACTTTGCTCAAAGACTGGAAAAAAAAAACAATTGGCAGTACCTGGATCGCTGTTTGTATTCGTGACTATGTCGCAGCTGGTGAAAAACACATTCACTTCCTCGTAAGAAGGACATTCAGTTCCGGACGCCTGATTTTCAGTAACGCTTGTAAGTAGGCTGTTCAGGTTTTTTATATTGGTAACGCCACGTAGCACTCTGTATGAAAATCACTGGCTGTGCTGTGTGTAATCTGTGGCTGGTTGGCATTGTTGTAATACTCGCCATTGTAGTGTTGGGCAGCGATAGCTGGATGTGAACAGCGCGTAGCGTTGCGCAGTTGGTGGATGTGGGGAGAGAGATGGAGGAGTTTTGAAATTTGTAGGAATTGATGTCATGATCTGATATATATATTATGACTATTAAGGTAAATACATTGTTTGTTCTCTATTAAAATCTTTCATTTACTAACTGTGCCTATCAGCGGTTAGTGACTTCTGTAGTTTGAATCTTTTATTTAGCTGGCAGTACTGGCTCTCGCTGTATTGCAGTAGTTCGAGTAACGAAGATTTTTGGTGAGGTAAGTGATTTGTGAAAGGTATAGGTTAATGTTAGTCAGGGCCATTCTTTTGTGGGGATTATTGAAAGTCAGACTGCGTTGCGCTAAAAATATTGTGTGTCAGTTTAAGCACAGTCGTGTATAAATTTTTCTAAGGGGACGTTTCACACTGACGACGCACATGAAAAATTGCTATGAAAAAAATTTATAAATATGCTGATGGCTTGGACCGAAGAAGAAGTTATTATGGCGAGCGTAGGTCCGGTCTAATTAGTATAAGAATATGGACTGAGAGTAAGCAGAAGAAAGACGAAAGCAGTGAAAAGTAGCAGAAATGAGAACAGCGAGAAACTTGACATCAGGATTGAGAATCACGAAGCAGATGAAGTTCAGGAATTCTACTACCTAGGCAGCAAAATAATCAATGACGACGGAGCAAAGAGGACATCAACAGCAGACTACCATTAGCAAAAAGGCCATTCCTGGTCAAGGGAAATCTACTAGTATCAAACATAGGCCTCAGTTTTAGGGAGAAATTTCTAAGCATTGTATGGTAGTGAAACATGGACTGTGGGAAAACTGGAAGAGAATCGAAGTATTTGAGATATGGTGGCCGAATGTCGAGAATTAGGTGGACTGATAAGATAAGGAATGTTGAGGGTCTACGTAGAACCGGAAAGAGAAGGAATCTATGGTAAACACTGACAAGAAGAAGGGTCAGGATGGTGAGACATCTGTTAGGACGTCAGGAAATAACTTCCACGGCACTAGAGGGAGCTGTAGGGGGTAAGAACTATAGAGGAAAACAGAGATTGAAACACATCTTGCAAGTAATTGTTGACGTAGGTTGCAAGTGCTACTCTGAGATGAAGAGGATGGCACAGGAGAGGAAATCTTGGCGGGCCGCATCAGACCAATCAGAAGACTGATGCCTAAATAAAGAAGCCATGAAAGAGATGGGAGGAAAAATCTAGGAATTGGTGGAGCTATCTGGAGCTGCCGAGTTCTCGAATTCCAGCCCCGAGGCGAACATACATATTTCTTGGTGGCAAGATCTGGAATGGGTCCACTCGATCCCATGGGGACCAGATAAGGAGAAAAGGAACCCGTCGTTTCACGGAAGGCTGTAGTGTCTAACTTACCAACAATCAATAAATATAAAAAATCTCTTCGTTTGTTGAAAAGAAGTTTAAAGTGGCCCTTATGACAGAGCCAATTAATGCGTATATGGTCGAGACAATGAAACAATATGTTGAACTAGAGAAATTCCTTGAGACTTGGAAAGAAAATAAAAAAGTGCGAGAAAAAGCCAAATCTGAAAACATCTACAGAACTATGGAACATCATTTGAAAAACGAGTTGAGAATGTAGCAGTAGGCAACAGACTAGTTGAATATCCTTTCTGGATGGTGACATCTCAGTGTGGCTGAACAGCAAACATGGAGCCTATCAAAAAAGGATTTGTCTCCAGTGATCAACATGGCTACCGAGAAACTTTTGGAGATCGCGCCTGGCCGTTCTCTCGCGGAAACAATCCGTCAAAAGACTGAAGTTGATAGCATCTGCCGAAATTTGTTTGTTTGTAGCCACGATCTGCTATTGACAATACTCAGTTCGGAAAAAGGTTTCACTGAATCGTTACTTTGTGCCTGAATACTCACGAAAAGGAAATTCCGTATGTGGAAGAAGAAAAAGCAGACATAGAAATGCCACCAGTTACAGGTGGCAGTAAAAATGCTTCCGGAACGAAGAAGTTTGTAAAATTTGTTCCCACGCAGAACTGTTGAAGACTGAAAATGATTTCTCATTTTGTGAGTAGCACAGTTCGTAAATGTAAATAGCAAGCTACTTATTTATGCCATCTCATTTAAATCTACTTATTTTTCGTTGTTAAATATCCTGTAAAACCTTGCAATTATCTTGTACAATTATCATGTAACTCCAAAATAACTTTGAATCTGGTGCTGAGCAAAAACAGTAAAACTGACAACAAGTCAAGGGTTGTCAAATACATAGTCTCGAATCAAGCTGGCAACCGCTCGGGATTTATTATTTAATTAAATATTTCTGGGAAGATTACTGCCCACAGTAGTACTACACAATAAGATGCTTGCAATTACACTCCTGGAAATGGAAAAAAGAACACATTGACACCGGTGTGTCAGACCCACCATACTTGCTCCGGACACTGCGAGAGGGCTGTACAAGCAATGATCACACGCACGGCACAGCGGACACACCAGGAACCGCGCTGTTGGCCGTCGAATGGCGCTAGCTGCGCAGCATTTGTGCACCGCCGCCGTCAGTGTCAGCCAGTTTGCCGTGGCATACGGAGCTCCATCGCAGTCTTTAACACTGGTAGCATGCCGCGACAGCGTGGACGTGAACCGTATGTGCAGTTGACGGACTTTGAGCGAGGGCGTATAGTGGGCATGCGGGAGGCCGGGTGGACGTACCGCCGAATTGCTCAACACGTGGGGCGTGAGGTCTCCACAGTACATCGATGTTGTCGCCAGTGGTCGGCGGAAGGTGCACGTGCCCGTCGACTTGGGACCGGACCGCAGCGACGCACGGATGCACGCCAAGACCGTAGGATCCTACGCAGTGCCGTAGGGGACCGCACCGCCACTTCCCAGCAAATTAGGGACGCTGTTGCTCCTGGAGTATCGGCGAGGACCATTCGCAACCGTCTCCATGAAGCTGGGCTACGGTCCCGCACACCGTTAGGGCGTCTTCCGCTCACGCCCCAACATCGTGCAGCCCGCCTCCAGTGGTGTCGCGACAGGCGTGAATGGAGGGACGAAAGGAGACGTGTCGTCTTCAGCCATGAGAGTCGCTTCTGCCTTGGTGCCAATGATGGTCGTATGCGTGTTTGGCGCCGTGCAGGTGAGCGCTACAATCAGGACTGCATACGACCGAGGCACACAGGGCCCAACACCCGGCATCATGGTGTGGGGAGCGATCTCCTACACTGGCCGTACACCTCTGGTGATCGTCGAGGGGACACTGAATAGTGCACGGTACCTCCAAACCGTCATCGAACCCATCGTTCTACCATTCCTAGACCGGCAAGGGAACTTGCTGTTCCAACAGGACAATGCACGTCCGCATGTATCCCGTGCCACCCAACGTGCTCTAGAAGGTGTAAGTCAACTACCCTGGCCAGCAAGATCTCCGGATCTGTCCCACATTGAGCATGTTTGGGACTGGATGAAGCGTGGTCTCATGCGGTCTGCACGTGCAGCACGAACGCTGGTCCAACTGAGGCGCCAGGTGGAAATGGCATGGCAAGCCGTTCCACAGGACTACATCCAGCATCTCTACGATCGTCTCCATGGGATAATAGCAGCCTGCATTGCTGCGAAAGGTGGATATACACTGTCCTAGTGCCGACATTGTGCATGCTCTGTTGCCTGTGTCTATGTGCCTGTGGTTCTGTCAGTGTGATCATGTGATGTATCTGACCCCAGGAATGTGTCAATAAAGTTTCCCCTTCCTGGGACAATGAATTCACGGTGTTCTTATTTCAATTTCCAGGAGTGTAGTAGAAGGTAATCCTTTACCAAAAATGTACTTCACTTTTAAACAGAGTGAGATGGAACAGTGGTATCACAGAAGACTCTGCTCCCCGTCTTGCTACGCGGATTTTGATTTTCCGGTCTTTCCCTAAATCGCTACAGGCAAATGTCGGGATGCTTCTTTTGAAGGGACTTGGTAGAATTCCGACCCAATTCTCTTCGATCAAGTGCGATTAAACTATAATCGTCCTTTTTTAACACGTTCGCTTTATTGCCTGTCTGTTCGGTACAAATTTTGTGATTTGGTGAGCTAGATACTTGAAACTTCCATCAGAAATCAGAAAATTGATGACAATGCAATATTAAATGGCTTTCGGGCCTGGTGTGTTGTGGAGGGTACTTTGTGTTTATGCCTGTTTTACTGTTCAGTACAAATTTTCCAATTAATTTGGAACAAATTTCCTAATGAGGTAGAGATTTGAAACTTTCAGCAGACCTCAGAACTGAATGGCAATGCAACATTAACTCATTTTATTGTCTAGTGTGTGACGGAGGGTACCTTGTGTGCCATTGCTATTTGTCCCTCATCCTGTTTCAGTCATGAATGTTCCGCTGTAAGAACGATTGTTCGTGAGCTTTAGTGTGAACTCGAATCTATCTCATTTTTACCTTCACGGTCTTTTCACGAGAAGAAACAATGTATCCGTTGATTCAAGTGAAGAGAAACTGAAACATACCTGAAATTTACCATATATCTCTGTTGTATTCTCATGAAAAGGGATGAAATCGATTTAGAAAAATTTCAACACAGAAGACTAAAATAACAGAAAATAATCATTTGAATAAAAAACTTTTTAATGTAACGCGTTTTTAAAACGAATTAAAAAGTATAAAGTAGATTTTTCTAGCCCCAGTAGATTCCCATCCCCATAGAGAGAGTCCTGGAAATTTGTGCTCGTGGATTTTTTAATAGCTATGACTACACTTGTAAAATTTAAAGCGAAAAACGTGAGCCGCATGAACACAATATTGATGCATGAATAATTCACTTAAGTCACTAACAGTTTTACTGGACTGCAAATGATGGGTACTGTAGCGTGATTTTTCTCAACGACAGATGCTCTGCACTTCCTTTGCTATTAACTCTTGCAACGTGCCAATTTTTTCGTTTCAGATTTTACAAGTATTGCCATAGCTATTAAAAAATTCATAAGCAAAATTTTTCAGAACTACCTGTATGGAATTAGGAATGTGTTTAGGGCTAGGGGAATTATTTTATACTTTTCAGCAAGTTTTAAAAAAGTGTTCTATTAAAAGTTTTTATTTAAAATTTTCACCTATAATCACAGCATAGTTTCGTTTATTTTTGCAGCCGTTTTTCCTTATTTGTTCATCTTCTCATTATAAACACAACGGAAGAATTTTTTGAGTACGATATTGACACATACCCATAGCTCAACTCAATCGTACTAAAACCTACTACTTGTCATAAGTTAGTTCTTTTTCTTTTCATCTGTAAACGTAATTTTTCTGGAATAGTTTAACAGGAACAAGTTCGCATGAATATGTTTATGTCGCATAAGCAATATGAACATTTGTGACTAGTTCAAATGCACGCTGGTGCAAAAGACGAACCTAGGACTGTCTTCGCAACTAGTGCACTATACAAACCGTGTACCCAAATGTACTGACTGCAATAGCGATCTGCGATAGAGTCGCATTCCGGCACGTACATTCATTCATCCCTGTATATATTTTGCTAAGGACTTGTAATACATGGGACAGTCATACGAAAACCGAACGTCTTTAGGACCATTGCATGGATCCATTCAAAAGTACTCACCGCCCACGTTAAGATACACTGCAGGCCATTAAAATTGCTATACCACGGAGATGACGTGCTACAGACGCGAAATTTAACCGACGGGTAGAAGATGCTGTGCTATGCAAATGATTAGCTTTTCAGAGCACAAGGTTGGCGCCGGTGGCAACACCTACAACCTGCTGACATCAGGAAATTTTCCAACCGATTTCTCATACACAAACAGCAGTTGACCAGCGTTGCCTGGTGAAACGTTGTTGTGATGCCTTATGTAAGGAGGAGAAATGCCTACCACCACGTATCCGACTTTGATAAAGATCCGATTGTAGCCTATCGCGATTGTCGTATATCGTATCGCGACATCCGCATGACTGTAACGGATCATGCAGCCACGTCTCGATCCTTGGGTCAACACATGGGGACGCTTGCAAGACAACAACCACCTGCACGAACAGTTCGACGACGTTTGCAGCAGCATGGACTAACAGCTCGGTCACCATGGCTGCCGTTACCCTCGACGCTGCATCACAGACAGGAGCGCCTGCGATGGTGTACGCAACGACGAACCTGGGTGCACGAAAGACAAAACGTCATTTTTTCGGATGAATCCAGGTTCTGTTTACAGTATCATGGTGATCGCATCCGTGTTTGGCGACATCGCGGTGAACGCACATTGGAAGCGTGTATTCGTCATCGCCATACTGGCGTATCACCCGGGTCATACTGGCATATCACCCGGCGTGATGGTATGGGGTGCCATTGGTTCCACGTCTCGGTCATTTCTTGTTCGCATTGACGGCACTTGGAACAGTGGACGCTACATTTCAGATGTGTTACGACCCGTGGCTCTACCCTTCATTCGATCTCTGCGAAACCCTACATTTCAGCAGGATAATGCACGACTGCATGTTGCAGGTCCTGTACGGGCTTTCTGGATACAGAAAATGTTAGACTGCTGCCCTGGCCAGCATATTGTCCAGATCTCTCACCAATCTGGGCAAGTGCAACGAATATCTGAAACACATCGTTCATATGACACGTTGCAATACCCGCTGATGTTTTGGCAAGGAGAAGGTGGATATTATTTTAATATCAAAATGATAAATACATTGAATGGTGAATATCAATATCATAGTTCAACATGGCGGAAGACCATCAGCGTTGTTTCTTCTTGCGCCTGATAATAAAACAAAAAATGTCGTGTATTACAAGGTACTTAATTGAAGAATGGAAGCTATGCACCAAAAATACTTAATTTTTTGTATTTCCTAATAAAAGTTGAACTTAACATCCCAAATCTGATTATTTATTGGCTTTAAGGCGGAACAGAGTTCCCCGGGTCAGCTGGTGTAATACTGTTTCCCTGGCAGTATAAGGTATCACACTATCGACCATCTGTAAAATGACGAACCCTTCCAAAAAGGAACTGAGACATAGCAAGCTGTATCGCGATAAGTGGTTGGGGGATGGAACAAGTTAAAAGTAAGATAAGGGTGCAAAGACCAACGGGGCACCCAAGTATAAGCCCACAATGTATCAATGGACATTAAAGTAAATCGGTCAAGAACTTTTCGACATTTTTGGAAACAACGTTAAACAACGCTTTGTCTTTGCATAGTAATACAGGTAAACGAACAAACTGCACGGAATTTGCATTTACAGGGTGGCGCACGAAATGTGTTACCAATTGTTTCTTTCACAATTAACGACGCACATTAGATATCCTGCTGGGATCTCTACAGCACTACCAGCAGAGCTTGGAAAAACAAATGAGTTACGAAATGACGTGTAATTCACGATACTTCCGCTAGGAGACTAGTAAGCAGCAATGGCTGACAATGGAAGACTGACGACACAGCAACGATCAGCAATTGTGTTACTTTTTCAGGAAACGAAAAGCCTTGTTGTGACTCAGAGGCGTTTTCGACAACAGTTTAACACACGATGGGTCCCTAGCAAGAAGACCATCCACAGGTTGTACGATAAATTTGTACAGGAAGGAACAGTATTGGAAGCGAAACGACGTCGGCCTAAGCCTGTTTGTTCGCCGGAGAGTATTGAAGCGGTACGATTTGCTGTGCAGAGAAGTCCCGGGAAATCGTGTAGAAAGGCAGCAGTGAAACTGGGAATATCCAGACTCTGCGTTCAACGCATTCTTAAAAGTGACCTCCATATGTGCCTATACAAGATGACGTGTGCACAGAAGCTCACTGAAGAACACAAGCAGCAGAGACTCCTGTTTGCTCAGTGGGCGGAGGATAGGGAAGAAACTCTCAACAACGTTTGGTTTTCAGACGAGGCGCATTTTCATTTAGACGGTGTGGTTAACAAACAAAATGTACGCTTTTGGGCCACTGAAAACCCACAAGTGCTTCATGAACGACAACATTATGCTCCGAGGATTACGGCGTGGGCAGCAATTTCCAGTCACGGACTTACTGGACCCTTTTTCTTTGAAGAAACTGTGAACAGCGAGCGTTATTTGAGCATGCTTCACAACAGCGTCATTCCATAGCTTCTTGCTACTGCCTTGCCCTTCAACACGCAGTGGTTCATGCAAGATGGAGCAAGGCCACATACTGCCAACACTGTGTTGGAGTTTTTACACGAACATTTCGACATGCGGATCATTTCACTCAGGTTTCCAGGACCCTTCAATGACGGACAAAATTGGCCCCACAGTAGTCCAGACCTCAATCCATGTGACTTTTTTCTTTGGGGGTACCTAAAGGGAAAACATTTCCCGAAACCTCCACGGGATTTAATGGAGCTCCGAAGACTTATTCTTCAAGCTTGCAGTGAAATTACGGAAGACATGTGCCGTAGGGTAATCACTAACGTCTATCAAAGTAGAGACTGCATTTATCGACTGTGGATTGTATCCCACAGAAGGAATAAAGTGCCAGCCGCTTGTGCCAGCTTTGACACTTGGTCACCTGTCATACATTCTATACGGCGTTCAGCGCATCTACCTGTTTTTGAATATGATCTTCAAACGCTCTCCTCCCAGATCCCAGTCCATTATTTAAGTAAGATCTGGCTGGACAGTACTAATGTCAATGTTGGCTTCACTCGTCTCGTTCAAGCACAATGGCCGGGTTTTCTCTGTGTATATATCGGTGGCTCCAAAATTCCGCAAGAAGAGTGTACAGGATGCGCTTTTTTCTGCCCTCAGATCCAGATCCGCAAAACCTTCAAACTACCTACGAACACTTCTATTTTTACGGCGGAAACAGCGGCAGTTTTGGAAGCACTTAAGTTTGTCTCTAGCACTTCCTTCCCCAAGATATTGATAGTACCTGACTCGCAAAGCGTTCTTAAAAACATTCAGTACAGTCGATGGAACAAAACAACCAACAGTTATATCTTGGATGTGATATCTGAATATATTCGCAGCACACGCACAGGCCGGACGATCCATTTGCTGTGGGTACCTTCCCGCTCTGGTATCCTCTATAATGATGAAGTTGATGCATTAGCCACACAAGCGGCAACCTTAGGCACCGTCCTGGATCTGCACCTTCCTTATACAGACTACTTACGTGAAGTCAAGGATCACGCAAGACAACAATGGCAGGAAACGTGGAACGTTTCTCAACAGACAAAAGGTGGTTATTACGCAGTGCTACAACCTCGGATTCCTTCACAGCCGTGGTTCATGAGGACACATCTGGACCGATCCACGATTTCTACCGTCATAAGACTCCGCTTCAATCATGCCTCTTTCCCACAACATCTACATCGGAGCAACGTTTACAGTTCACCAGCATGTGAGTGTGATCCTGAGTCGGAAGCTGATGTCAACCACATCTCATTTATGTGCCCCAAATTTTACCGTGAACGGTTGGTCTTTCTGAAGACATTGCTGAGTATGGGCTACCATCTTCCTCAATCAGCTTCTTCTCTTTTGTGTACTGAAGGCGTTCGTCTATATAAAGTGATAGTTAACTTCATCAAGAGTACTGGTGACAATCTGTAGGTTTTAATGGTGTACTTAAATTATAAATATGTCTTGCTGATGAAGATATTTCAGAATTGGTGTGAATTGTAAGCCAAGATACTTTTAAGTATTTTCCAATTCAATTCGATTCAATTTTTAAAACATTATGTACAAAACTGTAACAGTAAAGCTTTTTATTCTGGTAAATATGCATTTCTGTATTTGTTTATTCAATTATGTGTACATTGTCACTATGTGTTGTCGATGGCCAAATTGAGTACACACTCAAAGGCCAAATAAACAATAAAAAAAAGGAAGTTAGGGAACGAGATGGTGGACTTATTGAGCATGTGCTGAGTTAGAACAAATCTACACGAACAGCTCTTCATTGTAGTATATGTTCCTTTCAGATTGTATTGACAATAAAGATTATATTCAAAAACAAAACGGTAACAGATTTCGTGCGCCACCCTGTAGTTGGTTTCGTGTGGCCGTTGTTAATGTGGAAGGTACAGTCGTGTGGAGTGGGTGGAATCTCGGCGGAGCGAGCTGTAGCGTGCAGGTGGCGGTGACTGACCGTTTGCGGTCGCCCTCCATGAAGACGACGGTGGCGAGGTCGGGCACGTCGGCGCACTGCAGGTCGCCCGGCGGGCTGTGGGGCAGCTGGGGCGCCATCCTCAGCACCTTGGGGTAGCACGCCTCCGCCGCCACCACCCCGCGCGCCCCCACCTGCGGGCAAGCCGGCCACGGCGCTGTTACGTGGGCCGCCGCTGCTGCCACCCAGCACCAACACTACCTCACGTTCTTGCTAGGGACGCAACATCCAGTTCGCGAACAGGACATACGCATTTAGGATGCACCATCCATCGGTTGGTTTCTCACATTATACTCTGATCAAACACAACTTGTTATTTGTCAAATGGCGCGGCAGCGTTACCACCACAGCCGGTCTAAGGACACGCTGCGTCTGTAGCACAGGTGAACATTTTTTTTTTGGAAATTTGTGGTAAGGACTATGGGACCAAACTGCTGAGATCATCGATCCCTAGGCTTACGCACTTTTTTTTCTAGCTGCTTATTTTTTACGACCCACCGTCTAATTTCTTACGGTGAGTCGTATGTTGCCACTTAGCCGCTGTGACTGGGTCCAGGGTCCGGTGTGACTGAAAGTAACACCACACCGGCTCCCGTCCCCACTCACACCGTTGCCCGTGTCTCGCCACGTGGAAGCGGGCTCTATTTGTTTACAGCCATTTGATATCTTTTTTTGTGCTGCATTAGATAATCTTATAACTAATACAAAATCAAGTGAGATATTAATAAACAAAACTGAATTAAATATTTAGAAAGAAGGAAGGTAGAGAATTGAATAGAGAAGAGACAGGTATAATATTGCCCGTCAGCTGGTTGTGGGCGGCGGCCCGGGTCTTGGAGTGACCCTAAAGACGCTGGCCATCACTCATATTGCCTTTAACATCTACCATCCTAAAAACTAACTTAACTAGAAGAGATTAGGGTACGTTAAAGCTAGAAACTAAGAATAAGACCTCCATGTCCAGCCTGCTAAACTATTTACGATATACAATAGAGAGGTAACTGATTTTGCACTTGGCTCAAAGTTGCTAATGAAATGGTTCTTGTGGTAACAGTAATAAAGGTAATGACGCTAACGGTTTGTGTTGAGCCTACAAGGCTCCTAGTAGAGTACATCTGGCGCAAGCACCTCCCGGCCTCTCCGACAACACGACCTGAACGGTGGTTTTCCCAGATCTACCATAGGTATCTGTCGGGTTGGGCTCAAAAGAGAGGAACCACAATTAAGATCCTTCCATCCAGGCCGTGCGCTGCCTCTTAACGGAAGGCGTAGGTCCCTCGAAGAGATACCTAGCTTTAAGCTCTATTAGACATGGAGGTCCTGTTAACTATTTACATATAAGGTGCAATCTGTTATTAGGATTGTGTGTGACTTGTGTACCTCTTGTCCGTTGTTCCTGACTGTTCTTTGAAGTGGACTCGGTTGACACTATGGATCATCCGCGCTGGACGCTTCAATATCTGTGTTGGTGTCCTGGTCTGTATCTGTTTCTTCTTCACCACTCGTGGTGCTAATCATATCTGGACCGACTTGCTGTGTCCCCCTGGGCATCATGATGTTTGTTTGTATTCTATTTGCAAGTATTCTATTTGTCGGATCTTCGAGATTTCGTCAGTTAGTTTGTTGAGTTCAGTACACCTCTCCGAGTCGCGTATTACAGCATGTAGTACCTTCTGTGTGTTCAGGCGATTTATGTGTACCGTGTGTCTTGTGTTCGTGCGTTGTCCGCAGAAGAAGACAGTATGTTCAGGGGAACCTTCTTCCCCGCATATGCATCTATTAGTCTGCTGCAGACTTACGCGGTACAGGTGCGTGGGATAAGGGTCGTGTCCTGTGATGAAATGTACCATACCGCGGCTGGGATCGATATGTTTTAGTTTTAGTCTTTCCCGGATGTCAGGGAAGAAGTTGTATACACGGCGGCCCTTATCGCTGTTGGCCCACTCGCTCTGCCAGGTATCCACTCGCCATGCTCTGAGTTGGCATGTTGTCTCAATCGGTGCATCAGTGATCTGCCGAACCTGGTCTATTCTCCCCATCCTAAGCCAGTACGTTGCTGCGCGGTACCTGATGGTGATATCTACGGGGAAGATTCCCATGACGACACATAGTGCGTCATTTGATGTTGTGTTGAATGCCCCTGTTAGTCGAAGTAGAACACTTCTTTGCCCTCGACGTACAATGGTGCTGTTGGTAGAGAGATTTAATCTCTGGGCCCACGTATTGGCAGCAAAGCATAGTGGTGACTCGAAGAGAGCGCAATGGTATGTTCGTGTGACTGACAGGGGTAGTCTAAATTGTTCCTAATTTAGCCTAGCCAGTTTGTGTAATATCTTTTCTGCTTTGTGTGTGCATATTCGCATGTGTTCGTGGAAGTTCAATCGTTCGTCAATGTGTACTCCTAGATAGCGTGCGACTGATAGTCTTTTTATGTTTGTGTCCCCGATTTTGTCTATTGGTTTCCTGCGCAGGATACCCTTTAGTAATGTAGAAGTTGTTTTGTTTCCTGCTAGCTTTAATTTATTATCTATGCACCATTGGGTTATTGTCCGAAGTGTTCCATTGGCTCTTTCTTCTAGCTGGGCACGGTTGTTTGCTGAAACTACGACGAGTAGATTATCAGCATAAGCGACAACTCCATCTGTCAAGATGTGCTCCTCTAGTAACTGTAGGAGCGGTTCTATAACTATGTCACAGAAGATGGGGTCGCAGATCGACCCTTGTGGATGGCCTTTTGTAATTCGTTTAATCACTTTCTGGTCGTTCATTTGCCAAATGACCGTTCTGTCTCTGCAATAGTCCATGAAACGATTCTACATCTACTCTACATCCGTACTCCGCAAGCCACCTGACGGTGTGTGGCGGAGGGTACCCTGAGTACCTCTATCGGTTCTCCCTTCTATTCCAGTCTCGTATTGTACGTGGAAAGAGGGATTGTCGGTATGCTTCTGTGTGGGCTCTAATCTCTCTGATTTTATCCTCATGGTCTCTTCGCGAGATATACGTAGGAGGGAGCAATATACTGCTTGACTCTTCGGTGAAGGTATGTTCTCGAAACTTCAACAAAAGCCCGTACCGAGCTACTGAGCGTCTCTCCTGCAGAGTCTTCCACTGGAGTTTATCTATCATCTCTGTAACGCTTTCGCAATTACTAAATGATCCTGTAACGAAGCGCGCTGCTCTCCGTTGGATCTTCTCTATCTCTTCTATCAACCCTACCTGGTGCGGATCCCACACTGCTGAGCAGTATTCAAGCATTGGGCGAACAAGCGTACTGTAACCTACTTCCTTTGTTGTCGGATTGCATTTCCTTAGGATTCTTCCAATGAATCTCAGTCTTGGCATCTGCTTTACCGACGATCAACTTTATATGATCATTCCATTTTAAATCACTCCTAATGCGTACTCCCAGATAATTTATGGAATTAACTGCTTCCAGTTGCTGACCTGCTATTTTGTAGCTAAATGATAAGGGACCTATCTTTCTATGTATTCGCATCACATTACACTTCGCTACATTGAGATTCAATTGCCATTCCGTGCACCATGCGTCAATTCGCTGCAGATCCTCCTGCATTTCAGTACAATTTTCCATTGTTGCAACCTCTCGATACACCACAGCATCATCTGCAAAAAGCCTCAGTGAACTTCCGATGTCATCCACCAGGTCATTTATGTATATTGTGAATAGCAACGGTCCTATGACACTCCCCTGCGGCACACCTGAAATCACTCTTACTTCGGAAGACTTCTCTCCATTGAGAATGACGTGCTGCGTTCTGTTATCTAGGAACTCCTCAATCCAATCACACAATTGATCTGATAGTCCGTATGCTCTTACTTTGTTCATTAAACGACTATGGGGAACTGTGTCAAACGCCTTGCGGAAGTCAAGAAACACGGCATCTACCTGTGAACCCGTGTTACACAGACTCTGGTACCTGCAGGTGTCTGAGCCTCTTGAACAAGGCCGGCCACCAGAAGTTGTCGAAGGCACCTGAGATGTCTATCATAATTGCATGTGTGTATTTGGAGGGTGTGTCGTGTACTATTTGGAGTGCTCTGTTAATTGCGTCGTCTATAGATTTCCCTTCCCTGAAGCCGTATTGGTGTGATGTCAGTCCCTGTAGTGTTCGGTGTGCTTGTAGTCTTTTGCAGAGTAGTTTTTCTTGTACTTTACCGAGTGTATTGATAAGGCAAATTGGTCTGTATGACTTGGGGTCTGATGGGTCTTTGTCTGGAGCCTTTTTGATGATAACAGCCTTCGAGGTCTTCCACACTGCAGGCACACGGCCCAGCCTTAATGCATCGTTTAACAACGTTGTAAGAAACGGGATGATCTGCGGTGCAATTTGTTTCAGTACCTCAGAGTGGATACCATCCGGTCCAGGCGCCTTTTTGTTTTTGAGTTCTGAGATCGATGTCGCCACTTCTTCCTTCGCAAATGGACAGGTGACGGTTGGTGTGGTGTATACTTCGTCTACTTCGCGTCTCAGTGCTCCATATTGTGGTGTGTCTGTGTTTGCGATGTCGTCAGGCAGGAGTTTGCTCAGCAGGAACTCCGCTGTGCGCCTCCAGCCCTTAGTCATCCCACCATCCTCCTGTCGCAGCGTTCCCTGAACCAGTGGGCTTTTAATTTTCTCTGTCACGATTTTGTATGGTTCCCCCCAAAATGTTTAGTTGTGTTTGTGCTGCTACATGGTTATTCCAATGGTCTTTCCTGGTCTTATTCAGCTCACGTTTGTATTTGTCCTTGGCAAGCCGGTAGTCGTGTGGTCGTAATTCTCTTTCTCTATCTGAAATTGCTCGTTGGTAAAGTTTAAGTTTACGTTTTGAGTCTTGTTTGAGTCGTGTTAATTGTGTAGTCCAGGAAATGTTTTAGTGTTTTGTCAGTCTTTGTGTGGGTATGCAGGTGTTCTGTGTGTTTGATGATATCTGTCAGCATGTGTGCTCTGTAATCAACACCGCCGGTGATGTCTTGCGGTGTGTGCTCATGTATTTTTAGTCTGACCCTGCCCCAGTCTGTTTTGTCAAATAATAGTCTTTTTGGTTGTGTTTCTGTGTTGACGTTTGGTGTACCACTTAAGGTTAGTGTGATGATGTTGTGGCCGCTAGCAGTGATCTAGTCATGTACGGTCCAGGCTCGTACGTGGTTGATGGCGGCATTATTAACGAGGGTGATGTCTATGTTTGATGAATGACCGCTGTGCCCGATGTGAGTCGGGTGATGTCCTTCCTTGTTGAGTACATGTAGTCTGTTTTCCTGGATAATGTCATTTATTATTCTACCTCTGTCGTCAGTTCTGTCTGAATGCCACAAGGTTGATCTGGCATTTATGCCTGCACAGACGAGAAGTTTCTTGTTGCCAGCGTATTGCGCAACATCTCTGATGAGGTCTGCGTATGGTTTGATGCAATGACAGAATTGGGCGTACAGCGACGCATTGATCCAAGTATCCCCCTTGTGTGTGACTTCAACTGTAACTAGGTGCTCGGAACAGAGTTCTGTAATTTTGACTGGATGTATTTCTTTGTTTAAGATTATGACAAATGTCTTACAGCCTGTCCCCCCCGCAACTGTCACCTCACTTTGAGTAAAGTTGGGGATATGCCCTTGTCTGGTGTAGGACTCCTGCATGCACAAGATGTCACTTTTCAGTTCACGTAGGACCAGTGGGAGCTCCGAATATATAAGTTTACTCCGCATAGCATTAAGCTATGCTATTAGCAGTTTGGGTGTTTAACGGTGGCGTAGCACTTGCTGCCAGTTTGACTGTAATCGAAGTATGTTCTCCCACGAGCCCTTGCGTGATCCTTATAAAGCTTACGCACTACTGAATCCAACTTAAACTTATGCTAAGGTCAACACACACACCTCTGCCCGAGGGAGGACTCGAACCGCCGACGGGGGAGCCGCGAGAACCGTGACAACACGCCGCAGATCGCACGGCCAACCCGCGCGTCTACAGGTGAATACCGGGGACCTGTTCAGCAGTATGTAGGAGGCATGTTCAGTAAGCAAGTGCACTGTGAACACCACGGGATGTGTGTGTTTTTGTTTTTGTTTTCTGAGTGTTGGCAACTCTGAATGGCAGGGAGAAATCCCCTGGCCAGAATGAGCATTGCAGGAACACAGTAGGATGTAAGCTCCCATTGTAGTGTCCAGTTGGGTGCAAGGTATCGGCAATAAATCCCTCCAAGTGTGCTGTGATCCGCTTCCCACTCTCGGAAGGAATAACACCTCCCTAATTTTTTTCGCGAATCAAAACAGTTTATGGCCATGATATTATCAACAGAACGAGTGTTTAAGTTGGTTCAAATGGCTCTGAGCGCTATGGGACTTAAGTTATGAGGTCATCAGTCCCCTAGAACTTAGAACTACTTAAAGCTAACTAACCTAAGGACACCACAGTCATCCATGCCCGAGGCAGGATTCGAACCTGCGACCGTAGCGGTCGCGTGGTTCCAGACTGTAGCGCCTAGAACCGCTCGGCCACTCCGGCCGGCGAGTGTTTATGTAGTGTAGGGAATTTAGTGGAGGTAGAGCAAATAACATGACTACCAGAGTAGTGGAAGAAATTCAGTTTCGATTGGTGGGTTGGTGCAAAAAATCGAGAAAACTGTTCTTGAAGACCACTCATTGACAATGGGTAAAATACCTGCAATATGTCCAGAACTCTCCTACACGAGACACTCGCAGAAACTGTGGGATACAGGATACTGTGTTCAAGATAAGTCCCGAAACACCTGACAAAGCAGCGCAAGAAAAACTGGGGCAACAGGGCCCGCGAGTTTCTCGAGCGACTTGAATTGGAAGGTAAGGGTTTTCTGATCTCTACTGTGTACACTAAACGTGAGCGGCTTATTACGTGCCTGAGATGTCGATGTCGATGGCCTTTCCTCCGAATTAGATTCACCCTCGTCCGTATGGCCTAGTTCAAATTATAGGCACCATTTCACTATGGCTGAATGTGACGCTCATTTGCCCCATACACAGCCAGAATCTCACGGTGAATCCGTGTGCAATTTCAGTGCTTCACCGAGAAGAATCGTACTGCCGTGCGTACTTCAACTTTGAGACCAAGTGAGGTGGCACAGTGGTTAGCATACTGGACACGCATTCAGAAGGACAGTGATTCATATCTGCTTCCGGCCATCCAAAATTATCTTTTCCATTATCTCCCTGAATCAGTCTAGGTGAATACGAGAACGGTTCTTTTGAAGGCACATTGCCGTTTCTTTTTTGTTGTTGTTGTTGTCCAACCTTCCCTTAATCCCAGCTTGCGCTCCTCTCTAATGTCGTTGTCGACAGGTCGTTGAACCCTAATCTTCTCTCCTCTTTCAGCTTTGTAGTACGTTTGCAGTTACCACACCATTTCAATCCCACACTGTGATGAACCTGTTAACTATACCACAGTGGCATTGTGTCGAAATGGAACTCAGAACATATACTCTCTTCTGACAATCTACCACTCTTGTGGCAAAACAGGCTTACTATTGGATGACATTTGTAACTTACTGTATGACATGAAGGAAAAGTCTAACATTATTGTATGTCATTAATTTAATCACTAACAGACGTTACCTACATAGCTTTTTACACCATTATCTTAGCTAAGTAATCATCATTACTCAGGACATTATTTTCATCGCAGCTGAGTCTTATTAGACCACTTCACAAAGCAAGCATACACCGCTGTTTACAAACAATGCGGCTCTCTATCACAGAATAGAAACAAAATTTTGGACTGTGACCGACTCCGGTCGTGTATAAACTGAAACTGACCAACAGGGTGATCTTACTCTCGTTATCACTAAGTCGGAAGAGTAAGGTAACCACTTTTCCAGGTTTTTACTAGTGCCTGAAATACTGGCAAGCAGATCTTACAGTTGGCTGTCCTTGCAGGCGCTGACAGTCTCAAAATTTATTAGGGAGTATTACAGCTCAGGATGAAAAGTAAAATGTGTTGTATTATAAACTTACGAAGTTCAGATTTTTGGATAGAACAAAATCTCCTGATATGCTCCATAGAACTATAGCACACAGTAAAACGTCATGATACATTGGGTTGGAAAGTGTAGGAACACTATTGTCTACATACACTCCTGGAAATGGAAAAAAGAACACATTGACACCGGTGTGTCAGACCCACAATACTTGCTCCGGACACTGCGAGAGGGCTGTACAAGCAATGATCACACGCGCGGCACAGCGGACACACCAGGAACCGCGGTGTTGGCCGTCGAATGGCGCTAGCTGCGCAGCGTTTGTGCACCGCCGCCGTCACTGTCAGCCAGTTTGCCGTGGCATACGGAGCTCCATCGCAGTCTTTAACACTGGTAGCATGCCGCGACAGCGTGGACGTGAACCGTATGTGCAGTTGACGGACTTGGAGCGAGGGCGTATAGTGGGCATGCGGGAGGCCGGGTGGACGTACCGCCGAATTGCTCAACACGTGGGGCGTGAGGTCTCCACAGTACATCGATGTTGTCGCCAGTGGTCGGCGGAAGATGCACGTGCCCGTCGACCTCGGACCGGACCGCAGCGACGCACGGATGCACGCCAAGACCGTAGGATCCTACGCAGTGCCGTAGGGGACCGCACCGCCACTTCCCAGCAAATTAGGGACACTGTTGCTCCTGGGGTATCGGCGAGGACCATTCGCAACCGTCTCCATGAAGCTGGGCTACGGTCCCACACACCGTTAGGCCGTCTTCCGCTCACGCCCCAACATCGTGCAGCCCGCCTCCAGTGGTGTCGCGACAGGCGTGAATGGAGGGACGAATGGAGACGTGTCGTCTTCAGCGATGAGGGTCGCTTCTGCCTTGGTGCCAATGATGGTCGTATGCGTGTTTGGCGCCGTGCAGGGGAGCGCCACAATCAGTACTGCATACGACCGAGGCACACAAGGCCAACACCCGGCATCATGGTGTGGGGAGCGATCTCCTACACTGGCCGTACACCTCTGGTGATCGTCGAGGGGACACTGAATAGTGCACGGTACATCCAAACCGTCATCGAACCCATCGTTCTACCATTCCTAGACCGGCAAGGGAACTTGCTGTTCCAACAGGACAATGCACGTCCGCATGTATCCCGTGCCACCCAACGTGCTCTAGAAGGTGTAAGTCAACTACCCTGGCCAGCAAGATCTCCGCATCTGTCCCCCATTGAGCATGTTTGGGACTGGATGAAGCGTCGTCTCACGCGGTCTGCACGTCCAGCACGAACGCTGGTCCAACTGAGGCGCCAGGTGGAAATGGCATGGCAAGCCGTTCCACAGGACTAAATCCAGCATCTCTACGATCGTCTCCATGGGAGAAAAGCAGCCTGCAATGCTGCGAAAGGTGGATATACACTGTACTGGTGCCGACATTGTGCATGCTCTGTTGCCTGTGTCTATGTGCCTGTGGTTCTGTCAGTGTGATCATGTGATGTATCTGACCCCAGGAATGTGTCAATAAAGTTTCCCCTTCATGGGACAATGAATTCACAGTGTTCGTATTTCAATTTCCAGGAGTGTATAAAACACATACATGAATTGCCTGTGTGATAATACTCACTTTTATTACACACAGAAAAAAATCACGATGCTAACACATGAGAAAACTAACAACAAAAGGAAGGGCAAAAGCTATTAAAAGTGAAAGGAACAGTCCACAACCCAGGGTGTGGTGCCATGGGCCAATACCTTTCAGCCAAAGAAGGTTACCGCAGGTTCACTGACAACACACTTGTCCTCACTAAGCATAATTCCATAGTCAGTCAGCCTCTATTACACTGCCCATATGTGATGTTCATATAACTCATCATTTTTAGAAAATACAAGTATGTCATCAAAGTAAGTCAGGAAAATGAAGTCCCCTTACAACCCCATCCAAAAAATGTTGGCACATCTGTGCCATGTTTGTAAATGAAAAAGCATCAATTAGTTGGTTATGTCACTCCCAATAGGCCCCATCCACCTAAAGAGCAGAGCATTGGGCATACAGGTGAATTCAAACTTGATAGTATGTGCAGCTAGTGTATGCATTGGCTGGGTGTGATGTACACATAACTCCTAGGTGACACAGCTGATTCTGGGAATGCAGGCCATATTTGCAGCATTCGTACGAGAAAGCAGAGGAGTGTGAGGAATTGGTTCCCTTATGTCAGAGTGGCACCTTCGCAAGTTGGCGGGGGCATTCAGGGGAGACTTTGGTGCACTTGCCATGTTGGACAATAGCCCTCGTGAGTTCCCCTTGCCCTAGAACCAGGAAAGATCTGGATTATGGACATTGTAGTGCTGGGCAGACGATGTCTGTGTGAAGCATGAGGTGAGGGAAGTCTGCTATCACCTTGTGCATGGAAACCGTCTTAGATCCATGGAGCAACACTGGAGGATGACGTACCCATGCCACGTGGCCCCTCAATTTTGTTACCAGGTGGAGAAGCTGTGACTAATCCAGCAGTGGTGATTGGATGAGGAAATCTGCTAGGACGTGCAGAGCTTTGCTGTAGAGCACCTCTGCTGACGAGGAACTCAGGTCTGTTTCGAAGGCCTTCCGTAGTTCTAGCAGAACCAGGGGCAGTACTGGAGTCTAAGCATCATTTTGGCTCATTATGGTGGCTTTTAAAGCGCAGCGCCATCTCTGAACAATGCTGCTGCTTGCCAGGCGGTAGCTTGCGGTATGATGGCGATGGAAACTGTACAATTTTGATAGTTCGTTGAAAAGGTTGCACTCAAATTGCTGCCTTTGGTCTGTAGTGACGCGCAGAGGGTAACTGAAAGATGCCAACCAGGTCTCAATGAACGTCCTAGTGGTCATCTCAGCAGATATGTCCTTGATGGGAGCACCCTCTGCCCACCGTGTGCATCTGGTCACAGCCGTGAGTGTGGATCTGTAACTTTCAGATGGGGGAAGAGGGCCAACTAGGTCAATGTGAACAATCCAGAACCTGATCACTGACGCTGGAAAACGTCCCACATGTGCGTGCACATGATGTCTGAGCTCGCTGCATTGGCGCTGTAAGCATGCACTAGCCCAGGCACATGCATCTGTGCTCACTGAAAGCCACACGAATCAATCAGTCATTTGACTGCGACATTGACCCCGGAATACACCATGTTGTGGATTCTGTCAAAAGCTTTCTATCGAAACTAAAGCATGATGTAGGAAACTGCAAATTTGTGGTAAGGTTTGTTGGGACCAAACTGCTGAGATCATCGGTCCCTAAGCTTACACACTACTTAATCTAACTCACACTAACTTACGCTAAGGACGACACACACACCCATGCCCGAGAGAGAACTCGAACCTCCGACGAGGGAGCGGCGCGGACCGTGACAAGGTGCCCAAGACCACGCGGCTACCCCGCGAGGCCATGATGTAGGGTCTCTGGTTGTTTCTAGATACATCACACAAAAAAACTGCCGTACGACAAGGTGCAAACAACAGTTGCAGGCATAGTCTGGTGGGGGAGTCATTCAGTAATCGTTGAAGTTCTTGATCTGAAGAATGCGCAGTGGTAAGTTCATTGTAGTTCAAAGCAGGCATTAGGCTGTTGCTATGCCAAAAGTACGTAGCTGCAATACCGTAGGCGCCACGAATGTGACAGACATCCATTGTACACTACTGGCCATTAAAAGTGCTACACCACGAAAGTGACGTGCTACAGATGCGAAATTTAACCGACACGAAGAAGATGGTGTGATATGCAAGTGATTAGCTTTACAGAGCATTCGCACAAGGTTAACGCCGGTGGCAATATCTGCAACGTGCTGACATGCGGAAAGTTTCCAACCGATTTCTCGTACACAAACAGCAGTTGACCGGCGTTGCCTGGTGAAACGTTGTTGTGATGACTCGTGTAAGGAGGAGAAATGTGTACCATCACGTTTCCGACTTTGATAAAGGTCGGATTGTAGACTATCGTGATTGCGCTTTATCGTATCTTGTCATTGCTGCTCTCGTTGGTCGAGATCCAATGACTGTTAGCAGAATATGGAATCGGTGGGTTCAGGAGCGTAATACGGAACGCCATGCTCGATCCCAACGGCCTCGTATCGCTAGCAGTCCAGATGACAGGCATCGTATCCGCTTGGCTGTAACGGATCGTGCAGCCACGTCTAGATCCCTGAGATGGGGACGTTTGCAAGACAACAACCATCTGCACGATCAGTTCGATGACGGTTGCAGCAGCATCGACTATCAGCTCAGAGACCATGGCTGCGATTACCCTTGGCTCTGCATCACAGACAGTAGTGCCTGCTATGGTGTACTCAACGACGAACCTGGGTGCACGAATGGCAAAACGTCATTTTTTTGGATGAATCCAGGTTCTGTTTACAGCATCATGATGGTCGCATCCGTGTTTGGCGACATCACGGGAAACGCACATTGGAAGCGTCTATTCGTCATCGCCATACTGGTGTATCACCCGGCGTGATGGTATGGGGTGCCATTGGTTACACGTCTCGGTCACCTCTTGTTCGCAATGACGGCACTTTGAACAGTGGACGCTACATTTCAGATGTTTTACGACCCGTGGCTCTACCCTTCATTCGTTCCCTGCGAAACCCTACATTTCAGCAAGATAATGCACGACCGCATGTTGCAGGTACTGTATGGGTCTTTCTGGATACAGAAAATGTTCGACTGCTGCCCTGGCCAGCACATTCTCCAGATCTCTCACCAATTGAAAACGTCTGGTCAATGGTGGCCGAGCAACTGGCTCGTCACAATACGCCAGTCACTAGTGTTGATGAACTGTGGTATCGTGTTGAAGCTGCATGAGCAGCTGTACCTGTACACGCCATCGAAGCTCTGTTTGAGTCAATGCCCAGGCGTATCAAGGTCGTTATTACGGCCAGGGGTGGTTGTTCTGGGTACTGATTTCTCAGTATCTATGCGCCCAAATTGCGTGAAAATGTAATCACATGTCAGTTCTAGTATAATATATTTGTCCAATGAATACCCGTTTATTATTTGCATTTCTCCTCGGTGTAGCAATGGGTTTGTGGTCAGTGTAACTGTAACAGACCAGGCCTCGACAAGAGGATGGAAA
Source organism: Schistocerca gregaria (assembly GCF_023897955.1). NCBI lineage: Eukaryota > Metazoa > Arthropoda > Insecta > Orthoptera > Acrididae > Schistocerca > Schistocerca gregaria. The sequence continues at coordinate 521,203,635 of NC_064925.1, read as the reverse complement.
TGTAGAATGCTCTCATAGGTCACTAAGAGCTCCCCGTCGTAAGTGCTCCAGGATGCTGTGCGTGTTCCAGCTATCGGGAAAAGAAACTCAGAGGTTGCCAATATCTGTTAATTTTTTGGTGTACTACTGCGCGGAGTGTATTGGTTGGTGTCAACAACCAAAACTAAGTGCACCTCAGGAATGGGGTGATTGAGTATAACAGCAATGGTGAGGTTTTCTTGCAAGTCCTTCAACACAGCAGTCATTGTGTCCACAGGAGAGGGCGCTTGTCTATTGTGCTGTGACCTGCCACTGTGTTTGTGAGAGGTATTTGTGTTGCAATGGTTCCTGGGCAGGAAGGACACTAAAATATATAACTTCCCAGGTAAGGGTGTGATCATGTGCGCTGATACTTTATAGCTAAGGAAGGTTACCAAGGTTTACAGATGATGTACTTGTCCTCAGTGAGTGTAATTCCATTATCAGTTAGAAGATAATAATATGCCATCAAGGTAAGTGAAGCAAAATGAAAGGCCACTTGGAAGGCATCCAAAAATGTTGCCACATCTGGGGCGCGTTTTAAACCCCAAAAAGCATACTCAAAAACTTATACAATTCAAACAGGCATTATCACTGTAATTTTAGGCATGTTATTGGTTATATTTCACAACTTTTAAGCAATGTAACATATTAAAAATTGATACCTCCCACCCCAGAACACATGTGAAATCCTAGTTGTTTGGTATTGGGTAGCTACAGGGTGTTTCGAAAATGACCGGTATATTTGAAATGGCAATAAAAACTAAACGAACAGCAATAGAAATACACCGTTTGTTGCAATATGCTTGGGACAACAGTACATTTTCAGGCGGACAAACTTTCGAAATTACAGTAGTTACAATTTTCAACAACAGATGACGCTGCAAGTGATGTGAAAGATATAGAAGACAACGCAGTCTGTGGGCGCGCCATTCTGTACGTCGTCTTTCTGCTGTAAGCGTTTGCTGTTCACAACGTGCAAGTGTGCTGTGGACAACATGGTTTATTCCTTAGAACAGAGGATTTTTCTGCTGTTGGAATTCTACCGCCTAGAACACAATGTTGTTGCAACAAGACGAAGTTTTCAACGGAGGTTTAATGTAACCAAAGGATCGAAAAGCGATACAATAAAGGATCTGTTTGAAAAATTTCAACGGACTGGGAACGTGACGGATGAACGTGCTGGAAAGGTAGGGCGACCACGTACGGCAACCACAGAGGGCAACGCGCAGCTAGTGCAGCAGGTGATCCAACAGTGGCCTCGGGTTTCCGTTCGCCGTGTTGCAGCTGCGATCCAAATGACGCCAACGTCCACGTATCGTCTCATGCACCAGAGTTTACACCTCTATCCATACAAAATTCAAACACGGCAACCCCTCAGCGCCGCTACCATTGCTGAGAGAGACATTCGCTAACGATATACTGCACAGGATTGATGACGGCGATATGCATGTGGGCAGCATTTGGTTTACTGACGAAGCTTATTTTTACCTGGACGGCTTCGTCAATAAACAGAACTGGCGCATATGGGGAACCGAAAAGCCCAATGTTGCAGTCCCATCGTCCCTGCATCCTCAAAAAGTACTGGTCTGGGCAGCCATTTCTTCCAAAGGAATCATTGGCCCATTTTTCAGATCCGAAACGATTACTGCATCACGCTATCTGGACATTCTTCGTGAATTTGTGGCGGTACAAACTGCCTTAGACGACACTGCGAACACCTCGTGGTTTATGCAAGATGGTGCCCGGCCACATCGCACGGCCGACGTCTTTAATTTCCTGAATGAATATTTCGATGATCGTGTGATTGCTTTGGGCTATCCGAAACATATAGGAGGCGGCGTGGATTGGCCTCCCTATTCGCCAGACATGAACCCCTGTGACTTCTTTCTGTGGGGACACTTGAAAGACCAGGTGTACCGCCAGAATCCAGAAACAATTGAACAGCTGAAGCAGTACATCTCATTTGCATGTGAAGCCATTCCGCCAGACACGTTGTCAAAGGTTTCGGGTAATTTCATTCAGAGACTACGCCATATTATTGCTACGCATGGTGGATATGTGGAAAATATCGTACTATAGAGTTTCCCAGACCGCAGCGCCATCTGTTGTTGACACCCTATATCTAGAACACATAATTTCGTCTTCAGGGTCACGAATTACTTAGGAACACATACACAAATTACCGGTGTGATAATATTCACTTTTATCACACACGGACAAAAATCATGATATGAACATATTAGCAAGCTAACAAGAACAGGAAGATCACAGAGCACAAAAAGTTAAAGAAATAGTGCAACTGACAGCTACCGGTTAGTCTATTGTGAAACTCCCACAAGAGCGTTACTACATTACAGTTAGAGGCGGAAACTGGAAAGGCAATGTACAACTTGGAGTGAGGGAACGATTATACTTGTGAGGGTACCGATATCGATTTTGTGTGTAATGTATCGAATCTGCCCTTACTTATCTCAGTATGACTGGAGCAGACCTCATGGCACGGGAATGCCCCATATTACATGCCGATTTTGGCGAGCATGACAGTCTGTTTGGTCTGAGCAAGCCTGAACAGTAGGTCACCGTATTGTGCACTTCGTGCGATCACACTGTGGAGTGAGGAAAGTTTTGTGAGACCGTTAACAGTTGTGTATCAATGTCAGTTCTAACAAATCTGATTAATGTCAGTTCTAACGAATCCGAACAAAACAGGACACTTCAAAGACAAAAAAAAAAAGAAAAAAGAAAAGCAAAAGCGAGTACCACGAAGGAATTATCTGACTGGGATGGAAATTGGTAGACGTTGTGTACATATGCAGACAAATAAACGATTACAATTTCATAAAAAATTGGATGATTTATTGAAGGAAAAGAGCTTCACAAACTGATCAGGTTAATAACGCATTGGTTCGCCTTTGAACTTATGCAAGTAGTGATTTTGCTTTGCATTGATTGATAGACGTGTTGGATATCCCCCTGAAAGATATCGAGCCAAGCTCTGTCCAAATGCCGCATTAGATCGCCAAAATCCAAAGCTGGTTGGAGGGTCCTGCTCTTAATACTCCAAACGTTCTCAACTGGGGAGAAATCCGACGAGCTTGCTAGCGATGGTAGAGTTTGGTAAGCGGAAGAGAAGCACTAGAAACTCTTCTTGTGTGCGAGTGGGCATTATCTTGCTGAAATGTAAGACCACAATGGCTTGCCAATGAGGGCAACAAAAAGGGATGTAGAATATCGTCGACGTACGGCTGTGCTGTAAGGGTGACATGAATAACATTCCAAGAGATCCAGCAATGAATAGAAATGGCAACCGAGAACGTCACTCCCAGTTGTTGGGCCATATGGTGGGTACTCCCAACACTGTCCAGGGCATCTCCAGACCCATCTCAGCTGATCATCGGAACACGTTTGGCATCGGGACTCACCACTGAAGACAATTCTACCCCAGTCAATGAGATTCCAGGCGGAAGACGTATCTGTTAACGCCTCGGACAGCAGTGAGACACCAACCTGGATGCCGCCCACTGCACTGCCTGACAGACAGGAGAGATAGTCTGGGGTGTCATTTCTTTTCAGAGCAACACCCTTTGGTGCTCATCCACCGGACCTTTACATCACAGCAGCACGATATTCTACAATCCATTCTCTTGCCCTTCATGGAAAGCCATCCTGGGCTTACATTCCAGCAAGATAATGTCCACCTGCACACAGCGAGAGTTTGTACTGCTTGCCGTCATGCTTGCCAAACCCTACCTTGGCCAGCAAGGTCGATGAATCTCTCGCCAATTGAGAAGGTTTGGAGGATTATGAGCAGGGCCGTCCAACCAGCTCGGGATATTGAGGATCTAATGCGCCATTCAGACAGAATTTGGTATGATATCTCTAAGGAGGAGTTCCAACAAGTCTATCAATCAATGCGAAGCCGAATAACTGCTTGCATAAGGGAAGGAAGTATACAAGGTGCTATCCAAAATTTTCGGGACTGGTGCTGCCATCTGTTGAAAACCTTACCTTTGGACTAATGGTCACCATCCCTCTCGAAATAGTTTCCATCCGCACGTACAGACCAGTCCCAGAGCTTCTGCCATTGGTCAAACATTACCTAGAAGTCCTGTTCTTTGAGGGTGTTTATCACCGCCAGCGATGCTTCTTGAATCCCCTCTAGACTGTCGAACCTACACCCTTTCAACTCGAGTTTCAGTTTTGGGCATAGCGCGAAGTCGCAAGGTGCCAAATCTGGCGAGTACAGCGGGTGGGGTACAACCACCATGTTGTTTTTTGCCAAAAAGTTCCTGGTGAGCAAGAAAGTGTGACAGGGCGTGTTGTCGTGATGCAGCAGCCGGTGCCCTTTACACCAAAGTTCGAGCCATCGTCACCATATGTTTTCACGGAGCCGTCGCAAAACGTCACAGTAGTACGCGGAATTCACTGTTTGGTTTGGTGGGACTAATTCTACGTGCACAGTTCCCTTGGTATCAAAGAAAACGATGGTCATGTTCTTCACTTTGCTCTTCACCTGTCTGGCTTTTTTGGGTCTTGGAGAGCCCGGGCTCTTCCACTGGGACTATAGTTTCTTTGTCTCTGGGTCATAACCGTAAATCCAGTTCTCGTCGCCAGTGGTAACACGTGACAAGAAGGTTGGTTCATCAGATGCGGTCTGACAAAGGTCTGTGCACACTTCAACATGCTGTTCGTTCTGATCGGCAGTCAAGATCCTTGGCACAAATCTTGTGGCGACACGATGCACGCCCAATTCATCAGTCACCATTCGTTGACATGTCCCATAACCAATACCCACTTCATCCGCAAGGTCTTGAATGGGTCGACGTCGATCCGCACGAACCAATTGCTGAAATTTGCAACGATGTCCGGCGTTGTACGGCTAACCGGCCTTCCAGTGTGAGCATCATCTTCGAAGCCTGTACAGCCGGCCGTGAACTTTGCGTGCCACTCAAACACACACGTATAGTTCATGCTCTGTCCCCCAAACACTTGTTGAATCGTTGCAAGGGTGTCCGTAGCACTTTTCCCCAGATTCGCACGGAATTTGATACACAAGCGCTGTTCTGTTCGCGGATCCATTGTAAAATTGCCACACACCAAACATAGAGTATTACGGAAATCACTGTGGACACGCAACACCTTCTCCCAGCTGAATGCCACTCCGCACACTGACTCATAAGATATGAGCTGTCGCCACTTATCGGTGCGAAGATCTACTACACCTACTTCCCAGATGACAGCACCAGTCCCGAAAATTTTGGATTCCACCTCGTACCAACAAGTTGTAGACTGGTTAAACGTGTGAAGATCTTTCTCTTGACTAAATCGTCCAGTTTTTTTTTAAATTGTAATCATATGTTTGTCTCTACATGTACATTACGTCCACCGATTTCCGTCTCATTCGGATAATTCCTTCGTGCTTGCTCAGTGTGACGAACGTCTACACTCACGACAGCCTGGAACTGCACTATAGATTGCTCTATTGGTGCTTGAAACATCTTATGTGGGACGTTGGCTACTTCCCTCGCCATACCCGTCTTCAACCACCAATGTCATCAATGATTCGGTTTCCTCCAGAGGTGTTACGGAGTAACTGAGTTACCTCATGAGCAGTGCAACGATAGTCACGAAGAGCAGCAGCAATAATATCGTTCTTTTGATAAAGCAGCTTTACGAGCAAAGTTCTGCTCGACTCGTGCAGACCCACGTTGACTGTTTGCAACTGTAATGCATACTAATACTTGTGTTTCAACTCTACATCGCCGTACCATTACCGGTACTTAACGTCAAGTCATGACACTAACACTGCTAACAACGCAAAGCCTGCAGTACACAGTCTGAAGGTTATTCCTGTAAGGTTAGGTACCCTTCCGGTAAATATGCTTATGCTCATAAATAAAGGATAATGCTGATACATGGTGAAACAACGCTTTGGTGGGCGGTTTGCATGTTTAAATCACATCAGGGTATGACCATCCAGTGCATTTGACCTGCGGCCGTCACACGGTGGTGCTGACAGCAGTCCACATACGCAGAGATGTGTTGCTGCATGTCAGAGTACGGTGCAGCGAATAAGTATGCAGACGTTTTCAGACGTGCTAATGGTGACTGTTGTTGAAAATGGCTCAAAGAACGCATATTGATGACGTTATGAGGGGTAGAAGACTAGGGCGACTGGAAGCTGGTCAAACACAGCAGGTTATTGCACGGGCCCTCCGTGTGCCACAAAGTGTGATCTCAAGATTATGGCAACGATTCCATCAGACAGAAAATGTGTCCAGGCGCTACAGTACGAGACGTCCACAGGGTACAACACCAAAAGAAGACCGATATCTCACTATCAGTGCCCACAGATGGCCACGGAGTACTCCAGGTAGCCTTGCTCGAGACCTTACTGCAGTCACTAGAACAGTTGTCTCCAGACACACAGTCTACAGACGACTGGATGGACATGGGTTATTCACCTGGAGACTCGCAAGGTGTGTTCCACTGAACCCTGGTCACAGGAGAGTCCGTAAAGCCTGGTGTCAAGGACACAGTTCATGGTCATTGGAACAGTGGTCCCAGTTTATGTCCACAGACGAGTCCAGGTATAGCCTGAACAGTGATTCTCACCAGGTTTTCATCTGGCGTGAACCAGAAACCAGATACCAATCCCTTAATATCCTTGAAAGGGGCACGTATGGAGGTTGTGGTTTGATGGTGTGGGGTGGGATTATGATTGGTGCACGTACACCCCTGCATGTCTTTGACAGAAGAACTAGCAGGCCAGGTGTATCGGGACGTCAGTTTGCACCAGTATGTCCGCTTTCTCAGGGGTGCAGTGGGTCCCACCTTTCTCCTGAAAGATGGTAACGCACAGCCCCACCGAGCTGCTATCGTGAAGGGTTACCCTGAAACAGAAGATATCAGGCGAATGGAGTGGCCTGCGTGTTCTCCAGACCTCAACCGCATTGAGCACGTCTGGGATGCTCTCAGTCGACGTATTGCTGCAGGTCTTCAAACCCCTAGGACACTTCAGGAGCTCCGACAGGCGCTGGTGCAAGAATGGGAGGCTATACGCCAGGAGCTGCTGGACCAACCGATCCAGTGTATGCCAACCCATTGTCTGGCCTGTTACGTGTGCAGGGTGATCATATCCCATACTGATGTCTGGGTACATGCGCAGGAAACAGTGACGTATTGTAGCACATGTGTTTCGGTATGCTTTTCTCAACTTATCAGCAATACTGTGGACTTACAGATCTGTGTTGTGTGTGTTCTCTGTGTGCCTATGCAATTAGAAACAGTTTTGTGTAGTGCTACGATATGTGCCACCACATTCTGCAATTATCCTTACTTTATGAGCATGAGTGTAGTTTTCCGTTTACACTGACTCAAGTAGTGAAAGTTTAACTATAAGCACCCAGTATCTAGGAGTACATGTATGGAGCGATTGGAAGAGGGGTGACCACTTAAAACTAATAGAAAAATAGACATATGATAGACTGAAATTCATTGGAAGATTTATGGAGAAATGTAGTGCACCCAAGAAGAAGGTAGGTTACAAAACCCTCGTTCGACCGAAACTTGAATACCGCTCGTCAATTTGCCGTCCATACCGGGTAGGATAAAAGAAATAGAGAAGACCCTGCGGCACATTTGATTAGAGGTTCAAAGAAGAGCAATGCATTTCTTTACAGATCCATTTAGGTAGCGCTAAAGCATCACAGAAATGCTCGGCTATCTCCAGTGGCAGATAACGCAAGAGGGGGGCGTTCTGTAGTTCACTGTTATACGCTAAAGAGGCAAAGAAACTGGTACACATGCCTAATACCGTGTAGCCCCCCCCCCCCCCCCCCGAACATCTACATCTACATTTATACTCCGCAAGCCACCGAACGGTGTTTGGCGGAGGGCATTTTACATGCCACTGTCATTACCCCCCTTTCCTGTTACAGCCGTTTATGGTTCGCGGGAAGAACGTCTGCCGGAAAGTTCTGTGCGCGCTCGCATCTCTCCAATTTTACATTCGTGGTCTCCTCTTGAGGTATAAGTAGGGGGAAGCAATATATTCGATACCTCAACCAGAAACGCACCCTCTCGAAACCTGGACAGCAAGCTACACTACAATGCAGAGCGCCTCTCTTTCAGAGTCTGCCACTTGAGTTTGCTAAACATCTCCGTAACTCTATCACGCTTACCACATAGCCCAGTGACGCAATGCGCAGCTCTTCTTTGGTTCTTCTCTATCCCCTCCGTCAACCCGATCTGGTACTGATCCCACACTGATAACCAATACTCAAGTATAGGTCGAACGAGTGTTTTGTAAGCCACCTCCTTTCTAGATGGACCACATTTTCTAAGAACTCTCCCAATGCATCTCAAACTGGCACCCGCCTTACCAACAACTAATTTTAAATGATCATTCCACTTCAAATCGTTCCGTACGCATACTCCCAGATATTTTACAGAAGTAACTGTTACCAGTGTTTGTTCCGCTATCATATAATCATACAATAAATGCCGGCCGCGGTGGTCTCGCGGTTCTAGGCGCGCAGTACGGAACCGTGCGACTGCTACGGTCGCAGGTTCGAATCCTGCCTCGGGCGTGGATGTGTGTGATGTCCTTAGGTTAGTTAGGTTTAAGTAGTTCTAAGTTCTAGGGGACTAATGACCACAGCAGTTGAGTCCCATAGTGCTCAGAGCCATTTGAACCATACAATAAATGATCCTTGTTTCTATGTATTCGGAATACATTAGATTTGTCTATGTTAAGGATCAGTTGCCACTCCCTGCACCAAGTGCCTATCCGCTACAGATCTTTCTGCATTTCACTGCAATTGTCTAATGCTGCAACTTCTCTGTATGCTACAGCATCATCCGCGAAAAGCCGCATGGAAAAATGGCTCTGAGCACTATAGGACTTAAATTCTTAGGTCATCAGCCCCCTAGAACTTAGAACTACTTAAACCTAACTAACCTAAGGACATCACACACAACCATTCCCGAGGCAGGATTCGAACCTGCGACCGCTGCGGTTGCGCGATTCCAGACTGTAGCGCCTAGAACCGCTCGACCACTCCGGCCGGCGCCGCATGGAACTTCTATTAGGTCATTTATATATATTGTGAAAAGCAATGGTCCCATAACACTCCCCTGGGCAATTTAACGTTACTTTAACGTCTGTAGACGTCTCTCCATTGAGAACAACATGCTGTGTCCTGTTTGCTAAGAAACTCTACAATCCAGCCACACAGCTGGTCTGATATTCCGTAGGCTCTTATTTTGTTCATCAGGTTCAACCGGTTCAAATGGCTTGAGCACTATGGGACTTGACATCTGAGGTCATCAGTCCCCTAGAACTTAGAACTACTTAAACATAACTAACTAACCTAAGGACATCTCACACTTCCATGCCCGAGGCAGGTTCGAACCTGCGACCGTAGCGGTCGCGCGGTTTCAGACTGTAGCGCCTAGAACCGCTCGGCCAGTGCGGCCGGCTGTTTATCAGGCGACAGTGCAGAACTGTATCGAACGCCTTCTGGAAGTCAAGGAAAATGGCATCTACCTGGGAGCCTGTATCTAATATTTTCTGGGTCTCATGAACAAATAAAGCGAGTTGGGCTCACACGATCGCTGTTCCCGAAATCCATGTTGTTCCTACAGAGCAGATTCCGGGTTTCCAGAAGTGATATGATACGCGAGAAAAAAACATGTTCTAAAATTCTACAACAGATCGATGTCAGTGGTATAGGCCTAGAAGTGCCGCAACATGGAATGGCATGGACTCGATTAATGTCTGAGGTAGCGCTTTAACATGGCGGCCACTGAGTGACGCGCGTTTCTTCGGCTCGCGAGTTTTTCCGCTCATTGAAGGTGTTACAGAGAAGTGCGGCAGTCCACAACGTGTGCATCTGACTAAACAAGTGTTACTTGCCGTGGTGTATTGTTCTCCATTGATTACCACAAGTGATAAGTGATAAGTGAGTGAAAAATGGGAAGAGCACGAGTAAGCGGCAGCAGGCGAGGCTACAGGGGCGCAGGCAGCGCGGGCGCCCGGTCTCCGGCGGCAGGTGAGGCCCCGCTTCCCGACATCGGGGAGCTCGTCCGGTCCCAGGTGAGTGCGGCGCTGCGCAGCAAAGACACGCTAGACGTAATCGTCCAATCCATCACGGACTCCGTGACGGCCGCGGTCATGGACAAACTACAAGAGTCTGTCGGGCGCAACAGCACCGAAATCCAGTGTCTTAGAAAGTCCCTGGCCGCACAAGAGAAAAAAGCCGCCGACCTAGAGGCTAAACTGTCTGCTGCCACCGATGAAATTGAGCAGTATCAGCGAAGGAACAGCCTGCGCTTGTTCGGGGTAGCTGAAAACGATCGCGAAAACACCGACGACCTGGCCATTAGCCTCGTGCGTGGGAAACTTGGCGTGCAGATCGACGTGGGCGATATTGACAGAAGCCACCGTGTTGGGCGCAGGATACCAGGTGCCATGAAACCCAGGCCCATAATAATTAAATTTGTGTCTTACCGGAAAAGAGCTCAAGTGTTTGCTCAGAAATGAAAACTCGCCAAGAGTGGGGTTACCCTGAGGGAAGATCTGACGCGCGAAAGACTAAAAGTTTTGAACGCTGCGATCACACAGTTTGGCCTTCAAAATGTATGGACCCAGGATGGCAGGATCGTAATCAAGACGGAAGGAGGGAGGAAAACGGTGACAAACATGTTCGAACTGAAAGACTGAGCGAAATCTCGCGAGACACAAAGTCTCATATTGTAATCTGTCTAATATAAGTTAATTTTTTATTCTTTCTTTTCATTTTTTTGGCTTAAATACTGCTCCGTTATTTCTATAAGTATCATAAGTACTCTATTTAAAATCAGTCATTTGTTTCACAAAAATATTGTTTCTTTATTTGTCTATTATAAGTGCTCATGTATATTCATATTGTCAGTCAAATGGGAATTAACATTCTCCATTAACAGGAATCCCCTTACAACCGCCTTTCTATATCTGTTATTTTCATCTTCGCCACTACCACTACTACTACTATCTTTTTCGTAACTACTACTGCCACTTTCCATCTTTCTTTTCACTCCCTTCTTCGATACTTCCAGCGTGTTTTTCACCTTTAGTCCACAGACGCTTGAGTCAGTCACGACCTTGGACACACCTGTAAATATGTCTTGCCCCGCGAAATCCAGCTTTTGTCCCTCTTCCGGCCAGCAGGTAAACGGAGCGCGTTCGGTCCTACAGGCGGCCACAATGGGACGGACCGGTTCCGGCGGCGGGCTCCTTGTGGCCCACGCGAACGCGCAGTCGCTAACGGCTCACTTCGACGAGTTCTGTGACCTGTTCTGCCAATCGCTGTTCCACATTATCCTCGTCTCTGAAACTTGGTTGAAACCAAACATCTCTTCCGACGCTATCCGAATCGCTGGTTACTCTCTCCTAAGGGCAGATCGTGAAACACGACGCGGGGGTGGTGTGGGTGCCTATGTTCGCTCTGATCTGACACCTACTGTGCTATGCACATCGGATGCAAAGAGCGAAGGAGAAGCAGAGTTCTTGTTTTTCGAAATAAATACACTCCTGGAAATTGAAATAAGAACACCGTGAATTCATTGTCCCAGGAAGGGGAAACTTTATTGACACATTCCTGGGGTCAGATACATCACATGATCACACTGACAGAACCACAGCCACATAGACACTGGCAACAGAGCATGCACAATGTCGGCACTAGTACAGTGTATATCCACTTTTCGCAGCAATGCAGGCTGCTATTCTCCCATGGAGACGATCGTAGAGATGCTGGATGTAGTCCTGTGGAACGGCTTGCCATGCCATTTCCACCTGGCGCCTCAGTTGGACCAGCGTTCGTGCTGGACGTGCAGACCGCGTGAGACGACGCTTCATCCAGTCCCAAACAAACTCAATGGGGGACAGATCTGGAGATCTTGCTGGCCAGGGTAGTTGACTTACACCTTCTAGAGCACGTTGGGTGGCACGGGATACATGCGGACGTGCATTGTCCTGTTGGAACAGCAAGTTCCCTTGCCGGTCTAGGAATGGTAGAACGATGGGTTCGGTGACGGTTTGGATGTACCGTGCACTATTCAGTGTCCCCTCGACGATCACCAGAGGTGTACGGCCAGTGTAGGAGATCGCTCCCCACACCATGATGCCGGGTGTTGGCCCTGTGTGCCTCGGTCGTATGCAGTCCTGATTGTGGCGCTCCCCTGCACGGCGCCAAACACGCATACGACCATTATTGGCACCAAGGCAGAAGCGACTCTCATCGCTGAAGACGACACGTCTCCATTCGTCCCTCCATTCACGCCTGTCGCGACACCACTGGAGGCGGGCTGCACGATGTTGGGGCGTGAGCGGAAGACAGCCTAACGGTGTGTGGGACCGTAGCACAGCTTCATGGAGACGGTTGAGAATGGTCCTCGCCGATATCCCAGGAGCAACAGTGTCCCTAATTTGCTGAGAAGTGGCGGTGCGGTCCCCTACGGCACTGCGTAGGATCCTACGGTCTTGGCGTGCATCCGTGCGTCGCTGCGGTCCGGTCCAAGGTCGACGGGCACGTGCACCTTCCACCGACCACTGGCGACAACATCGATGTACTGTGGAGACCTCACGCCCCACGTGTTGAGCAATTCGGCGGTACGTCCACCAGGCCTCTCGCATGCCCACTATACGCCCTCGCTCAAAGTCCGTCAACTGCACATACGGTTCACGTCCACGCTGTCGCGGCATGCTACCAGTGTTAAAGACTGCGATGGAGCTCCATATGCCACAGCAAACTGGCTGACACTGACAGTGGCGGTGCACAAATGCTGCGCAGCTAGCGCCATTCGACGGCCAACACCGCAGTTCCTGGTGTGTCCACTGTGCCGTGCGTGTGATCATTGCTTGTACAGCCCTCTCGCAGTGTCCGGAGCAAGTATGGCGGGTCTGACACACCGGTGTCAATGTGTTCTTTTTTCCATTTCCAGGAGTGTACATCAAATCAGAAACTGCTAATTGGAGTAATCTATAAACCTCCAAACGTCGGTGCCATGTCCTCCTTTCAGTCTGCCCTGTCCTCACTCGTGACACAGTATGAACACATAATCATTATGGGCGACACAAACATCGACTTACAGTTAAAATCTCCCTCTGCCGAAAAACTAAGGCGACTGTTCCACTCCAATGATATGAGTTTAACACCGCTGGACCCAACTCATCACACGCCACACAGCCACACAATCATAGATATAATAGCAACAAAGCGACCAGATAAAATAATCCGCGCCAATCAGACATCCGCTCCGGGACTCTCTGCTCATGACGTGATATTTTTAAATTACTCAATGCATACTACCAAAGAAAAATCTCACCTGGTAACCTACAGAAACTTAAAAAATGTTAACCATGACGCTCTTCAAAAGGATTTCTCAGACATCCCTTGGCATGATATAAGCGATGAACCGACTTTAGACGAAAAAATTCGGCAATTATGTCGCAAAATTATTGCACTGTATGATAAACATGCTCCTCGACGCACTGTTAAGGTAAAGAGAGCTCCCGCTCCGTGGCTCACCACTGCATTACGTCAGTTAATGAATAAACGTGATGCTGCACATAGGGCCTTCAAGCGTAACCCAACTCCCGAGGCGTACGAAGCTTATAGGAAACTCCGAAACAGAACCAAGCAAAGCGTGAGGAATGCCAAAATCAGACATGCCCGCTCTGTCGTATGCGGCATATCAAAACCTGCTGCACTGTGGAAAAAGCTGCGCAGTTTCGGTATAGGGAAGCGAAGATCTGACGCTGTTTATCAAGCGTCTGCAGAAGAATTAAACGATTTCTTCTCAACAGCTGCAAACTGCCACGCAGCGACAAATTACCAGCCCCAAGATATCAATCTCTCGAGAGACAAGTTTTTCCTAAAACATGTCACTACCGGCACAGTACACAAGGCAATTATGAGAATCTCTTCCGAGGCAGTAGGAAATGATGGAGTGAGCATTGGCATGATTAAGAACGTCGTAGACACTATTATTCCAGTTATCACAGACATCTTCAACCTGTCTCTTGTCAGTAGTACATATCCTACTGAGTGGAAGCAAAGTTTAATTAAGCCTATACCCAAAACTGACAACCCTAAGTCGCCAGGTGACTACAGGCCGATCAGCATACTACCTGCAATTTCTAAAGCCCTAGAGCACATCGTCCATGAACAACTGACGGATTACCTCAAAACTCATAACATCCATGACGAATATCAGTCAGGCTTTCGAAAGCACCATAGTACAGCAACCGCATTAATCAAAGTAACTGATGACATTAAACATGCTATGGACAGACGTGAAGCTACTATCCTAACACTGCTTGACTTTAGCAAGGCTTTTGACACAGTTGACTTCGATATATTACTAATTAAAATGAAACAGCTGAATTTCTCAAACAGCGCAATACAATGGTTCGACAGCTACCTCAAAAACAGAAGTCAACAAGTCATCTGTGGGTCGGAAAAGTCATCATGGAAAAGCGTGCGCTCTGGAGTTCCCCAAGGCTCCGTCCTTGGTCCACTACTCTTCTCACTGTACATTAATGATATTTCTTCAGTGATTCACTCCTGCAACTACCATCTTTATGCCGACGACATCCAACTGTACATAAGTGCAAGCCCCAAGAACATTGCTGGCGCAGTAGCGAGTATGAACGCAGATCTTTGCTCTGTTTCTCAATGGGCACAGAACCTAGGTCTGAAACTAAACCCCAAGAAATCCCAGGTCATACTTATATCTCATCCAAAGTTAATCAGCCGGTACTTTCGCGAAACAGTCCCTAAAATACTCCTCAATGGTACCCAACTACCATACCAAAAAACAGTAAAAGACCTTGGAATAATCTTGGATGAACACCTAAACTGGGAAGAACAAACAGTCACAGCTTGCCGGAAATCGCTCTCCTCCCTACATGCAATTCAAAAATTTAGAAAAATATTTCCAACCCATGTTAAACAAAAATTAGTCCAAACACTAGTCTTGCCTAATCTTTACTACTGCGATGTAGTTCAACACGGCACAAAAAGTGAAAATTCTAGATGCCTCGAGCTAGTGATGAATGCTTGCGTTAGATACGTGTGCAATATTCGGTTGTATGATCATATCAGTCCTTCATACTCCCAGCTAGGTTGGATACGCCCACATACGGCACGCGATCTCCACACGATGTGCTTACTTCATCGATTTCTTAGCCACTGGTGCCCCCAATACTTATCTTCTCACATTAAACACCTATCATCATTCCACAATCGCAACACCAGATCGGATACGTCTATCATCTTGGCTGTACCTTTACATAATACAAAATCTTTCTCCGTGTCATTCTCCATCTCAGCCATACGACTATGGAACGCGCTCCCCTGTGATCTGCGTCTTATCCAGAACTACTCAACATTCAAGAGAGAACTCAAAACATACATATTAGGGACGGTATAGCCACCATTCTTGTGCCCCTCCCATCTCTTTCTTTCTCCTCTCCATCACAGCTTCGAATTTTACCGTTCTATTTCTCTTGCTCTAACCTATCTACCTCTTATATATCTCTTTCACCCCATTCTATCGCCTTTTGTCTCTGCTCGATGAGAATAACTCACAAGCTGCAAGAACATAACGAGAAAATTCCCAACTAACAATGTGACTGACATTCAGAAAAGAAAAGTATGTTTACTTTCATATACATAGTCATTATTATTATTATTATTATTACTATTACTATTATTATTATTATTATTACTATTATTATTATTATTATTACTATTATTATTGATTGTTATAATTATTTTTATTGTTATAATTATCATTGTACTACTGTTATGATATCTATTTTTTTCTTTAACATCAATACTGCATAATAGGCTATATGTCCTTAATGTTAAGTAGAAGCTGTAACTCGTTCAATCCGAGTATGCCTGGTTAGGTGTAAGAGAGGGCCTGAAGGCCCTAATCTTGCCAGGTAAAATAAATGCATAAATAAATAAAATAAATAAATAAATAACACGGAATTGGATTCCTTCGTGACAATACAGCTCGACTAAAATTTGATGTGTGTTCAAAACTGTAGATTCCTCAACATCTCCACATTTTGCGTGTGAATGGGTTCGAATTCTGGCCCGGCTTTAAGGTTTTCATTATGTATTATCAAGCTTAGCATGAAAACACCTATCTGCTGGTGGATAATAATTTTGATTTTTAATCTATTTTCATTCGTTGTCAACACTAACGATATTTGACGTTTTTGACGCCCAGTGAGGCACAGAACTACTTGCGAGATCACTGTAAGATCAAGGATGTTATTCCGAGCTGCTGGTGGAGAAAAATTAAGTAGTTCACGTCTCTGTGTGTGCAGTCAACAACGATATGTGTGGGGTTCGATTCCCAGTCAGCACTGAACTCTTTGTCATCTTGTTTCTAGTTCAAACATGCTCACGTGTCGCTGCTGGTGTAACAAACCCAAAGTTAACGTTCGTTTTCTGTGGAATATAACAGCGGTAGGTGCCAGGTTGGAGTCCTGGGAAGGAAAAAAAATAATGTTACGTCTCGTTATTTCAGTTAAAACATGTAGCTACTGCCGAGAAAATCCGATATGTCACAGTTAATTGTGCTTCGGTAAGAATCCGGTTAATCCGGTTAGGTTCTGGGTTCGAATCCCTGTGTAACACAAAGGTTTACCTCACGGAATTTCAAGTAAGTTACTTGTGAAGAAGCAATATTTAACATCTCTCGTAGTTCATTAACAGGGGCAATAGACGCTGGGTAGGAATTCGCGTCCGTTAAAAATGTTTACGTTATGTAATTTAAAGTTGATATTTGCTAACTGATACTGTCTAAAATCGAGGTATATCGCTCTCTTTATGCCTAGTCAGAAATGACTGTTAGTTTCCGTCAGTCACGAAATCTTTGCTTAGTCTGCATGACCTGGGTTTGAATCCAAATGCAGAACGAGACGGTTCGTCGTGTCATTTGATGTTCATACATATTCTCAACTAGCTGATCGTGAATAACTTAAATTTTTAATGTCGTTTTGTGTTAAGTAATAAATACTGTATGTTACTTTGAAGAGGAAATCATGAATACGACGAACTTACTACTTGCATTGCCTATCTGACGTAATAATGAGAGTGATAACATTTCAGGTATGTCATTTATTGTAATAAATGTGAGCTTACAAGCCTTAAGGACAGTCTTACCTGTGATAAGGTGTTCCCTGATATTTGTAGTATCGTAGTATTACTTTACATCTAGAGTTATTGCGATACAGAGTAGTGTTTTCTAGTGGTGACTAGTTGGAACCATTTTCAATAGTCAAACGAGTGTACCGAGGAGCGATTAGACAACCTGCTAGACAGCTCCGTTATGTGGGTTGCATGCGAATCAGGCGAAATGTAATTCAGGTCGTTCGGATACTTTTGGGCGCGACTGTACATGTAGATGTAATGACAAGTGGCTATGTTGCACCCCAACAAATTATTGTGTTGCGTGGTTGTTTGTACGTACGTGTCGGGTGAATGTGAGCGGTGGACAGGGAGCGGGCGGCGAGGGCACGCACCTTGTTGAGGCAGTAGCGGAACTCGGCGACCTCGTAGGCGGGGTTGGCGCACACGAGCACCATGCCGGCGCGGCCGGCAGCCAGCGCGGACAGGTACCACTCGGCAGAGTTGCCGCCCCACAGCGCCAGCCGGTCCCCGCGACGCAGTCCAGCGTCCAGCAGGCCAGCCGCCAGCCGGTCCACCTGCAACGCGGGCGCAGCGTGCGGAACAACGGGAGGGCCACAGGAGGAATGCTACGCGAGTCCTCCGCAATTTCAGTCAACTGCTGGGAAATAAAGCTCAAAGGAAAGCTTACGTACCTGTTACCCAGTACATACACTACTGGCCATTAGAATTGCTACACCAAGAAGAAATGCAAATGACAAACGGGTATTCATTTGACAAATATATTATACTAGAACTGACAAATGATTACATTTTCACGCAATTTTGGTGCACAGGATCCTGAGAAATCAGTACCCAGAACAACCACCTCTGGCCGTAATAACGGCGTTGATACGCCTGGCCATTGAGTCAAACAGAGCTTGGATGGCGTGTACAGGTACAGCTGCCCATGCAGCTTCAACACGATACCACAGTTCATCAAGAGTAGTGACTGGCGTATCGTGACG
This sequence comes from Schistocerca gregaria, assembly GCF_023897955.1. Classification (NCBI taxonomy): domain Eukaryota; kingdom Metazoa; phylum Arthropoda; class Insecta; order Orthoptera; family Acrididae; genus Schistocerca; species Schistocerca gregaria. Next base: position 521,185,412 of record NC_064925.1, on the reverse strand, counting down.
AGCCAGTTGCTCGGCCACCATTGTCCAGACGTTTTCAATTGGTGAGAGATCTGGAGAATGTGCTGGCCAGGGCAGCAGTCGAACATTTGCTGTATCCAGAAAGGCCCGTACAGGACCTGAAAAAGCGGTCGTGCATTATCCTGCTGAAATGTAGGGTTTCGCAGGGATCGAATAAAGGGTAGAGCCACGGGACGTAACACATCAGAAATGTAACGTCCACTGTTCAAAGTGCCGTCAATGCGAACAAGAGGTGACCGAGACGTGTAACCAATGGCACCCCATACCATCACGCCGGATGATACGCCAGTATAGCCATGACGAATACACGCTTCCGATGTGCGTTCAACGCGACGTCGCCAAACACGGATGCGGCCATCATGATGCTGTAAACAGAACCTGGATTCATCCGAGAAAATTACGTTTTGCCATTCGTGCACCCAGGTTCGTCGTTGAGTACACCATCGCAGACGCTCCCGTCTGTGATGCAGCGTGAAGGGTAACCGCAGCCACGGTCTCCGAGCTGATAATCCATGCTGCTGCAAACGTCGTCGAACTGTTCGTGCAGATGGTTGTTGTCTTGCAAAACGTCCCCATCTCAGGGATCGAGACGTGGCTGCACGATCCGCTACAGTCATGCGGATAAGACGCCTGTCATCTGGACTGCTAGCGATACGAGGCCATTGCGAGCCAGCACGGCGTATTACCCTCCTGAACCCACCGATTCCATATTCTGCTAACAGTCATTCCATCTCGACCAACGTTTCACCAGTCAACGCCGGCAACTGCTGTTTGCGTATGAGAAATCGGTTGGATGCTTTCCTCATGTCAGCACGTCGTAGGTGTCACCACCGGCGCCAACCTGAATGCTCTGAAAAGCTAATCATTTGCATATCACAGCATCTTCTTCCTGTCGCTTAAATTTCGCGTCTGTAGCACGTCATCTTCGTGGTGTAGCAATTTTAATGGCCAGTAGTGTATTTATTCCAATTATATTAGTCCATCCCCTCCTTCCTTCTCTGTCTCTCTTCTCCTCTTTCCTTGTCCCTACCCATCTCCTTCCTCTCTCTCTGTGTCTTTCCTCTTCCCTTTCTCTGCCCACTTACTCCTCCCCACCCGCTTGCCCATCTCCTTCTGCCCCCCTCTCTCAATCCATCTCCAGCTCCCCCTGTGTCTGCTCATCTCCTTTTCTTCCAGTTACCTTTCTATTTCCCCCTCCTCCTCTCTCTATCCATCTCCTTCTCTTCCATGTCTGTGTCATCTCCTCCTTCCTCTCTCTGTCCATCTCTTCCAACTCCCTTCTCTGCGCTATCACCCAAACCCCAATACGACTTTTCTGGTTCTTAACCCCACGGTACTTCTTTCCGCAAGCTAAGTAATATGTGTATCAAGTTTCTTTGAAATCGATTCAGGGGTTTCAAAATGGTTCAAATGGCTCTAAGCACCATGGGACTTAACATCTGAGGTCTTCAATCCCCTGGACGTAGAACTACTTAAACCTAACTAACCTAAGGACATCACACACATCCATTCCCGAGTCTGGATTCGAACCTACGACCATAGCAGCAGCGCGGTTCCGGACTGAAGCGCCTAGAACCGCCCGGCCACTGCGATTCAGGGGTACACGAGGACCTTTTTACCTGCATCTTTGCCCGCATATGCAAAAGTCTCATATGCTCAATATATATACTCTAAGGAAAAGAAACCTCACCACGAAGAAATTCTCCGAGTGGGATGGAAAGCCGTAGATGTGATGTATAGGTACAAAGAAACTAATTATTGCAATTTGTAACTTTTTTAGTCCTTTCATCATCAGTTTTGTATAATGTTATGGTATGTTGCAAATGTTACTACAGCTGTGTCACACTTCCTCCGTCAACATGTACAACAAGTTCAAAAGAATATATCTCAGGCCCCATAAGACGATACAGCACATAAAATTAAACAAAACTTGCAAAAAGAATGACTTGATCCCAATTTACATTTATGTAAAGTTTGAAAACAGTTCTACAGTGGCACACAAGTCTAAATCACGCGCAGAACGCTATTGGTTACTAAATGAAATGAAGACGCTCTATTCGAAAAAGCAGGTTCAAAAAAATGGCTCTGAGCACTATGGGACTTAACATCTATGGTCATCAGTCAACTTAGAAATACTTAAACCTAACTAACCTAATGACATCACACAACACCCAGTCATCACAAGGCAGAGAAAATCCCTGACCCGGCCGGGAATCGAACCCGGGAACCCGTGCGCGGGAAGCGAGAACGCTACCCCACGACTACGAGCTGCAGACTCATACATCTCTCTGTTGGGACTCCGTTATAGAGGAAGCGACCGAGATTCGCTTAAACAACAACAATTTCGACAGAGACCAGGGGTACACACTCAGCAGGGCACGGGGCGAGCGCTGGACATCAAAAGAAAGCAAAGACAGACACGCGACGCGGGAGCGGCAGTTTCACACGTGGCGCCTGCCCCTGGCGCCACCTGACGTCACGGGTGCTGCCACGAGCTGCCCGGGTCGACTTAGGCGCGTCCACCACATTGGGTCTATCTGATTGGCTGCTGATGATATCGTCATGCCTATGCAAGTGACAACCCGTACGGCCTTTGCAATCAGTGAATTCCTGACGACGTTGGCGGGGATGGTAATCGAAAGCTCGAGGATGTTATTGGAATTGACGCGGCTTGAACACCGAGAACGTTTTATTAATGTATGCCGTCGCGAAAGACTCAGAGGAAACAGAAAAGACACAAACATTCGTTTACATTAGGCGTGAGAAACCGCAGGAACATCAACATATATTTCATTCACGTTTAGTAAACCTGACAGAGACAGAACTACGCGAAAGAGAAAAAAATGCTCATTGAGAAAGGGTTGTGACAGTGCACCAGTGGCATGTTGACCAACCATTACACAGACAGAGTCTCTTAATAGAAACTGAACACATCCTCACATGTGAAGAAGAAAAAACTATTTGTCAAAGAAACGCAGAACTAACAACAGAATTAGTGAAAAATGGAGTAAGGAGTATAATAAAACAAACACAGAAGACACATAATAAGATCAAACACACAGAAGCAGCCACGATGAAAATATTGAAACAAAAGTTAATAACCAATAACATCATAATAATAAGGGCGGACAACGGAAATGTAACAGTACTCGCGGACCAGGGACAATACATCACAACCGCTAAGGAATAATTAAACACCATCACTATATAACGAATAAGATCGGACACAGGCACACGATTTCAGGCGAATATGAAACGAACACTAAAGAACATTCAACATGCTCTCACAGATACATTACCTTACACTGAAGAACCCACAATCATCAACATTCCGCAGCCAATCAAAAGTACACCACCATGGTACACCAAAGAAGGAAAGCCCCAGGAACTCCCCAAAGTACCATATGGCCAAAAATCTCAAAAAGATAATCACAGAAAATTATCAAATAGAAAACAACATAACAGTGATAAACACAGAAGACCTAATATAACACATCACTTGTTTTACAGTTCCACCCATTAACAACCAAAGAAACAAAAAGTAATTTTAACCAGTTTTCACAAACACTGTTCTTTATAGTTAAACCGTTTTTGTTCTTTTCAAAGGATGGTTGGCATTCTGATCCACTACAAGTAAGGCTCGGCAGGGTGACCACCAAGTTCTGCATACTCACTGTACCTGTGAATGATGATGTGGTACACACGCTGTATCACACACCTTGTGACGTCCCTGCAATTTGTCCTGCACTCACCACAATTCGTGCCACATCTTTTTCTCTCTCTACAGGAGTCTCATAAACCAAACTCTTCATTTGACCCGGGAGGAAAAAGTCCAATATAGTCAAATCCAGTGATCGTGGAGGCCATGCGATTGGACCATCTCTGGCCTCTCCATAGGTGTCTCAATCTTTGGTCCAGATGCTCCCAAACATGACGTGAAGAGTGAGCGGATGTGCCGTCATGCTGAAGCCACGTGTCTCTATTGACGTTCGTCCAACAACATCCCCAATACTTGTTGTAGAAAAGTGAAGTAGATGGGACCTGTAAGCTTGGGTGGAAGTATGATCGATCCAGTTACATGTCGAGCCAGAGTACCTGCCCACACGTTGATACCAAATCTGTCTTGGAATTCCTGCACATGCGTGGCTTGTGGATTTTCGTCTACACAGACATGGCTGTTTCGAGAATTGAGTACACAATCCCTAGTAAATTTACATTCATCTGTGAACAGAATGCGCCGTGGAAATACTAGGGTCTCATTGATGTACAGTCTCAGAAACTTCCTTTCAGATCTCAACGTGTGGTACAAAATTCACTTTCGTTAGTGACATGATCCTATGGAGATGGTATGGATGTAGTTGTTTGTCATGCAGAACGTGCCAGGCGGTGCTCGGAGCAACATCAATCGCACGTGCAATTTTTCGTGTACTCATTGATGGATGGCCTCTCCAGTTCTGGTGTGCAACGTCTCCTTGGAGCTCCATAGTCACGCCTGCTAAAGTCGAAGGTACCCTTTTCTCGTAGCCGTTGCGCAGTTGAGGTGGAAAGACTATGCCATGGAGTCGACTTTGTGGGTTGTGGATAACGACCTTGCTAAAGGCGAGCAGCAACTCTTCCACTACCACGAGCTTCGCTATACAGAAGTATCATATCGGTGTATTCTGGAAACGTATACTCAACTATGTTGCTCTAATACTCGCAGAGACGTGGGTGACGCTCGCCGGCCACGGTGGTCGAGCGGTTCTAGGCGCTTCAGTCCGGAACCGCGCGACTGTTGCGCTCGCAGGTTCGAATCCTGCCTCGGGCGTGGATGTGTGTGATGTCCTTAGGTTAGTTAGGTTTAAGTAGTTTTAAGTTCTAGGGGACTGATGACCTCAGATGTTAAGTCCCATAGTGCTCAGAGCCATTTGAACCATTTGGCTGAGGCTAGAACCATGTGAGAGAGGTAGTGTAGAAGTCAAATGACATCAGCCGATCCGACGTAAGTACGCTCTACCATGTCTATCCTGTTGCATACCTTCCTAGCAAACATTTTTTCAAACGGCTGTAGAACAGAAACGGTACGTTCCCTGAAACGGGTTCCAAATCAAAATATTATGTACTCAGGCCCCTCTGCAAGTCCTCGAAGTTTACAACGGGGCTTTTAGAGCAACCTGTACATAAAAAATTTTTCACCTAATCACACAAAAACAAATACCATTCAGCACGCACACACACGCACGCACAGAAACACACAGACACACAGACACACACACACACTCACACACACACACACACACACACACACACACACACACACACACACACACACACTTATGCACACTCATAGAGATGACAAATATCACGAAAACACATTCAGTAGCTCACAATCACATTCGATAGTTGGCAATAATATCGACAGCTGGCAATACCAATCAGAACAAAACGTCAAAACGAGTGTTCAATTCCTAGTGCTGTAAAACAAAATTTCAAATGGCAGTTATAAGAAACAGAGTAGCGATAACAAAGGAACAAAAACACAACATGTAGATTTACATACACGAAATCTGTAAGCAGAACATTAAATTATTACTGCATCACAGAAAAGAAAAAAAGGAGCAGTACTGTTTATAACCTACATGTACGTCGTCCTAAATATAAACTAAATAGTATAGACAAAAATATGTACATATTCCAGGCTACTACAGACGTCTTGAAAAAAATGAAGGCGAAACGCGTATGACACCAAAATTGTGTTCCATTTAGTTGTGATTAGACAGTCCCGAAGTAAAAATTACCGATTTACGCAGAAATGATAACGATTTCAGTAAACTGGATGCTTTATTCCAGAGAAAGAGCTTCACAAATTGAGCAAGCATTGGTCCACCTCTGGCCCTAATGCAAAAAAGTTGTTCGGTTTGGCATTCATTGGATGTCCTCATGAGGGATACCGTAGCAAACTCTGTCCAACGGACCCGTTAGATCGTCAAATATCAGAGCTTGTTGAAGGGCTCTTTCCACAACGCTCCAAACGTTCTCAGTTGTGGAGAGATCGGTGACCCTGTTGGCCGAGGCAGGGTTTCACAAGCACGAAGACACTCAGTAGAAATTCTCGCCGTGTGCAGGCGGTGTTATCTTGCTGAAATGTAAGGCCAGGATAGCTCGCCATGAAAGGTAAGAAAACGTGGCGTAGAATATCGTCGACGTACGGCCGTGCTGTAAGGAAGCCTCGGATGACAACCAAAGGGTCCTGCTATGAACTTAAATGGCACACCAGACCGTCACTCGGGCCGGATGGCTAGCGACAGTCAGGTTGGTATTCCACTGCTTCAGGGGCGTCACCAGACGAGGCTCTGCTGGTCATTGGAGCTCGGTTAGAAGCGGAACTCATCACTGAAGACAATGCCGCCCCAGTCAATGAGATTCCGGACCGAAGACGTGTCTGGAGACGCCATGCACAGTGGTGGGCTACCAACCTGACTTTCGTGCGCCACACGGCCGACAAGCAGAAGTGTTGGTCTGGGGTGTCATTTCTTTTCATAGAACGACACCTTTGGTTGTCATCCACCCATCGTTACAGCACAGCGGGTACGTCGATGACAAACTATGTCCCGTTTCGTTACCCTTCATGGCAAGCAATCGTGGGCTTACGTTTCAGCGGCGGGAGTTTCTACTGCTTCTCTTCGTGCTTTCCAAACGTTATTTTTGTTAGCAAAATCGCCAGATCTCTCCCCAACTGAAAACATTTGGAACATTAAGGGCAAGGCCCTGCAATCAGCTCCGTATTTTGACGATACAACACGTCACTTGGACAGAATTTGGCACGATATCCCTCAGGAGGAAATCAAACAACTCTGTCAAGCAATGCCAAGCCGAATAACTGCTTGCATAAGTGCCAGAGGTGGACTAACTTGTTCACTTTGCTTATGCTCTATCTCTTTAAGGGGACCACACCGTGGTTCAGGTCGAAAAAAATCGATTTTCGGTATTCATTATATTTCGATAGAGTAAGGTTTTATTTAAGTATTCTGAAAAGGATTCTGCTGAAAAAAAATTTTTTCGAGCATGTAAAGAGCATTTTCCTACCACGTGTGTTTAAGTGCCACGCTCACTTTTCTGTCACCCACTTTTCTGCATATATTTTAGATCTTTATATTCCCTACATTGCACTTTAGGGATTTTTTTTACTCCCGACTGTGTGGGCTATCCTTTGAATGCAACGGTCGGTATTCTTTTGATTCTGCTGTTTGTAAACAACACGCTTTCAAACAAATGGTTCAAATGGCTCTGAGCAGTGTGGGACTTAACATCTGAGGTCTTCAGTCCCCTAGAACTTAGAACTACTTAAACCTAACTAACCTAAGGACATCACACACATCCATGCCCGAAGCAGGATTCGAACCTGCGACCGTAGCGGTCTCGCGGTTCCGGACTGAAGCGCCTAGAACCGCCCGACCACTACGGCCGGCGATTTCACACACGCGGTTAGTTTTGTTCAAGTGTGATTGCGAGTAGTTGTTATACTTACGTTTGCAGTGCTTGTTTACGTGTGTTTTGTTGTGATTATTGAAGATGACGAAAAGTAAAGGCATTTTCAAGAAACGACAATTTAGAGGAAACAAGTTTAGAAATATTTCTGTACAAGAGATTATGTCACCTAACAACGATGTTACTAATTGTAATTCTTTAACAAGTGCATCATCAAAGACCACTTCAAGAGAGCTACAAAGAATATACTGTAAGGGATGCAGTAACATTATTATAAATTTTAGAATATTATCAGATGTAATTTCTAAATTTATACAATGTAGACAGTGTGGTGAGTCACAGAGTGTGTAAATTTGAGAAAGTGCCAGTAGGAGAAAAGGCCTACCAATAGCTTTGGATTTAATTTGCATTAAATGCTCAGCTGTGATTACATTCATGAGTTATTCAAAACTAGATGCAAGTGGCAATTATGAAATCAGTACTATATTAGTTTGTGCCTCACGATCCATTGGCAAGGGCATGGCTGCAGGCAGAACATTTTGTTCAGTGATGAACTTACATCAACCACCAAATAAATTTGAAAAACTGACTGCAATATTAGAGAAAGCTGTATGTGAGGTCAGTGAGGAAAGCATGAAAGTGGCTGCTAGGGAAGCAGTGGAAGAAAATGATGGATGTTCGGATATTGCAGTTGCACTTGATGGAAGCTGGCAGAAAAGAGGACATACTTCTCTGAATGGAGTTGTGACGGCCACGAGTGAAGACACCGGTAAAGTGTTAGATGTGAAGATAATGTCTAAATGTTGCAAATATTGTAAAGCCAATGAACATGAAGAACACAACTGTGTGGCTAATTTTAGAGGAACAAGTGGTGGTATGGAAGTTCATGGAGTACAACAAATATTTCATCGCTCCGTAGAAACAAGAGGCGTACGGTACACAAATATTTTGGGCGATGCTGGCAGTAAGGCTTACAACAATGTGGTGAACTCTAGGCCACGTGGAGATGCCATTATCACTAAATAGAATGTGTAGGCCCTCTTCAAAAACGTTTGGGAACATGGCTGAAAAAACTAACTGCTGAAATGAAAGGACAAAAAATTGGAAGATGGAAAATTGTTGGACGGACAGGGTCGGTTAACTAAAACCGAAATAGAAAATTTGCAGGTATACTATGGGCAGGCAATTAGAAGAAATAAAGAAACTCTGGAGGCAATGAAGAGGGATGTTTGGGCCATATTCTTCCATAAGTCCTCTACTGATGATAAGCCATGTCATGGATTGTGTCCATCAGGAGAAAATTCGTGGTGCAAACACAACAGGGCTCAGGCAACTGGGGGATCTTATTCTCACCAGCATTCTCTTCCTGCTGCTGTTATTACAGCAATTAAACCTATTTTCAGAGGCTTGACTCATCCTGACCTTCTAAGTTAATTTCTGCATGGGCAGACACAGAACCCAAATGAATATTTTAACAGCATAATTTGGAACTGCATTCCTAAAACTGTATTTGTAGGCATGCATACAGTGAAACTAGGAGTTCATGATGCTGTTATTACATTCAGTTGTGGTAATATTGGAAAGTGTTGTGTACTGAAAAAGCTGGGAATTAATCCTGGTGAAAAGATTATCACTGGGCTGCAACATTGCTATAAAATGAGGATAGTCGATGCAGACAGGTCTGCATCTAATATGGTCAAGAAACCAACACAAACATCCAGAAAGGTGAAAAAGAAGCTGGAAGATCTGCTAGAGGCCATCGTATGCAGCAGGACAGTTTTAATTAACTGTAAGTAACAAATTTCAAAAGATTTTCCCTTTAAAGTCAATTTCCCGCAAACTAAAATATTCAGTACAAATGTCCCATTATATCAGAAACTATCATAGATAAATGAATGAAATTTTCAGAGATTTTGCATAACATAAAAAGCCACCTCTGGTACTACATTCATTAATGTTACTTCATTAGGAAGTTCACAAAAATATTTTCTGTGGAAAAACTTAATAGTTTTTGTTACTAATTTAAAAAAGTATTTCTTAAAAACTGTAAAATGGATAAAGTAGATTTTAGTACATTTGACTATATTAGCATCATGCAGCATACAGTAAAATATTAAGGTCCTGCATCAAGTAGTTGTTTCAGAAATTGGTCAAATACTTGCCTAAATTAACATGGGTTAGATAGGCAGGGTGTGGTCCCCTTAATAAATCATCCAATTTTTCTGAAATTGTAACCAGTTGTCTGCTGTACATGTACGTCCCATTCGGATAATTCATTCGCTGTGAGTCTTTTTTTATGTCGTAGAGTATATTCAACATATTATACCAGTTGTGTACGCGGACACTGTCTGCAAAATGTGTTGCGAGTAGAGTTAGTAGTAAGGAAGTAATTCATTCACGATGCGGCATTTTTCCACGCATCTCAATGTTTACTACCTCATATCTTCAGAAATACGTGTCGTACAATGACATATTTTTGCATGTAGATTCAGTGATATACATGAACTGTCTCTGCAAAATGTGTTCAAAATAGAGTTACTAAGAAACGAGAAATAAATTTAATGGTCACGCGTGTTGCTGCAGCTTTACTGCATGCACAGCGAAAATGTCAGTCACTCTGTTTTTCAATGCACTTGGCCCACCATCGCCTTCCTGTTTTTCAGTGCCCTTGGGCCACCGTCGCACAAGCTTTCCGATACCCTCTGCAAAAACGGTTTTTGGTTGTGCAACAAACTCCGTAAGCAGCGCTTCCTTCACCTATTGATCGGAGCTGCTCTCTCTTCTGAAGTGATAAATCCATGTTGCAATTCCAGTGATGATTTGTTTCAGAAACGGTTTACCTTCATTACCACGAAGGTCCAGTAGTTGTTGACAGATCTTCACACGGTTACCCGTCCTTATAGTTCTTTATCGATTTGCTTTCGAACCCATCTCGCACAGACTTCGTGAAATCGAGACTGTTATGGGTGATTGCATATGCAGAACCATGGCTAATCTGCGTATGGTTTGTCACATCAACAGTCATTCCGGTATTCAGCACCAAGACACAGACTTGCGCAATATTGGAATCAGCTGTGTCTGGAGCTGGACTGTCCGGCCCACGATCATCCTTCACACTCCTTCGACCACTTTTGGACTGTTCAGGCCACGTATTGTGCTGCAGGTCCTATATAAATTGCCGCTCCTGGTGTACTTTCAAACCGCAAAAAAAAAAACTGAGTACGAAACGCTTTCCTTCTGTGGTGCAATCTGAGGCAATCTTTACGTCGCATTAGCGGAAAGCGGACTGATGTGATAACGCTGAAAGCGCCGCTGGTGTAGCGACGAAGGCATTTGGCAACGGAGCGGAGGAGCTGTTTCGATGCCCAGTTGCTTTCTTTCTGCAGGTTATTTTTGTGGTTTTTTTTGTTTTTTGTTTTTTCGTTCAGAATTTGTAGGCACAGGAGTGTTAATAAGGTGAATAAAGCAATTTATACAGGGTGGTCCATTGATCGTGACCGGGCCAAATATCTCACGAAATATGCGTCAAACGAAAAAACTACAAAGAACAAAACATATCTAGCTTAAAGGGGGAAACCAGATACCGCTATGGTTGGCCCGCTAGATGGCGCTGCCATAGGTCAAACGGATATCAACTGCGTTTTTTTTTTAAATAGGAACCCCCATTTTTTATTACATATTCGTGTAGTACTTAAACAAATATGAATGTTTTAGTTGGACCAAATTTTTCGCTTTGTGGTAGATGGCGCTGTAATAGTCACAAAAATATGGCTCACAATCTTAGACGAACAGTTGGTAACAGGTAGGTTTTTTTAAATTAAAGTACGGAATGTAGGTACGTTTGGACATTTTATTTCGGTTGTTCCAATGTTGTATATGTACCTTCGTGAACTTATCATTTCTGATAACGCATGCTGTTACAGCGTGATTACCTGTAAATACCACATTAATGCAATAAATGCTCAAAATGATGTCCGTCAACCTCAATGCATTTGGCAATACGTGTAACGACATTCCTCTCAACAGCGAGTAGTTCGCCTTCCGTAATGTTCGCACATGCATTGACAATGCGCTGAAGCATGTTGTCAGGCGTTCTCGGTGGATCACGATAGCAAATGTCCTTCAACTTTCCCCACAGAAGGAAATCCGGGGTCGTAAGATCCGGTGATCGTGCGGGCCATCGTATGGTGCTTTGACGACCAATCCATCTGTCACGTAATATGCTATTCAATACCGCTCCAACCGCACGCGAGCTATGTGCCGGACATGCATCATGTTGGAAGAACATCACCATTCTGTCATGCAGTGAAACATATTGTAGTAACATCGATAGAACATTACATGGGAAATCAGCATACATTGCAGCATTTAGATTGCCATCGCTAAAATGGGGGCCAGTTATCCTTCCTGCATAATGCCGCACCATGCATGAACCCGCCAGGGTTGCTGATGTTCCACTTGTCACAGCCATCGTGGATTTTCCGTTGCCCAATAGTGCATATAATGCCGGTTTACGTTACCGCTGTTGGTGAATGACGCTTCGTCGCTAAATATAACTCGTGTAAAAGATCTGTCATCGTCCAGTAATTTCCCTTGTGCCCAGTGGCAGAACTGTACACGACGTTCAAATTCGTCGCCATGCAATTCCTGGAACATAGAAATATGGTACGTGTGCAATCGATGTTGATGTAGCATTCTCAACACCGACATTTTTTAGATTCCCGATTCTCGCGCAATTTGTCTGCTATTGATGTGCGGATTAGCCGCGACAGCAGCTAAAACACCTACTTGGGCATCATCATTTGTTGCAGGTCGTGGTTGACGTTTCACATGTGGCTGAACACTTCCTGTTTCCTTATATAACGTAACTATCCGGCGAACGGTCCGGACACTAGGATGATGTCCTCCAGGATACCGAGCAGCATACATAGAACACGCCTGTTGGCATTTTCATCACAATAGCCATACATCAACACGATGTCGACCTTTTACGCAATTGGTAGACGGTCCATTTTAACACGGGTAATGTATCACGAAGCAAATACTATCCGCACTGGCGGAATGTTACGTGATACCACGTACTTATTCGTTTGTGACTATTACAGCGCCATTTATCACAAAGCGAAAAAATTGGTCCAACTGAAACATTCTTATTTCTTTACGTACTTCACGAATATGTAATAAAAATGGGGGTTCCTATTTAAATAACGCAGCTGATATACGTTTGACCTATGGCAGCGCCATCTAGCGGGCCAACCATAGCGCCATCTGGTTTCCCCCTTCAAGCTAGACGAGTTTTTTCTTTGTAGTTTTTTCGTTTGATGCTTATCTAGTGATATATTTGGCCCGGTCACGATCAGTGGACCACCCTGTATATACAGGGTATTCGGAAATACCCGTTACCAACTTTTAGCACTTGTACAGGGGAATGATTACATATTAACTTGAATAGGAAACATATCGTTTCCGTCCTACGACAGTTTCAGTTCGGACGTTTAGCTTGCCCACTTATGCTTGAGGAAATAAATTAGGTATGATGCAGTACAATTATTAGATAACAGTCAGAAAGGAAGCATAAAGAAACATCCATTTATCACTTAAGAACTTTTTTGCATTAACACTTAAACAGTACATATTCCCATTATTCCAAAACAAAATAGAATCCAGCATACTGTACGAGCGGAACAGCACTGATGCATTACAATAGCGGCTCGCTGTGGCGATCAGCAACGTTGCTACAGACATTCTGTCCACGAACCGTGTTCCAGTACACACTCTCCATCCCACCTGGCGCCTCTTCAGCTTCTGGTGCAGCGGACAGAACTCCTGCCAGCAGATCTTCCTCTGACTCTACAGGAGTTTCGTTAATCAAACGTTGCATGGGATCCCACAAGAAATAGTCCATTGGAGTTAAATCCGGCGATCGTGGCGGCTTCGCGATTCGACCACCTCGGTCTGTCCACCTTTCACCATACCGTCTGTTGAGATGACTCCGAACCGCACGTGAGAAGTGATCTGGTTGCCCAATCGTGCTGAAACCACGTTTTCTGATGGACATTCAGTGGCACAGCTTCCAAGAACGAATCCAATACGTTTTGTAGGTAGATCAAGCATGCAGGACCAGGTAGTTTGAGTGGAAGGGAGTATGGCCTAATGACATGACCATCCAGAATAGCTGTCCACACGTCAGTACCAAACCGGTGCTGAAATCTCTGAACATGGGTGACACGAGGGTTTCCGACTGCCCCGACATGGCTGTTTCGCGAATTCAGAACACAGTCCCTAGAGAACTTACATTCATCTGTGAGCAGAACTCGGCGTGGAAACAATGGGGTGTCGATGAAGCGGTGCAGGAATCACGTGCTGTAGGCAACGCATTGTGGAAAATCGGTTGGAACCATAGCGGGTACCCTTTGTAAGTGGTACAGACGTAATTTGTTGTTCACGCAGAACGTCCCAGACGATACCCATCGCACATGCAATTGTTCGAGAACGTTGACGGGTGCTCTTCAACGCGTTGCAGTGGATCAAATTCGGGTATGCGGCGTTGCTGTGGAGCACAACAGTCCTGCCTCCTCACGGTGAAGGTACCTGTTTCTCGGAGCCGCTGAGTAACTTGGGCAAAACGTCTGAGCGACGGCGTGCTAAGGTGCGGAAAAAGTTTGTATTACAGCCGAATTGCAGCTCTTCCATTACCTTGAGCTTCACCATGCACATGGTGCATGTCTGTGTATTCCGAAAACGTGTACCGAATCATATTTACTGCATCAGAGACGCACGGGCGCTGAATAGGTCTCGCAGCAAGGCAGACATCAAGCGACATCAGGTGATCGTATGATATGGTACACGTTATGTTATCTACGTTATCGCATACCAGGGGAAAGCGACTCTGAGACTTTTCTCTTTCCCTCACCAGAAGTGGACGCATTACATATCTGAATTGAAACCGTCATAAAACGGAAATGGTACATTTCCCGACATGGGTTCCTATTCAAAATATTATGTACTCACTCCCCTCTACAAGTCTCAGAAGTTTGTAATGGGAATTTCCGAACACCCTGTATAAAAGACAATGTCCTGACAGACTAACTCACCCAGCCCAAACCCCTAAGGACAGAAACCTGAAATTGGGGAGTGTGTTGAACCAATTCTGTAGGCGTCGTTTAAGAAGGCATTTTTCGGAATTCCACTCCTAAGGGGATGAAATAGGGGATAAAAGGTTTTTTGGAAGAACCTCACTGTTAACGCAAGTTTGAAGCTAGAAGTACGAAAATAGGTATGTGGTTTCTCGGTGAGAAATAAAGAAAAACTTGTTTCAGCATTTTTGGAAATCTAGCGACTAAGCGGGTAAAATAATGAGTGAAAATTTTTTTGGAAGTGAACCATTATGAAAGCATTTACCTTAACTCCTTGAGAAAAGGTCTTGGAAGATCCTAATGGCACTGATCGACCGCCGTGTCGTTTTCAGCCACTAGAGGTCACTGGATGAGGATATGGAGGGGAGTGCGGTCTGCACACCACTCTCCCGGCCGTTCTCAGTTTTCGTGACCGGAGCCGTTATTTCTCAGTCAAGTGTCTCCTCAATTGGCCTCACAAGGGTTGAGTGAACTCCACCTGCCAACAGCGCTCGGCTGACCGGACGGTCACCCATCCAAGTGGTAGCCAAGCCCGACGCGCATAACTTCGGTGATCTGACGGCAACCGGTGTTGCCACTGCGGCAAGGCCCTTGTCATTATTAAGCACTACTAAAGTAGTTTTAAGGCTCATCTATGAAAATAGGTACTTTACTTCTCAGTTGTAAATAAAAAAAAGTATTTCAATGGTTTTGCAAATTCAGCCCGCATGGGAGTCAAATAGTTGATGAAAATTTATGATACAGTATCTCATTATGAAATCGGGTACTAAGCTAGTAGGGAATAAAAACGAGGTAAGCAAATAAACTTCTCAAATGACTAGGTTTAGTAAAGAATTAAAAATTTAATACTAGTCGCTTTACAATACTTCTTCCACTCTCTCTTTTACATGTCTTCGAACAACTAGATGGATGGTACTTGGCATATAAATATTCGAAGCAATCACACTTGCGGCACCAACAGTATCTGACGAATGCAATCTTCGCGCAACTACTTCTTTCCTTCCGAACATTCGGAGGTTGGTTGGTTGGTTGGTTGGGATATAAAGGGACCAAACCACAGGGTCATCAGTCCCCCACATTCGGAGAAAAACAAACTTGATTCATATTTTAAAATATTTATTTTTCGGGCTTTAATGTTGATATATTGACGGACGTCGTTATCAGGAGGAAGAAAACTGGCGTTTTACGGATCGTAGCGTGGAATGTCAGATCCTTTAATCGATCAGGTAGGTTAGAAAATTTAAGAAAGGAAATGGATAGGTTAAAGTTAGATATAGTGGGAATTAGTGAAGTTCAGTGGCAGGAGGAAGAAGACTTTTGGTCAGGTGAATACAGGGTTATAAATACAAAATCAAATAGAGGTAATGCAGGAGTAGGTTTAATAATGAATAAAAAAAATAGGAGCGTGGGTAAGCTACTACAAACAGCATAGTGAACGCCTTATTGTGGCCAAGGTAGACACGAAGTCCACGCCTACTACAGTAGTACAAGTTTATATGCCAACTAGCTCTGCAGATGATGAAGAAATTGAAGAAATGTTTGATGAGATAAAAGAAATTATTCAGGTAGTGAAGAGAGACGAAAATTTCATAGTCATCGGTGACTGGAATTCGAGTTTAGGAAAAGGGAGAGAAGGAAACGTAGTAGGTGAATATGGATTGGGGCTAAGAAATGAAAGAGGAAGCCGTCTGGTAGAATTTTGCACAGTGCATAACTTAATCATAGCTAATACTTGGTTCAAGAATCATAAAAGAAGGTTGTATACATGGAAGAATCCTGGAGATACTAAAAGGTATCAGATAGGTTATATGATGGTAAGACAGAGATTTCGGAACTAGGTTTTAAATTGTAAGACATTTCCAGGGGCAGATGTGGACTCTGACCACAATCTATTGGTTATGAACTGCAGATTAAAATTGAAGAAACTGCAAAAAGGTGGGAATTTAAGGAGATGGGACCTGATAAACTGACTAAACCAGAGGTTGTAGAGAGTTTCAGGGAGAGCATAAGGGAACAATTGACAGCAGTGGGGGAAAGAAGTACAGTAGAAGAAGAATGGGTAGCTCTGAGGGATGAAGTAGTGAAGGCAGCAGAGGATCAAGTAGGTAAAAAGACGACGGCTAGTAGAAATCCTTGGGTAACAAAAGAATTTTTGAATTTAATTAATGAAAGGAGAATATATAAAATTGCAGTAAATGAAGCATGTAAAAAGGAATACAAACGTCTCAAAAATGAGATAGACAGGAAGTGCAAAATGGCTAAGCAGGGACGGCTAGAGGACAAATGTGAGAACGTAGAGGCTTATCTCACTAGGGGTAAGATAGATACTGCCAACAGGAAAATTAAAGAGACCTTTGGAGAAAAGAGAACCACTTGTATGAATGTCAAGAGCTCAGATGGAAACACAGTTCTAACCAAAGAAGGGAAAGCAGAAAGATGGAAGGAGTATACAGGGTGTTACAAAAAGATACGGCCAAACTTTCAGGAAACATTCCTCACACACAAAGAAAGAAAATATGTTATGTGGACATGTGCCCGGAAACGCTTACTTTCCATGTTGGAGCTCATTTTATTACTTCTCTTCAAATCACATTAATCATGGAATGGAAACACACAGCAACAGAACGTACCACCGTGACTTCAAACACTTTGTTACAGGAAATGTTCAAAATGTCCTCCGTCAGCGAGGATACATGCATCCACCCTCCGTCGGATGGAATCCCTGAAGTGCTGATGCAGCCCTGGAGAATTGCGTATTGTATCACAGCCGTCCAAAATACGACCACAAAGAATTTCTACATTTGGTACCGAGGTTGCGTAGACAAGAGCTTTCAAATGCCCCCATAAACGAAAGTCAAGAGGGTTGAGGTCAGCAGAACGTGGAGGCCATGGAATTGGTCCGCCTCTACAAATCCATCGGTCACCGAATCTGTTGTTGTAAAGCGTACGAACACTTCAACTGAAATGTGCAGGAGCTCCATCGTGCACGAACCACATGTTGTGTCGTACTTGTAAAGGC
The DNA here is from genome assembly GCF_023897955.1 of Schistocerca gregaria. Taxonomy (NCBI): domain Eukaryota; kingdom Metazoa; phylum Arthropoda; class Insecta; order Orthoptera; family Acrididae; genus Schistocerca; species Schistocerca gregaria. Next base: position 521,167,772 of record NC_064925.1, on the reverse strand, counting down.
ATATGTTCTAGCGGCACAGGTAGAGTATCCCGTACGAAATCATGGCGGTGAATCGAGGAAGTACAGTACATACTGACGAAACTAAAATGAGCTCTAACATGGAAATTAAGCGTTTCCGGACACATTCCCACATAACATCTTTTCTTTATTTGTGTGTGAGGAATGTTTCCTGAAAGTTTGGCCGTGCCTTTTTGTAACACCCTGTATAGAGGGTCTATACAAGGGCGATGTACTTGAGGACAATATTATAGAAATGGATTAAATTGTAGATGAAGATGAAATGGGAGATACGATACAGCGTGAAGAGTTTGACAGAGCACTGAAAGACCTGAGTCGAAACAAGGCCCCGGGAGTAGACAACATTCCATTAGAACTACTGACGGCCTTGGGAGAGCCAGTCGTGACAAAATTCTGGTGAGGAAGATGTATGAGACAGGCGAAGTACCCTCAGACTTCAAGAAAAATATAATAATTCCAATCCCAAAGAAAGCAGCTGTCGACAGATGTGAAAATTACCGAACTACCAGTTTAATAAGTCACAGCTGCAAAATACTAACACGAATTCTTTACAGACGAATGGAAAAACTGGTAGAAGCCGACCTCGTGGAAGATCAGTTTGGATTCCGTAGAAAGTTTGGAACACGTGAGGCAATACTGACCTTACGACTTATCTTAGCATTTGTAGACTTAGAGAAAGCTTTTGACAATGTTGACTGGAATACTCTCTTCCAAATTCTAAAGGTGGCAGGGGTAAAATACAGGGCGCGAAAGGCAGAAACCAGGTGGCAGTTATAAGAGTCGAGGGGCATGAAAGGGAAGCAGTGGTTGGGAAGGGAGTGAGACAGGATTGCAGCCTATCCCTGATGTTATTCAATCTGTACATTGTGCAAGCAGTAAAGGAAACAAAAGAAAAATTCGGAGTAGGTATTAAAATCCATGGAGAAGAAATAAAAACTTTAAGGTTCGCCGATGACATTGTAATTCTGTCAGAGACAGCAAAGGACTTGGAAGAGCAGTTGAACGGAATGGACAGTGTCTTGAAAGGAGGATATAAGATGAACATCAACAAAAGCAAAACGAGGATAATGGAATGTAGTCGAATTAAGTCGGGTGATGTTGAGGGAATTAGATTAGGTAATGAGACACTTAAAGTAGTAAAGGAGTTTTGCTATTTGGGGAGCAAAATAACTGATGATGGTCGATGTAGAGAAGATATAAAATGTAGACTGGCAATGGCAAGGAAAGCGTTTCTGAAGAAGAGAAATTTGTTAACATCGAGTATAGATTTAAGTGTCAGGAAGTCGTTTCTGAAAGTATTTGTATGGAGTGTAGCCATGTATGGAAGTGGAACATGGACGATAAATAGTTTGGACAAGAAGGGAATAGAAGCTTTCGAAATGTGGTGCTACAGAAGAATGCTGAAAATGAGATGGGTAGATCACGTAACTAATGAGGTGGTATTGAATAGAATTTGGGAGAAGAGGAGTTTGTGGCACAACTTGACAACAAGAAGGGACTAGTTGGTTGGACATGTTATGAGGCATCAAGGGATCACAAATTTAGTATTTGAGGGCAGCGTGGAGGGTAAAAATCGTAGAGGGAGACCAAGAGATGAATACACTAAGCAGATTCAGAAGGATGTAGGTTGCAGTAGGTACTGGGAGATGAAGAAACTTGCACAGGATAGGGTAGCATGGAGAGCTGCATCAAACCAGTCTCAGGACTGAAAACCACAACAACACCAACAACAACAACAATGACGGAAAAATCGGTGCTTGTAGTTAATCATGAATTATGCACTGTGAATAATTATTGCATCGGCTCGTTAGTGCAAAATGCAAAGAAATGGCCCTACGGCCAAGAGTAATATAATTCTAGTGGTTAACTACCAAAACATTGGCAACAAAGTACCTGAGTTTGATTAGCTTCTAAGAAGCAGTGAAGCTCACATAATAGTGGATGCAGAAAGCAAGTTGAAATACGGAACTGACAGCACTGAGATTTTTGGGGGAAATTTAAACCTATTTCGGAAGGATAAGCTAATGACAAATTGAGTTGGTAAATTTGTCGCAATAGAAATAAACTCAAGAAACATAACCTGCATGCGAGATTGTTTGTGCAAGAATAATTATCAGGGGCAGGCATAAACTTATTACTAGAACCTTCTATCGACCACCGGAGTCACCCCCTCATGTAACTGAAAAATTACTGCAGAATCTCAGTTCGCTAGTACGTAATATTCCCAATTACACTGTAATCGTCGCAGGAAATTTCATGAACCAAACATCAATTGGAATGACGACAGTTTCGTTAGTGGTGGGTCTGGCAAAACATCCTGCGAAACTTTACCAAATGCCTTCTCTGAAAACTACCTACAACAGATGGTTCGGAACCATTCTCAAGATGCAAATATATTAGATCTAATGACAATGAATAGACCAGATATCTTTGTGAATGTGTGTGACCGTGCCTTGGTTGTGGCAACAATGATTACCAAAGCGCAAAGGACAACTAAAACAAGTAGAAAGATATAATATACGTTCAGTAAAGTAGATAAAAAGCAGTAGAATCTTATTTCAATGAATCTTTCAGCACAGGAAAAGAACATGTGGAGGAACTATGGCTCAAGTTTACAAAAACTGGAGGAACTATAGTTCAAGTTTGGAAGAACAGTTGACCATGCACAGGATAGATACGTACCTAGTAGTTTGTAATGGGAGTCACCCGTATTGGGATACTGTCACTGCAAGGAAATTTCTAAAGAAACCGAAACTACTGAACAATAGATGTAAAGGAAAGCATAGGGCTGTAGATAGAGAGATTCTGAATGAAACACGTTTGACTGTCAAAATGGCAGTGCGCGAAGCCTTCAGTGACTACCGTAGCACAATATTATCGAAAGATCTCTCACGGTACTCGAAGAAATTGTGTTTGTATTTAACGACTGTTGGTGGCACCAAAGTTTGTGACCAGACACTTGTGGATGTAACGGGTACTGAAACTGAATGTAGCAAAGCTAAAATCGAAATGCTTAATTCTGTTTTCAAATGTTCGTTTACAACAGAAAACCAAGAATTACTGCCGCAATTTAACTCTCGCACCACTCCAGGTATGTGTGAACTAGTCGTTAGTGCCGGTAGCGTTGAGAAACAGCTGAAATCGTTAACAGTGAATAAAGCTCCAGGGCCTGATAGAACCGTGTCAGATTATGTATTCCTCTTTTAACCATAGTATATCGAAGAATTCTCGAACAAAAAACTGTGCCTAATGATTATAAGAAAGAACAAGTCACACTCATATACAACAATAAAAGTGATCTACAAAGTTTGTGTCGAATATATCTGACATCGAATTGTTGTAGAATCTTAGGAAATATTCTGAGCTCAAATGTAACAAGGTATCTGGTACAGTATAACAACCTTCATGCACACTGAGCCGAGCGGTCTCTGGCGCTGCAGTCATGGACCGTGCGGCTGGTCCCGGCGGAGGTTCGAGTCCTCCCTCGGGCATGGGTGTGTGTGTTTGTCCTTAGGATAATTTAGGTTAAGTAGTGTGTAAGCTTAGGGACGGATGACCTTAGCAGTTAAGTCCCATAAGATTTCACACACATTTGAACATTTGGTTAGGTCACTGAACTTGCATTCGGGAGGACACGATTCAAATCCCCTTGCGACCATCCTGGTTTGGGATTTCCGTGAATTCCCTAAATCGCGCAAGGCAAATGGCGGGACGATTCCTTTGAGAACGGTACAGCCGATTTCCCTCCCCATCCTTCCTTAAGATGAGATTGTGCTGCGTCTTTAATGACCTCTTTGTTGACGGGGTGTTAGACTCTTAAGCTTCCTTTCTTTCTTCCTCCATGCCAACCGGCATGGATTCCGAAAACATCGATGATGTGAAATACAGGGTGGTTATAACCAAACTTTCGCTACTTGCGACAGTGTAGACAGAAAACTATTCACCTCACAGCAATTGTATTGACAGTGCGCTGCAGGATTTGCGTTGTCAATAGTGTTAGTGTCATGACTTACGATTTGGCGTCGCTTCTGGTACGGTGACGTAGGGTTGAGTAGCTCAGACCCCAAATATATGCAGCGTGATTGGCACACTTTCCTATATTCTGCTTCGTCAGCATGTGATCCCTTCGCTAGGAGAGAGAGGTGCTTTGGACTCAACCGTTTTGATGCACGATGAAGCTCCGCCTCACATTGCTCGTAAGGACACTCGCTTACTTCGTAAGACGTTTGGAGAAAACCGATTCGTAGGCCAATCGTCCAAAACCAAGATCACCAGATTTGAACTTGTGTGATTTCTATCTGTGAGGGTACTTTAAGGATAGAGTTTATCAACGAGACAGTAAAGCAAGTTGAAGATTGAAGATGAGGACAGCGAAAGAGGTAGGCAACATACCATCTGAGATGTTTCGGGCAGCGGAACAGAAATTTCTAGTGCGATTCAATACTATTGTGGATGCAGAGGCTCGTCACATTGAGCAACGTTTGTAACCAGGAACGTAAACGTGGTATGCAATTAAGAAATGTTACTTTCTATTGTGGAAGTAAAAATGTGTTTCTTTCGATGTTTTATTCGTTATTTCTCTTCCGCAGGTCCTTAAAGGTTTCCACAAAGCTTCAGTGTCCAATGATCACTAGTTTTTCAAGTAGATAAATTTTCATTATAACCACACTGTACAATTCGTGCTTTTCTCACATGACATCCTGAACGCTATGGATCAAGGTACTGAAGTAAATGCAGTGTTTGCTCACTCAGCATCACACATACGTTTATTGTAGAAAGTCCAATAACATGAGGTATCAACCGATATTTGTGATTGGATTCAAGATTACTTGTTGGGGAAGACACAGAGCGTTATCTTGGATGGAGAGTCATCGACAGATGTAAAAGTAACCTCATGCACGCTCAGGGAAGTGTGTGTCACTCTTGCTAATCGTTTTGTATACTGAGATAAAGTCACTGAGCTCGCGGGGTAGCCGCCTGGTCTGGGGCGCCGTGCCGTGGTTCGCGCGGCTCACCCCGTCGGAGGTTAGAATCCTCCCTCGGGCATGGGTGTGTGTAGCCAGTTATTTTAGATTACGTAGTGCGTAAGCCTAGGAACCGATGACCTCAGCAGTTTGGACCCATGGGAACTTACCACAAATTTCCAATTTCCAAGTCGTGGAACAGAGATATAGACATAAACAATGGTGGTAGTGTCGCGTACAGAAGGTATAAAATGACAGTGCATTGTCAGAGCAGTCATTTGTACTCAGGTGATTCATGTTGTAGGGTGGCGTGGTCTCCTGACCTTCATTTCTCACATATTCCGTCCGCATAATCGTATTCTGCACATCAAGACGCTTCATTCGAACCCAAACTCGATAAGGTAGAGTCAATTTTGTATGAATTCATGTAAGCGATATGCAAATCTAATAAGCAAATCGCAAGTGCGCACCGAGGTTGAAAAAGTCGAGGCTGGCGTACACAACATGACAGCCACAGGAATTTATTATTTTATAAGAAAAAGTATCAATTGATTTCTCAGAATTTTTTGCAATAAATATTATTTTCGTTCGTTTAATGTTTTTCTTACACTTACTAGCAACACTCCAGTACCCAAGTATTCCACTAGTCACGTAAAAATATAGAATATTTTAGTGCCTTTTACTTACAGCGGACGACTCCAGAAGATATTTGTTGCGAAATGTTTTTCAAGCAGTTCTTGTTGGTACATTAGGAGCGTCTGTCGGACTTCTGTAGTAGTGTGAGGTAGAAATTATTTCTTGCAGGAGCCAAAGTGTACTTGTTGGACGAATCCATTGCGCAACTTGACAAAATAAAACCCACACACTCACAATGTTAAAAGGTTTCCGACGTAATTATGGCCGCACGACGGGAATTAACAGACTTTGAACGCGGAATGGTGGTTGGAGCTAGATGCGTGGGTGCATGTGATTTTCCATTTTGGAAATCGTTAGGGAACTCAATATTCCGAGATTCACAGGGTCAGGATGTGGCGAGAATACCACATTTTGGGCATTACCTCTCACGACGGACAACGCAAAGGCCGCGGTCTTCACTTAACGACCGAGAGCAGCGGCGTTTGCGTAGATTTGTCAGTGCTAACAGACAAACAACACTGCATGAAATAACCGCATAAGTCTATGTGCGACGTACGATGAACTTATGTTTTAGGACAGTACGGGAAATTTGGCGTTAATGGGCTGTGCCAGCAGACGACCGACGCGAGTGTCTTTGCTAACACCACGACATCGCCTGCAGCACCTCTCATGGGCTCGTGACCGTATCGGCTGGACCCTAGACGATTGGGAAAACCATGGCCTGGTCAGATGAGTCTCGATTTCGGTTGGTGAGAACTGATGGAAAAGTTCGAGAGTAGCTATGGACGCAAGCTGCCAACAAGGCACCGTGCAAGATGGTGGAGGCTCCATAATAGTTTGGGTTGTGTTTACTTGGAATGGACTGGGTCCTCTGATCCAAATGAACCGATCATTCACTCGAAATGGTTGTATTCAGCTGCTTGTAGACCATTTGCAGCCATTCATGGAAGCCGGCATCTGTGGCCGCGCTGCTGCTGTGCGTGATGTCCTTAGGTTAGTTAGGTTTGTTGTTGTTGTGGTCATCAGTCTTGAAATTGGTTTGATGCAGCTCTCCATGCTACTCTATCCTGCGCAAGCTGATCCATCTCCCAGTACCTACTGCAACCTACATCCTTCTGAATCTGCTTAGTGTATTCATCTCTTGGTCTCCCTATACGATATTTACCCTCCACGCTGCCCTCCAATACTAAATTGGTGATCCCTTGATGCCTCAGAACATGTCCTACCAACCGATCCCTTCTTCTAGTCAAGTTGCGCCATACATTTATCTTCTCCGCAATTCTATGAAGTACCTCCTCGTTAGTTATGTAATCTACCCATCTAATCTTCAGCATTCTTCTGTAGCACCACATTTCGAAAGCTTCTATTCTCTTCTCGTCCAAACTATTTATCGTCCATGTTTCACTTCCATGCATGGCCACACTCCATACAAAGACTTTTAGAAATGACTTCCTGACACCTAAATCTATACTCGATGTTAACAAATTTCTTCAGAAATGCTTTCCTTGCCATTGCCAGTCTACGCTTTATATCCTCTCTACTTCGACCATCGTCAGTTATTTTGCTCCCCAAATAGCAAAACTCCTTTACTACTTTAAGTGTCTCATTTTCTAATCTAATTCCCTCAGCATCGCCCGACTTAATTCGACTACATTCCATTATCCTCGTTTTGCTTCTGTTGATGTTCATCTTATATCCTCCTTTCAAGTAGTTAGGTTTAAGTAGTTCTAAGTCTAGGGGACTGATTACCTCAGATGTTAAGTCCCGTAGTGCTTGGAGCCATTTGAACCATTCATGGACTTCATGTTCCCAAACACCCACGCCACCAGGCCACAATTGTTCGCAGGTGGTTTGAGGAACATTTTGGACAATTCGAGCGAATGATTTGGCCACCCAGATTGCCCAACGTGAATCCCATCGAACACTTATGGAATATAATCGAGAGGTCAGTCCGTGCACAAACTCCTCCATCGGTAACACTTTCGCAAGTATGGACGGCTATAGAGGCAGCGTGGATCAATATGTCTGTGATTTGTTGAGTCCATGCCAAGTCGAATTGCCGCTGTGCCGGACAAAAAGCAAGTTATACACGATATTATGGGATATCCCATGACTTTTGTCACTTGTGTGCATAATAATGACCTTACTGAAAGTATTAATAGTAACCTCAGTCTCTTCGCAGGTGATGCAGTTATCCATTAAAAACTACTGTCCCAAAAAAATTTCACTAATATCCAGTCAGATGTTGATACGATTTAAAAACCGTGAAAAAATTGACAACGTCGGTTAAGTGCTTGTAAATTTAAAATTATGCGTTTCACGAAGCGGAAAATGCACTATCCTATGACTACAATAGCAATGAGTCACATTTATTGTCGGTCAACTAATACAAGTAGCTGGGTGTATCAGTTTATACAGACATGAAAACGAACGATAGCATAGGCTCAGTTGTAGGTAAAGAAGGTGAGACACTGGGGTTCGTTGTAGAATACAAGACAAATAAAGGCAGTCTATAAAGAAGATTGAATACAAAACAATCGTGCGGTCCATCATAGAATATTGTTCAAGTGAGTGGGACTCGTACCAAGTAAGACTAAAAGAGGGAAGTAAACTTATACAGAGAAAGGCAACATGAATGGTCACAGGTTTGTTTGGACCACTGGAAAAATGTCATGAAGATGCTGAGAGAACGAAACTAGCAGGTGCTTGAAGATACGGGCAAACTATCCCGAGAAAGCCTACTTGCAGAGTATCTAGAAAAGCATTTAAGTGATGAATCTAGGAATATACAACAGCCCCCTATCAGCGCTCCCACAGGGATAACGAAGACAAGATTAGACATCACAGCGTGGACAGAAGTGTTAAATCAGTCGTTCTTGTCACACTCCACATGTAAGTGAAACGGGGAAAGGCTCTAATAACTGATACAGTGAGACGTATCCTGTCGTCCCTCTCACAGTATTTTGCAGAGAAGAGACGTAGGTGTAGATGTAGGATTATATCCGCTATTAGTTCTAGAACATCCTGTAAGTATCTCTTCAAAAAAATATTAAGAAAATTGCTGCACAATTTATATATTCACTGATGTCCTTTGTCATTACCAATATTCCCATCTTCGTAATAAAAAGCGAAAATATAAATATAACACTAGGGCAAGAACTAATCTCTACCAAAAGCTCCAGGAGATTAACATTAGTACCGAAAGGTGGCACACACGTGGCTACATATGTATTCAACAATATGCTACAGGAAATTAAATGTCATGCAGTCAATTTTGAGGAACTTAAGACTAAATTTAAGAAAAATTCTTTTGGACTCCTCTTTCTGTGTGTTTACACAAACTCTAAAAAATAAAATTTCAGCTGCTGTTATAATTAGCATGAGCACGGCATGCAGTTTTCGTAATGTTAAATCATTTTATTGTATTGTATTTGAATAAAATACATCTTTGACTTCTTTCCACATCGCACGGCGAATCACGTGGGATAGGACTATTAATGTTTAATGAATCAGAAAAGAAGCTGTTTTATAACACATATCTATATTATATACAATATCTGAACAAAAGCATCCGGTCACCTATTACTGGACATTAATATCGGGTGTCTCCACTTTTCGCTTTTATGACGGGGGACACTTTCTGCGAGGCAACGGAAAAAGCATGCGAAGTTCAGAAGAACGCGAAATCCTGAAGATGGGCTAAAATTTACAGACGCGCGAAATTTGGCACGTACTTCGATGCGAGATGCCTTTAATAGGTTCCACAACGAAACATTGTCTCGAAATTTGGTAGAAAATCCGAAGAAATTCTGGTCGTATGTAAAGTACACAAGCGGCAAGACGCAGTCAATACCTTCGCTGCGCAGTGCCGATGGTACTGTTATCGACGACTGTGCCGCTAAAGCGGAGTTATTGAACGCAGTTTTCCGAAATTCCTTCACCAGGGAAGACGAATGGAATATTCCAGAATTTGAAACACGAACATCTGCTAGCATGAGTTTCTTAGAAGTAGATACCTTAGGGGTTGCGAAGCAACTCAAATCGCTTGATACGGGCAAGTCTTCAGGTCCAGATTGTATACCGATTAGGTTCCTTTCAGATTACGCTGATACTATAGCTCCCTACTTAGCACTCATATACAATCGCTCGCTCACCGATAGATCTGTACCTACAGATTGGAAAATTGCGCAGGTCGCACCAGTGTTCAAGAAGGGTAGTAGGAGTAATCCATTTAACTACAGACCTATATCATTGACGTCGGTTTGCAGTAGGGTTTTGGAGCATATACTGTATTCAAACATTATGAATCACCTTGAAGGGAACGATCTATTGACACGTAATCAGCATGGCTTCAGAAAACATCGCTCTTGTGCAACGCAGCTAGCTCTTTATTCGCACGAAGTAATGGCCGCTATCGACAGGGGATCTCAAGTTGATTCCGTATTTCTGGATTTCCGGAAAGCTTTTGACACCGTTCCTCACAAGCGACTTCTAATCAAGCTGCGGAGCTATGGGGTATCGTCTCAGTTGTGCGACTGGATTCGTGATTTCCTGTCAGGAAGGTCGCAGTTCGTAGTAATAGACGGCAAATCATCGAGTAAAACTGAAGTGATATCAGGTGTTCCCCAGGGAAGCGTCCTGGGACCTATACTGTTCCTGATCTATATAAATGACCTGGGTGACAATCTGAGCAGTTCTCTTAGGTTGTTCGCAGATGATGCTGTAATTTACCGTCTAGTAAGGTCATCCGAAGACCAGTATCAGCTGCAAAGCGATTTAGAAAAGATTGCTGTATGGTGTGTCAGGTGGCAGTTGACGCTAAATAACGAAAAGTGTGAGATGATCCACATGAGTTCCAGAAGAAATCCGTTGGAATTCGATTACTCGATAAATAGTACAATTCTCAAGGCTGTCAATTCAACTAAGTACCTGGGTGTTAAAATTACGAACAACTTCAGTTGGAAGGACCACATAGATAATGTTGTCGGGAAGGCGAGCCAAAGGTTGCGTTTCATTGGCAGGACACTTAGAAGATGCAACAAGTCCACTAAAGAGACAGCTTACACTACACTCGTTCGTCCTCTGTTAGAATATTGCTGCGCGGTGTGGGATCCTTACCAGGTGGGATTGACGGAGGACATCGAAAGGGTGCAAAGAAGGGCAGCTCGTTTTGTATTATCACGTTATAGGGGAGAGAGTGTGGCAGATATGATACACGAGTTGGGATGGAAGTCATTACAGCATAGACGTTTTTCGTCGCGGCGAGAGCTTTTTACGAAATTTCAGTCACCAACTTTCTCTTCCGAATGCGAAAATATTTTGTTGAGCCCAACCTACATAGGTAGGAATGATCATCAAAATAAAATAAGAGAAATCAGAGCTCGAACAGAAAGGTTTAGGTGTTCGTTTTTCCCGCTTGCTGTTCGGGAATGGAATAGTAGAGAGATAGTATGATTGTGGTTCGATGAACCCTCTGCCAAGCACTTAAATGTGAATTGCAGAGTAGTCATGTAGATGTAGATGTAGGTGGCTTAAAGTCTGTGGAGGAATGGCGGCTCATTCCTCCTCCACAGATGATGCTGGATGCTGGGTTCTGGAGGGACGTTCTCTCATCCCACAGGTATTCCACTGCGTTCAGGTAGGGACACAGTGCAATACAGTCCATTTCAGAAATATTATTGTCCACAAACAAATGCCTCACAGATGCTGCTTTATGACAGGGTGCTCTGTAATGCTGATACAATAATCGTCTCCGAACTGTTGTAAATTATCCTTCCGTATTTAGGGTGTTATTAAGCGCAATAGGTAGACCAAACTCTAACCATGAAAAACAGCCCCCTATCGGAAAACTACCTCCGGTGTGCTAAACCTGTTAGAGTTTCACATTATGCCTCGTAACGTTCTTCAAGCGTTGGCAAACCCAAATTCTTCAGTCGGATTGTCACAGGGTCTAGCGAGATTCGTGACTTCAAATTACTCGTTGCCAGTCATCATCGTATAATACAAATACGGTGAAAAAATAGCCAAGCGAAAATAAGCAGTGGAAAGTGATGTGCACTGCAGATTATTAAGCCTTTTTATCACCTTAACCGCGGTATTCAAGGCATATGCACAGTGCCAAGAGATACTGCCGAAAATTAGTAGGCAGACTTCCGCTTCTACACATTATACCAGCAGGCACTGCATTTAACCGTTTTGGTTATACTAAGAGCACACAGACGCTATGAAATTAATGGCCCTAACACTGTTCTGCACTTGCGCCCGGTATCTTGACCGGTTATCTGGAGGTGTTTTAGCTTACCTGCCGTCTTCTACAGATGTGCCGTAGATGTCCTTTGTAGATACTGATACCCCTATTGGATTTTCCTTCTCGGCAGTTCGCGAGTTCGTTGCTCCTATACTGAATGGTGCAAGAACGAAGAATGGTGCAAAATAAAATTCCAAATTGTGACTCGGCCGACGTAAAGGAACGGACACTGACTTAGGATGCCATAAATGCCTCTCCAAATTTATTCAGATTTTACCGTGAACAGCCCGCAGGCTTGAAGTATTTTCTGAACACCGTGAATAACAGTCCCATTGCACGCAATATGCTTTAACATTTAGTTTAAAAATCTTTCGGTAATATCACACGAGACACTTCAGACTCATTCAGTATCCTGCCAGTTATAAAACACGTCTTTACACCTTTCAGCCCCTATCGCGACTCCTTTCGGACCTGTCTCCTCCTGCTCGCTTCTGATTGGTCCATCTCAACACCTAATGGCAGTTCAGCTTATTTGAAACATCTAACTTTTCTAATAAAAATTATTAAAGTTGAAACTTCCTGACAGATTAAAACTGTGTGCCGGACCGAGACTCGAACTCGGGACCTTAGCCTTTCGCGGGCAAGTGCTCTACCAACTGAGCTACCCAAGCACGACTCACGACCCCTCCTCACAGCTTCAATTCTGCCAGTACCTCGTCTCCTACCTTCCAAACTTCACAGAAGCTCTTCCGCGATCCTTGCAGAACTAGCACTCCTGGAAGAAAGGATATTGCGGAGACATGGCTTAGCCACAGCCTAGGGAATGTTTCCAGAATGAGATTTTCACTCTGCAGTGGAGTGTGCGCTGATATGAATCTTCCTGACAGATTAAAACTGTGTGCCTGACCGAGACTCGAACTCGGGACTTTTGCCTTTCGCGGGCAAGTGCTTTACCAACTGAGCTACCCAAAAACGACTCACGACCCGTCCTCACAGGAAGGTAGGAGACGAGGTACAGGCAGAATTGAAGCTATGAGGACGGTTCGTGAGTCGTGCTTGCGTATGTCAGTTGGAAGAGCACTTGCCCGCGAAAGGCAAAGGTCCCGAGTTCGAGTCTCGGTCCGGCACACAGTTTTAATCTGTCAGGAAGATTCATATCAGCGCACACTCCGCTGCAGAGTGAAAATCTCATTATTAAAGTTGCTGAGATTATTAAATGATTGCTCCCAGTACAAGCAAGACCACCTGTACGATTGGAAGTTACAATTAAGTAGTAATCCGCGACAGCAAATTGTACCCCGTCCGAACGTTTACTCCCCACTGCTCCAACGTAGGAAGCCTCTCGTACGTTCTGTTTTCGAAACTACGTGAGCAGCTGGTGCCATGTGGTGTGAAGTCAACTACTGGCTATCGGCAACTGATGCAGCTTCGCTCTTTACACGACATCCTCTAATATAATGTAGGAATTAAAGCGGGACGCGATGTGGCATAAATGCCACAATCTGTCCAGCGGCGTCGATTTCTACACCACCCCAAACATTGCTAGGCACTGACTACTTCTGAGGAGCTACTAGGGCATTGTCCTCCCTACGAACGGTCATTGTTCTAGCTGGCTGCTGCTAACACTTCGGCAGTCACAAGTGATTCATTCCGCTGGTTTCGTGCACAGTTATTGCTTCGTGTTCCCACTTGACAGTTACATTAACAGAAGTCCACTTGGAAAGCTTTGGAACCGATGGAATATCCCTGATGGAACTGATGCTCAGGTGACATCCAGCGATTAGTCTACCTTCGAAGTCAGTGAGCCCTTCTGGCCGACCCAGTCAGCTGTTGCTGCTTGTCTACTCCCCGCCTTCTACTATACTGGAGTCTTCGCCTCGCGTGCCATGTAATGGGCAATTCCGCATTACATAGGGGTGTGCGGATACTTTTGATCAACAACATATGCCGCTGCACTTCGCATGGCGGTACACACTATCATGTCCAGTCGTTCTCTCTTCTCGCAAATTGAGCAAGGGAAGAATCACAACCTGGGTCTCTCTTTATGAATCTTATCCCCCTCATTTTACCCTTACGATCCTAACGTGAAATAAACTTCGAAGTTAGTAGAAATGTTCTGCAGTCTGTCGCAAATGCTACACTACTGGCCATTACAATTGCTACAGCAAAAAGAAATGCAGATGATAAACGGGTATTCATTGGACAAATATATTATACTAGAACTGACATGTGATTACATTTTCACGCAATTTAGGTGAATAGATCCTGAGGAATCAGTACCCAGAGCAACCACCTCCGGCCGTAATAACGGCCTTGATACGCCTGGGCATTGAGTCAAACAGAGCTTGGATGGGGTGCACAGGTACAGCGGCCCATGCAGCTTCAACACGATACCACAGTTCATCAAGAGTAGTGACTGGCGTATCGTGACGAGGCAGTTGCTCGGCCACCATTGTCCAGACGTTTTCAATTGGAGAGAGATCTGGAGAATGTGCTGGCCAGGGCGGCAAGCGAACATTTTCTGTATCCAGAAAGGCCCATACAGGACCTGAAAATGCGGTCGTGCATTATCCTGCTGAAATGTAGGGTTTCGCAGGGATCGAATAAAGGGTAGAGCCACGGGACGTAACACATTCGAAATGTAACGTCCACTGTTCAAAGTGCCGTCAATGCGAACAAGAGGTGACCGAGACGTGTAACCAATGGCACCCCATACCATCACGCCGGATGATACGCCAGTATAGCGATGACGAATACACGCTCCCGATGTGCGTTCAACGCGACGTCGCCAAACACGGATGCGACCATCATGATGCTGTAAACAGAACCTGTATTCATCCGAAAAAATGACGTTTTGCCATTCGTGCACCCAGGTTCGTCGTTGAGTACACCACCGCAGGCACTCCTGTCTGTGTGGCAGCGTCAAGGGTAACCGCAGCCATGGTCTCCGAGCTGATAGTCCATGCTGCTGCAAACGTCATCGAACTGTCTGTGGTGATGATTTTTGTCTTGCAAACGTCCCCACCTGTTGACTCAGGGATCGAGACGTAGCTGCACGATCCGTTACAGCCATGCGGATAAGATGCCTGTCATGTCGACTGATAGTGATACAAGGCCGTTGGGGTCCAGCACGGCGTTACGTACTACTCTCCTGAACCCACCGATTCCATATTCTGCTAACAGTCATCGGATCTCGACCAAAGAGAGCAGCAGTATCGCGATTCGATAAACCGCAATCGCGATAGGCTACAATTCGACCTTTATCAAAGCCGGAAACGTGATGGTACGCATTTCTCCTACTTACACGAGGCATCACAACAACGTTTCGCCAGGCAACGTCCGTCAACTGCTGTTTATGTATGAGATTCCGGTTGGAAACTTTCCTCATGTCAGCACGTTGTAGGTGTCACCACCGGCGCCAACCTTGTGTGAATGCTCTGAAAAGATAATCATTTGCATATCACAGCATCTCCTTCCTGTCGGTTAAATTTCGCGTCTGTAGCACGTCATCTTCGTGGTGTAGTATTTTAATGTCCAGTAGTGTAATTTTCTGGACTGTCGGAATAGCGTTTCGCGTAAAGGTCTTTTTTCTTTCAAAGGTTCCCATCTACTTCAGGGAAAATTTCCATAACACTCTCGTACTCAACGAACCTACCGGTAAAGACTCTAGCAGCGTGCCTGTGAATTGCTTCGGTACCTTACGTTTAATGCGACCCGGTAGAAGCTCAAAAAACTCGAGCCACTCCCAAGTCCTGAACTTTTGATACACTTTTCCAGAATTTGTTGAATAAACTGCAGTTAGCCATCCGCCGCATCTACAACTAACCTTATACACTCCTGGAAATTGAAATAAGAACACCGTGAATTCATTGTCCCAGGAAGGGGAAACTTTATTGACACATTCCTGGGGTCAGATACATCACATGATCACACTGACAGAACCACAGGCACATAGACTCAGGCAACAGAGCATGCACAATGTCGGCACTAGTACAGTGTATATCCTCCTTTCGCACCAATGCAGGCTGCTATTCTCCCATGGAGACGATCGTAGAAATGCTGGATGTAGTCCTGTGGAACGGCTTGCCATGCCATTTCCACCTGGTGCCTCAATTGGACCAGCGTTCGTGCTGGACGTGCAGACCGCGTGAGACGACGCTTCATCCAGTCCCAAACATGCTCAATGGGGGACAGATCCGGAGATCTAGCTGGCCAGGGTAATTGACTTACACCTTCTAGAGCACGTTGGGTGGCACGGGATACATGCGGACGTGCATTTTCCTGTTGGAACAGCAAGTTCCCTTGCCGGTCTAGGAATGGTAGAACGATGGGTTCGATGACGGTTTGGATGTACCGTGCACTATTCACTGTCCCCTCGACGATCACCAGAGGTGTACGGCCAGTGTAGGAGATCGCTCCCCACACCATGATGCCGGGTGTTGGCCCTGTGTGCCTCGGTCGTATGCAGTCCTGATTGTGGCGCGCACCTGCACGGCGCCAAACACGCATACGACCATCATTGGCACCAAGGCAGAAGCGACTCTCATCGCTGAAGACGACACGTCTCCATTCGTCCCTCCATTCACGCCTGTCGCGACACCACTGGAGGCGGGCTTCACGGTGTTGGGGCGTGAGCGGAAGACGGCATAACGGTGTGCGGGACCGTAGCCCAGCTTCATGGAGACGGTTGCGAATGGTCCTCGCCGATACCCCAGGAGCAACAGTGTCCCTAATTTGCTGGGAAGTGGCGGTGCGGTCCCCTACGGCACTGTGTAGGATCCTACGGTCTTGGCGTGCATCCGTGCGTCGCTGCGGTCCGGTCCCAGGTCGACGGGCACGTGCACCTTCCGCCGACCACTGGCGACAACATCGATGTACTGTGGAGACCTCACGCCCCACGTGTTGAGCAATTCGGCGGTACGTCCACCCGGCCTCCTGCATGCCCACTATACGCCCTCGCTCAAAGTCCGTCAACTGCACATACGGATCACGTCCACGCTGTCGCGGCATGCTACCAGTGTTAAAGACTGCGATGGAGCTTCGTATGCCACGGCAAACTGGCTGACACTGACGGCGGCGGTGCACAAATGCTGCGCAGCTAGCACCATTCGACGGCCAACACCGCGGTTCCTGGTGTGTCCGCTGTGCCGTGCGTGTGATCATTGCTTGTACAGCCCTCTCGCAGTGTCCGGAGCAAGTATGGTGGGTCTGACACACCGGTGTCAATGTGTTCTTTTTTCCATTTCCAGGAGTGTATTTCTATCCGCGGCAGCGCTACGATTGCAGTTCCGAGCATGCGCGGCAGTTACTCTGTATGAAGGAGAAGACATGTACGCAAATTTCAGGTCGCTGCTGCCGACGTGTGCTTTGTAGTGCTTCTTTATAATGTCAGCCGTAATTGAAAATGCCGCCGCGTGTGAAATCAGATCTGTGATTCGTTTTCTAAATTCAAGGAAGGTTATCCCAAAGGAGTGTATGATATGTTGTCGAAAACTGCTATTTTGAGATCGTGGCGGTTTGCAAAATACTAGCTGATTGTCCCAAACCAGAAAACAACATACAGCCACTGTTCATTTGTACAAATAGCGGCGTTCTCCTTTACAAACCAGCAGGTTCATCTTCACATGGCTGCCTCTGTTTAGATTACATTTGTAGTTTACATTAGTTGATAGCTGTTATTGCCCTTCTGGTGATGTTCCTTTTGGTCGTAGTGACCGACAACAAAAAGCGATGTCACGAACAGCCTGTTCAACTGTAACCATGGCTAATACGGTACAAAAACACTGTCAACAAATCTCTCAGATAAAACTGGATTACTTTTAGGTTACTTATGTCTAAATTCCTGTTTGTGTTCACGAACTCCTGTTTTTGTTACTTACGTGAAGCAAGGCCATACTTTGTAAAAATATTGTGTGTGTGTGTGTGTGTGTGTGTGTGTGTGTGTGTGTGTGTGTGTGTGTGTGCTAAACCAGCTTCCAGTGACTTAAACAGCCATCACATAGTGCACGTAAATAAATATGTTAACTTTAAAATGCGCCAGACTACAGGACGAATTTTTCGCACAGAAATGCACACCACCGTATCAAACTAATAACTAATACACGAATCCCCAGCCAGAACCATTCGAAGACTTATTTGTATTAAATCCGAAACCGGCAATTTTTTGAATTGAATAATTTTTTAAAACCTTACTTGTGACCGGCAGATGCTTGAATTATAAACCTTATAATTGTATGGTAGCCAATAGTTCTCCACATGTCAACTTTTGACAAGATAACCTGATTCACTGCAGCATTGCGCTGTGGATAGAGGCTTTGCGCGGTACAGCACTGTCACTTAGGTTGCCTGCCGTGCAGGCGTTACACGGCGAGGCTACATCAGCCTAAGGCCCTAGTTGCGGTCGTGCCTGTAGAGTGCGAGACCTTGGCCGACCTGCTTCGCATCACCTGTCACGTGCGCAGAAACAGAGCGTTGCTCAGCATCATTCTCCCCGGCGGACATTTATGTGGGCAGTATGGCCTGACAAGTAGAGTCGACTGAGGAGTCAATCAGTGGATCTACTTCCCAAGCAGATCCCCTGCCTTCTGGTTACGACGAGCGACAGCAGATAACAGCTGGCAACCAGCCTTCGATAGCACCAGTTCGTCTAGTGCTTCATCGATTTTGCAGTCATACTTAGAAGAAATTCTTGTAAGTGTCCAACCGGATCAAGACTTTGATTCAGGATGATACTAGTCAGATATTGTACGTGACGTCTGATGTATGTCTATATCTACATATACAGGGTGGCCCATTGATCGTGACTGGGCCCAATATCTCACGAAATATGCGTCAAACGAAAAAACTACCAAGAACAAAACTTGTCTAGCTTAAAGGGAGAAACCAGATGGCGCTATGGTTGGGCCGCTAGATGGCGCTGTCACAGGTCAAACGGATATCAACTGCGTTTTTTAAAAAATAGTAACCCCCATCTTTTTATTACATATTCGTGTAGTACTTAAACAAATATGAATGTTTTAGTTGAATCAAATTTTTCGCTTTGTGGAGATGGCGCTGTAATAGTCACAAACCTATGGCTCACAATTTTAGACGAACAGTTGGTAACAGCTTTACTTCTGCCAGTAAAGGTCCCGAGTACGAGTCTCGGTCGGGCACACAGTTTTAATCTGCCAGGAAGTTTCAGAACGTAGGTACGTTTGAACATTTTCTTTCGGGTGTTCAAATGTGATACACGTATCTTTGTGAACTTATCATTTCTGAGAACGCACGCAGTTACAGCGTGATTACATGTAAATACCACATTAATGCAATAAATGCTCAAAATGATGTCCGTCAACCTCAATGCATTTGGCAATACGTGTAACGACATTCCTCTCAACAGCGAGTAGTTCGCCTTCCGTAATGTTCGCACATGCATTGACAATGCGCTGAAGCATGTTGTCAGGCGTCGTCGGTGGATCACGATAGCAAATATCCTTCAACTTTCCCCACAGAAGGAAACCCGGGGTCGTAAGATCCGGTGAACGTGCGGGCCATCGTATGGTGCTTCGACGACCAATCCATCTGTCATGAAATATGCTATTCAATACCGCTCCAACCTCACGCGAGCTAAGTGCCGGACATCCATCATGTTGGAAGAACATCGCCATTCTGTCATGCAGTGAAACATCTAGTAGTAACATCGATAGAACATTACGTAGGAAATCAGCATACATTGCAGCATTTAGATTGCCATCGATAAAATGGGGGCCAATTATCCTTCCTCCATAATGCCGCACCATACATTAACCCGCCAAGGTCGCTGATGTTCCACTTGTCGCAGCCATCGTGCATTTTCCGTTGCCCAATAGTGCATATTATGCCGGTTTACGTTACCGCTGTTGGTGAATGACGCTTCGTCGCTAAATATAACTCGTGCAAAAGATCTGTCATCGTCCAGTGATTTCTATTGTGCTCAGTGGCAGAACTGTACACGACGTTCAAAGTCGACGCCATGCATTCCTGGTGCAAGGAAATATGGTACAGGTGCAGTCGATGCTGATGTAGCATTCTCAACACCGACATTTTTGAGATTCCCGATTCTCGCGCAAATTGTCTGCTACTGATACGTGGATTAGCCGCGACAGCAGCTAAAACTCCTACTTGGGCATCATCATTTGTTGCAGGTCATGGTTGACGTTTCACACGTGGCTGAACACTTCTGATTACTTAAATAACGTAACTATCCGGCGAACGATCAGCATACATAGCACACGCCCGTTGGGCATTTTGATCACAACAGCTTTACATCAACACGATATCGATCTTTCCCGCAATTGGTAAACGGTCCATTTTAACACGGACAAAGTATCACGAAGCAAATACCGTCCGCACTGGCGGAATGTTACGTGATACCACGTACTAATACGTCTGTGCCTATTACAGCGCCATTATCACAAAGCGAAAAAAGTGGTCCAACTAAAACATTCATATTTCTTTACGTCCTTCACGAATATGTAATAAAAAATGGGCATTCCTATTTAAAAAGACGTAGTTGATATCCGTTTGACCTATGGCAGCGCTGTCTAGTGGGCCAACCATAGCGCCATCTGGTTTCCCCCCTCAGCTAGAAGACAAGTTTCGTTCTTTGTAGTTTTTTCGTTTGATGCTTATTTCGTGAGATATTTGGCCCGGTCACTATCAATGGACAACCCTGTATACTCTGGGAACCACTGTTAAGTGCATGGCAGAGGGTACGTCCCACTGTACTGGTTATTATGAGTTTTTCCCGCTCCATTCGTGTATGGAGCGCGGGAAAAATTATTGTTGAAAAGCCTCTGCGCGTGCTGTGATTAATATAGTCTTATCTTCACGATTCGTGTGGGAGCGATGTGTAGGGGGCTACAGTATATTTCCTGTAGTCATCATTTAATGTCGATTTTTTGAGACTTTGTTAGACTTTCTCAGGATAGTTTCCATCTATCTTCAAGAGTCTACTAATTCAGTCCTTTCAAGATCTCAGTGACAACTTCAGGTCAAACAAACATGTGACCATTCGTGCTGAGTTTCTATGTATACGTTCAATATCCCCCGCTAGTCATATTTAGTACGAGTCCCACACACTTGAGTGATATTGCAGGATGGCTGACACGAGTGGTTTGAAAGCAATCTACTTTTGCAGCCTGGTTGCATTTCCCTAGTATTCTACCAATAAACCGAAGTCTGCTCTTTCCTTTGTGTCTGTTCTACTTCATGTCCCTACTAAGTGTTACACCGAAGTATTTATATGAATTTAACGATTCCCGCTGTCACTCACTAAATCTTATTTTAATAGGATACTATGTTTTTCAGTTTTTTTAAAGTGCACAGGTTTAAATTTCTGAACATTTAAAACAAGCTACCAGTCAGTGCACCTCTTTGAATGTCTTTCAATGTCTTCGTTTAGACTGTATTTCATTGTAGGTAATTGCATCATGTGCGAAAAGTCAGAGATTACTATTAATATTGTTCGCAAGATCATTAATATACAATATAAACAGCAAGGGACCCAACACACTTCTCTGGGATACACCCGAAGTTACTTCCACATCTTTCGATGACTCTCCATCCAAGATAACGTGTTGCGTTCTCCTACCAAGAAACCCTCAGTACAGTCACATATTTCGTCTGACACCCCACATTATGGCACTTTAGATAATAAGCGTAGGCGTGGTGCTGAGTCAAATGCCTTTCGTTAATCGAGGAATGCTGCGTCCACCTGATTACCCCGACCCATGGCTTCCATTGCGTCGTGTGAGAAAAGTGTGAGTTAGGTTTCATAATATCTATTTTCCGAAATCTAAGCTGGTTGGCATGTAGGAGGTCGTTCGAGCCACCTCATTAAGTTTGACTTCAGGATATCTTCTAAGATTCTACAACACATCCATGTCAAGGATATTGGACTCTAGTTTTGAGGATCACGTCAGCTATCCTTCTTGTAGACACGAGTGACCTATGTTTTGTTGCAACTACTGGGCACAGTTTCTTCTTCGGGGGATCTAAGATACATTATAGTTAACAGAGGTGCTAACTTGGCGGGGAATTGGGTATAGAATCTGATAGGGATTCCACTGAGCCCTGGTACTTCATTCGATTTTAACAATTTCAGAGATTTCTCAACGTTAATATCTACTTTACTTATCTTTTCAGTGGTACGAGAATTAAGTTGGGGCAATACTCCTGGGATTTCCATCGTAAAGAAACATTTGAAAACAGAGTTAAGCGTTTCTGTTTTTGCTTTCCTACTCTCAATTTCAGTTCCAGTCTTGTCTATGAGTGATTGCGCACTAATTTGGTGCCACTAACAGCCTTTGCATATGACAAGATATCTCTGAGTTTTGTGGTCACTGAAGGATTCACACATTGTTCTCCTGACTGCCAAACGTGTTTCGTTCAGCATCTCTCCATCTATAGTCCTACACTTTGTTTTACGCTTCTTTTTCAGTAGTCGCTGTTTTCTTAGAAGTTTTTTTTTACCTTGACTGCACAGCCTGGAGGATTACTCCCACTATTAACTGTCCTACTGGTTACAAGCATACTATTCTTTGAAACTTGAGCCATACTTCTCCTAAATGCTCCCGTCCTGAGCTAAAAGTTTTAAGTTCTTTGTTGAGGCATGACACCATCGTTTCTCTGTCTTGTTTGCTGTACACATAAATTTTCTGCTTGTTTTAGTTGCCATTTGTGTTTTGGTATTCATTGTTGCTATAACTGCATCATGGTCATTGATACCAGTTTCGATGTGGACGTTCTCAGAGATGTTAGGGCTATTCATTGTCGTTAGATCTAATATATTTCCATCATGAGTGGAGTTACAAACTAACTGTTCTAGTTTGTTTCATAGGATGTCTTGTCAAGCATATCACTAATAAAACTGTGCGTATCCCAGCTGATTGTTGGATGATTGAAGTCTCGTCCAATGATTACAGTACTGTTAGGGAACTTATGTACAAGAGAACAGAGGTTCCTCTGAAGTTTTCCTTTGCATCGGGACGAGGATCTGGTGGTCGATAGAAGGACCCTGTTACAATTTTTACTCCTGATAATGAGTCTTGACCAAAAAATCTTATATGCAACTTCAATTTCTGTCTCGGCGGATACGAGTTTCTTGTCTACTGTGACAAACACACCACCTTCATTTCCTGCTTCCCTATCATTTCGTTACATGCTTATATTTTTGACAAAGATCTCACTATTGTGAACCTCAGGTTTTAACCGGCTTTCTGTGTCTATTTTTATGTGGGCTTCAGTGCTTTTTAAAAACACTACGTACTCTGGCCTTTTGTTGTGAAAGTTTCGGCAGTTAACCACTAGGATTTTGATAGTCTTATGTGCGGGAGCATTTTCTGGGATCTTACACTGAGGCTTCTGGGTTTCCCACAGTTATTGTTATCTGGATTTGATGCAGAATCACATAATCTACAACACCCAGAGCAATACAGTCTGCATAATTTGCGACAGATGCTTAAGGCATATAGAAAGTTTCTATCTTTAATACTTGTCGTATTGTGTAAAACCTTACACTTAATACTATACCTCTTAATGAGTGTTATGACAGTATTTCAAATTTTTAAATTCAGTAAATAAGAATATGAAACACTGAAAATAGCCGTTTAGTAATATAGATTAGAGTACGTATGTAATTACTTATCTGGACACTCAAAATCACGTAGCTAAAACTACTTGCATATTTTCTAATATTGGTTTGACATGAAATAGAACTATAAAAAAATCACGGGCCCACATTGCATAGCAGTTAACGAATGTTTCATAACGGATTAAAAAACCAATAGTCATTTTCCTTTTCTGTCCACAAATGTATTGGGAAAAACATCCGATAGAACTTGAATAGGAAAAATGCTCCGCTGGATACCTTCTGATTGACCGGGAAAATACAAAACAAAACACCAAACGATCTCTTCCAAAGAAGAAAGAATAGATTAGCGTACAATAGATCAGAGTAGAATAGATCCCGTAGTAAATAGTGTGCACTTTTTGCGCGTTTATAGCGATATAGTATCCTGAATCCTAGCACACCTCGTTACTTAAGTGCGACCTGTAACAGAGCACAATGCTGTTGTTGTTGTTGTTGTCGTTGAGGTCTTCAGTCCGAAGACTCTATACTGTGCAAGTCTCTTCATCTCCGAGTAACTACTGCAACCCACATCCTTCTGAACCTTGCTAAATATATTCATCAGTTGGTCTTCCTCTACGATTTTTACCCCCTACGATTCCCTCGATTACTAAAGTAGTGATTCCTTGATGTCTCAGAATAAGTCCTAAGTCCTACCAACCGATCCTTTCTTCTACTCAGGTTGTGCCATAAATTTCTTTTATCCCTAGTTCTGCTCAGCAACCTCATTAGGTGTGTGATCTACCCAGCTAATCTTCAGCCTTCTTCTGTAGCACCACATTTCGAAAGCTTCTATTCCCTTTTTGTCTGTAACTGTTTATCGGCCATGTTTCGATTCCATAGATGACTACACTCCATACAAATACTTTCAGAAAAGACTTGTTGACACTTAAATTATACTCGGAATTAACGAACTTCTCTTCTTCAGAAACGCGTTTCTTGCCATTGCGTGTCTACATTTTTTGTACTCGGCCATCATGAGTTATTTTGCTGCCCCCCCCCCTCCCCCCCCCCCCTCAAAGAAAACTCATATACTACTTTGGGTGTCTCGTTTCCGGCAGCATCACGGGATTTAATTCGACTACATTCCATTATCCTCGTTTTGCTTTTGTTGATATTCATCTTATATCCTCCTTTCAAAACACTATTCATTCCGTTCAACTGTTCTTCGAAGTCCTTTGCTATCACTGACAGTATTACAATGTCATCAGCAAACCTTACATTTTTTTATTTATTCTCCTTGGACTTTAATTCCTACTTCAAATTTTTCTTTGGTTTCCTTTACTGCTTGCGCAATGGGCAGATTGTATAACATCGAGGATACGCTACAACCCCGTCTCGCTCCCTTCTCAACTACTGCTTCCCTTTCATGCCCCTCGCCTCTTACAGCTGCCATCTGGTTTCTGTACAAATCATAAATATTTACCGGCCGCGGTGGCCGAGCGGTTATAGGCGCTTCAGTCTACATCTACATCTACATCTACATGACCACTCTGCAATTCACATTTAAGTGCATGGAAGAGGGTTTATCTAACCACAATCATACTATCTCTCTACGATTCCACTCCCGAACAGCACGCGGGAAAAACGAACACCTAAACCTTTCTGTTCGAGCTCTGATTTCTCTTATTTTATTTTGATGATCATTCCTACCTATGTAGGTTGGGTTCAACAAAATATTTTCGCATTTGGAAGAGAAAGTTGTTGACTGAAATTTCGTAAATAGATCTCGCCGCGACGAAAAACGTCTTTGCTTTAATGACTTCCATCCCAACTCGCGTATCATATCTGCCACACTCTCTCCCATATTACGTGATAATACAAAACGAGCTGCCTTTTTTGCACAATTTCGATGTCCTCAGTCAATCCCACCTGGTAAGGATCCCACACCGCGCAGCAATATTCTAACAGAGGACGAACGAGTGTAGTGTAAGCTGTCTCTTTAGTGAACTTGTTGCATCTTCTAAGTGTCCTGCCAATGAAACGCAACATTTGGCTCCCCTTCCCCACAATATTATCTATGTGGTCTTCCAACTGAAGTTGTTGGAAATTTTAATACCCAGGTATTTAGTTGAATTGACAGCCTTGAGAATTGTACTATTTATCGAGTAATCGAAATCCAACGGATTTCTTTCGGAACTCATGTGAATCACCTCACACTTTTCGTTATTTAGCGTCAACTGCCACGTGCCACACCATACAGCAATCTTTTGTAAATCGCTTTGCAACTGATACTGGTCTTCGGATGACCTTACTAGACGGGAAATTACAGCATCATCTGCGAACATCCTAAAAGAAATGCTCAGATTGTCACAAGGGTCATTTATATAGATCAGGAACAGCAGAGGTCCCAGGACGCTTCCCTGGGGAACTCCCGATATCACTTCAGTTTTACTCGATGATTTGCCGTCTATTACTACGAACTGCGACCTTCCTGACAGGAAATCACGAATCCAGTCGCACAACTGAGACGATAACCCATAGGCTCGCAGCTTGATTAGAAGTCGCTTGTGAGGAACGGTGTCAAAAGCTTCCCGGAAATCCAGAAATACGGAATCAACCTGAGATCCCCTGTCGATAGCGGCCATTACTTCGTGCGAATAAAGACCTAGCTGCGCTGCACAAGAACGATGTTTTCTGTAACCAAGCTGATTACGTATCAATAGATCGTTCCCTTCGGGGTGATTCATAATGTTTGAATACAGTATACGCTCCACAACTCTACTGCAAACCGACGTGAATGATGCAGCCGCGCGACTGCTACGGGCATGGATGTGTGTGACTTCCTTAGGTTAGTTAGGTTTAAGTAGTTCTAAGTTCTAGAGGACTGATGACCTCAGATGTTAAGTCCCATAGTGCTCAGAGCCATTTTTTACCATTTTTAGAAATGTTCATCAGGTTACCTTCCATTGGGAAAACTGTTGCACTCAGTGACTGTTATATTGACTTGTAAATTATAGATTTCAGCGATAAGTCATCCTTTTTAAATTTAATTGGCAGATCTAGATTTCAGCTAGAAGCTAGCCATTCTCAATGCACTATTATTTATGCCCAATGCATGTAATGCCTGATGGTTGGGCTTCATCCACAGTTCATTGAAATCAAAGCTGAAATCTAGATCTGCCAATAAAATTTAAAAAGAACGACTGATCGCTGAAATCTATAGTTTACAAATTATAAATAGCTTTTCGCTCCCTGCCATCCTTAGAATTTGAAGTAGAGTATTCCAGTCAACATTATCAAAAGCTTTTTCTAAGTCTACAAATGCTATAAACATTGTTTTGGCTGTCCTTAAACTATCTTCCATGAGAAATCTTAGGATCAGTATCGCCTCGCGTGTGTCTACATTTCTCCAGGATCTAAAGTTATCTTCTCCAAGGTCGGGTTCTACCAGTTTTTCCAAACTGATAGTTCGGTAGTTTTCACAAATGCAGCACCTGCACTCTTCGGAACTGGAATTATTATATTCTTCTTGAAGTCTGAGGATATTTCGCCTGTCTCATACCTCTTGCTCACCAGATGGAAGAGTTTTGCCATGGCTGGCACTAAGAAGACAATCAGTAGTTCTAACGGAATGTTTTCTACTCCCAGTGCCTTAAACTTCGAACCATTGTCTGGGTAAAAAAGTCAGCTCAAAGTTCGGAGGGAGCCAACAATACAGGGTGTTACAAAAAGGTACGGCCAAACTTTTAGGAAACATTCCTCACACACTAATAAAGAAAAGATGTTATGTGGACATGTGTCCGGAAACGCTTAATTTCCATGTTAGAGCTCCTTTCAGTTTCGTCAGTATGTACTGTACTTCGTCGATTCACCGCCAGTTGGCCCAATTGGAGGAAGGTAATGTTGAGTTCGGTGCTTGTGTTGACATGCGACATTACTCTACAGTACTAGCATCAAGCAAATTAGTACGTAGCATCAACAGGTTAGTGTTCATCACGAACGTGATTTTGCAGTCAGTGCGATGTTTACAAATGCGGAGTTGGCAGATGCCCATTTGATGTATGGATTAGCACGAGGCAATAGCCGTGGCGCAGGACGTTTGTATCGAGACAGATTTCCAGAACGAAGGTGTCCCGACAGAAAAAAGTTCGAAGCAATTGATCGGCGTCTTAGGGAGCACGAAACATTCCAGCCTATGACTCGCGACTGAGGAAGGCCTAGAACGAAGAGGACACCTGCAATGGACGAGGCAATTCTTCGTGCAGTTGACTATAACCCTAATGTCAGCGTCAGAGAAGTTGCTGCTGTACAAGGTACCGTAACCACGTCACTGTATGGAGAGTGCTACGGGAGAACCAGTTGTTTCCGTACCATGTACAGCGTGTGCAGGTTCTATCAGCAGCTGATTGGCCTCCACGGGTACACTTCTGCGAATGGTTCATCCAACAATGTGTCAATCCTCATTTCAGTGCAAATGTTCTCTTTACGGATGAGGCTTCATTTCAACGTGATCAAATCGTAAATTTACACAATCAACATGTGTGGGCTGACGAGAATCCGCACGCAATTGTGCAATCACGTCATCAACACAGATTTTCTGTGAACGTTTGGGCAGGCATTGTCGGTGATGTCTTGATTGGGCCCCATGTTCTTCCACCTACGCTCAGTGGAACACGTTATCATGATTTCCTACGGGATATTCTACCTGTACTGCTAGAACATGTGCCTTTACATGTACGACACAACATGTGGTTCATGCACGATGGAGCTCCTACACATTTCAGTCGAAGTGTTTGTACGCTTCTCAACAACAGATTCGGTGACCGATAGATTGGTAGAGGCGGACCAATTCCATGGCCTCCACGCTCTCCTGACCTCAACCCTCTTGACTTTCATTTATGGGGGCATTTGAAAGCTCTTGTCTACGCAACCCCGGCACCAAATGTAGAGACTCTTCGTGTTCGTATTGTGGACGTCTGTGACACAATACGCCTTTCTCCAGGGCTGCATCAGCACATCAGGGATTCCATGCGACGGAGGGTGGATGCATGTATCCTCGCTAACGGAGGACATTTTGAACATTTCCTGTAACAAAGTGTTTGAAGTCACGGTGGTACGTTCTGTTGCTGTGTGTTTCCATTCCATGATTAATGTGATTTGAAGAGAAGTAATAAAATGAGCTCTAACATGGAAAGTAAGCGTTTCCGGACACATGTCCACATAACATATTTTCTTTCTTTGTGTGTGAGGAATGTTTCCTGAAAGTTTGGCCGTACCTTTTTGTAACACCCTGTATAACACCTCCAACTACACTTGTAAGGTGTCAGGCAAATCCAACACCTTCCATGGAAACCCTGACATGATAAGCAAATCGAGCAGTATGTCACATAGCTACAAATAAATTGTGACATTAAATTAACCAAAGTAATACGATTAAAGAGTGAGCAAATGGAATACCATAGACTAACACAAGAATGCCTAAATGCATGTCATACCTTCCCACCGTGAAACAGAAGCAGTTCCGAGGGGAGAAACGAGAACAGAAGCCGAGAGCAGAACCGTGTTAAGCTAGAAGGCCCTACGATAAGGGACGGACACCCACGTCGCCAGCCAACCGCCAGGACCACCCCTCAGCCCATGTTATAAGATAGAGCCGTCCAGAAGAACAGTATAGATCTTACGATAACACTAAGAGGGTCACACGATATGCAAGTTTTAGCCTGAGGCTTTTTCGCGTCTCTGTTACGTTGCAAACGTTAAAAACATTGCCCCACCACGAAAAGTATAACGTTTCTCATTGGATAGACAGAATTTTGTAGGTGGAGCTTAAGGTTAACATTGAGACCCTGATTGGTCAGTTGAAAACACAGCCAGATAGCTTTTTTTTAAACCAACTTCGGTAAATTGTAGGAAGGAGAAGTTAGGAGGGAGTTGCTTCCGAGAAGGCGAGCTGTATGGAGCTGCGCCGCCCGCCGCCCCCTGACGCTGCCTAACCAACGACAAGGTAATGAACGCACACGATGCCGCATAACAGCGCACAGTTCACTCAGAACTGTGGAAGTCTCATCTGTTACATCCCCGTTTTTACGTAATACTAGCATCGATCGTCAATTAAATCTCATGGTGTTCGCATTTGCTATTTGAATTAAAATTCTGAAACGTGATGATTTTTCTGTTATATAATTATTGAGAAGCCACATCAGCCACTGTAATTTACGACAAGTTAGATAAGTAATTAAAGATAATTGAGGCTCACTGTAGACCATGTTGATAGTTTTCTCTTTTGTGAAACTTAATTTAAACCTAGATTATAGATGTGATACGGCATAGGTCATCCTTCGATCCATTGTAGAACTTGAAACCCATTCAGGGAATATTCGTTTACGTTTTTGTTCAACGCAGTTGGTTTCTATCATCCTGTATTAAAACATTTCCTTTTATCAGTAGTGGAATTTATAAGCAATATTTTGTGAGTAGAATAAAATTTCCAGTGGTAAGCTTAACTGCTTTTTCGAAGTTATTTTACCAGCTAACTAAAAATAGGAAAGCCTTGAACCCCTTCCACTAAATTTAGTTAGTATTAAGATCCTTTTACAGGGAGTGCAGTGGAGCTGACGCTGAAATCATTAAGTATTTGGTTGTATCATCGCTAGTCTCACTGAACTCTACATGTCATGTGTGGTCTGGCGTCTCCTTGCCAGCAACAGATCCCAAGTTCAAACTAGTCAATTCCCTAAAAAACACGCTCAGAGAGTCGTTGCGCGAAAGTGGTACGGAGACACGACTTAGAACAAACAGACACCACGCAGAATGTAAGACACTATGCGAAGCAAGGCTCAGACCAGCCTCCGGCTTGATGACAGCGCTGCCTTTTGTCTTATAGCGACAGGCCAACAAGTGCAGCGACGTCGTGCTGGGGACGGAGGAAACTCACCCGGCGCTTGACCTCGCTGAAGGTGAGCCGCACGCCCTGGTGGCAGGAGACGAGCGCCTCCCGGGGGCCGAAGCGGTCGGCGGCGCTGTCCACCAGCTGGCCCACGGTGATCGCGAGGAGCGGCTCCGCGCTGGGCTGGTGCCAATAGCTGGGCGGCGGCGCGCTCAACCTGCAGACCAGCAACGCCGTCTGAGCTTCCACCGTGCAGGCGGTAGAGAAACCACGCTGCGGCAGTCGGGCGCCGTTTCAGTAGGGGTCATGGAGATTATAGGAAATAAGGAAGGGCAAAAGAGTAGGGGGACGGTGAAAGAGCAGGGGATAGAAGTCGAAAAAGGTGAAGATGTGCAGATCCAGGGTTCGTTTCTGAAGGAGAGAAGGTTCACATGTTATTTACTGTCCCTCATCATCCACTCCCTCCCCCCCTCCATCCAGCTGCCTGCCATTTTTAACATACCGCACATGCATACACTTTTAACAACAATTTTTATGATAATAATAATAATAATACTGGAACAGAACCATTATAACAGATAAAACAACACCACATAACAAACCTGACAGCATACTCACCAATAAAAAGAAGAAATTAACACAACTAATCGAAATATCCATACCCAATACGACAAATATACAGAAGAAAACAGGAGAAACATTGAAAAATACACCCAACTGGCCGAGGAAGTCAAAGACATGTGGCATCAGGATAAAGTTGACATCATACCAATTATACTATCAACTACAGGATTCATACCAGACAATATCCACCAGTACATCAACGCAATACAGCTACATCCAAAAGTATATGTACAAGTACAGAAATCTGTAATTATTGATACATGTTCAATTACCGGAAAGCTCCAAAATGCAATGTAACATATACCATACACTTAAAAGGAAGTCACGCTTGATCAAGGTCTGCATCACTTTCCATTTTTAACCAGACATAATGTCTGAGACAGGAAAGAGAAATAATAATAATAATAATAATAATAATAAACAGTTTAAGTAGAATAAAGTACACAGGCATTGTGAGGCGACGGCTGAAATAATAATTTCATGCTTCACCGCATTTGTTACAAGAGTCTGAAAATTATTATTGTGGTCAGCTAGCAAGCGACGGCAAGATACTGACCATAATTTTCAATATGCAAGTCCACATTCCTCTTGTACTAGCTGAAAGAAAATGTTCCTACTAACTACACTACTGGCCATTAAAATTGCTACACCAAGAAGAAATGCAGATGATAAACAGGTATTCATTCGACAAACATGCAGGGTGAAAAGTATTAGTGGTGTGCGTGCTGTAAGACCTTCGGTACACACACCATCAGATTATTTGACTTGTCGCTCTAACGAAGTAGGCGAGTGTCAGCAAGAT
Organism: Schistocerca gregaria; assembly: GCF_023897955.1. Taxonomy (NCBI): domain Eukaryota; kingdom Metazoa; phylum Arthropoda; class Insecta; order Orthoptera; family Acrididae; genus Schistocerca; species Schistocerca gregaria. The sequence goes on along the minus strand of NC_064925.1, from coordinate 521,136,002 downwards.
GTATCGTGGTCTTATCGTGGCGTGTCTATCTTCTGACGTTAGGTCAGACGATAGAAATGCCACTTGCAGACTTAGAGTAGCAGATTGACAGTGACCAACTTTAAACAGTACTTGATTAAATTTCGCACACCTTTATTTAAATAATAAAAAGCATAGACATTACATAACTTGATTCTGGATGCTATTTACAATTGACAATCTGAAGTTCCTTTGGTCTTAGTACATTAATCTTATTGTCACATATCTCTGATATTTGACAAAGTGTCTATACATTTATCTTCATAGCTATGTACAGGAATATGGTAATCTTCTTAGGTGCAGACTGAAACTTGACTTTAGACTGGTACAGACTAATGCAGACTGGTGCAGACAAATGCAAACTGGTACACACTGGTGAAGACAAATGCAGACTGAGTAATCGGAGGTCTGTACACTCGTTATAATACCTCGCGCGTTCATGTATCACTGCGTGAGTGTGATCTGCGAGGAGAAAAGGTTCTATTTTAGCAGCAATCTCATTGGCTGCGTTACATATTAATATGCGGATCGGCGGAAGCAGAATTTGGTCTGTCTCTAAGGCAGCGCCATCTCGTAGTGCGGAGACGGACGAGCGCTGCACTTGCACTGTTGTGCTTAGCGGGGCGCGCTCTAGTGGGAAAGTTGTGTACACGCTGACTACGCGGAACTATGTACACAACAGTATTTAAACCAACAAACTTTGGTACCTTCTAGGGGACACGAAAACAAATATTTTTCCCTAATGCCATTTTTTCCTACGAGGATTATTTAAAGCGCTCGAGGCCGTATTACGCTCTTCAGTTGTTAGTGGCGGTATTACGATCTTCAGTTGTTAGAGGGCGTATTACGCTCTTCAGTTGTAGGCAACTGCTCTCCACTAGTGTAGTAGTGCATTGCCTCTGTTTACTAATGGACCGATACACCTGGAATGAGTACACAGATATGGTTGGTGTGTACTACGTAGCGCACCACAATTGACGAGCAGCACAGCGGGTTTATCAACAACAATATCGTAATTGCCGTATCCTGCATCATACGACCTTTGCTGCTGTGTACCAACGTCTGCGTGAGACCGGGTCATTTAGCAGATTACTTGGACAGCGAGGCTGTCGCACGATAAGAACGCTGCAATTTGAGGAAGCTGTCGAGCAGCATGTGGAGCAGGATCCTTCAATCAGCACTCGTGCAGTTGCACGTAACAGGGGGACGATTCAGACGAACGTAGGAACATTCCTTCGAGAGCAATTGTTAGGTCCATTTCACTTGCAGCGTGTCCACAAACGGGAACCAGTCGATTATCCACCCAGAGCACAGTTTTCGCAGTGGTACCTGGAACAGTGTGAAATACATCCTACATTTCCATCCTCTGTGTTGTTTACCGATGAAGCAACATTCGGGGGTGATGGAGTCTTCAACATGCACAATTCGCATGTTTGGAGTGAGGATAACCCATATGCCACAGTTACTAGCGCTCATCAAGTGCGGTTCTTCGTTAATGTGTGCATCGGTGTTGTTGGGGACTGTTTGATTGGGCCGTATCTTATACTTAGGCCACTAAATGGCAGGCACTAATAGAATTTTCTCGCCAGAGCATTGCCAGAATTGCTGGAAGATGTCCCGCTCCCTACAAGACAACGCATGTCGTTCCAACATGATGGGCGCCGGCACATTTCAGTCATCGTGTGCGTCGATTCCTGGACCTACGGTTCCCAGAATCGTGGATTGGCAGAAGTGGTCCTTTACCATCGCCTGCTCGATCCCCACATATGGCCCCTCTGGACTTTTTTGTTTGGGGAGCGATGCGCTACCTTGTTTACGCAACTGCTGTTGCATTAGAAGAGGATCTGATTGCCCGAATAGAAGCAGCACCACGAATAATTCAGGATACTCCTGGGGTTTTTGCCCGTGTCAGACAGAACATGATCCAATGATGTAACCTTTGTTTACCTCTCAATAGAGGCATTTTTAAAAATCTAATGTAATTGAGATTGGGTTGTGTTAGTGTTTTGTATCTTGATCGTAAAGAAATGGAAAAGTATTTGTTGGTTTAATTACTTTGCTGCCAGAGAAATCTACCCTCTACCTGTTTAAAAACTAATCATAGGAAAAAATTACATTAGGTAAAAATATTGTTTTGATGTCCCCTACAACCAGAGTTTGTCGGTTTAAATACTTTTCACCCTGTATTATACTAGAACTGCAATGTGATTACATTTTCACGGAATTTAGGTGCATAGATCCTGAGAAATCAGTACCCAGAACGACCAACTCTGGCCGTAATAACGGCCGTGATACGCCTGGGCATTGAGTCAAACAGAGCTTGGATGGCGTGTACAGGCACAGCTGCTCATGCAGCTTCATCACGATGCCACAGTTCATCAAGTGTAATGACTGGCGTATTGTGACGAGCCAGTTGCTCGGCCACCATTGACCAGACGTTTTCAATTGGTGAGAGATGTGGAGAATGTGCTGGCCAGGGCAGCAGTCGAACATTTTCTGTATCCAGAAAGGCCCGTACAGGACCTGCAACATGCGGTCGTGCATTATCCTGCTGAAATGTAGGGTGCGCAGGGATCGAATGAAGGGTACAGACACGGGTCGTAACATATCTGAAATGTAACGTCCACTGTTCAAAGTGCCGTCAATGAGAACAAGAGGTGACAGAGACGTGTAACCAATGGCACCCCATACTATCACGCCGGGTGACACGCCAGTATGGCGATGACGAATACACGCTTCCAATGTGCGTTCACCGCGATGTCACCAAACAAGGATGCGACCATCATGATGCTGTAAACAGAACCTGGATTCATCAGATAAAAAATACGTTTTGCCATTCGTGCACCCGGGTTCGTCGTTCAGTACACTATCGCAGGCGCTCCTGTCTGTGATGCAGCTTCAAGGGTAACCGCAGCCATGGTCTCTGAGCTGATACTCCATACTGCTCCAAACGCCGTCGAACTGTTCGTGCAGATGGTTGTCGTCTTGCAAACGTCCCCATCTGTTGACTCAGGGATCGAGACGTGGCTGCACGATCCGTTACAGCCGTGCGGATAAGATGCCTATCATCTCGACTGCTAGTGATACAAGGCCGTGTGGATCCAGCATGGCGTTCCGTATTACCCTCCTGAACCCACCGATTCCATATTCTGCTAACAGTCATTGGGTCTCGTCCAACGCGAGCAGCAATGTCGCGATACGATAAACCGTAATCATGATAGGCTACAATCCGGAACAATCGGAAACGTGAAGGTACGCATTTCTCCTCGTTACACGAGGCAGCACATCAGCGTTTCACCAGGCAATGCCGGTCAACTGCTGTTTGTGTATGAAAAATCGGTTGGAAACTTTCCTCACGTCAGCACGTTTTAGGTGTCGCCACCAGCGCCAACTTTGTGTGAATGCTCTGAAAAGCTACTCATTTGCATATCACAGCATCTTCTTCCTGTCGGTTAAATTTCGCGTCTGTATCACGTCATCTTCGTGGTGTAGCAATTTTAATGGCCAGTAGTGTATTTATTCAACAGGATCAGGAACCATCTCTATAAATAAAGGTTCTGAGTTCTAACTGATTAATATATTCAAAAAGTTCGCATGCATAAACATGATAGTATTCCTGATTATAATATTAATGTCCCTATCATGAACAGTACTATCAGCAATTCAGAGACGAACTCTACGGTAATTCCAAGTAAAATAGTCTCTCGCCCTGGCTTACAATCATCCAAGTTAACTGCCCGCCACAAAAGTGCAATATCACTACTGGCCACGCGGTTTTGTCAACTTTCCTGTTTACACACACAGTTACTTCCGTGAAATCTAAGCGATCCAGGGACGGTGTGCAGTCCACGCGGGTACGCTTCCGACTTTGACCGAACACGTTTGGCAGGTGCCTAGCTCTGACGTCATCCGACGGAGCGCGTAAGCCGGCGTTTGACTGATGCGGACAGATTAATATCTCGGTGCGAAGTGTCTGCCGCCACATGGGTCCTTTTTTTGGGATAGGTTGAGCTACAGCGTCGCCGATGGATCTCGGTCTTTCTGTCTTGCTGTATAGATAAATATGTTCTATCCTACAATGATGTCATTGGAGTGCATGTTGAAGGTGTGGTGGTGTCACTTGAAGTCCCATAGCACCCTCTAACGGTGGAAGTTCAAGGTAACAATCAATAGGTATCACAACTACATAGGTACTAATATTAGTAGTCGTTGAAGTGCGACACATATTGAGTTGTCATATAAAGACTGGCACTTCATTAGTGACAGTAATAGGGCTACCGTTAGCCATGTTCTGAATATGATTCCTCAACAATGATGAGAGGAATAGGGTGGCGGTGTCAGTGCTAGGATGGTGCAAATGTTTTGTAAGCCAGTCACAGTGTCGTGCAGGGCATCCACTTTGTCACAGAGATGCCTTGCCCTCTCTCGAATTGACGTCTTCACAGTTACCGTGTTTGTTTCCTCGTGGAGGCTAACTACCCTCGTGAGGAGAGAGACAAGCAGGTTCCACTGAAGCACCTTATTCTGCAGGCGCTGGAGGGTCTGCATCTGTGGCCACGCAGTGCTGCAATAGGTGAGGGAGGGGTGGACAACCATCCGGTATAGTCGGAGCTTGGTTTCTAGGTTCAATTTCCTGCTGTCGAACATTGGGTACAACACTTTTATCAGCTTCTGTCCTTTTTGGGTGACGTATTCTCCAAGTCGATGGAAGAGCAGTTTTTTGTCCGTCCAGACATCTAGATATTTAGTGTCAGGAGACCATGTGTAAGAGGTCCATAGGCCCTTACTATAACTTTGCAATTGGCACAGGTCGATAGGACGAACACGAATAAGGCGCTTCAGTGGAACCTGCATGTCTCTCTCCTCACGAGGGTAGTTAGCCTCCACGAGGAAACAAACACGGTAACTGTGAAGACGTCAATTCGAGAGAGGGCAAGGCATCTCTATGACAAAGTGGATGCCCTGCACGACACTGTGACTGGCTTACAAAACATTTGCACCATCCTAGCACTGATTGTGACGTGTTGAGAGAGCGAGTGTTGAGATGCCCCAGTGTGGTTGGCGTGTATATGTGTGTGAAGGCCATTGTTGAAATACAGGGCTTTAACGGAGAAGGGTGTCGCCATCGCCGTGGTTAGACCCCTATGTAATAGATTAATAGCGGGAAAGTGAAGAAGTGTCATTACGAAAGTGATCAGTGGCGTTACTGGTGCCGATATTTGGTCTCGCGTCTACCGCGCCGGCCTAACCTTGGATTGCAGTGTTGGATGCAGTTATGGATTAGCGTGTGACGATAATGGAAAATGAAGAAAGCCTGTGCTGAGATTAGCCGTAATTAGATATATATGACGAAGGCAGTGGCTGTCTCCTTTTTGTGTTTTGAGAAGAATATAAGTTCGTAATTAGTAAAACTGTGTTGGTGCTCCTTATTCCAGACATTCAGTATTATAGTACTGAGCAGAACGAACTGGAAAGTAACAACTTCCGTAGCAGTCAGTTCCGATTACCAGCCCCATCAGGTTCACGGTCATGTTAATAATAAATATTGGGCTGCTATTCGATCCGATCAGGTCGGGATAAAATCGGAGGTGTTACACCTTGGTTTGCAGTGAAAGGACAAGTGCAATCCTCGGACGAATAATAATTTTATCTTGATTAACGTGTGAAAATGGTTTTCAATTTCGGATGAAGACAGAGTATAAACTTTAAAATCGCGACAATAAACAGTGCATCTTGAACAATACGAAGTAATAGCATCTTACGATTGTGAATAAACTGGTTTTTTTTTTTTGCCATATTAGATGAGAGTAGTAGTGTCGATAAACAGTGTTATAACGTACAAACGCGTAAATCCGCGCGAAAAATTGTGAAAAGTGAACACCAAAGAAAGACACGTGTGAACATTACCACAACAAAACGAGCCAAGAATTCGTCACGGAAGCTTTTAAAGAAGTGTTTAAAGGAAACCAAGGCAACAAAAGAGAAATTAGAAGAAACTAGAGAAAGGAGAGAAATGTTCCTCAAATCATTAAAGGAAGATTTACAAGAAACCAAAGAAAGCTTAGAAAAATCATTTAAGGAAACTCTGGCACAAGAGATCAAAACATCGGAAAGGAAGATAGAATATAATCTGAAGAAGGAAATGCAGGAGTTAGAAGAACGACTGAAGATGGACATCAATAAGAGAGAGACTAAGCTGTAGAAGAGCATAGACCAAGTCCAGGGAGACACGGAGAAGATGGAAGGAAGGTTAACAAAAAGGATAGAAGACGGTATTAAAGAAACTAAAGACGAATTGGAAGGAAGGATCACCGAAGTGGAAACAAATTGCAATCATCGAATTGCCGAGGTGACGCAGGTGCAGAAATAATGCAATTATGCGGTTAAGGGGATAGGAGATAGGCAAAAGCAACTGCCTGTCAATCTGAAAAATGCTATAGCCGTGCAACGAGAGGAGGATAACAAGATGGTTGCAATGGAGGTCAGGCAATCACAACATGGAGTGCAACAATTAGAGAGCAAGACAGACGAAATTGATAAACGAATTAGCAATGCAACTTTAACCGTTGGGGAAGGTAGAGTCGTTACCTTGATGAGCGGTGATAGTCAGTACGTCCAAAACAGTACAGGACAGAAATATAAACCAAAAGGAGAGTTTCACCCAATGATATTTATGAAATGGTTAAAAGGAGTTTTCCCAGCACATTTCAAAGGCGCAGACAAGATTCAATTTGCAATTGATGGGATGGAAGGTGAGGCCTTCACTTGGGGAGTCAGGAAGAAGGAAGGGAATACTAGTTATGATCAGTTTGAAGGGGAATTCTTGAAGAAATACTGGTCCAAAAGTCATCAGTGTGCAGCACTTGAGGACCTACTACACCGCAAGTCACTTAATACATGGAGAGGAACGTCGAGAGAGTTTGCCGAACATTTGTGGGAATTAAATGAGACCTTGGAACAACCCCTGATTGATGACATAATGATATCAGCGATAAAAAGAAGATTGAGCCGGAGAATGCAAGAAACTGTATCCGGGAGCCTGATTAAAGATAGGGAGGCCTTGATGGAGATACTGGAACAGTTGGAATCTGTTCGATCACAGGAACACAACCAAGCTAAAGATCAAAACCGAGAGGAAAGTAGTGACCAAAGGAATCATTTTAATAATTCGTCTAATTATAGAGGAAGAGGTGGTGGCCATAGGTATAGGAACCATGGTGGTGAACGGCAATGGAGGAATGATTGGAGAAGGAGTGAAGAACCAAGAGATCATGAGAGAGGAAGGGATAGGCGAATGAATGACACAGTGCATATAGAAGAGGCGGAGAGACCGGAAAACTGAGTGACACTCCAGATGAGGTCTGGTCAGGAGTGAGAGCTACAAGGTCTAGAATAAACCTACTAAGACATGACAATGGTGGAGATCTAAGAGGAGATCTACTGAACGAAAGAAGTAGGGTTCGCAAAGAACCTATACTACCCATGATACGGATTAAGCTATGTGGACTAAATATTGTGGCACTAGTTGACACAGGAAGTGAAGCATGTGCAATATTCAAGCGGTTATATGAACAGGTACTGAAAGCAAGCATTAGCTTGCCTAGTTTTTGGTGAGTGGAGTGAGAATTGTGAATGCGTTGGGTGCAAGGAGTAAACCTATTAAAGAACAAGTGTTGATTACCTTCGAGATAGAGGGACAAGAATACGAAGCAACATTTTTGGTGGTGTCTGGACTGAACACATCAATTATTTTAGGAATAGATTGGTTGAATGAAGTAGAAGCGATAGTGAGTTTTGATGAAGGTACTATCAAGGTCAAAGGAAGAAAGGGAGAAGAGAAGAGGTTAAAGTTTGCTGAGGGTAGTGCAATAAAAGAAGAGGAAGAATTTAAAAGGATAAGTTTGTGTTATGAAGAGGAACCCACAGTAGGATACGGGGAAGAGGAACTAGAAGAAGAAGTGTTGGTGTACTTTGAGGGATTAGCACAAGAGGATCGACATGAAGAGGGTATGATCAGTAAATGAGGAGATTAAGAGCAAATTAGCCACAGTATTATACAGGCGTTGTAAGGTATTTTCTCAACGGCTAGGTATCATGAAAGGGGTGGAGTGTAAGCTAAAGATAAAGAACCATAAACTGTTCAATATAAAAAAGTATTCCATTCCCCAGGCGAAAAGAAGAGCAGCAGATGAGGAGATACAGAGGATGATGGACCTTGGTGTTATAGAAAGAGCCAACAGTCAATATAACAACCCCCTTTTTGTTGTTGATAAGAAGGATGGAAAGGTGAGGATAGTTTTAGATGCACGGACGGTGAACAAGGTCATCGAGCCGGAGCGGGACAAGCCTGAGACTATAGAAGAACTGATTCAAAAATTCCGAGGAGAGAAGGTACTTAGTAGTATCGACTTAAGTGCCGGTTACTGGCAAATACCATTGGCCACAGAGTCCCGCTAGTATACAGCATTTACTTATGGAGGGAGGTGCTATCAATTTATAGTGTTGCCGTTTGGCCTTAATGTGTCAGTGTCTGAATTCATAAGAGCAATGGATAAGATACTGGGCGAGAAGTTACTTAAGAAAGTCACCGTTTATATGGATGACCTCTAGATAGCAAGTGAATCATGGGAAGAACATTTGGATAGATTGGATGCAGTCTTGGAAGCTTTTGAAACTGCAGGGGTAAATGTAATCCTGGACAAGTCGGAATTTGGCAAATCAAATATAAAATTCATGGGCCATATAATACCAGAGGAGGGTATCTATCCTGATCCTAGTAAAATGGAGGCTATTAGAAATTTTCCGACCCCCCATAGTAAGAAGCAGTTGCGAGCGTTCTTTGGGGTTTGTGAGTTTTATAGAAAATTTGTCAAGGGATCCGTACTTAATGCCCCGAGTGTGAGGGAATTGACCAAGGCAAGAATGACGTGACATTGGAGTGCAGAGTGCCAAACCGAGTTTGAGAATATCAAGGAAGCACTATGTAGTGCAGACATATTGTACCACCCAGATTTTTCCAAGGACTTTTATTTGGGATCGGACAGCTCTGACTATGGACTGGGGATACATTTGTACCAAATGGAGAGGAGCGGAAATGATGTGAGAGTAAGAACAATAGCGTTCAGTAGCAGGAGTTTAAATGCTTGCGAGAGGAAATATTCGATTACTGAAAGGGAGGCATTGGCAATCGTATGGGGGTTTAAGCGATTCCGTTATTATTTGGCGGGGAGGCATGTGAAAGTGGTGACTGACCATAAGGCCCTTACATTTCTGACTACAAGCAAATTGAGGCATAGCAGACTAACGCGATGGGCCCTGGCATTACAGGACTATGACTTCGAGATAATTTATGAGCCAGGAGCAAGCCATATAATACCTGTTACCTTGTCAAGATTACCAGCTGACTGGAGAGGAATGTCCCAATCCATGATGGTCACAGTAGAATGGAAATCAAAAAGCAAGTTCGTGGACTGTTTCCAATGAACTGCACTGCAATGTTCTTCAAAATGGCTACATTCTGAATGTCCAGCGGGCTGTCGGAACAGACTGGTATATGGGTTGTGACCTCATTGAGGCCATTCTCCAACCGATGGATCGTTTGAGCTGTTTCACAAGTGGCAGCCCTGATGTGGGGCTGTATGAACAGAGAGACGACCTGGAGGATCTCTCTCATGTCATCCCAGAAAGAAGCACTTGTCTTCATCACTGTGGTAATATCCTGGGTGGGCTGCTTGACATGCAGTGGACAGTGGTGGGCACGGTTACTGGTGGAGAAGGAGACACAATGGAGGGCTGTAGCACTTCAACAGGTGGGCGTGAGGAGGCTGCAGACAGTCTTTCAGTTTGGTGGGCCTTGGTACTTGTCACAGAAGACAGATGAGAGATGAGCAGGAGGAGACTGAGCTGTAACAGCGAATGTGATCATAGGGGATGGATCCAGAAGGGGCTCCTGCATCACAGATGCGTCAGGCACCTGAGAATCAGTGGTAGGACGGTCATCTATTTATCGCTTACAATGGGGAAATGGGTGTGGTCTCAGGATGGTGGGGCTGGCTGATTCGTCCTTGGTTTCATTCTTGGAGTGTGGGAAGACTTCATAGCCTTCTAGTAAATACGGCAACCCTTCCACGAAGCCAGATGGTGGGTATTGTGAGAGGTGCCCAAACAGTGGGCACATGTGGGTTTTTCTTAGGCCGAAAGTTTGCAGTCTTCTGAAGCATACGAGCTGTCACCATTGACACACCAAAAAGGCAGTAAGCAGCAATTGCCAGTATAGGGCAAACCTTCCAGGAAACCAGCTGGTGGGTATTGTGAGAGGTGCCCAACAGTGGGCAAATGTGGGTTTTTCTTAGACCAGGAGTTTGCAGTCCTCTGGACATGTATGGGCCAGCACACTTGACTCACCAAAAAGGCAGTGAACAGTAATTGCCAATATAGGGCAACCCTTTCAGGAAGCCAGGTAGTGGGGATTGTGACAGGTGCCCAAACAGTGGGCACATGTGGGTTTTTCTGAGGCTGGGAGTTTGCAGTCCTCTGACACGGATGCGCTGGCATACTTGACACGTCGAAAAGGCAGTGAGCAGTAGTTGCCGATGTGTTGAAAACATTGACACCTATGGCAGATGGAGGGGCCACTGAGACTTTCATATGATTCAATATGCACCTTGATGCACTGGAGATAGTTGATTTGGTTAATGGATTCAACATCATCTCTCCTAAGAAGGGAGATAACACAGGTGGGCCTAGGGTCGAAGGATCCCTCTTGTTGTATTGGTGGACCAAAGGATCCAGAAATTTGAGACAGAGTAATTCATCCCGGACATCTGTTTCTGTAATTTCGCAGGAAAGGTCTTTGATGACGAGTTTCGTTCTTCTGTCGCCAGAAGCCTGATGAGTGTAATAGTCTATAGCCCTTGACATCCTTTGTGTCAAACAGGTACTTGACATGGTCTTTCTGGTAAACTGCCTGCAATTGGCCTGCAATAAGGCGTTGCAGTTCAGTGTTCAGTTTAATGTAGTTCGTGGGATTGTAAACCACGATCGGAGGGATCTTCTCCTTCTCTGATGGTGGTGGCGGCGGATTTTAAGAAGTGGGACCCCTGTCCTGGTCCATGGAACAACAGGTGCGGCTGCTCCAGGTGTGGAGCCATCTCAGTCCGATTCAAGGCCGCTGGGATGGGCGCGAGTGGAAGGGCGTTTCGATTTTCGACCACGGGGTAGACCAACAGGGTCGGAGTCCCCAGAATGCCCGATGGCGGACGAGATGGTGTAGACGAAACAGCACCTACGGGACGTCTACGGCGGTGTGTTGTATCAACGCTGGGTGAGAGGGCTATCACCAAGACGCAATGGGGATCGTCGGATGACGAAGAGGACGATTGGTTCCTCACACGAGGCTGTGGACAGAGTTCACGTGATAACTGCCAGTGGCTATCGGTGACTTGTGGTGGTGTGCACGATGCGCTCGCTCCTTAGCCCGTTGGCTGGTGTCAGTATCGGCTCTTCCGGCAGAAGATTTTAAGAAGTGGGACCCATGTCCTGGTCCATGGAACAACAGGTGCGGCTGCTCCAGGTGTGGAGCCATCTCAGTCCGATTCAAGGCCGCTGGGATGGGCGCGAGTGGAAGGGCGTTTCGATTTTCGACCACGGGGTAGACCAACAGGGTCGGAGTCCCCAGAATGCCCGATGGCGGACGAGATGGTGTAGACGAAACAGCACCTACGGGACGTCTACGGCGGTGTGTTGTATCAACGCTGGGTGAGAGGGCTATCACCAAGACGCAATGGGGATCGTCGGATGACGAAGAGGATGATTGGTTCCTCACACGAGGCTGTGGACAGAGTTCACGTGATAACTGCCAGTGGCTATCGGTGACTTGTGGTGGTGGGCACGATGCGCTCACTGCTTAGCCCGTTGGCTGGTGTTAGTATCGGCTCTTCCGGCAGAAGAGTTTAAGAAGTGGGACCCATGTCCTGGTCCATGGAACAACAGGTGCGGCTGCTCCAGGTGTGGAGCCATCTCAGTCCGATTCAAGGCCGCTGGGATGGGCGCGAGTGGAAGGGCGTTTCGATTTTCGACCACGGGGTAGACCAACAGGGTCGGAGTCCCCAGAATGCCTGATGCGGACGAGATGGTGTAGACGAAACAGCACCTACGGGACGTCTACGGCGGTGTGTTGTATCAACGCTGGGTGAGAGGGCTATCACCAAGACGCAATGGGGATCGTCGGATGACGAAGAGGATGATTTGTTCCTCACACGAGGCTGTGGACAGAGTTCACGTGATAACTGCCAGTGGCTATCGGAGACTTGTGGTGGTGGGCACGATGCGCTCGCTCCTTAGCCCGTTGGCTGGTGTCAGTATCGGCTCTTCCGGCAGAAGAGTTTAAGAAGTGGGACCCATGTCCTGGTCCATGGAACAACAGGTGCGGCTGCTCCAGGTGTTGAGCCATCTCAGTCCGATTCAAGGCCGCTGGGATGGGCACGAGTGGAAGGGCGTTTCGATTTTCGACCACGGGGTAGACCAACAGGGTCGGAGTCCCCAGAATGCCCGATGGCGGACGAGATGGTGTAGACGAAACAGCACCTACAGGACGTCTACGGCGGTGTGTTGTATCAACGCTGGGTGAGAGGGCTATCACCAAGACGCAATGGGGATCGTCGGATGACGAAGAGGATGATTGGTTCCTCACACGAGGCTGTGGACAGAGTTCACGTGATAACTGCCAGTGGCTATCGGTGACTTGTGGTGGTGTGCATGATGCGCTCGCTCCTTAGCCCGTTGGCTGGTGTCAGTATCGGCTCTTCCGGCAGAAGATTTTAAGAAGTGGGACCCATGTCCTGGTCCATGGAACAACAGGTGCGGCTGCTCCAGGTGTGGAGCCATCTCAGTCCGATTCAAGGCCGCTGGGATGGGCGCGAGTGGAAGGGCGTTTCGATTTTCGACCACGGGGTAGACCAACAGGGTCGGAGTCCCCAGAATGCCCGATGGCGGACGAGATGGTGTAGACGAAACAGCACCTACGGGACGTCTACGGCGGTGTGTTGTATCAACGCTGGGTGAGAGGGCTATCACCAAGACGCAATGGGGATCGTCGGATGACGAAGAGGATGATTGGTTCCTCACACGAGGCTGTGGACAGAGTTCACGTGATAACTGCCAGTAGCTATCGGTGACTTGTGGTGGTGGGCACGATGCGCTCGCTCCTTAGCCCGTTGGCTGGTGTCAGTATCGGCTCTTCCGGCAGAAGATTTTAAGAAGTGGGACCCATGTCCTGGTCCATGGAACAACAGGTGCGGCTGCTCCAGGTGTGGAGCCATCTCAGTCCGATTCAAGGCCGCTGGGATGGGCGCGAGTGGAAGGGCGTTTCGATTTTCGACCACGGGGTAGACCAACAGGGTCGGAGTCCCCAGAATGCCCGATGGCGGACGAGATGGTGTAGACGAAACAGCACCTACGGGACGTCTATGGCGGTGTGTTGTATCAACGCTGGGAGAGAGGGCTATCACCAAGACGCAATGGGGATCGTCGGATGACGAAGAGGATGATTGGTTCCTCATACGAGGCTGTGGACAGAGTTCACGTGATAACTGCCAGTGGCTATCGGTGACTTGTGGTGGTGGGCACGATGCGCTCGCCATGCCATTTCCACCTGCCTTCTCAGTTGGACCAGCGTTCGTGCTGGATTTGCAATCCGCGTGAGACGACGCTTCATCCAGTCCCAAACATGCTCAATGGGGGACAGATCCGGAGATCTTGCTGCCCAGGGTAGTTGACTTACACCTTCTAGAGCACATTGGGTGGCACGGGATACATGCGGACGTGCATTGTCCTGTTGGAACAGCAAGTTCCCTTGCCGGTCTAGGAATGGTAGAACGATGGGTTCGATGACTGTTTCGATGTACCGTGCACTATTCAGTGTCCCCTCGACGATCACCAGAGGTGTACGGCCAGTGTAGGAGATCGCTCCCCACACCATGATGCCGGGTGTTGGCCCTGTGTGTCTCGGTCGTATGCAGTCCTGATTGTGGCGCTCACCTGCACGGCGCCAAACACGCATACGACCATCATTGGCACCAAGGCAGAAGCGACTCTCATCGCTGAAGACGGCACGTCTCCATTCGTCCCTCCATTCACGCCTGTCACGACACCACTGGAGGCGGGCTGCACGATGTTGAGGCGTGAGCGGAAGACGGCCTAACGGTGTGCGGGACCGTAGTCCAGCTTCATGGAGACGGTTGCGAATGGTCCTCGCCGATACCCCAGGAGCAACAGTGTCCCTAATTTGCTGGGAAGTGGCGGTGTGGTCCCCTACGGCACTGCGTAGGATCCTACGGTCTTGGCGTGCATCCGTGCGTCGCTGCGGTCCGGTCCCAGGTCGACGGGCACGTGCACCTTCCGCCGACCACTGGCGACAACATCGATGTACTGTGGAGACCTGACGCCCCACGTGTTGAGCAATTCGGCGGTACGTCCACCCGGCCTCCCGCATGCCCACTATACGCCCTCGCTCGAAGTCCGTCAACTGCACATACGGTTCACGTGCACGCTGTCGCGGCATGCTACCAGTGTTAAAGACTGCGATGGAGCTCCGTATGCCACGGCAAACTGGCTGACACTGACGGCGGCGGTGCACAAATGCTGCGCAGCTAGCGCCATTCGACGGCCAACACAGCGGTTCCTGGTGTGTCCGCTGTGCTGTGCGTGTGATCACTGCTTGTACAGCCCTCTCGCAGTGTCCGGAGCAAGTATGGTGGGTCTGACACACCGGTGTCAATGTGCTCTTTTTCCATTTCCAGGAGTGTAGATACATCATTTAGGGCCACATTTTTTTAAGCCGTGCAGTCTGAAGCATTTTGCCTCCTGTCGGAGGTTCGAGTCGTCCCTTGGGCATGGGTGTATGTGTTGTCCTTAGCGTAAGTTGGTTTAAGTTAATTAAGTAGTGTGTAAGCCTATGGACCGGTAACCTCAGCTGTTTGGTCCCTTACAACGTACCACAAATTACAATTTCTTTTTTCTTAAAACAATGCCTTTAGCGAAAAATATTCATCTGATCATTCTGAGATTTAACAGTTTTCAAATTAAAACACTGAAGCATATATTGACAAAGGTTGGAAAAATGACGTCAATTCTGAATTTTATTATTAGATTATGCCACAAAACTTTGTATGCCACGCACAAGCGTGTTATGAGCACGTGGCGCTAGTAGCAATCAACTGATGTAAGTCCCGGCGAACTCGCTCGCCTCTGTATCTTTCAAATGACACAGCACTTGTTTCGCCACAGCGTCCCAAAATTAACTTTTGCATAACGTGTCACTGCCAAGTAACACAGCTCGATGAAACTTGGATTAAACATAGTAAGATATTCTACACTATAGTACAGAAGAAAACGGAGAGAAGCACGCCATGCGATGAACAGCAATGAGACTTTTATTAAGAGTGCAATACATCTTGCCTCTATGGAACTTCCGCGTGTTAAACGAAATGTTCTATTCCGTATAAAGTGTGGCCAGACTTTGGTTAATTTTCATACTTAAACCATATACACACATGAAAGCAAGTTTTACATCACCTCGGTTCCGAGAGTTCCGCAATCTGTACAGAAAATTGAAATAGAGATCAACATCAACATCATTTTCGCCCTTGTTATTGCTCATGAAAGCCACACATTGCATGTTCTACCACTATACAGCGAGACCTCCAGAGGTGGTGGTCCAGATTGCTGTACACACCGGTACCTCTAATACTCAGTAGCACGTCCTCTTGCATTCGTCGTGGCGTACTGTCCACAAGTTCATCAAGCCACTGCTGGTCACATTGTTCCACTCCTCAACGGCGATGCGGCGTAAATTCCTCAGAGTGGTTGGTGGGTCACGTCGTCCATAAACAGTCCTTTTAAATCTATCCCAGGCATATTCGACAGGCTTCATGTCTGGAGAACATATTGGCCACTCTAGTCGAGCGATGTCGTTATCCTGAAGGAAGTCATTCACAAGATGAGCACGATGGGCACACGAATTGTCGTCCATGAAGACGAATGCCTCCCCAATACGTTGCCGATATGGTTGCACTATCGGTCGGAGGATGGCAGTCACATATCGTACAGCCGTTACGGCGCCTTCCATGACCACCAGCTGCGTACGTCGGCCTCACATAATGCCACTCCAAAACATCAGGGAACCTTCAGCTTGCTGCACTCGCTGGACAGTGTGTCTAACGTGTTCAGCCTGACCGGGTTGCATCCAAACACGTCTCCGATGATTGTCTGGTAGAAGGCATATGCGAGACTCATCGGTGAAGAGAACGTGATGCCAATACTGAGCGGTCCATTCGGCATATTGTTGGGCCCATCTGTACCGGGCTGCATGGTGTCGTGGTTGCAAAGATGGACCTCGCCATGGACGTCGGGAGTGAAGTTGCGCAACATGCAGCCTATTGCGCACAGTTTGAGTCGTAACACGACGTCCTGTGGCTCCACGAAAAGCATTATTCAACATGGAGGCGTTGCTGTCAGGGTTCCTCCCAGCCATGACAGTGTTCAACGATCTGTAGGTTAGTTCGCCCATGCAACATTATACATCGCCACTCGACAACGCTAGGACCAACAAAGCAATCAAAGCTCATATTCGACAATTAGTAGCTCCATCTGCCAAACACATCAGTAACAGCTTGTACTGTACGCGCTTGAGCATTGTCCTACCAAATGATGGTCAGGTCCTGCAGAAAGTGACATCACTTCTGTCTCTAAGCTGGTCGTAGGTTGTGTTCCAAACATGAACACCATAGAGACAGAAGTGATGACACTTTCTGCAGGATCTGACCATCATTTTGCAGGACAATGCTCAAGCATGTACAGTGCAAGGTGTTACTGATCTGTTTGACTGATGGGCAGCCGGCCGCTGTGGCTGAGCGGCTCTAGGAGCTTCAGTCTCGAACCGCGCTGCTGCTACGGTCGCAGGTTCGAATCCTGCCTTGGGCATGGATGTGTGTGATGTCCATAGGTTAGTTAGGTTCAAGTAGTTCTAAGTCTAGGGGACTGATGACCACAGATTTTAAGTCCCATTGTACTTAGAGCCATTTGAATTTGACTGATGGGGCTGCTTACTGCTATACCATCTACTGCACTCCCTTACTTAAGCCCTCGTGAGTTCAACTCGATTTCTAAACCGAAGGAAACACTTCACGGCATTCGCTTCAGAACTGCTACAAATTCGCCGGGCAATAGACCGCACCACTCGAACTGTCAACACAGCTGGCACTGCTAAGAGTATCCTACGACTTCCACATCTCTGGCAACGGGTTATACACAATGCTAGTAACTACTTTGAAGGTCAGTAAAACTTTGAAACACGTATGTACTTTGCACGAGCTGTAAATAAATACACTACAGGCCAATAAAATTGCTATACCAAGATGAAATTCAGATGATAAACGGGTATTCATTTGACAAATATATTACACTGGATCTGACATGTGATTGCAATTTCACGCAATTTGGGTGCATAGATCCTGAGAAATCAGTACCCAGAGCAACCACCTCTGGCCGTAATAACGGCCTTGGTACGCCTGGGCATTGAGTCAAATAGAGCTTGGATGGCGTGTACAGGTACAGCGGCCCATGCAGCTTCAACACGATACCACAGTTCATCAAGAGTAGTGACAGCCGAATTGTGACGAGCCAGTTGCTCGGCCACCATTCACCAGACGTTTACAATTGGTGAGAGATCTGGAGAATGTGCTGGCCAGGGCAGCAGTCGAACATTTTCTGTATCCAGAATGGCCCGTACAGGATCTGCAACATGCGGTCGTGCATTATCTTGCTGAAATTTAGGGTTTCGCAAGGATCGAATAAAGGGTAGAGCCACGGGTCGTAACACATATGAAATGTAACGTCCACTGTTCAAAGTGCCGTTAATGAGAACAAGAGGTGACCGAGGCGTGTAATCAATGACACCCCATACCATCACGCCGGGTGATACGCCAGTATGGCGATGACGAATACACGCTTCCAAAGTGCGTTCACCGCGATGTCGCCAAACACGGATGCGACCATCATGATACTGTAAACAGAACCTGGATTCATCCGAAAAAATGACGTTTTGCCATTCGTGCACCCAGGTTCGTAGTTGAGTACACCATCGCAGGTGCTCTTGTCTGTGATGCAGGCTACAATCCGACCTTTATCAAAGTCGGAAACGTGATGGTACGCATTTCTCCTCCTCACACGAGGCATAACAACAACGTTTCACCAGGCAACGCCGGTCAACTGCTGTTTGTGTATGAGAAATCGATTGGAAACTTTCCTCATGTCAGCACGTTGTAGGTGTCGCCACCCTCGCCAATCTTGTGTGAATGCTCTTAAAAGCTAATCACTTGCATATCGCAATATCTTCTTCCTGTCGGTTAAAATTCGCGTCTGTAGCTCGTCATCTTCGTGGTGTAGCAATTTTAATGGCCAGTAATGTAGTTGCCACTATTAAAGTTCCTCGTATTGCAACAACAGTCCCTGTTTTAAACAGATTTAATATTGCACGACGTGATTGTTACAAGCCAAACTGTCTCACCCTGGATTAAATATGTTTGAAAAGAACATCTTACCGCTTGTACACGACTTTTCTAGCAATGGTCCTGCAACATAATAGTGTCCTAGCTGCGCACACTGGCTGAGCACTAGAATATTTTCTTTCTTATATCCACTTAGTGCCATGATTCAGAAAGTCCCACCCTATCAGTGTACAGATAACTAATATTACTGATATGTAGCAACCATGCCATAACAACAATTAAAAATTAATACTTATTTAAGGTATGGCTCACTGGTATTCTAGAACAACTTGCTGGTTTAGACAGTGTGTTTGATTTGGGATACGTGAAATGTGTTCGCGGTTGCGAATACATATAACCATCAGGTGTATAGCGGAATCACAACAATAATAATTTGTACTGGACCGGGATTCGAATACGAATTTCCCGATTATCGTGATAATCGGGAAAGGTTCGAGTCCCGGCCTGGCACAAATTTTCATTGTAGTTATTTCATTATACAGCTGTTGGTTGTCCATATTCGCAACTGCGAATACATTTCATGTATTTCATAACGCCTGTAGTCGCCTGTTCCTTTGGACATGCATGCATATCCGAAGAAACATTGCGTCGTAAATCTGAAGAACGCACGCACTGCAATATCGTATCGCACTTGGTTTGGAGGCTGTAATAACATTTGGTGATTTCTTGTCGGAACAGGTAACCAAAGAGCTCGAGACTTAAAATTACTCTACGCTAAACTACTCTTTCGCTTAACTGGAGTTTTCAGATACAGCAAACTAACACTGGCGGATGTGAGGAATGATGGGGTGAGGATTTAATGAAACACTGGGAGAGGTCAGCAAATTGTGCCCCCGGCGTCAGGTAGCCTGCTTACGCCACTGCAAACAGGGTGACTAGCAATTTATTCACAATCCCACAAAGGTATCAGTACTGTACATGGCCGAACAGCATATAGTACTATTTATATTCTGGAGTTGTCCTACCGTCAACACCATTGCTAAATACGAGGTATGTCCACAAAGTAAGTTCCGTTAGGTTGTGCAAAACAAACGTGTACAGATATAGAAAAAATATTTATTGTACAAAAATCTACAACTGTTAAATTACTTTTCCACATAGCTTCCGAAATTTTGTAGGCACTTATATAGCGTGACACAAGCTTTTGTAAGCCTTATTCATAGAAGGTTGCCGCCTGTGTATTCAACCGTGCGGTAACATGTTCTTTTAGCTCGTCATCATCATTGAAGTGTTGACCACGAAGGACAGATTTTTGGTGTAAAAAGAGATGAAAGTCGCCAGGAGCGAGGTCCCGGCTGTATGGAGGATGATCTCTTCAATTGTGTGAACCAGTTCATCAGGAACCACAGACGGGCGTCCACTTCGTTTTTCATCGTGCACTTCATCACGTTCTTCATTGAACAGTCTGACCCATCTCCTAACCATTGAATCACTCATAGCATTTTGTCCATAAAACTCGCAGATTTGCCGATGAATTTCCTTTGGTATAACCTTCCTTGAATTTAGAAAACGAATCACAGATCTGATTTCACACGCGGCGGCATTTTCAATTACGGCTGACATTATAAAGAAGCACTACAAAGCACACGTCGGCAGCAGCGACCTGAAATTTGCGTACATGTCTTGTCCTTCATACAGATTAACTGCCGCGCATGCTCGGAACTGCAATCGTAGCGCTGCCACGGATAGAAATACACTCCTGGAAACGGAAAAAAGAACACATTGACACCGGTGTGTCAGACCCACCATACTTGCTCCGGACACTGCGAGAGGGCTGTACAAGCAATGATCACACGCACGGCACAGCGGACACACCAGGAACCGCGGTGTTGGCCGTCGAATGGCGCTAGCTGCGCAGCATTTGTGCACCGCCGCCGTCAGTGTCAGCCAGTTTGCCGTGGCATACGGAGCTCCATCGCAGTCTTTAACACTGGTAGCATGCCGCGACAGCGTGGACGTGAACCGTATGTGCAGTTGACGGACTTTGAGCGAGGGCGTATAGTGGGCATGCGGGAGGCCGGGTGGACGTACCGCCGAATTGCTCAACACGTGGGGCGTCAGGTCTCCACAGTACATCGATGTTGTCGCCAGTGGTCGACGGAAGGTGCACGTGCCCGTCGACCTGGGACCGGATCGCAGTGACGCACGGATGCACGCCAAGACCGTAGGATCCTACGCAGTGCCGTAGGGGACCGCACCGCCACTTCCCAGCAAATTAGAGACACTGTTGCTCCTGGGGTATCGGCGAGGACCATTCGCAACCGTCTCCATGAAGCTGGGCTACGGTCCCGCACACCGTTAGGCCGTCTTCCGCTCACGCCCCAGCATCGTGCAGCCCGCCTCCAGTGGTGCCGCGACAGGCGTGAATGGAGGGACGAATGGAGACGTGTCGTCTTCAGCGATGAGAGTCGCTTCTGCCTTGGTGCCAATGATGGTCGTATGCGTGTTTGGCGCCGTGCCGGTGAGCGCCACAATCGGGACTGCATACGACCGAGGCACACAGGGCCAACACCCGGCATCATGGTGTGCGGAGCGATCTCCTACACTGGCCGTATACCTCTGGTGATCGTCGAGGGGACACTGAATAGTGCACGGTACATCCAAACCGTCATCGAACCCATCGTTCTACCATTCCTAGACCGGCAAGGGAACTTGCTGTTCCAACAGGATAATGCACGTCCGCATGTATCCGGTGCCACCCAACGTGCTCTAGAAGGTGTAAGTCAACTACGATCGTCTCCATGGGAGAATAGCAGCCTGCATTGGTGCGAAAGGTGGATATACACTGTACTAGTGCCGACATTGTGCATGCTCTGTTGCCTGTGTCTATGTGCCTGTGGTTCTGTCAGTGTGATCATGTGATGTATCTGACCCCAGGAATGTGTCAATAAAGTTTCCCCTTCCTGGGACAATGAATTCATGGTGTTCTTATTTCAATTTCCAGGAGTGTAGAAACGGAACTTACTTTGTGGACGACCTTCGTAAATAAATGACGTTCGGCTCCCAACCTGCGCTAAAACTTGGACGAAACGTCATCGCTACCGATCTTCCTATTCTTCCACTAGCGCCAATGCACCACACACAAAACAGTCACACATTTATAAATGTGTTCGCTGCAAAGGTGCCAGGAAAGGTTTTAAGGGGGAGCAGATTTCTGTACCAATCTGTTTGGTAGCGATGTAATATTTTAACTGACTCGTTACACGTCCCCAACGACAACTTACAGCTTAGCTTCTACTCAGATTTCAGGCAAGTTAAGGGATATAATTTATTAACGGAAGCTTCCAGAATTCCATGACAAACTAGACTTCGGCTTCGATTAAAATAACGTTGTGATTGGGGTTTGAGCGGGCGGAGTGGTAGCACCAAGTCCTCCGCCAACCGTAGTTGCTTCTCGAGCGCCACCAGCTCGCTGTATTTCTTGTTTTGTAAGTACATGCAGACAAGGGCGTACCCAGGATCTGAACGGGGGGTAGGTAGGTCATTCTGTTCTCAGGAAACAAGGTCTCGAGACAACGTACAGCACTTCTTATTAAATAAAACAGTAAACTAGTGAAAAACTGCTTTTAATAAACATTTTAAATACAAGAATGCACTTGTACAATCCGAGAAAACATGCAGCATTATTTATTAAATAAAACAGTAAACTAGTGAAAAACTGCGAATATCTTCTAGGAGGGGGGAGGGGGGGGGGGGGGCAGCTGGGTACGCCCATGCATGCAGAGCCTTGTCTAACGTGGCTTTCTGCACAGCGGCAATGCTCCAGTCTGTCAGTCACGAAGTATCGAGGATTGTTTTTTAAGTAAGAACCGTTTTGTCATAGCACAAAAATATATTTTATTTGTAAACATATCTTTTACGGGAAATAAAAAATGTGAACATTATTTTATTTTTCTACGTAGTCACCACTGGACCTCACGGGATACCAGTTCCATACTACACTGCATGCGAAACACTTGCCCCTCCTCTAGCAGCATTGTACCGTATGTCCCTAGAGAAGTGAAGCGTTCCTAATTATTAAAAAAAAACCACCGGTCATTCTCGTTTCCAAGTATGGTAATCGAAGAGACGCACAAAATTTTGGGCTTATAACTCTGACATCGGTCTGTTCTACACTGTACAATAACATTAATGGTATCACCTGTCAGAAGTCTGATTAACCGCCTTTTGCAGCGCTGATCGTTGCGAGACTTGCGGGTAGAGAGTCAGTGTGGTTCTTAAAGGTACGATGGGCGTTTGAAAAGTCCGTGCAAAAATAAAAACTACTTACGTGTTTGGGGTAAACCTTTATTTTTCGACATAGTCTCCTTTTAGACCTATACATTTTGTCCAACGCTGTTCTAATTTGTTGATCCCTTCCGAATAATAGGAATTGTTCAAGTCTGCAAAATAGCTATTAGTTGCTGCAAACACCTCCTCATTTGAAAAAAATCTTTCTACCGCCAGCCATTTCTTCAAATTGGGGAACAAATAGTAGACCGAGGGAGCCAAGTCTGCAGAATAGGGGGTATGTGAAACGAGTTGGAATCCTATTTCCACTAATTTTGCGGGGTGTGTGCTGGTGCATTGTCGTGATGGAAAAGGACTTTTTTTGCGGTACTATCGCCGGCGTTTTTCTTGCAGCTCCGTTCTCAAACGGTCCAATAACGATGAATAATATGTACCTGTAATAGTTTTACTCTTTTCCAGATAGTCGATAAGCAGTATCCCTTGCGAAGCCCAAAAGACCGTCGCTATAACCTTTCCGGCCGAAGGACTTGCCTTTTCCTTGTTTGGTGTAGATTCTCCCTTGGTAACCCATTGTTTCGATTGTTGTTTGGTCTCAGGAGTATAGGAATGTATCCATGTTTCATTCACAGTAACGAAAAGATGCTTAAAGTCCTGCGGATTATTCCTGAACAGCTGCAAACCATCCTTCCAACACTTCACACGATTCCATTTTTGGGCAAGCATGAGCAATCGCGGAAACCCATCTTGCGCATAGCTTTCTCATGTCCAAATGTTTATGCAAAATATTATGTACCCGTTCATTCGAGATGTCCACAGCACTAGCAATCTCACGCACCTTAACTCTTCTGTCATCCATCACCATATCATGAATTTGATCAAAGATTTCTGGAGTTGTAACCTCCACAGGGCGTCCAGAACGTTGAGCATCACTTGTGCCCATATGACCTGACTTTTCAAACGCCCCTCGTACTGACAGGAATATGGGACCATCCCGAATCCAGTGCCGTGGGGCAACTACGCTAGGTTTCTCGGGTGAGGATCCATGGCGCGAAAAACTCGATCGACGTGGTCCCACAGGTTCCTGATCGGGTTTAAATCAGGGGAGTTTGGTGGCCTGGGGAGTACTGGAAATTCATACTGATGCTCTTCGATCCACGCATGTACACTGCGAGCTGTGTGACATGTTGCGTTCTTCTCTGGTAGGTGTCATCGTGCAGAAGAAAAACAGACAGCACGTAAGGGCGAAGATGGTCGCCAAGACGCATACTTGTCTTGATCCATTGTACCTTCCAAATGACGAGATCACTCAGGAAATGCCACCAAAACATTCCCCAGACCATAACGCTCTCGCCTGCGACGTGGAACCTTCCTACAATCCAGCAGCCACCTGTCTATTGTGATTCATCTGAAAAGGCTATTTGTCGCCACTCAGTGAAAATCCAGTTGTGGTGTTGGCGTGCAAATTTCAGTCCTCGCTGCCGTTGAACGGCAGTCAGGACGGGTGCATGAATCACACACTGCTGTGGAGACTCATATGCAGCGACGTTTGCTGAAAGGTCGTTCAGGAGACAATGTTGGCAGGCCATTGGTTCGTCTGGGCGGTCAGTTGCTCAACAGTTGCACGTCTATTCACTCGCACACATCTCCGCAGCCGTCGTTCGCCCCTATCATCTATGCCCCGTGATGCACCACACTCGCATAGCGCCATTTTGCCATCAACGGTATACTTTAAACTTGGCGGCACGTGAATACTTTAGACCATTGGTTCCCAACAGGTTGTCTGCGGGCCCCCAGGGGTCCGCGAGCTATGCCAGAGGGGTCCGCAAGATGCTATTAGAATAAAAAATATATTAAATATATTTCGTATGATAACAGATTTTTTGTTTTGGCCGCTTCCTGTATGAGCAGAGCTTTAGCGAACGCTGACTTCTGCTTCTAGCGTCTTCCTAGAGCCAGCTGACACTAGCAGACTCTAGCGAATTAGATAGAGGCAAATAGTTCTGCTGTATGCTGTTAGACTGCGCGCGCTGCCTCTTTGCAGCTGACAACTGACAGTCACGTTACACAGAAACTCACATTTCAGACGACAATCGGCCATTGTTAACTGAAATGAAATGAAATGTCGTGTGGCTAGGACCTCCCGTCGGTTAGACCGTTCGTCTGGTGCAGGTCTTTCGATTTGACGCCACATTGGCGACCTGCGCGTCGATGGGGATGAAATGATGATGATTAGGACAACACAACACCCAGTCCCTGAGAGGAGAAAATCTCCAACCCAGCCGGGAATCGAACCCCGGCCCTTAGGATTGACTGTCTGTCACGCTGACCACTCAGCTACCGGGGGCGGACATTGTTAACCTATTGCCAGTGCTTTCACAGACCGTGTTGTTTACATATTCAATATTCTATATTAAAACAGTAGTGCTTGTAAAGCGTTCATGAAGAAGGAATATAGGAATCGTCTCGAAACGCGGTCGGGTTTCAGAGTGAAAGTTTCAAGTTTGGAACCTAATATTTCAGAAATAATGGACTCATAGGTCAGGTTGAACACATCTCATTATGAACTGAAAATTAAAACAACTGTATACTGATGTAGTACTCTGTTGTAATTGTATTTATTTATTTTTTCAAACAAATAATACCTTGTATGAAATTGGTGTTTTCTTATTTTTCACACATGTCTACTCAATGCAATCCCAAGTGTAGTACACTTGAAAGACCAATACAATCAGTTTTAAATTTTTCCTGTCATTTTCAGTTTTTACTCAATTTTTATTTTTTAAGGAGTTTGTTATACTAAACACCCAGTTTTGAAGACAAATATTTTCAGCAATAATCAAAAATTTAACAATAACAATGATGGCGGGGCGTGAGTCGTGTTTGTGTAGCTCAGTCGGTAGAGCACTTTCCCGAGAAAAGCAAGTTCGGTTGTTGTTGTTGTGGTCTTCAGTCCTGAGACTGGTTTGAGGCAGCTCTCCATGCTACTCTATCCTGTGCAAGCTTCTTTATCTCCCAGTACTTGCTGCAACCTACATCCTTCTGAATCTGCTTAGTGTATTCATCTCTTGGTCTCCCTCTACAATTTTTACCCTCCACGCTGCCCTCCAATGCTAAATTTGTGATCCCTTGATGTCTCAAAACATGTCCTAACAACCGGTCCCTTCTTTTTGTCAAGTTCTGCCACAAACTCCTCTTCTCCAGAATTCTGTTCAATACCTCCTCATTAGTTATGTGATCTACCCATCTAATCTTCAGCATTCTTCTGTAGCACCACATTTCGAAAGCTTCTATTCTCTTCTTGTCCAAACTAGTTATTGTCCATGTTTCACTTCCATACATGGCTACACTCCATACAAATACTTTCAGAAACGACTTCCTGACCATTAAATCTATACTCGATGTTAAAAAATTTCTCTTCTTCAGAAACGGTTTCCTTTCCATTGGCAGTCTACATTTTATATCCTCTCTACTTCGACCATCATTAGTTATTTTACTCCCTAAATAGCAAAACTCCTTTACTACTTTAAGTGTCTCATTTCCTACACTTTTAACCTGTCAGGAAGTTTCGACGACTGCAACTCTTCGGCGTCCCCGGCCCCCTTTCCCCCGCCTCACGACACGCTTTATATGCCCTCTATCGTGAGTGCTGCCAGCTCCCGTCTGTGAGAGCTATTGCACGCTGACGTCGAACGTATGCGATGGTCACTTTAATGTGACTGCACCGTGTGGATTCTTGGTGCACGTTTATGCTCGCATATTAAGACCGAAAATCTCCTCTGTAGGAACCAACATGGGTTCCGAAAACAACGATCGCGAAAAACGCAGCTTGCACTGTTCATGCCCACGACACCCATCAAGCAGTAGTACAGGCGCACAAGTGGATGTCGTGCTCCTTGACTCACGGAAGGCATTCGTTACAGTTCCACGTTTCTACAACTACATCTACATCCACACTCCGCAAACCACCTGACGGTGTGTGGCGGAGAGTACCTCGAGTACCTCTATCGATTCTCCCTTCTATTCCAATCTCGTATTGTTCGTGGAAAGAAAGATAGTCGGTACGCTTCTGTGTGGGCTCCAATCTCTCTGATTTTATCCTCACGGTCTCTTCGCGAGGTATACGTAGGAGGGAGCAATATACTGGTTGACTCTTCGGTGAAGGTATGTTCTCGAAACTTCAACAAAAGCCCGTACCGAGCTACTGAGCGTCTCTCCTGCAGAGTGTTCCACTGGAGTTTATCTGTCATCTCCGTAACGCTTTCACGAAGAGTTTGACAGAGCACTGAAAGACCTGAGTCGAAACAAGGCCCCGGGAGTAGACAACATCCCATTAGAACGAATGACAGCCCTGGGAGAGCCAGGCCTAACAAAACTCTACCATCTAGTGAGAAAGATGTATGAGACAGGCGAAATACCTTCAGACTTCAAGAAGAATATAATAATTCTAATCCCAAAGAAAGCAGGTGTTGACAGATGTGAAAACTACCGAACTATCAGTTTAATAAGCCACGGCTGCAAAATACTAACACGAATTCTTTACAGACGAAAGGAAAAACTGGTAGAAGCCGACCTCGGGGAAGATCAGTTTGGATTCCGTAGAAATATTGGAACACGTGAGGCAATATTGACCCTACCACTCATCTTAGAAGATAGATTAAGAAAATTCAAACCTACGTTTCTAGCATTTGTAGACTTAGAGAAAGCTTTTGACAATGTTGACTGGAATACTCTCTTTCAAATTCTAAAGGTAGCAGGGGTAAAATACAGGAAGCGAAAGGCTATTTACAACTTGTACAGACAGTTATAAGAGCCGAGGGGCATGAAAGGGAAACGGTAGTTGGTAAGGGAGTGAGACAGGGTTGTAGCCTCTCCCCGATGTTATTCAATCTGTATATTGAGCAAGCAATAAAGGAAACAAAAGAAAAATTCGGAGTATGAATTAAAATCCATGGAGAAGAAATAAAAACTATAAGGTTCGCCGATGACATTGTAATTCTGTCAGAGACAGCAAAGGACCTGTAAGAGCAGCTGAACGGAATGGACAGTGTCTTGAAAGGAGGACATAAGATGAGCATCAACAGAAGCAAAACGAAAATAATGGAATGTAGTCGAATTAAATCGGGTGATTCTGCGGGAATTAGATTAGGAAATGAGAGACTTAAAGTAGTAAATGAGTTTTTCTATTTGGGGAGCAAAATAACTGATGATGGTCGAAGTAGAGAGGATATAAAATGTAGGCTGGCAATGGCAAGTAAAGCGTTTCTGAAGAAGAGAAATTTGTTAACATCGAATATAGATTTAAGTGTCAGGAAGTATGGAAGTGAAACGAGAGCGATAAATAGGTTAGACAAGAAGAGAATAGAAGCTTTCGAAATGTGGTGCTACAGAAGAATGCTGAAGATTAGATGGGTAGATCACATAACTATTGAAGAGGTATTGAATAGATTTGGAGAGAAGAGAAATTTGTGGCACAACTTGAATAGAAGAAGGGATCGGTTGGTAGGGCATATTCTGAGGCATCAAGGGATCACCAATTTAATATTAGAGGGCAGCGTGGAGGGTAAAAATCGTAGAGGGAGAGCAAGAGATGAATACACTAAACAGCTTCAGAAGGATGTAGGTTGCAGCAGGTACTGGGAGATGAAGAAGCTTGCACAGGATAGAGTAGCATGGAGAGCTGCATCAAACCAGTCTCTGGACTGAAGACCAGAACAACAACAACATGAACAGAAATGACACTTGTGTTCGAAGACATTTTTAAACTGAAGTCACAGCGATTTATGATGGTCCCTGTACACGGCAAACGGCGGTACATGGTTCTCAATAGTTTCTGTGTGATCATCATGGACGGCTTTGCATGCTCTCCAGCGGGCTCCCATGCTGGCCACAAGGTTCTTCTTGTAGGTCTATCCATTCTCACACCGGCAGTTTTTAGAACTAGTGGATTCTCATTGGGACATGTGGACCTGCTGCAATACGTCTGTCAAACGCATCCCACACGCGCTTGATGGCATTCAAGTCTGGAGAACGAGCAGGCTGCTCCATTCGCCATAGATCCTTTGTTCCGAGAGCTGCTTCGCTGCATTGTTTGGAGCGGTCGCACACTGTCATCCATAAAAATTAAGTCAGGGCCGAAAGCATCCCTGAAAAGACACACGCGAGGGAGGAGTACAGAGTCAAAATAACTTTCCAATTTTTTTTTATTCTAGTCTTTGATCACAATATCAATTCTTTAGATGATGACCGGTTTCAGTCCGTAATGACCATCCTCAGATCTACAATATACAAATATATTTTACACCTAGTGAGCAGTGTGTCTTTCAACATAATACAGCAATACGTATCACAATATACTATCATACAACCAAGGAAATGTACAGATTAAATACTGTTAAATGTACCTTTTTTACACCATGTCCTAAAGTAATAAGGCCATAATGGCATCTTCAAAATATATAAATATAATCAGCACAGCATCGTCACATAGATCCAAAATAAGGTGTAGAATAGGCCACATCGTCCACACAGCCATTATTGCAACTGGCTACTGAAGTACAATAGCTGCCAGAAATCTGTTTGCCTACGTCTTCCCTAGGTGTCGCTACTGTGGTCTTAGATGTAGTCACCATTTACGCAAAAAACATAATCTGATAAAATCACATTAGTAAAGTACCTGTAGCAGACTTTTAAAATTGATAACTATCATAGAAACCAATTGTGATACATTAAGAGACGAATACAGTTACCCATATAAAATTATTAATTTATTTATTATATTAATTGTTGACCTAAATTCACCATAAAAAGGATCGGTCCTATTCTCTTCATATATTTCCTTATAATAATTTTATATGGGAACTGTATTCGTCTTTTAATGTATCACAATTTGTTTCTATGATAGTTATCAATTTTAAAAGTCTGCTACAGGTGCTTTACTAACGTGTTTTTATCAGATTATGTTTTTTTCGCAAATGATGACTACATCTAAGCCCAATGTAGCGACATCTAGGGAAGACGTAGGCAAACAGATTTCTGGCAGCTACTGTACTTTAGTAGCCAGTTGCAATAATGGCTGTGTGGACGATGTGGCCTATTCTACACCTTATTTTGGATCTATGTGACGATGCTGTGCTGATTATATTTATATGTTTTGACGATGCCATTATGGCCTTATCACTTTAGGACATGGTGTAAAAAAGCTACGTTTCACGGTATTTAATCTGTACATTTCCCTGGTTGTATGATAGTATATTGTGATACGTGTTGCTGTATTATGTTGAAAGACGCACTGCGCACTAGGTGTATATATTTGTATATTGTAGATCTGAGGATGGTCATTACGGACTGAAATCGGTCATCGTCAAAAGAATTGATATTGTGATCAAAGACTGGAATAAAAAACGTTTGACAGTTTTGGATCACTGTTTGTATACGCGACCATGTTGCAGTTGGTCAAAATAGCTTAGACCAGTAAGTATACCATCTTCAAAATTCTGAAGATCAGTATGCCCGTGCAATATTATGCCTCTTCACAGCATAACACCTCAACTATCAAAACTACCATATTCGACAATGTACCAGACTGCATTACATGTTGCCACCTCCAGCCATATGGGGGTACGTCCAGCATTGTCCAGCATATCCGTTTTGGTGCTGAAGTTACTTTCGTCCTTAAGTTTTCACACCGCTCATAGTAGCAACAATCTCTCACAACTTTCATTACATCAAAATTTACACAACATGAAATCAAAGTGCGCTCTCTCAGTTATTAGTGTTTTACAAAGTACAACAATTGTGAACACTGGTTTGCAAACTCTGGCTATACAAGCATGTAAATGAGGCGAGTTCTACATCGACATCTACATCTACATCCGTACTCCGCAAGCCACCTGACGGTGTGTGGCGGAGGGTACCCTGAGTACCTCTATCGGTTCTCCCTTCTATTCGAGTCTCGTATTGTACGTGGAAAGAAGGATTGTCGGTATGCTTCTGTGTGGGCTCTAATCTCTCTGATTTTATCCTCATGGTCTCTTCGCGAGATATACGTAGGATGGAGCAATATACTGCTTGACTCTTCGGTGAAGGTATGTTCTCGAAACTTTAACAAAAGCCCGTACCGAGCTACTGAGCGTCTCTCCTGCAGAGTCTTCCACTGGAGTTTATCTATCATCTCCGTAACGCTTTCGCAATTACTAAATGATCCTGTAACGAAGCGCGCTGCTCTCCGTTGGATCTTCTCTATCTCTTTTATCAACCCTACCTGGTGCGGATCCCACACTGCTGAGCAGTATTCAAGCATTGGGCGAACAAGCGTACTGTAACCTACTTCCTTTGTTGTCGGATTGCATTTCCTTAGGATTCTTCCAATGAATCTCAGTCTGGCATCTGCTTTACCGACGATCAACTTTATATGATCATTCCATTTTAAATCACTCCTAATGCGTACTCCCAGATAATTTATGGAATTAACTGCTTCCAGTTGCTGACCTGCTATTTTGTAGCTAAATGATAAGGGACCTATCTTTCTATGTATTCGCATCACATTACACTTCGCTACATTGAGATTCTATTTCTGTCAGACGTTTATCCGCCTATCGTTCGGAGAGTCAGCCTTTCGTTTTGTCCTTAGAGGAGGGTATTTCCCATCTGACTGTGTGTGGATGCCAGTGACCGCTTAGCGAACCCTGCCTGCCTGTACTGACAGTGTATGGGCTGACAGGTAGTGATCGGGGCAAGCAGTCGAACCACGGACCGACCGCGAGCCCATCGCCAACACATAGGTGAGTGGGTCGGGGCTGTCCCACTCCGCAAGCGTGTCAGCGGAGCGGACAGCCTACGGATGGAGGCCTTCAGAGAGGGTGTCTACAACTATCTGGTGCGGTCTCTCCCGGTGGTCAGGTCGCAAACACACCCAGGTTGACACGCCGGCACGCATGCAATTGGAAAGTATCCTTTCTTAAGCGAAGCTTGGACGTTCTAGAAGCCCTTGCCATCTTCGAGACTCTTAGTCGTCATGGGGTTCTATACTCCAAAAGTTTGCTGTCACATTTGGAAATTCATAAAAGTAAACATACACTACTGGCCATTAAAATTGCTACACCACGAAGATGAATTGCTACAGACGCGAAATTTAACCGACAGGAAGAAGATGTTGTGATATGCAAATGTTTAGCTTTTCAGAGCATTCGCACAAGGTTGGCACCGGTGGCGACACCTACAACGTGCTGCCATGAGGAAAGTTTCCAACCGATTTCACATACACAGACAGCAGTTGACCGGCGTTGCCTGGTGAAACGTTGTTGTGATGCCTCCTGTAAGGAGGAGAAATGCGTACCATCACGTTTCCGACTTTGATAAAGTTCGGATTGTAGCCTATCGCGATTGCAGTTCATGGTATCGCGACATTGCTGCTCGCATTGGTCGAGATCCAATGAATGTTAGCAGAATATGGAATCGGTGGGTTCAGAAGGGTAATACGGAAAGCCGTGCTGGATCCCAACGGCCTCGTGTCACTAGCAGTCGAGATGACAGGCATCTTATCCGCACGGCTGTAACGGATCGTGCAGCCACGTCTCGATCCCTGAGTCAACAGATGGGGACGTTTGCAAGACGACAACCATCTGCACGAACAGTTTGCAGCAGCATGGAGTATCAGCTCAGAGACCA
This sequence comes from Schistocerca gregaria, assembly GCF_023897955.1. Taxonomy (NCBI): domain Eukaryota; kingdom Metazoa; phylum Arthropoda; class Insecta; order Orthoptera; family Acrididae; genus Schistocerca; species Schistocerca gregaria. The sequence goes on along the minus strand of NC_064925.1, from coordinate 521,103,522 downwards.
TGGCTGCGGTTACCCTTGACGCTGCATCACAGACAGGAGCGCCTCCGATGGTGTACTCAACGAGTAACCTGGGTGCACGAATGGCAAAACGGCATTTCTTCGGATGAATCCAGGTTCTGTTTACAGCATCATGATGGTCGCATCCTTGTTTGGTGACATCGCGGTGAACGCATATTTGAAGCGTGTATTCGTCACCGCCATACTGGCGTATCACCCGGCGTGATGGTATGGGGTGCCATTGGTTACACGTCTCGGTCACCTCTTGTTTCACTTTGAACAGTGGACGTTACATTTCAGATGTGTTACGACCCGTGGCTCTACCCTTCATTCGATCTCTGCAAAACCCTACATTTCAGCAGGATAATGCACGACCGCATGTTACAGGTCCTATGCGGGCCTTTCTGGATACAGAAAATGTTCGACTGCTGCCCTGGCCAGCACATTCTCCAGATCTCTCACCAATTGAAAACGTCTGGTCAACGGTGGCCGAGCAACTGGCTCGTCACAATGCACCAACCACTACTCTTGATGAGCTGTGGTATCGTGTTGAAGCTGCATGGGCAGCTGTACTTGCACACACCATCCAAGCTCTGTTTGACTCAATGCCCAGGCGTATCAAGGCCGTTATTACGGCCAGAGGTGGTTGTTCTGGTTACTGATTTCTCAGGATCTATGCACCCAAATCGCGTGAAAATATAATCACATGTCAGTTCTAGTATAATATATTTGTCCAATGAATACCCGTTTATCATCTGCTTTTCTTCTTAGTGTAGCAATTTTAATGGCCAGTGGTGTATAAATTTTTCGGATAAAATTTTTTGTGCGATATTGATCATGACTCCCTATGATCCACCTCCTCACCATGGCCTCCCCCCCCCCCCCCCAAAGACCAATCTTGATGGCTAATGAACTTCGTTCTTCAAGTGGACGCAGCATTTGTAAACCATCGCCGGCGTCTGTGACCGGGCGGTTCTAGGCGCTTCAGACTGGAACCGCACTTCTGCTACGGTCGCAATTTCGAATCCTGCCTCGGTCATGGATGTGTGTGATTTTCTTAGGTTAGTTAGGTTTAAGTAGTTCTAAGTCTAGGGGATTGATGAGCTTAGATGTTAAGTCCCATAGTGCTTAGATCCATTTGAACCATTTTTGTAAACCATCAACAGCTACGCAAAAGCAATTTGTTTTCTCATCACTTCACATAGATTTGGACCATTTACACTATCAAAAGTGGACTACATGGTGCAGTGTGGCAAGAAGTAGATGTCATGGCCAGATTTAGAAAATGGTTTGTAATGGCCCTAGCTGATACTCTTGGTGGGATATTGGTCCTAATGTGTACTACAGTCGCCGCATGGTCGGTAATGGCCGCTCGTTTGATGCTGAGGTATAGGCATGATTATGTACGCTATTTTCGTCCTCAACCAGGACAAAATACATTTCACCTTCACTGGACCACTGGCACCAATACAGGTACCATCTGATACCTCAATTCAAACTTTTGGGTATGCTTTGAAAGTACCATCAAGCCTCTTGCAGAGCCACAATATGACCTTTTTGAAACTGAGTCAACTGTGTGGATCGTGCCTTCGGGAGTAGTCTGTTACGAGTTTTCATCCTCAGCAAGCGCTTTCTACTCCATCCATGGCAGTGTGGTTTGAACAATTGTATAAGGTCCTCTTCCAGTAAGCCATGCAAGTTTATTATTTCTACACCACATTGTTATAGGGTTCAGGTAGTAAACCAAATTCTTGTGTTTAGTGTTCTGAATATATGAAAGTACGTCTTCAGAAAAATGGTTTGTGTAAGTATCCCTTTTTTCATGACGTTTGGACTCAAGAGTGATATATATCGCTATCTGACCATGTTTTAAACGCATATTCAAGAGTAGTTAGTGCGTACTTTGTGCAACGAAAAGAGTTACGAGCGTAAATGAATATTTGGGTTAATTTTATGATCACAGTTTACCTCTAGCAGTTCACAATCTGTTGGTGAATCATGTGCAGTGAGCATGCATGGTACTGTCTGATAACACCTTTCTGTACAACGCTTGAAATCTTATGATCCAAGGCAGACGCATCGAACATAATACGGTCAGCAACAAGCAATCTCAAGATCTCCAAGTCGTCACTTCTGACTTTAGAAGCATTCGAAGAATGCTCAAATTTTACCGCTGACAAGTTCCGCAATACTGATGGCAATTGTGCCTTGCATTAATTAACATGCCTGCTGAAGGTAGAGGATAGATAAGACTTCATACACATACTGCAAAATGCATACAACGCCACGTAAATAGTGGTCTCTTTAAACATGAATACATGAGTGACGCAGTGATGTAAACACATCACAGAAGCTTCACTTCAATGTATCGGGTGATCAAAAAGTCACTATAAATTTGAAAACTTAATAAACCACGGAATAATGTAGATAGAGAGGTAAAAATTGACACACGTGCTTGGAATGACATGGGGTTTTATTAGAACAAAAAAAAAAAAAAACACCTCACATTGCTAGACGCGTGAAAGATCTCTTGTGTGCGTCGTTTGGTGATGATCGTGTGCTCAGCCGCCACCTTCGTCATGCTTGGTCTCCCAGGTCCCCAGACCTTAGTCCGTGTGATTATTGGCTTTGGGGTTACCTGAACTCACAAGTGTAGCGTGATCGACCGACATCTCTAGGGATGCTGAAAGACAACATCTGACGTGAATGCCACACCATAACTCCGGACATGCTTTACAGTGCTGTTCACAACATTATTCCTCGACTATAGCTATTGTTGAGGAATGATGGTGGACATATTGAGCATTTCCTATAAAGAACATCATCTTTGCTTTGTCTTACTTTGTTATGCTAATTATTGCTATACTGATCAGATGAGGCGCTATCTGTCGGACATTTTTTGAACTTTTGTATTTCTTTGGTTCTAATAAAAATCTCATGTCATTCCAAGCATGTGTGTCAATTTGTACCTCTCCATCTACATTATTCCGTGATTTATTCAGTTTTCAAATTTCTACTGACTATTTGATCACCCGGTATAGTTATTAAAGGAACGAGTACCAGTGTCCATACGTGCTCCATCTGACATACAAGGCACGCGCCTATTACTCGGATGGATTAATGGAAACCTAGTTCCATAACTTGAGCATCGTTAACGTTAAGTTTGAGCACAGGTAAAAGCACAATGAAGACATGAAAATGCAGCAGGCAAATATTACGCCGAATTGCAGCCGCAGTCTCACTATGCTTCAGCGGCTGATTACGGTTTTAAGGAGACTTAACATCTAAGACATCATTCTCCTATTCAGCCCCCCCCCCCCCCCTGCGCGCCGGCCGTTGTGGCCGAGCGGTTCTAGGCGCTTCAGTCCGGAACTGCGCGACTGCTACGGTCGCAGGTTCAAATCCTGTTTCGAGCATAGATGTGTGTGATGTCCTTAGGTTAGTTAGGTTTAAGTAGTTCTAAGTTCTAGGGGAGTGATGACCTCAGATGTTAAGTCCCATAGTGCTCAGTGCTTGAGCCCCCTCCTCTCCGTCCAGGAAGCAATCAATGCACTCCACCTGCCTGCGTTTAGAGTAAATCGCGTGTGCAAGTGTGAAAAAGTTTTCTAAGAGCTTACGCAGCATGTAACTGAGGCGGGACATGGGTACCAGCGCGGTATACCCCTGGCAGCATGTGGAAATCCGCCTCAAAACCACGTCCAGGCCGGCCAGCTCACCGCCCCTCGTCATTAATCCGGCAGCTGGATTGGAACCGGGACCAGCGGCCCTCCCCGTCCCGGAAGCAGGCGCGCGTATCTGTGATGTCTACATAAAGTAGTAAACCACATTAAGTACACCCCAGTTTATCCATATTGCACTAACTAAGCGTCCGGATAGTCTCACTTGTAAATTGAAACATATTTTAACACCTACCACTTATCACGCTATAAGTGTATATTTTTATATTTATATATTTTATGATTTTGGTTGGAGTGGCTTTAAATATCATGGGCTAGCATGAGACTTTTAATTAACTTATACCGCGATAACACTCGTACGGACATGGGCTGCCCCGCAGTACGTACGGTATAATATTTTTTAAGCACAGAGCGCGACCCACCGCCTTCTAATAAATACGTAGTTTGAGTGAGCGCTGCTATTTAGAAAAGAAAATATGCGTATTCTTACGCAAACTGTAATTATTAATATGGGTCTCAGGGGCTACTGGTTATTTATGTACCAAATTACACAAAGACTAACTGAGATATTGCGTAATGTAATGATTTTTTAATCTTTTTTTCATTATTTGCAAGGCAAAACTGCAGAGAATCTCGTCTGCCGTTAGGCGGCCAAAATGAAACATACTGAACCCACTCAGTATTCTAAATATTAATAAAAGAAATCTATTTTGACTCTTTTTAACTTTGAAATTAATGAAGGATCAAAATTGAAAAGTCTCTCGCATTTACATTTAATACTATGACATGATATTTTAATTAAATAATACAGTCAGCGTAATGGCCGACTAAGTCCTGCTAGGGGAGATGAGCTGCCTGTACTGCGAAGTCCCGTAAAAACTTTGTTAATTATAATTAATGGTTGTAATCATGAGAGGTGAAAACTAAGTCAATAATGCACACTTTCTAATGACAATTTCTATTATATTTTTCAAAAATACAGTTAAAACGTACGTTAATTATCAGACAGCACTACAATGGCGGCCTACCGCTAGACGAAACAAAACAGGAGAGTTGGTTCAATCAAAGCATTCTCTCTGATCTTCATTGCCTATGTTACACAGAGATTATACAAAAAAACTGTCTTTTGTTAATTACATCGATATTTGTATTTTGATAATAATAACTTACGTTCTTTACTATTTGTTATACATCGTGCACACGTACACAGTCTTGTAATAATTTATAATTCACACGTCTCATAACAAAAACTGCGTTTCCCTCTCTCCAAATCTCCATTTATGTAATGTACCGTCACAGTTGGTTACCGTACTTTTCTAATTGACTGCATGAGAATGCCCATGACAAACCGTCGTCCGCAGCTCGTGATCGTGTGGTAGCGTTCTCGCTTCCCACGCCCGGGATCCCGGGTTCGATTCCCGGCGGAGTCAGGGATTTTCTCTGTCTCGTGATGGCTGGGTGTTGTGTGTTGTCCTTAGGTTAGTTAGGTTTAAGTAGTTCTAAGTTCTAGGCGACTGATGACCATAGATGTTAAGTCCCATAGTGCTCAGAGGACAAACCGTCCTCAAACGAAGTTACCACACCAGTTCTCACAGCAAAAACGTGGAAGTAACAGCTAGGGCTGCTCACGAAGACTATCCAGAAACACAGACATAAAGAGACTCGAATGCTTCGTATTGCCGTGCGGGATTAAATGAGCGGTCTCAGGCGCTGCAGTCATGGAACGTGCGGCTGGTCCCAGCGGAGGCTCGAGTCCTCCCTCGGGCATGGGTGTATGTGTTTGTCCTTAGGATAATTTAGGTTAAGTAGTGTGTAAGCTTAGAGACTGATGACCTTAGCAGTTAAGTCCCATAAGATTTAACACACATCTGAACATCATCATCTGCTTCGTATCGTTCAAGCGTCCGCGCAGCTATGCTGTTTAAAATTGGCTCTCAGCTCAACCCCCCAAAAGCACAGTGGCCCAAAAGTCTGTTAGCATTTGACAGGTCAGTACTTCATCTACATCTACATCATATTCCGCAAGCTGCCTAATGGTGTGTGGCGGAGGGTACTTTCGGCACCACTATCTGATCCCTCCAACCCAATTCCACTCGCGAATAGTGCGTGGGAAGAACGACTGTCGGTAAGCCTCTGTATTGGCTCTAATTTCTCGAATTTTCTCAAATGGTTCAAATGGCTCTGAGCACTATGGGACTTAACATATGAGGTCACCAGTCCCCTAGAACTTAGAACTACTTAAACCTAACTAACCTAAAGACATCACTCACATCCATGCCCGAGGCAGGATTCGAACCTGCGACTGTAGCAGTCGCGAGGTTCCGGACTGAAGCGCCAAGAACTGCTCGGCCAGCGCAGCCGGCTCGAATTTTCTCCTCGTGGTCAATACGCGAGTTGTGTGCGGGAGGGAAGTAATATGTTGTCCGACTCCTCCTGAAAAGTGCTGTCCAGAAATTTCAATAGTAAATCTCTCCGCGATGCACAACGCCTCTCTTGTAACGAATTGCCAATGCAGTTTGTTTAGCATCTCCGTAACGCTCTCTTGCCAACTAAAAGATCCCGTGACGAAACGCGCCGCTCTTCTTTAGATCTTCTCTATCTCCTCTATGAGTCCTACCTGATAGGGATCGCAGATAGACGAAGAATACTCAAGAATCGGGTGCCTTATAAACCACTTCTTTCAAGGATGAGCTACATTTCCTTAAGATTCTTCCGATGAATCTGAGTCTAGTGTCTGCTTTTTCTACCATCTGTTTCTTCGGTCATGCCGCTTAAAGTCGCTCTGGGTCGTTACGCCTAGATATTTTACGGCACACGCTGTCTCCAGCTGTTAGTCATCAATAGTGTAGCTGTACAGTAGTGGGTTCCTTTTCCTTTGTATGCGCAATATGTTACATTTATTTACGTTCGGGATCAACTGCCAAAGTCTGCACCAATCATCAATTCTCTGCAGGTCGTTCTGCAAATTCTTAGTATCTGCTGGCGTGTGGCTACTTCGGTATAGACAACTGCAAGAAGGTCTTGAATCCAATCGCAGGTCTGCTCCGATACTCCGTAAGCTCATATTTTTTCATTAAAGGGCAATGCGGGACCGTGTCAAATGCCTTACTGAAATTAAGGAACACGGCACCAATCTGAGCGCCGTTGTCCGCTGCGCTATGGATCTCAAGGAGGAACATAGCGAGCTGAGTTTCCCAGGATTTCTGTTTGCGGAATCCATGAATCCATGCTGATTTTTATATAGGAGTTGTTCGTTTTCCAAACCCGTCATAATTCTTGAGCATGAAACATATTCAATAATTCTACAACAGACTGACGTCAACGGTATAGGTCTATAATTGTGTGGATCTGTCTTACGGCCTTTCTTAAAAACGGAAATGACCCGCGGTTTTCTCCAGTCGTTAGATACCTTTCGATGCTCAAGCGATCTACGATAAATTACTGCTAGTAAAGGAGCAAAGGCTTTCGCATAGTCTTTATAGAATCTTATAGGTATCTCATCTGATCCTGAAGCCTTTCCACTGCTAAGCGATTGTAGCTGCTTTTCAATTCCGCGAATGTTTATCTTAATATCTGCCATTTCGCTGTTTGTACGAGGATTGAAAGGAAGGACAGTGTTACGATCTTCCGCGGTGAAATAACTTCGAAAGATCGAATTCAGTATTTCGGCCTTCTCTGTTATCTTCCGTTTCGGTGCCGGTGTGGTCGCTGACAGAATGGATAGATAATTTTGACCCACTTACTGATTTTACATACGACCAAAATCTCTTATGGTCTTTACTCAGGTCGGTGGAAAGGCCTCACGGCATAACGTTTGCAGAGAGGTAAAATGTGACACACATGCTTGAAATGAATGGTATTTTACTGAAACCAAACAATGTGCACAGAATGACCAACTAGTGGCGCTTCGTAAGACACAACAGCAACAATTAGCATCATAATTGATTTTTAGCAAAGGCTGCATTGTTTATAACAAATACTCAACATTTCGGCCATCATTCATTAACAATACCTGTCGTCGAGGGACAAAGTTGTGAACAATGTTGTACAGTGTATCAATAGGTATGGTCAGAAACTGCCGTCGGATGTTGTCTTTTATCATCCCTAATGAGGTCAGACAATCACGGTAGACTTGCGACTGCAGGTAACCACACAACCAATAACCACGCGGATTGAGATCTGGTGATCTGGGAGGCCAAGCATGACGGAAGAGCAGCTCAGCACGCGGTCCTCACCGAACGATGTGCGCAAGTGATCTTTCACACGTGTAGCAATACGAGGTGGAGCGCTATCCTGCATAAATGTCATAACTTCCAGCAGGTGTTTGTCAACCAGGCGTAAATTGCAACTGTCACTTTAACAGTTTGGAAACCTTTTCTCGAAGAAAAACGGTCCGACCGCGATTGATGAGGTAAATCCACACCACACCGTGACTTCCTCATCGCAACAGGGTTTCCACGAGAGTTCTAGGATTTTTTTCCTTTATTGTGATTTCATTCCCGTGCCCCATATGGGCAGGGGAGGGCTACCAGCGGCACAATCCGCCGCTCTTCAGCCGAGTGACATGACAACTAAGTCAAGAATAAAATGTTACATACACAAGGAGATAAAAAAGGGGAACATAAAACAGAGTAAGGGGAGACAATGGAGGTAAAAATACACTGCATGGAGACGTTTATAGGGAGACAATTAAAAAGTCATCATCAAGTTAAAAAACACAGTTGGCAATTCTTAAAACACAAAGAAGACACTGAAGGCAGATACACAGGTTAAAAGTCGGCCACAGTATTAAAAACACTCCCAAACAACAAACTTGGATCACACACAGTAAAGAATGGGGCTCTAGGATTTTCGGTGGTCCGTTTTATACACAATTCTCATGCAGTGTCACTGACATGTTGCTGTCCAGCGCCATCTGTTGACCAGTTTTGCACTTTTTGATTTCGATAAAATTCCATATCATTTCACGTGTGTGTGCCAATTTTGTCTCTCTATCTATATTATCTGTGGTGTCACCGCCAGACACCACACTTGCTAGGTGGTAGCCTTTAAATCGGCCGCGGTCCGTTAGTATACGTCGGACCCGCGTGTCACCACTATCAATGATTGCAGACCGAGCGCCGCCACACGGCAGGTCTAGAGAGACTTCCTAGCACTCGCCCCAGTTGTACAGCCGACTTTGCTAGCGATGGTTCACTGACTTCTACGCTCTTATTTGCCGAGACGATAGTTAGCATAGCCTTCAGCTACGTTATTTGCTACGACGTAGCAAGGCGCCAGTATCCGTACTATTGATATTGTGAATCATGTACCATAAAGAGCGACGTTCTCCATTAATGGATTAAAGTTAAGTATTCCACCAGCTACGTCCGTTTTTCTCAATTCTAATTCCCTTGACATGTTCCAGACCTCACGCCAGCCTGCGTTAGCTAAAACGCGTGCATATCGGCCTCCTTTAACCATACGGTTGGCTCTCCTGCCAAACACAACATTTGGCGACGAGAGTAAAAGTGTTCTTATCTAAATTGCCCTGATTTACTTGTGTAATGGCTTCGCCACAATCTCCAGATGTACTGTCCGAATTTTATCGCTTTCAGAATCAGCAGACGCAGGCCTTACTGGATCCCTTGGACAGCTCGTCCAGGGTCAACGTGCGATGCAAAACGATGCGGCAGCACCCGCTTCACGGCTAACGCAGCCACAACACGCTGTTGCACCCACTTTTCGACCTTTTGATGCTGCGCTGGAAAGCTGGACGGAGTGGTCACGCCAATTTGTATTCCATCTCGCCGCCTACAGAATTCAAGGTAGCGAGCGGCAGCCTTATTTATTGTCTTCTGTCGGCGTGACCACGTACCGTGTGATAGTCAAATTATTTCCCCGACGCGACGTAGCTGTCCTACGAAGAAATTTTGTCTGCATTAGATGCATATCTCAAAGAATCAGTCAACGTAGTTGCCAAGCGGTATACCTTCTTTCGTACAAAACGTACGGCAGGTCAGACTAATTCGGAGTGGGTTGTAACCTTGCAAGGCCTTACTAGGGATTGTGCTTTTGAGTGTCAATGTGGACTCCCTTATTCAGATACTATGGTACGTGATGCAATTGCACAGAACGTTTCTGATGTTCGTATAAGGGAACAGATTTTGAAACTAGCAAATCCCTCCCTTCAACAAGTGATGGACATATTGGATCGGCAGGACACACTTGACTTTGCTCAGGAATCATTTGAAACTTCGCCAGCAGTGTGTCAGGTTAACCGGCTCGCCGGGCGAGCTAACCGGAGCAGTAAACAGCCCTCGCGCCCGGCCGCGCCGCTGCCGCCAGGCTCTCAGCCATGTGTACCGCGCCGGCACGCAAATGCAGTGATCAAATCATGCCCGCGGTGTGCTACTAAACATTCGCGTGAGAATTGCCCGTCACGCCAAGCTATTTGCTTTTATTGTAATAAAAAAGGACATGTTCAGAGTGTTTGCCAGAAAAAACTCAGATCGGAAGCTCAAAACCGTTCCAGGCCCTTTGCTTCGCGCCGAAATCGGAATCGAAACAAGGATACTCCGGCTCGCGACACTTCGCCCATGGAAATTCATGTAGTTTATTCCACTCCGCCCAGTGCCACTCTCTCTAACAGTGACTGTGTTCGTCCCAAAAATAGTGTGCGTCGACATCGCCGGAACTCCCGTCATGTCGCAAGTGATTCTGTACCAGTGTCAGTTCACGTTGCACGAGACAGTCGCTCTTGTCGTCAGCAGGACAATAAACTTTTGGAGACTTGGACATTAACAGCAAAGTCATACCATTCCAGCTCGATACCGGAGCTGCAGTTTCACTGATCAATCAAGACACTTACAAACTGCTGGGCACACCTCCGTTGCGTGCCGCAAATGTTCAGTTAACAAGCTATTCAGGGCAACGTATCCCTGTGTTAGGACAGTGCAGCCTTCTTGCAACTTACAAAGTACAGACAAAACTTGTGTCATTTTACGTCCTTCGTTCTTCTTCTGCAGTGAACTTGTTTCGTTTCGATTTATTTCAGTTGTTTAACTTGTCTATAGTAAATCAGGTCCTATCAGTGTCCCAGACTGTGCCTTCAGACAGTGTTTCTCGTCTCTGTGAAGAACTTGCAGACATTTTTTCACCGGGCCTCGGTTGCGCTAAGAACTATAAAGCACATTTGGAACTGAAAGTAAACACGCAACCGAAATTTTTCAGAGCACGCAATGTTCCCCACGCATTGCGTGATGAGGTCGCAAAAACATTACACGATTTGGAATCACAAGGTGTAATTGAACTTGTGCAGACTTCTCTCTGGGCATCACCCTTAGTAATTTTGCCAAAACCTGCCGGAAAGTTGCGACTTTGTGTGGACTTCAAGGCAACAGTGAATCCACAACTAGTGATTGCAACTTTTCCATTACCCCGCCCGGAAGATCTTTTTGACAAACTGTGCCCGTGTAAATATTTTTCGAAGTTGGACCTCGCAGATGCGTACTTGCAAATACCGGTGGACGAAGAATCCCAGCGCGTTTTGGTGGTTAACACGCATCTTGGTTTGTATCGATTCAAACGACTGCCAATCGGGTGTGCATCCGCCCCTGCATTGTTTCAGCAATATCTACAAACTGTTTGTGCGTCAATCCCTACTGCAGCAAATTATCTGGACGATGTTGTGATCTTCGGAAAGACGGAAGAAGAACATTTGGCCAATCTCCGAACATTATTTCAGTTCTTGCGACAAAATGGTCTTCGCTTGCAGAAGGACAAATGTGCGTTTTTTGAGCGGGACTTGCCCTACCTGGTACATGTAATCAATGCCCAAGGCATACATCCCAGTCCCACGCACCTTCGTGCCATACAAGACTTGCCTTCGCCGCAGCATTTGAAGCAGCTACAGAGTGTGCTGGGAAAAATTAATTATTATAGCCGTTATATACAACACGCCTCTTCCATTTCAGCTCCGCTTCATCGCTTACGCCTTAAAGGTGTTCCGTTCGTCTGGACGACGGAATGCGAACGCGCCTTTCGCCAGTTGAAATCGGCGTTGCTTTCCAATACTTGCCTTACGCCATTCGATCCTCAGAAGCCCCTCTTGTTGATGGTGGATGCGTCGGATTTCGGGATCGGAGCTGTGCTTGCGCACAAAGATGGATCGCACGATTGCCCTATTGCCTTTGCGTCCAAATTGCTCTCGTCTGCGCAAAGAAATTATTCACAGATCGAGAAAGAAGCATTGGCTCTCGTATTTGGTGTTACGAAGTTTCATGATTTCTTGTATGGTCGTCATTTTACCATAATCACAGACCACAAACCTTTGACATCGCTGTTTCATCTGACCAAGCCTGTACCTCCACGTACAGCGCAGAAATTCATTCGCTGGTCTATTTTCCTCTCGCAGTACCGCTACGATATCTTGTATCGGTCCACTGCTAAGCACGGAAACGCCGATGCGTTGTCCCGCTTGCCTGTTGCTGAGGATAAGGCATTCGATTCCTCCGAACTTGCTTGCATGTTCATTGATGCGGAAACCGATGACGTGGTCGAATCGTTTCCGATTGATTTTCGTCGTGTAGCTACAACCACAGCTGCCGACCCTGTCCTTGCTCCCGTTCCGCGTTTTGTTGCTACGCAATGGCCCTTGTCAAAGTCACGGATCGGGGACCCGTTGGTTCGCCGATGTTTTGCTCACAAGGAGAGACTTTTTGTTCGACGTGGTGTTTTGCTGTTGCGTTCTGATAATGATCGGTCCAGGGTCGTGGTCCCACGTTCGTTACAGTCCTCTATCTTACAGCTTCTCCACCAAGGACATTGGGGCATAGTAAGAACGAAACAACTTGCTCGTCAGCACTGTACATGGTTCGGAATCGATGCCGCGATTACGAAAATGTGCTCTTCTTGCATGGTGTGTGCCGAACAACAATCAGAACCACCGCGGAAATTCTTTGCATGGCCAAAAGACACTTCTCCTTGGCAACGCTTACACATCGATTTTGCTGGTCCATTCTGGAATGCTCGATGGTGGGTGGTGGTAGATTCATTCAGTAATTTTCCTTTTGTTGTCCGGATGCCTTCCACAACGTCATCTGTCACCATCCAAGCGTTATCCACAGACTATTGTTTCCGACAATGGCCCACAATTCATGTCCGCAGAATTTCAATCATTCTGCAAGGCCAAAGGTATTCAACATCTGACGTCCGCGCCGTTTTCGCCGCAGTCCAACGGTGTCGCTGAACGATTGGTCAGGACTTTCAAGTCACAGATGTTGAAGCTGAAAGAGTCGCATTCTCGGGAGGACGCGTTATTGCTCTTTTTGTCCTCGTATCGCTCTCAGCCCCGCGATGGTCGCTCGCCGGCTGAGTTGCTCCACGGTCGCCCTCATCGAACCTTGATGTCTTTGCTACATCCGCCGCATCAGGTTCCTGTGCAGCGGCAGACACCTGCTTTTGCTCCAGGGGACGTTGTCTACTATCGCCACTACCGAGGTTCACGGAGTTGGCTCGAAGGGCGCATTCTTCGCTGCCTCGGACGCGCTATGTTTCCGGTTTTGGGGGCCTCTGGTGAGGTGCGTCGACATCTCAATCAGCTGCGCCTCTGTCGTCGCACGGGATCTGCCGTTCGCCGTCTGCTTTCAGCGACGGTGCCGTCCGGTCAGCGCCCCGGGGACCCATCTACTGGCTCGCCTCAACCCCAGGTGTTACCGACGCTGCCTTCCATTTTGCCCCATGGCGACGCGCCGCTACCACCGCCGCCGCCGCCGCCTGTTCTCCCGCCGGCGACGCCCGCAGTAGACGCACCGCTGCATCCGTCGCGCGCCTCCCTGGGTCACGCGCCGCCGATCGCTTCCCGGGACCAGTTGTTCTACGACATGGAACTTTTGCCCGCTCCGGACCATATGTCGTCTTCGCCCGTCGGGGACTCCGGCCCGATGGAGATCGACCCTTCGGCCCCTCCTGCCTCTCTACGGGCGCATACACCGCATGTTGGTGTGCACCCTGGAGCAGGTTTTCAAGCGATTCCTAGCTCCCCGCGGCACGAATGGCAGGGTGCGGGTGGCACAGCCTCGCCTGTTGTTAGGCTCCCCACCTCGTCGCATACGTCAACATGCGGTGCTCCCCATGGCGGGCGGAAGCCTTATGCCACAACCGTACGCCGTTTTTCGGGGGAGCAATGTGGTGTCACCGCCAGACACCACACTTGCTAGGTGGTAGCCTTTAAACCGGCCGCGGTCCGTTAGTATACGTCGGACCCGCGTGTCACCACTATCAGTGATTGCGGACCGAGCGCCGCCACACGGCAGGTCTAGAGAGACTTCCTAGCACTCGCCCCAGTTGTACAGCCGACTTTGCTAGCGATTGTTCACTGACTTCTACGCTCTCATTTGCCGAGACGATAGGTAGCATAGCCTTCAGCTACGTTATTTGCTACGACCTAGCAAGGCGCCAGTATCCGTACTATTGATATTGTGAACCATGTACCATAAAGAGCGACGTTCTCCATTAGTGGATTAAAGTTAAGTATTCCACCAGCTACGTCCGTTTTTCTCAATTCTAATTCCCTTGGCATGTTCCAGACCTCACGCCAGCCTGCGTGAGCTAAAACGCGTGCATATCGGCCTCCTTTAACCATACGGTTGGCTCTCCTGCCAGCCACAACATTATCCCCTTCCCCCCCCCCCCCCCCCCCACACACATGAACCATGGACCTTGCGATTGGTGGGGAGCTTCGCGTGCCTCAGCGATACAGATGGCCGTACCGTAGGAGGAACCACAACGTAGGGGTATCTGTTGAGAGGCCAGACAAACGTGTGGTTCCTGAAGAGAGGCAGCAGCCTGTTCAGTAGTTGCAGGGGCAACAGTCTGGATGATTGACTGATCTGGTATTGTAACACTAACCAAAATGGCCTTACTGTGCTGGTACTGCGAACGGCTGAAACCAAGGGAAAACTACGGCCGTAATTTTTCCCGAGGGCATGCAGCTTTGCTGTATGGATAAATGATGATGCCGTCCTCTTAGGTAAAATATTCCGGAGGTAAAATAGTCCCCCGTTCGGATCTCCGGGCGGGGACTACCCTGGAGGACGTCGTTATCAGGAGAAAGAAAACTGGCGTTCTACAGATCAGAGCGTGGAATGTGAGATCCCTTAATCGGGCAGGTCGGTGGGAATTAGTGAAGTTCGGTGGCAGGAGGAACAAGACTTCTGGTCGGGTGAATACAGGGTTATAAATACAAAATCAAATAGGGTTAATGCAGGAGTAGGTTTAATAACGAATAAAAAAAAATAGGAGTGCGGGTAAGCTACTACAAACAGCATAGTGAACGCATTATTATGGTCAAGATAGACACGAAGCCCATGCCTACTACAGTAGTACAAGTTTATATGCCAACTAGCTCTGCAGATGACGAAGAAATTGAAGAAATGTTTGATGAGATAAAAGAAATTATTCAGGTAGTGAAGAGAGACGAAAATTTCATAGTCATGCGTGACTGGAATTCAGTTGTTGGAAAAGAAAGAGAAGAAACATAGTAGGGCTAATATGGATTGGGGGTAAGAAATGAAAGAGGAAGCCGCCTGGTAGAATTTTGCACAGAGCACAATTTAATCATAGCTAACACTTGGTTCAAGAACCATAAAAGGAGGCTGTATACATGGAAGAAGCCTGGAGATACTGACAGGTTTCAGATAGATTATATAATCGTAAGACAGAGATTTAGGAACCAGGTTTTAAATTGTAGGACATTTCCAGGGGCAGATGTGGACTCTGACCACAATCTATTGGTTATGAACTGTAGATTAAAACTGAAGAAACTGCAAAAAGGTGGGAATTTGAGGAGAGGGGACCTGGATAAACTGACTAACCCAGACGTTGTAGAGAGTTTCAGGAAGAGCATAAAGGAACAATTAACAAGAATGGGGAAAGAAATACAGTAGAAGAAGAATGGTTAGCTTTGAGGGATGAAGTGGTGAAGGCAGCAGAGGATCAAGTAGGTAAAAAGACGAGGGCTAGTAGAAATCCTTGGGTAACAAAAGAATTTTTGAATTTAATTAATGAAAGGAGAAAATATAAAAATGCAGTAAATGAAGCAGGCAAAAAGGAATACAAACGTCTCAAAAATGAGATCGACAGGAAGTGGAAAATGACTAAGCAGGGGTGGCTAGAGGACAAATGTAGAGGCTTATCTCACTAGGGGTAAGATAGATCCAGCCTACAGGAAAATTAAAGAGACCTTTGGAGAAAAGAGAACCACTTGTATGAATATCAAGGGCTCAGATGGAAACCCAGTTCTAAGCAAAGAAGGGAAAGCAGAAAGGTGGAAGGAGTATATAGAGGGACTATACAAGGGCGATGTTCTTGAGGACAATATTATGGAAATGGAAGAGGATGGAGATGAAGATGAAATGGGAGATATGATACTGCGTGAAGAATTTGATAGAGCACTGAAAGACCTAAGTCGATACAAGGCCCCGCGAGTAGACAACATTCCATTAGAACTACTGACAGCCTTGGGAGAGCCGTCCTGACAGAACTCCACCATCTGGTGAGCAAGATGTACGAGACAGGCGAAATACCCTCAGACTTCAAGAAGAAAACAATAATTCCAATCCCAAAGAAAGCAGGCGTTGACAGATGTGAAAATTACCGAACTATCAGTTTAATAAGTCACGGCTGCAAAATGCTAACGCGAATTCTGTACAAACGAATGGAAAAACTAGTAGAAGCCGACCTTGGGGAAGATCAGTTTGGATTCCGTAAAAATATGGAAACACGTGAGGCAATACTGACCCTACGACTTATCTTAGAAGCTAGATTAAGAAAAGGCAAACCTACGTTTCTAGCATTTGTAGACTTAGAGAAAGCTTTTGACAATGTTGACTGGAATACTCTCTTTCAAATTCTGAAGGTGGCAGGGTAAAATCCAGGGAGCGAAAGGCTATTTACAATTTTTACAGAAACCAGATGGCAGTATAAGAGTCGAGGGACATCAAAGGGAAGCAGTGGTTGGGAAGGGAGTGAGACAGGGTTGTAGCCTACCCCCAATGTTATTCAATCTGTACATTGAGCAAGCAATAAAGGAAACAAAAGTTAAATTCGGAGTAGGTATTAAAATCCATGGAGAAGAAATAAAAACTTTAAGGTTCGCCGATGACATTGTAATTCTGTCAGAGACAGCAAAGGACTTGGGAGAGTAGTTGAACGGAATGGACAGTGTCTTGAAGGAAGGATATAAGATGAATATCAACAAAAGCAAAGCGAAGATAATGGAATTTAGTTGAATTAAGTCGGGTGATGCTGAGGGAATTAGATTAGGAAAGGAGTTTTGCTGTTTGGGTAGCAAAGTAACTGATGATGGTCGAAGTAGAGAGGACATAAAATGTAGACTGGCAATGGTAAGAAATGTGTTTCTGAAGAAGAGAAATTTGTTAACATCGAGTATAGATTTAAGTGTCAGGAAGGCGTTTCCGAAAGTATGTGTATGGAGTGTAGTCATGTATGGAAGCGAAACATGGACAATAAATAGTTTAGTCAAGAAGAGAATAGAAGCTTTTGAAATGTGGTGCCACAGAAGAATGCTGAAGATTAGATGGGTAGATCACGTAACTAATGAGGAAGTATTGAATAGGATTGGGGAGAAGAGGAGTTTGTGGCACAACTTGACAAGAAGAAGCGATCGGTTGGTAGGACATGTTCTGAAGCATCAAGGGATCACCAATTTAGTATTGGAGGGCAGCATGGAGGGTAAAAATCGTAGAGGGAGACCAAGAGATGAATGCACTAAACAGATTCAGAAGGATGTAGGTTGCAGTAGGTATTGGGAGATGAAGAAGCTTGCACAGGATAGAGTAGCATGGAGAGCTGCATCAAACCAGTCTCAGGACTGAAGACCACAACAACAACAACCTATATTATTCCGTGAATTGCGCATTTTCAAATGTTAACGGACTTCCGGGTCACCGTGTACATACCTCTCCACTGACACGCGTTCACTCAAATAGATAAATATTGCGATATCTTCAGTAAACGATCATTTGGTACAGAACATCTTTGCAATGTGCTTGCGATTCATAATACGCATTGGAAAGGGTAACTTTGAAAGTTGACAGTCGACAAAAAACTTTCAACGTGCTATTTTTCACTATTGTCAATTTCTTTCTGCGAACACCCCATTCCTTCTATGTTAGTTTTTCCGAAGAGTTTCGTTTAAATAAATAAGTTAAAGTGATCGAAGCAAATCAACAGAGATGGCTTAGCAGTGAGACCCTGGACTCTTGGACTGGAGGGCACGGTGGAAATCCCCATTTCGCCATCCTGGTTTAAGTTTTCTATGATTTCCTTCAATTGCTTAAGGCACAAATACCGGTACGGTTCTTTTGATAGGGGCACGGTCGATCTTCCTTTCCCTTGTTGTCCTTCCGTAATCTGAGGGCGTGCCCCTTCTTCCTTCTTTTCTTTCTGTTCCTGTTAAACAGTGTGACGCTCTTGTAATGTAGTGCTCATTTACGAAACACCTTCCTTACTAATCAGTGATCAGTGATGCCCAGAAAGAGCGGAAAGTTACATTCCAGTTACACCTTGACCTTATAGTGTTTTTCGTAAAAAAAACGCAGGAAGACAAATTAACAAAAAAAGAACTTACAAATCAGAGACAAATTCTAGTGCGTAAGCGCTCTTAGGTGCTGTCCACAAACTAAAAGATTTATCCGCCTGAATCTATTCGGAACTAGGCGCCACCAGTGCAAACAGCCTCGGTGGGCAGCTGCTCGGTTTCAAAGCAATCTCTCTCTGACGCTGGCGAGCCTTCCAACGCTGAACGGAAATCACAGCTACAGCTGAAAAAGCAGAGCCGGCTTTATCGCTGACAACAGATAGGCCATATCAGGATTTATTGCGAGAAAGATTTATCTGAAGTTCTCTGGAGAAAGCTTGTATTGTCACAGAGATACATCAGCTACTAGTCTCTGATTTGATGTATACACGTGGCCACTGAGCGAAAGCAACGTACATTATATTCTTAACTTGATATCGTAATAGGAGTGGAGCTTTCATAGCACCAGACAAAATAGTCATAAGGCCTGTAAGCACCCAGTAGTTTCGCATTAAAGCTTTTTCTTTCATTCGTGTGTTACACTGTTATTCACACTGCCACCAATGTTGATATTTGCAGATAGTAATCGGTATACACACTCGTGGATGATCACGAAGCTACGTTGTATAGAGCAGCAGTCAGAATTGTAATATATGTAAGAACAAATTACTTACCAACGGGAACTACGATCGCAGCATTGGAAAAGTCTCTCTTCAGGTCTGAAAGCAATTTTGCAAAAACTACGGGTGCACCTTTGTTCAAATTAGCTTTCGGACTGTTTTGTCTTATATATAAGTTTATTGAATAAACTTCTTCATCACGTATATGTACATAATATTTTTCCCCTGTCTACTGCTACCGACTATGCAAGTAACAAGTTCTCTTCAGCATTGTGGGAAAAATTATGATTCCTCTGTTAATCAATTACACACGCAGGGCCATTCTTTATTGAAAAATCGACCAAATTTTCTGTGACCGGAGAAGGTGGTGATATTTGTGTTGGACTATTTGGACTAGGGTAGATCGATATTAACATGATGCGCATCTTACTCTAACGCAATAATCTACTGTAACCTTCGACAAAATCGAACCATAAAATTGCTCGCCACCGTTCTATACTCCACTGAGGCATTTCTAACCAACGAAAACCGTCAGCAGCACTGTTAACTGGACAACCTGAGTAGTTCTTACATTAGTTCTGAAGCACTGAATCTGACAAAGTTAGATAACTGAATGGAGATGGACTATTATTCAGCTTGTTGGTTACTGGCAGCTAAAAGAAATTCATTCAGATTCATCTCTTGGAGCAACCGTGTCTCAGAAATAATGAAAATACGCTTAGTAATTATTTCAGTTAAATGCGCTGACGAAAGAATCTTTCCGTATAGAAAGGAGTGATGTAGCTACTTCCAAATGTGCCTCCCTCCAGGAATCAGTATTTACATGGTACTACCCATAAATCGACTTTTCCTTCAGAACAAAATCTCAAATTTGAAGAAGAAAACCCTATTGACTTCTCATGCTATAAAAACAATACAGAAACTCTCATCAAATGATACAAGTGATTGAAAAATCAGACTGCTTTCACCATTTTTGTTACACTGCTCTTACAGCTCACGTAATGTTACAGGACAGATTTAATTATTTAATATGCAGGGTGATCCCGTGATGGCGTTACAAACTACGAAGGATAATGGAGAATGGTAAATGTGTCAATTTGAAATAAAGGACCCTGGTCCGGAAAAGACCGAGTCGTAAAGTTAATAAGCGAAAATACAGTGGAATACATGTATCGGTACAGTTATTGGTAATATTCTAGGGTAGGCAACTTTCATAGGTAACAATATGCACCAAAACAATAAAAAATAGTCTAGAAAACATGGGCCCTAAAATGCGTAACTTAAGAGCTGTGAGCATTTGTTCGTCTTCGCTACTATCGCCGTGTGACGAGGGCCTCCCGTCGGGTAGACCGTTCGCCGGGTGCAAGTCTTCCGATTTGACACCACTTTGACGACTTGCGCGTCGATGGGGATGAAATGATGATGATTAGGACAACACAACACCCAATTCCAGAGCGGAGAAAATCTCCGACCCAGTCGGGAATTGAACCCGTGCCCATAGGATTGACATTCTGGCGCGCTGACCGACCAACCAGCTACCGGGGACGGATTCCGCTACTGTGAAACACGTGCGCTGTACAAGTGCCCATAGCCTTAAGTTAGACACTTAAGTGCTCATGTGTACTAGACTTCTTTTTTTGCTTTGGTTCATACTACCACCTCAGAAAGTTGCCCACCCTCGAGTCTTTGCAACAATAGTACCAGTACAGGTATTGCACAGTCAGAGGTGTTAAATCATTATTTGCGCTTATAACATCTGACTCTGTCGTTTCCGGACCAGGATCCCTTATCTCAAACTGACACATTTACCTCTCTCCATCATTCGTTAAAGTTTGTAACATCGTCATGGAGTCACGCTATGTACAGTGAAGCGAAGAATTATTTTTTCGTACTGAATCATAACGAATTTTTTCAGTAAACTCCATGCTATAAACGCTCGTTCAGCCATACTGTAATACTGATAAATTTTTCTGACTCGGTACTATCTAGAGGCTTAAGAGTCATGTAAACTAAACAGGTGCACAACAGAAAATGTATTTGGTTCTTTAAAAAATAGTGTAAGTGATGAAGTTCCCTTTTGGCAAGGAATGAAAGAAGAATAATTCAAAAAATGAAAAAAAAGGATTGCACTTCTAATTGTTATAAATGTAGTAAGACACAGCGAATGACCTTTACTCTTTACCACAGCAGACAGAGTGGAAAACATTGTTTTATACGTTTTTTGAAGCAGCAGATGGCCCGTCTCCGTGCATAGCTTCCTAAACATATAATCATGTACTCAGTGACTTCTATATGCTGCAGGTGTGTAAAGGGTTTTATAAAAACAATCTGTATACATTGTCATGGACACGAAAACAGATATTTAAAGCTTAACAAACAGGCATTTTGCAACATGATTGTAGAAGAAATATTATTATTCATGAAACTTCCTGGCAGATTAAAACTGTGTGCCCGACCGAGACTCGAACTCGGGACCTTTGCCTTTCGCGGGCAAGTGCTCTACCATTTTTTTTTTAATCTCATTTTGTTCTATATTGTCCTTTGACTTTGTTCGTTACGGACGTCCGATGACACTTGTTCTGGTTGTTCGTTGATCCGTTCACTCAGTTTTGTTTATTAAAGAAGGTAGTTAAACCCTCTAACCGAACACGCTGAGCTACCGTGTCGGCTAGCATCTGAGCTACCGAAGCACGACTCACGCCCGCAGAAGAGCTTCTGTAAAGTTTGGAAGGTAGGAGACGAGATACTGGCAGAAGTAAAGCTGTGAGTACCGGGCGTGAGTCGTGCTTCGGTAGCTCAGATGGTAGAGCACTTGCTCGCGAAAGGCAAAGGGTTCGAGTCTCGGTCGGGCACACAGTTTTAATCTGCCAGGAAGTTTCATATCGGCTCACACTCCGCTGCAGATTATTATTCATGTGCTGAGTAAGAGATCGGCCTAGTTTTCAAACCTATATCGCAATACGATCATTTTCGGAAGAGTGGTATTCTGCTTATAAATGTAAACAGAACGCCAGTGGCGCTGGCGCCGGCAGAATCAGCATTCTGGAATGCTTACCTGGTTTCAGAGAAACCGGTGTTGCATAACAAAGAAATATCAAGTGTTCAATTCTTTGTTACGTTGTTTGACAGCCGAAGCAAAGTCTAAAGGGCGATTATGCCTGACTGTGAAATTATCAGAAATGTACCGCGTGCGTCACTCTCGTTTAGGGTTACCACCGTCCTGCTTTTTCCGGACATGTCCGGTTTTGCTGATTTTTGTCCACCCGGTACTTTTGTTATTTTAGAAATCGTCCGGCATTTTTGGTAACGAAGCTGCATTTCATCATCTAATGAATTGCAGTGTAGCGTCATTGGATCGAATTATAAATTGGACACACTTAGCAATATATTTCTGCCGGCCGGGGTGGACGAGCGATTCTAGGAGCTACAGTCTGGAACCGGGCGACCGCTACGATCGCAGGTTCGAATCCTGCCTCGGGCATGGATGTGTGTGACGTTCTTAGGTTAGTTAGGTTTAAGTAGTTGTAAGTTCTAGGGGACTGATGACCTCAGAAGTTAAGTCTCATAGTGCTCAGAGCCATTTGAACCATTTTTGAATATATTTCTCACGAGATTCGCTGCCAGTAGTGTAATTGTTTAGAGAAACGATGCTCGCATAGTCGACGTATATGATATCTCGAATTAAAATTGTAGCTTGTCTCGATATTTTCACTTTCTGAAACAGTAGCTTGTTAGTCAATCTTTTGAAATTGCTCTTTTCGGTGTTATCGTGTTTCGAGGTGTTGCATTGAGTACTGTTGCTATATACGATTGCATCCTACTAACTAGAAGTAAGTCGTCTTCTCAGGTGAACTGTTGTAACAGCAGAAAATCGCAGTGCAAGTCTCATACAAATTGTATTTGTAACAATTAAAACCATTGCATAATTCTGCATCAGATTTTCAATGTATTATTTTCTGCTGTCATTGAGATTAGAGCATGCTTATTATCCCACTACGTACAAGGTAAACAATTTATTGATTCTAAAATAAAGTGTCTCTTTTTAAACTATGTCTTGATTTTGTGAAATACTGTCCTGCTTTTAATAATTTTGACCCGGTAACTCTGCTCTCTTTGTCACTCACAGGGTAACTAGATTTCCTGAATGTTTCACCATCAGGCTGATGTTCCCCGTGTCTGCCACGGCTAGTCGCCAAACTGCTGTAAACCTGACACGGTGGCTCCTGCCGCGGCGTGTTTGTGCCGCACAGAAAGTAATATTCTAATCAGCTCTACTTGTTTCAGCCGATAGTGCTTTCATCCTACACACTGTCAATCCTCACGCTCGGAACGTTGCCACATGCACGACGTTTCATCACACCTATGTCACGTAACGTGTCAATAAGAACTGCATCAGACAATCGGAAAGCAAACTTTTGGATTAATTGTCCGACAACTGAAAATCTGAGCCAAAACGTCAAAAACAACACTAACTGCTCTCTTTCTGTGCCATTTCCATATTGACAGGCTGAAGCTTGTCATAGAAGCACAAAACACACGTACCACTGAACGACTGCGATACACAGTTCAATAAGGCTCCTCAGTTTCGAACAGGCAACTGAAGTCTAACGTTACTGCTCTCACGATTTGAACGTTATTTCGTGTTATTCTACGAAGTTTGAAACCAAGCAGCGACCGCACAGTGCTCGCAACATTTGACAACAAGCATCAGCTACAGCGAGCCGTTACTTACTGCCTGTAGCACACGGCGAGCGCGTGGTAAATCTTCCGTTTCGTAACGACAGGCATTCTGCTCAGCCACCACTGACACGCTTAGCAAGAAAGTTGTTCTGATGGGAAGCCGGCAGCAGATAACAAACGGCAGATAAATTCTGCCCAATCCGTTCATAAGTACCACTTCAGGCGACGTCTGCAGCGTCAAATCAGGCGCTTTTAACATTGAGGGTCAGCGTGCGCGATGATGTTTCTCCTAAACATAACAAATCACGTAACCGATAATGATTTCGAAGAAGTTGCGTGGCGGACTGCACCTATCAGATTATTGGGGACACCATCAAAGAACAAGTGATGATGACTCTCTCTGTAAGGTGGAACGGAACTGCTTAGTAATGCAGTTTAAATAATTTCATCTTTTTGTGCCGGCCAGTGTGGCCGAGCGGTTCTAGGCGCGTCAGTCTGGAAGCGCGCGACCACTACGGTAGTACTTCTAAGTTCTAGGGGACTGATGACCTCAGATGTTAAGTCCCATAGTGCTCAGAGCCATTTGAACCATTTCATCTTTTTCGAGACAACAGTGTGTAAGTTTGAATACACTACCGCTGTACTCACACGACACACTCGTATGTAACTCATACGCAGATACGAATGTAATTGAGATTTTCCCCGTTTTAGTTCAAATGGTTCAAATGGCTCTGAGCACTACGCGACTTAACTTCAGAGGTCATCAGTCACCTAGAACTTAGAACTAATTAGACCTAACTAACCTAAGGACATCACACACATCCATGCCCGAGACAGGATTCGAACCTGCGACCGTAGCGGTACGCGGTGCCAGACTGAAACGCCTAGAACCGCACGGCCACACCGGCCGGCCCCCGTTTTACTGTAGAATTATTATTGTTACTGTTTATATTAGTCACGCTATTTTTTTCTATATCGGTAGAACGCTAGTGTAAAGCTTCCGAACTACGTATTTTTCAAATTTTGTTAATAAGTTCGAGTATTTAAAAAAGCTGGTCGAAACGCTTTATTGTGTGAGTCTTCTTTCTCATAGTGACTTCACTAGGAAGAGTATATTTCAATATGTCTCCGACACAAGATAACGCTTTATAAGGTAGGTAACGTAAAGTCGCAGCCTTTGCAGTACCTTCAGGTGACTACTTGGTACGCTGGCCTTTCATAACCACTTGTTGACAGTCGCAAAAAGAGCCCTGAATCACGTTTTGAACATGTAGTAACTCACCGCTACATCGAGAGGGAGAGACAATCCTGTAAATCTGCATTCTTTTGCCTAACGTCGTTTATTTCTGTTTCCAAAATTTCTGGCTGTCGGCGTAGGCGCGCATTGTCGCATTTACAGCAGTGTTTGTTTTCACGGTTAATGTTTTATCGAGTACTACTTTCTTCATTAGTTGATAATACATTCACCTGTAAAATACCTTCTACTTCTTTACGGTAGCTTCGTTTTTTTATGCCCGTATGTTTCTCTCATTGTTAAGCTCATTACTAAAGCCCGCATCTCGTGGTCGTGCGGTAGCGTTCTCGCTTCCCGCGCCCGGGTTCCCGGGTTCGATTCCCGGCGGGGTCAGGGATTTTCTCTGCCTCGTGATGGCTGGGTGTTGTGTGTTGTCCTTAGGTTAGTTCTAATTTCTAGGGGACTGATGACCATAGATGTTACGTCCCATAGTGCTGAGACCCATTTTTTTCGTTACTAAACCCTAATCAGCACCAGAGAATGACAGATTCAGAGTTTGAACAGCATCGGCTTTCAGCTTGCGTCTCGAAGTAATAATCAACCTTTTTTTTCGAAAAATAAAGTTCAGTTTTCAAATCTCTTTCATATACGAATTAGTAAAATGTACTAAGCGGACACGGGAATTTTCAGCTGAAAGCGAATCTGCACGTTTTTCGTCTCATTGTTTTTAGGAATCTAAGGAAAAAAATTTTGGGGGAAATTTGTGTTAAGTACGCTCGTGGTCTCGCGGTAGAATTCTCGCTTCCCGAGCACGGAATTCCGGGTTCAATTCCCGGCGGGGTCGGGGATTTTCACCTGTCCCGAGACAGCTCGGGGTTTTTGTATTGTCTTCATCATTTATCCCCATTACGGTCGGAGGAAGGAAACGGCAAATCACCTGCATTTGGACCTTGCCTAGTACGGCGGTGCGGGTCTCCGACATCGTTCCCCTACGCTGTCAAAAAGCATGGGACTTCATTTCCACTATGGGACCAAACTGCTGAAGTCATCGATCCCTAAGCTTACACACTACTTAATCTAACTTAAACTAACTTACGATAAGTACAACACACACACCCATGCCCGCGGCAGGACTCGAACCTCCGAAGCGGGCCGTGACAAAGCGCCTCTAAGGAACTCAGTTCCTAACTTACTTAGCTGTCTGGTGTGTTCAGTGCAACTGGTAACCGTACAGCAAACCACTGTTCTTCTCTTAAAAACAAACTTTAAAAAAATCCTCAGTACGACACTGATAATTACAGCACAACTTTGAATTTATCTCCATTCTCTAATAAAATTTCACACTGGTGCAGAGAACCATGTTATCGCTCGTAAACGCAATTACTACACAATACGGTACGGCTTTTATGGGCTACTGATCTATGCTTGGCTGCACTCTGACGACAGTGGCGCGTCTTCCTATATAGCACGTACAGCTCGTGATCCCTACCGTGTATTTTAGTATCCATGGGTCTACTGATATACGATTCTGCAGTTTGTATGGCTATATCAAAATGTATTGAACAATAAATGAAAAAAAGTATAGCGTAACAGGTGTGTAATAGTAGGGCCTCTAATCCGAATCTCGCTATTGTCACATATGTTTTTACCTTTTTGGGATTCCGTTCCTCAGTCGCTGAAAATGGAAACCTTACAGGATAACTTTATTGTCCGTCAGCCTGGCTGTCTGTTCGTCTGTTAAGAAACCTTTTCTCAGGGGTGGTTAGACGTATAATGTTTGAAATTTATGTCACATACTAAGCTCTATGGTCCCTTTGCAGTGTACAACACATAAGCTTCTAAGCCAGTGCAATCAGAAGATGTTGTTGTTGTGGTCTTCAGTCCTGAGACTGGTTTGATGCAGCTCTCCATGCTACTCTATCCTGTGCAAGCTTCTTCATCTCCCAGTACTTGCTGCAACCTACATCCTTCTGAATCTGCTTAGTGTATTCATCTCTTGGTCTCCCTCTACGATTTTTACCCTCCACGCTGCCCTCCAAAGCTAAACTTGTGATCCCTTGATGCCTCAAAACATGTCCTACCAACCGGTCCCTTCTTTTTGTCAAGTTGTGCCACAAACTCCTCTTCTCCCCAATTCTATTCAATACCTCATCATTAGTTATGTGATCTACCCATCTAATCTTCAGCATTCTTCTGTAGCACCACATTTCGAAAGTTTCTATTCTCTTCTTGTCCAAACTAGTTATTGTCCATGTTTCACTTCCATACATGGCTACACTCCATACAAATACTTTCAGAAACGACTTCCTGACACTTAAATCTATACTCGATGTTAACAAATTTCTCTTCTTCAGGAACGCTTTCCTTGCCATTGCCAGTCTACATTTTATATCCTCTCTACTTCGACCATCATCAGTTATTTTACTCCCTAAATAGCAAAACTCCTTTACTACTTTAAGTGTCTCATTTCCTAATTTAATTCCCTCAGCATCACCCGATTTAATTTGACTACATTCCATTATCCTCGTTTTGCTTTTGTTGATGTTCATCTTATATCCTCCTTTTAAGACACTGTCCATTCCGTTCAACTGCTCTTCCAAGTCTTTTGCTGTCTCTGACAGAATTACAATGTCATCGGCGAACCTCAAAGTTTTTATTTCTTCTCCATGGATTTTAATACCTACTCCAAATTTTTCTTTTGTTTCCTTTACTGCTTACTCAATATACAGATTGAATAACATCGGGGAGAGGCTACAACCCTGTCTCACTCCCTTTCCAACCACTGCTTCCCTTTCATGTCCCTCCACTCTTATAACTGCCATCTGGTTTCTGTACAAATTGTAAATAGCCTTACGCTCCCTATATTTTACCCCTGCCACCTTTAGAATTTGAAAGAGAGTATTCCAGTCAACATTGACAAAAGCTTTCTCTAAGTCTACAAATGCTAGAAATGTAGGTTTGCCTTTTCTTGATCTTTCTTCTAAGATAAGTCGTAAGGTTAGTATTGCCTCACGTGTTCCAACATTTCTGCGGAATCCAAACTGATCTTCTGCAAGGTCGGCTTCTACCAGTTTTTCCATTCGTCTGTAAAGAATTCGTGTTAGTATTTTGCAGCTGTGACTTATTAAACTGATAGTTCGGTAATTTTCACATCTTTCGACTCCTGCTTTCTTTGGGATTGGAATTATTATATTCTTCTTGAAGTCCGAGGGTACTTCGCCTGTCTCATACATCTTCCTCACCAG
The DNA here is from genome assembly GCF_023897955.1 of Schistocerca gregaria. Lineage (NCBI taxonomy): Eukaryota > Metazoa > Arthropoda > Insecta > Orthoptera > Acrididae > Schistocerca > Schistocerca gregaria. The sequence continues at coordinate 521,075,488 of NC_064925.1, read as the reverse complement.
AGTTTTGTCAGGACTGGCTCTCCCAAGGCCGTCAGTAGTTCTAATGGAATGTTGTCTACTCGCGGGGCCTTGTATCGACTTAGGTCTTTCAGTGCTCTGTCAAACTCTTCCTGCAGTATTGTATCTCCCATTTCATCTTCATCTGCATCCTCTTCCATTTCCAGTACATCGCCCTTGTATAAACCTTCTATATACTCCTTCCACCTTTCCGCCTTCCCTTCTTTGCTTAGAACTGGGTTTCCATCTGAGCCCTTGATGTTCATACAAGTGGCTCTCTTTTCTCCAAAGGTCTCTTTAATTTTCCTGTAGGCAGTATCTATCTTACCCCTAGTGAGATAAGCATCTACATCCTTACATTTGTCCTGTAGCCATCCCTGCTTAGCCATTACGGCTATTTATGTCACATATGTTGATACTCGCAAACTCACTCATAAAAACCTATGGGGAACTTCCCGTCGATCTATAATCATGAAATTTGGGAAGAAGCAAGATTCTACAGGGATGTATGGGAGTGGCATAGGAGTGGACTAGGATGTTGTTTAGGTTCGTTGGGCGACTGAATACCACTTTAGAAGAAATGGGCAGCATCCTGGGTAGGACGTCCCTCATTTCAGGGCGGGATGAGAAATAACCAAAGCGCTGGCGGAGGATACGGTTCAGTTGTCCAGTCCAGGTTGATACTGGGTGATGAGGTGGGATGCTCCTTTGTAAATGATTCTTGGGGGTGGTTGGAGGACTGGGGTGCGTATGAAGATATGGAGTGGGTTTGGGGAGTGTTGACTGTTTGCGAATGGCTCTGTTGAGGCTTTCACCATAATGGGCAAGGGAGTTCTCATCATTGCAGATACGTCATCCATGGGTTGCTAGGTTGTACAAGGGCGATTTTTTGGTGTGTTAGGGATGGCAACTGTCGAAATGCAAGTACTGTTGTTGGTTAGTAAGTTTTTCTTTGAACACAGGTATGGATGTAGCCATCAGAGAGCTGGAAGTCAACGTCCAGGAAGATGGCATGTTGGGTACAAGGGGACCAGATGGAGCAGATGGGAGAAAAAGTGTTGAGGTTGTGAAGGAATGTGGGTAAGGTGTCTTGTCCCTCAGTCCAAATCATGAAGGTATCATCAATGAACCTGAACTGGACTAGGTCTTGGGAGTTTTGGGAGGCTAGGTGGCCTTCCTTTACATGGCCCATGAACAGGCTGGCATAGGAGGATGCCACGTGCATGCCCATGGCTGTACTGAAGATTTGTTTGTAAAAGTTCACATCAAGGAAACGGTAGTTGTGGATCAATATATAGTTGGTAAGGTGTATAAGGAATAAGGTGCTTGATTTGGAGTGTTAAGGACGTTGGGAGAGGTAGTGTTCAATAGTGGTAAGGCTCTGACGGGATGTTGTTGTGGTGAGAAGGAAGATGGACTCAGGTGAGAGATTCTGGGCCGGCGTGTGTGGCCGAGCGGTTCTAGGCGCTTCAGTCTAGAACCGCGCGAATGCTACGGTCGCAGATTCGAATCCCGCCTTGGGCATGGATGTGTGTGATGTCCTTAGGTTGGTTAGGTTTAAGTAGTTCTAAGTTCTAGGGGACTGATGACCTCAGCTGTTAAGTCCCATAGTGCCCAGAGCCATTTGAACTATTTTTTAGAGATTCTGGGAAGGGCCTATGGATTTCAGTAGGGATTGAAGAGTATGTTGGACTGCCAGGATGAGATCTCTCTATCAGAGCTAGAAGGTGGAAGCCAGAGAGTTGGTGTAGGCCTCCCATCAGGTAGTCACTGCGGCGCATCACAACAGTGCTGCAGTTATAAACTGTTGCAGATGGGTTCATCAGCTCAACAGGATGACTTTTCACAACTTCAGGACCTCAGGCATCTCATAGAAGTGGGGATGTAAGGTTTGACTTCAAATGCACACACCATAGTATTTGTCTTCCTAGGTAAAACATACACATCAAAAGCTGGGATAAAACTACCAATACCCATGCGTTTACCTTTTGATGCTCCAGGTCAGCATGCAGTTTGTCAGTTTGTACTGAGGCGTTGAAGGAAATGACACTCTGCTTCATGCACGTTTATTAATAGGTGTGATAGTAACTTGTATATATGTGTATGGGACCCAAAAGCAATGAGAATTTTTCTCTAGCAGTTGACAGAACATTTGTTGCTTCATGCACGTTTATTAGTAGGTATGATAGAGACTTGTATATACGGGTATGGGACCCAAAAGCAATGAGAATTTTTCTCTAGCAGTTGACACAACATTTGTTGCTTCATGCACGTTTATTAGTAGGTATGATAGAGACTTGTATATACTGGTATGGGACCCAAAAGCAATGAGAATTTTTCTCTAGCAGTTGACAGAACATTTGTTGCTCCATGCACGTTTATTAGTAGGTATGATAGAGACTTGTATATACTGGTATGGGACCCAAAAGCAATGAGAATTTTTCTCTAGCAGTTGACAGAACATTTGTTGCTTCATGCACGTTTATTAGTAGGTATGATAGAGACTTGTATATACGGGTATGGGACCCAAAAGCAATGAGAATTTTTCTCTAGCAGTTGACAGAACATTTGTTGCTTCATGCACGTTTATTAGTAGGTATGATAGAGACTTGTATATACGGGTATGGGACCCAAAAGCAATGAGAATTTTTCTCTAGCAGTTGACAGAACATTTGTTGCTTCATGCACGTTTATTAGTAGGTATGATAGAGACTTGTATATACGGGTATGGGACCCAAAAGCAATGAGAATTTTTCTCTAGCAGTTGACAGAACATTTGTTGCTTCATGCACGTTTATTAGTAGGTATGATAGAGACTTGTATATACGGGTATGGGACCCAAAAGCAATGAGAATTTTTCTCTAGCAGTTGACAGAACATTTGTTGCTTCATGCACGTTTATTAGTAGGTATGATAGAGACTTGTATATACGGGTATGGGACCCAAAAGCAATGAGAATTTTTCTCTAGCAGTTGACAGAACATTTGTTGCTTCATGCACGTTTATTAGTAGGTATGATAGAGACTAGTATATACGGGTATGGGACCCAAAAGCAATGAGAATTTTTCTCTAGCAGTTGACAGAACATTTGTTGCTTCATGCACGTTTATTAGTAGGTATGATAGAGACTTGTATATACGGGTATGGGACCCAAAAGCAATGAGAATTTTTCTCTAGCAGTTGACAGAACATTTGTTGCTTCATGCACGTTTATTAGTAGGTATGATAGAGACTTGTATATACGGGTATGGGACCCAAAAGCAATGAGAATTTTTCTCTAGCAGTTGACAGAACATTTGTTGCTTCATGCACGTTTATTAGTAGGTATGATAGAGACTTGTATATACGGGTATGGGACCCAAAAGCAATGAGAATTTTTCTCTAGCAGTTGACAGAACATTTGTTGCTTCATGCACGTTTATTAGTAGGTATGATAGAGACTTGTATATACGGGTATGGGACCCAAAAGCAATGAGAATTTTTCTCTAGCAGTTGACAGAACATTTGTTGCTTCATGCACGTTTATTAGTAGGTATGATAGAGACTTGTATATACGGGTATGGGACCCAAAAGCAATGAGAATTTTTCTCTAGCAGTTGACATAACATTTGTTGCTTCATGCACGTTTATTAGTAGGTATGATAGAGACTTGTATATACGGGTATGGGACCCAAAAGCAATGAGAATTTTTCTCTAGCAGTTGACAGAACATTTGTTGCTTCATGCACGTTTATTAGTAGGTATGATAGAGACTTGTATATACGGGTATGGGACCCAAAAGCAATGAGAATTTTTCTCTAGCAGTTGACAGAACATTTGTTGCTTCATGCACGTTTATTAGTAGGTATGATAGAGACTTGTATATACGGGTATGGGACCCAAAAGCAATGAGATTTTTTCTCTAGCAGTCGACAGAACATTTGTTGCTTCATGCACGTTTATTAGTAGGTATGATAGAGACTTGTATATACGGGTATGGGACCCAAAAGCAAAGAGAATTTTTCTCTAGCAGTTGACATAACATTTGTTGCTTCATGCACGTTTATTAGTAGGTATGATAGAGACTTGTATATACGGGTATGGGACCCAAAAGCAATGAGAATTTTTCTCTAGCAGTTGACAGAACATTTGTTGCTTCATGCACGTTTATTAGTAGGTATGATAGAGACTTGTATATACGGGTATGGGACCCAAAAGCAATGAGAATTTTTCTCTAGCAGTTGACAGAACATTTGTTGCTTCATGCACGTTTATTAGTAGGTATGATAGAGACTTGTATATACGGGTATGGGACCCAAAAGCAATGAGAATTTTTCTCTAGCAGTTGACAGAACATTTGTTGCTTCATGCACGTTTATTAGTAGGTATGATAGAGACTTGTATATACGGGTATGGGACCCAAAAGCAATGAGAATTTTTCTCTAGCAGTTGACAGAACATTTGTTGCTTCATGCACGTTTATTAGTAGGTATGATAGAGACTTGTATATACGGGTATGGGACCCAAAAGCAATGAGAATTTTTCTCTAGCAGTTGACAGAACATTTGTTGCTTCATGCACGTTTATTAGTAGGTATGATAGAGACTTGTATATACGGGTATGGGACCCAAAAGCAATGAGAATTTTTCTCTAGCAGTTGACAGAACATTTGTTGCTTCATGCACGTTTATTAGTAGGTATGATAGAGACTTGTATATACGGGTATGGGACCCAAAAGCAATGAGAATTTTTCTCTAGCAGTTGACAGAACATTTGTTGCTTCATGCACGTTTATTAGTAGGTATGATAGAGACTTGTATATACGGGTATGGGACCCAAAAGCAATGAGAATTTTTCTCTAGCAGTTGACAGAACATTTGTTGCTTCATGCACGTTTATTAGTAGGTATGATAGAGACTTGTATATACGGGTATGGGACCCAAAAGCAATGAGAATTTTTCTCTAGCAGTTGACAGAACATTTGTTGCTTCATGCACGTTTATTAGTAGGTATGATAGAGACTTGTATATACGGGTATGGGACCCAAAAGCAATGAGAATTTTTCTCTAGCAGTTGACACAACATTTGTTGCTTCATGCACGTTTATTAGTAGGTATGATAGAGACTTGTATATACGGGTATGGGACCCAAAAGCAATGAGAATTTTTCTCTAGCAGTTGACAGAACATTTGTTGCTTCATGCACGTTTATTAGTAGGTATGATAGAGACTTGTATATACGGGTATGGGACCCAAAAGCAATGAGAATTTTTCTCTAGCAGTTGACAGAACATTTGTTGCTTCATGCACGTTTATTAGTAGGTATGATAGAGACTTGTATATACGGGTATGGGACCCAAAAGCAATGAGAATTTTTCTCTAGCAGTTGACAGAACATTTGTTGCTTCATGCACGTTTATTAGTAGGTATGATAGAGACTTGTATATACGGGTATGGGACCCAAAAGCAATGAGAATTTTTCTCTAGCAGTTGACAGAACATTTGTTGCTTCATGCACGTTTATTAGTAGGTATGATAGAGACTTGTATATACGGGTATGGGACCCAAAAGCAATGAGAATTTTTCTCTAGCAGTTGACAGAACATTTGTTGCTTCATGCACGTTTATTAGTAGGTATGATAGAGACTTGTATATACGGGTATGGGACCCAAAAGCAATGAGAATTTTTCTCTAGCAGTTGACAGAACATTTGTTGCTTCATGCACGTTTATTAGTAGGTATGATAGAGACTTGTATATACGGGTATGGGACCCAAAAGCAATGAGAATTTTTCTCTAGCAGTTGACAGAACATTTGTTGCTTCATGCACGTTTATTAGTAGGTATGATAGAGACTTGTATATACGGGTATGGGACCCAAAAGCAATGAGAATTTTTCTCTAGCAGTTGACAGAACATTTGTTGCTTCATGCACGTTTATTAGTAGGTATGATAGAGACTTGTATATACGGGTATGGGACCCAAAAGCAATGAGAATTTTTCTCTAGCAGTTAACAGAACATTTGTTGCTTCATGCACGTTTATTAGTAGGTATGATAGAGACTTGTATATACGGGTATGGGACCCAAAAGCAATGAGAATTTTTCTCTAGCAGTTGACACAACATTTGTTGCTTCATGCACGTTTATTAGTAGGTATGATAGAGACTTGTATATACTGGTATGGGACCCAAAAGCAATGAGAATTTTTCTCTAGCAGTTGACAGAACATTTGTTGCTTCATGCACGTTTATTAGTAGGTATGATAGAGACTTGTATATACGGGTATGGGACCCAAAAGCAATGAGAATTTTTCTCTAGCAGTTGACAGAACATTTGTTGCTTCATGCACGTTTATTAGTAGGTATGATAGAGACTTGTATATACGGGTATGGGACCCAAAAGCAATGAGAATTTTTCTCTAGCAGTTGACACAACATTTGTTGCTTCATGCACGTTTATTAGTAGGTATGATAGAGACTTGTATATACGGGTATGGGACCCAAAAGCAATGAGAATTTTTCTCTAGCAGTTGACAGAACATTTGTTGCTTCATGCACGTTTATTAGTAGGTATGATAGAGACTTGTATATACGGGTATGGGACCCAAAAGCAATGAGAATTTTTCTCTAGCAGTTGACAGAACATTTGTTGCTTCATGCACGTTTATTAGTAGGTATGATAGAGACTTGTATATACGGGTATGGGACCCAAAAGCAATGAGAATTTTTCTCTAGCAGTTGACAGAACATTTGTTGCTTCATGCACGTTTATTAGTAGGTATGATAGAGACTTGTATATACGGGTATGGGACCCAAAAGCAATGAGAATTTTTCTCTAGCAGTTGACAGAACATTTGTTGCTTCATGCACGTTTATTAGTAGGTATGATAGAGACTTGTATATACGGGTATGGGACCCAAAAGCAATGAGAATTTTTCTCTAGCAGTTGACAGAACATTTGTTGCTTCATGCACGTTTATTAGTAGGTATGATAGAGACTTGTATATACGGGTATGGGACCCAAAAGCAATGAGAATTTTTCTCTAGCAGTTGACAGAACATTTGTTGCTTCATGCACGTTTATTAGTAGGTATGATAGAGACTTGTATATACGGGTATGGGACCCAAAAGCAATGAGAATTTTTCTCTAGCAGTTGACAGAACATTTGTTGCTTCATGCACGTTTATTAGTAGGTATGATAGAGACTTGTATATACGGGTATGGGACCCAAAAGCAATGAGAATTTTTCTCTAGCAGTTGACAGAACATTTGTTGCTTCATGCACGTTTATTAGTAGGTATGATAGAGACTTGTATATACGGGTATGGGACCCAAAAGCAATGAGAATTTTTCTCTAGCAGTTGACAGAACATTTGTTGCTTCATGCACGTTTATTAGTAGGTATGATAGAGACTTGTATATACGGGTATGGGACCCAAAAGCAATGAGAATTTTTCTCTAGCAGTTGACACAACATTTGTTGCTTCATGCACGTTTATTAGTAGGTATGATAGAGACTTGTATATACGGGTATGGGACCCAAAAGCAATGAGAATTTTTCTCTAGCAGTTGACAGAACATTTGTTGCTTCATGCACGTTTATTAGTAGGTATGATAGAGACTTGTATATACGGGTATGGGACCCAAAAGCAATGAGAATTTTTCTCTAGCAGTTGACAGAACATTTGTTGCTTCATGCACGTTTATTAGTAGGTATGATAGAGACTTGTATATACGGGTATGGGACCCAAAAGCAATGAGAATTTTTCTCTAGCAGTTGACAGAACATTTGTTGCTTCATGCACGTTTATTAGTAGGTATGATAGAGACTTGTATATACGGGTATGGGACCCAAAAGCAATGAGAATTTTTCTCTAGCAGTTGACAGAACATTTGTTGCTTCATGCACGTTTATTAGTAGGTATGATAGAGACTTGTATATACGGGTATGGGACCCAAAAGCAATGAGAATTTTTCTCTAGCAGTTGACAGAACATTTGTTGCTTCATGCACGTTTATTAGTAGGTATGATAGAGACTTGTATATACGGGTATGGGACCCAAAAGCAATGAGAATTTTTCTCTAGCAGTTGACAGAACATTTGTTGCTTCATGCACGTTTATTAGTAGGTATGATAGAGACTTGTATATACGGGTATGGGACCCAAAAGCAATGAGAATTTTTCTCTAGCAGTTGACAGAACATTTGTTGCTTCATGCACGTTTATTAGTAGGTATGATAGAGACTTGTATATACGGGTATGGGACCCAAAAGCAATGAGAATTTTTCTCTAGCAGTTGACAGAACATTTGTTGCTTCATGCACGTTTATTAGTAGGTATGATAGAGACTTGTATATACGGGTATGGGACCCAAAAGCAATGAGAATTTTTCTCTAGCAGTTAACAGAACATTTGTTGCTTCATGCACGTTTATTAGTAGGTATGATAGAGACTTGTATATACGGGTATGGGACCCAAAAGCAATGAGAATTTTTCTCTAGCAGTTGACACAACATTTGTTGCTTCATGCACGTTTATTAGTAGGTATGATAGAGACTTGTATATACTGGTATGGGACCCAAAAGCAATGAGAATTTTTCTCTAGCAGTTGACAGAACATTTGTTGCTTCATGCACGTTTATTAGTAGGTATGATAGAGACTTGTATATACGGGTATGGGACCCAAAAGCAATGAGAATTTTTCTCTAGCAGTTGACAGAACATTTGTTGCTTCATGCACGTTTATTAGTAGGTATGATAGAGACTTGTATATACGGGTATGGGACCCAAAAGCAATGAGAATTTTTCTCTAGCAGTTGACACAACATTTGTTGCTTCATGCACGTTTATTAGTAGGTATGATAGAGACTTGTATATACGGGTATGGGACCCAAAAGCAATGAGAATTTTTCTCTAGCAGTTGACAGAACATTTGTTGCTTCATGCACGTTTATTAGTAGGTATGATAGAGACTTGTATATACGGGTATGGGACCCAAAAGCAATGAGAATTTTTCTCTAGCAGTTGACAGAACATTTGTTGCTTCATGCACGTTTATTAGTAGGTATGATAGAGACTTGTATATACGGGTATGGGACCCAAAAGCAATGAGAATTTTTCTCTAGCAGTTGACAGAACATTTGTTGCTTCATGCACGTTTATTAGTAGGTATGATAGAGACTTGTATATATGGGTATGGGACCCAAAAGCAATGAGAATTTTTCTCTAGCAGTTGACAGAACATTTGTTGCTTCATGCACGTTTATTAGTAGGTATGATAGAGACTAGTATATACGGGTATGGGACCCAAAAGCAATGAGAATTTTTCTC